>NC_087264.1:5124897-5745522 GCF_015220805.1 Pogoniulus pusillus | reverse complement strand
GGGTACTGATAGATAGTAGCTGAACATGAGCCAGCAGTGTGCCCAGGTGGCCAAGAGAGCCAATGGCATCCTGGCCTGCATCAGGAACAGTATGGCCAGCAGGACAAGGGAGGTTATTCTGCCCCTGTGCTCAGCACTGGTCAGGCCACACCTTGAGTGCTGTGTCCAGTTCTGGGCTCCTCAATGCAAAAGAGGTGCTGAGATACTGGAAGGTGTCCAGAGAAGGGCAGCAAAGCTGGTGAAGGGCCTGGAGCACAGCCCTGTGAGGAGAGGCTGAGGGAGCTGGGGGTGTGCAGTCTGCAGAAGAGGAGGCTCAGGGGTGACCTCATTGCTGTCTACAACTACCTGAAGGGAGGCTGTAGCCAGGTGGGGGTTGGTCTCTTCTGCCAGGCAAGCAGCAAGAGAACAAAGGGGACACAGTCTCAAGTTGTGCCGGGGAAAGCATAGGCTGGATGTTAGGAGGAAGTTGTTGTCAGAGAGAGTGATTGGCATTGGAATGGGCTGCCCAGGGAGATGGTGGAGTCACCATCCCTGGAGGTGTTCATCAAAGCCTGGCTGAGGCACTTAGTGCCATGGTCTGGTTGATTGGCTAGGGCTGGGTGCTAGGTTGGTTTGGATGATCTTGGAGGTCTCTTCCAACCTGGTTGATTCTATGATTCTATGAAGAGAAGCTTCATTACTGTGAGGGTGACAGAGCACTGGAACAGGCTGCCCAGAGAGGCTGTACAATCTCCTCTTGAGACTTTCAAGACCTGTCTGGACACATTCCTGTGTGATCTGCCCTAGGTGGTCTTAATTTGGCAGACAGGTTGCCTCAATGATCTCCAGAAGTCCCTTCCAAGCCCTACCATCCTACAGTTCTATGATTCTGATACTCACTTTTGGACAATACTCATGGTAATCTTGATGTAAATGTTCTTCTTCTGCATATTTTCTCTTAAAGTAGGCTACTTTCGACGTCGTTAATGTCTTTGGTAGGCCCCAATCAGATCAGCTCTGCACAAAACAGGAAGAAAAAAGAAGCTCAGTAACACTCACTGCCACAATGGCTGTAAGACTATGGTTCAGGGTGTGTAGGAAAAGGAAGGGTCCAGAGGTGGGATGCATCCTGGATTGCAGTGAGCCTCAACATGCAGCTCTTCACCCACTGGGAAAGGAATAAAACGGAGAGGCTGGCAAATGTGAAGGCACTTCTGAGCCACTACTTTAAAGCTTGACAGTACAGCAAGCCCTGCTCCAGAGTGACCATCACAGCACTGGGTATATGCTGCCACTTCTGGGCAAGATCTCCAAGTCCTACAAACTGAGTGGTGTACACCTGGAGAGCCACAGCCTCACAGAACAGACAGAGATACCCAAGCCAGGAAGGTCTCCATGCACTGCAGGAAGGACTGGGATGGGGTCACCTACGCGCAGAACAGGGGTCCCTGTGCCATGCTGGGATGTGTGTGGAACGAGGGATGAGGGCTAATTTCCACACATAGGGCACAGAGCTGTGTAGCTTCACTGGAAGACCAATGCAGAGCATATTCACTAGATGGTAGTGTCGTCCCAGAGAAGCAGAAGAGCCCCAGTGTGGTTGGAAGGTAATAGAGCTGGTTTAGTCTCCGGATTGCTTCAGTTATTCAGGGCACAGAGAAGAGTCTTTGGGCTAAAGGAACAGACTAATGGGCTTTTGTCCTGCAACAGGAGCCCAGCGGAGGTCTGCTCGCCTGGAGGAGAACCTTGCAGGGGACCAGGGCTCTCTGTGCACCCCCAGCAGAGCCTGGCTGGCTACTCTGAGCTTGCTCATCTCTGTGGAAAGGTGACATGGTGTTAATTCAGCATCATAACAAGACTCATAACTTTGGTAGTATTGAGTCTGGTGAACATCAGGTACTTGCAAGAGCCAGGGCTGGCTTTCACTTTTCTGTTCACTAGACAATAGGAAGAGGCATGTGCCTGTGTAAATAGCATCATTTCCACCCAGACACTCTCTTTTGTATGACATTGCTGTGGCTTGCCTTTAAATCCACAATTAAAAAACAAACAAACAAAAAAATCCCAACCAAAACAAAGCAAAAAAACTATGCTGACATTTAAAGGCAGTCCAGAGGAAGCATCTGGAGACACAGTTTAGAATAAGACAAAATCAGGTCCTGTGAGACATATCTTCTTCCCTAAATTGAGATCTCCTTATGGTTTGAAACTTAGGTTTCTAAAGAAAAATGAAAAGACCTCGGTTCTAGACATCTTCTTTGCCACTGTAGAAAAGCCAGAAGGTATTGCACAGCCAAAACATGGACCTCATGTCATTGGAAGGGTAGGGCTTAAGGGAGCTCCTTGAGTCTTAGCTGCAGGTGGGCGCGAAGGTACCCACACAGCTATTTCAGGGACTGATACCATCTCTGTTTCACTGGTAGAAAGGAGTAATGTGCTCTCCCTTCCTCCCTCTACATCAAAACCCACAAGAAGGGGCTGAAGGAAAAAAAGTCCTTCACATAAGAGACACTTCTTGTGTTTTTTTCCCTGAATTTCAAGTGTATGACAATGGAGGTTTCCCATAAAGGATGTTACAAATCAGGGCAGGAAACTCTCGAGCGGTAGACTAAAGCCTCACTTGGAGCCAAGACCCCCCCAGCTCTGCTCCAGGATTCGATCCAACATGGATTGCACAGAATAGCAGCATTTCCAAGGAGAGGGACCATTGCTCTTGCAGTGGGACAACATTATGTTTAGTCAGCTGGGCCGCCACATCCACCAGAGATGCTCCTTGCACTGACATCAGCTCTCGAGGGTGAAGGCACAGGTGTGGTCTTCACCATTCTGTTAGCGCTGAGTAGCTGCAAACACTGGTTTAAATTGATACCCAGTAACCTTCACTGCCTTGCAGGTTTCATTCTAGTATCTGAACCCAAACAGCCTGGACATTGACTATGCTGATATTAGGTTCTACTAGGTGAAAACCCCATTGCTGTGTTCTTTGAGCACAATCATAAATGCACCATGGGATGGGAGAATGCTACAATTTTTCTCATACCACTCTGAGAAAGACAAAGGTACAGAAAGATAAAATGACATTCCTGTGGCCAGTGGGCTGTCAGGGCTGGGAAAGAAGCCAAACTCAGTGCACAGGTTAATAAGCCAACCATAAGCCCTTTCTTCTCCTTCAAATCCAGCTTCTGGATGCTAGAATTCAGCCTCTGGTGGGTTTTGGTGAAAAGGTTGCCTGTGCAGCATGAGCAGAAAGTCAGCGTGACTGTAGGGGCAAGACAAACAATCACAGTGTGTAGACCATCACAGCTCAGTCCCTTGGCTCTGCTGCTCCACACAAACCTCTCCTCTGATGCTCCAGGATGCAGACATCCCTCTCTCTGTCCCAGAGATGGAGGGTGTCATGAGGGCATTTAGCATCCCTTGAGCACGAGTGATCCTGGAGACACCAGCAAACAGCAGAGAGCCAGGATAAGGCAATGAGCTCTGGAGTGCTGGAGCCCTGACCCTGGAAAGGAGGAAAGCAGGGAGAGAGGGATGCTTTTTGGCACACGCTGAAGGCTGGGGGCTGCTGCTAGCTGGCAGAACCAGATGGAAAGAACTGTATTTTGCAGAAGAACGCATAAAACCACCCTGTCAGTGGGTTTTTTGAGCATCCAGCTGGCATCTCCTCTCTGAGGTTATGCTCAGCACCAACATGGAAGAAACCCCTTGAGTGCAAAGTAATTGGCTGTATTTAAATTCCTAAAACCCTTGTATCAGACAAAGTGGCACAATCATAGCAACCCACATCACCTGCTTTAGTAGAAGGAAGGGTGAGAGCCAGCAAATGATCACCAAGGGCACACACTGTTGGGGTTAAATGTCTTCCTGCTTGTTAGTGGAAGGCTACTTTGTAAGTATACAGTAGCCCAAGCAGATCAACATGCTCCAGCTCTTATCAAATCCTAATAAATCCAGATTTGCAGAACCCAGAGCACCCAGTTCCCCAGGCCAGCAGCTCTCACAGCTTGTCACAGGTGGTTCAACTTCTCCTCTCTCTCTCTGTGAGGAAAAGGGTGCTGCTTGCACACCTGCAGCAGCAGGAGGCACCGTCCCTTGAGGTCTTCAAGAAAAGACTGGATGGGGCACTCGGTGCCATGGTCTAGTTGACTGGGTAGGGCTGGGTGCTAGGTTGGACTGGATGATGTTGGAGATCTCTTCCAACCTGGTTGATTCTATGATTCTATGACTAGGTAATGAATCAAAGGCAAGCAAGTCCCATTTTAGGGCTGCTCCACCAGGAGCTCAAGTTCTGCACTTGTGTACAGTGTAGCTGCCATTTCACCATCACTCATCCCATCATCATCATCACTGTGATCTTTTATGTCTGTCCACATATCTCTCTACAGATGTAGGGAAGTGGGAACACGATCTGTGCCATTGCACTGTGCCCTCAGCACCAACACTAAAGCCTACAAGGGCACCTCTCTCCCTGCAGGAGGCTTGCAAGGACCAAGCTTTTCTTTACTACTCAGCCTGAAAGTCTGAGCAGACTGGGTCCATGCATGCCCAGGGGCTGCTTGGCTGGGGTTACAGGCACACAAGGCTGTAGTAATGCCGCAGTGAATCAGACCCTTCGTGGCTTGTTTAAATATAAACATACCGAATCAGTGCTTTTTGGGTAGAAGGCTATTCCCTGTGAGCCAAGTGTTTTGACAGCTACAGCAAGGTGGTATGAGTCACTGCCTCTGCCTCAGTCAAGCTCGGAGACAGATACATCTTAATCACATTACTTTTTTTTTCAGTGCTACACCACAAGTCAAGGCACAGGGCCAAATTTCCCCAGAGGGGCTAACCAGCATAGCCCTGAGTCCTGAGCACAAGCTTTGTCCTTCCAGCCCAGATGAGCCTCGGAAGAGCACATTTAGCATCCTGCCAGCGTTCAGCTGCAAGCCCTCTGCTACCCACCGAGGACTGGGTGAATTTGCCACAGCAGGCAGTGATGCCAGGGCTCGGGAAACACAGAGCAAGAGCTGCCTGCAAGCGATAGTCAGTGTTTACATCCCGCCAGTGCCGGTGCCTGCCTGCTCTGCATGCACAGCACATCGGAGCAGAGCAGCTGAAGCTGCCATCAATGCTAATGGAACTTTGAAACATAAATCCCACACGGGGCAGTGAGGGAATAGATGCTCTGTCTCAAGTCTGGATCTCTCAGAGGCAGCTTCACTAAGGCTTTAATTGTACTTTCAGAAGAGCAAAATGTGCTTGTTCCTATTTGTTTCCCCGGGAATAATTGCAGCGCTTTATGGTGTGGCACTCACAGAGTGATTAGGCAGGTTTGGACAGAAGGTTATCTTATCTAAATTGGATTGGAAATAGATTTATAACACGGCAACTTCACAGTTGAACTGCAAATTGCAAGAAATTCTCTTCGTGCGGCCCCTGCCCTTCCTCATCACCCCAGCAACAGGAGCCCCTCTTGGGCATGAATTAGTGCCGGGTGATGGCCACGGGGCTGCGAGCTAGCCCAGACAGGAGGCAACGCAGGGTTTAACAAACGATTGAACAGCCAGGAAAAGAAAGGAAGAAAGAAAGAGAGTAAATAAAGAAAAAGAAACAAACGACCGAGAACAAAGCTTGTGCTTTTCCACCTCAGCCAACAGAGAGCGATTTGCAAAGCCCGTGTTTGCACAGCAGCTCTGCCCCGGAGATCATGCGTGAGACCTTGGGAGCATTCCCACACCTGCCTGTTTCTCCACCTCTCCTACCTTTCCTCGGGATGAAAATCCATCCCTGCCTGCTCAGTGCTGCAGTGAAAGGGGTTGTACGAGCAGGTGCTATTGGCTTGTTGCTGCAGACGTCTGCAGGAGGTAAGCACGGAGGCTCTGGCCAAGGCGGACCTGCGAGGCTGGGCGCGGAAGGGGGTGAGTCGATGTGCTGGTGCCCCGCAGGGTTTCCTCTCGCAAGGTGAGGGAGGATAATCAATATGCAAGATAAAGCTGGCTGAGAAGGAGACCAATTCTGAGTGTCTCTTGCAAGCACAAGTAGAAAACCTGAGGCTTCCGAGCACGCAGAAACTGGCATTTATTATCAGCAGGAGACGTGACTTTGACGCGACAGGATATATCACCATGTCCTTGTGACTGCTGGCAAACTGCAGCGATAAATTCCCCTGCCTCTAACCTTAGCAGCACTCACAATTAGGGAGCTGAAGCCTTTCTCTGATTTCACATGCTACATTGCCGTATTTCCCCTCTTCAGGGACAGGAAAAGCAGCTGGTCCCACTGTGGGATTCCCGATTGATGCTGCAAAGCTACAGACAGATTAACATGTGGACGGAAAACACACGCCAGCCCCAGAAATCCACACAGACTGACGGCAGATCACCGTCCTTCCAGAGTATGGAGCCTTAGTCCTTTCTGAAACAGAGATCTCCCTTTAATTGACCCATGGAAAGGCAGAGACCCACAGCCCTGCTGTAGTACACTGGCTGCAGCTGCCTTTCTTTTAGCTTGCTAATTGCTTTGCACATCTCCCTAACTGCAGGTTCTCCCTGGGCTCACACGCTTGAGGCACAAGCATCTGAACATCTCTCCTGAGTGCATATAGACATGAGACTTAATGACTAAGTAGCTATTCCTGTCTCATGACCCATAGTCCCACTGCTTTCATCAATAGAATAAAATCTCATTTCCAGCTTCACCCCCTTTCGCCACTAATCCATGTCATTTCCCTCACTCAGCCCAGCCAGCTGAAGTCTGCAAACTTGTTACTTACCTGAGGATGCAGAGTCAATCTGCAAAGGGTCTCTCTGGGATGATCTCAGCAGCTCCAGTAAGATTTCCTCCTTGCACGGGCTCAGTGAGCATTTCTGGCAGCACAGCACTGCTGAAGGGTTACCTGTCAGGTGGATCAAGGAGAGACAGGCATGGTTCAGTTGGCAACGTCAGGACATACACCATAAGCAGCTGGACTGTGAGAGAGGAAAGTGCTATTTCAGCAGCCCCCACGGGGCTTAGTAACAGGAAAAACAAGAGTTCTGATGTCACATCCAATTCTCTAACTTCGACCTTGCTTTCTGGACTCCTTCTCAAACACCAGGAAAGTAAAAGTAAACATTAGGAGAAATCACTTTGGTCCCTCAGCAGCTGAGCCATAATCCTCCTGGAGCAAATGCTGCAAAAACCCAGCTCGCTCCTCAAAACAGCCGGAAGTTTCCTGAGCTAGAACAGGATTATTGCCCTGAACACCACTTCTTAAAATGGCACATTATTTTCTCCATTAAGTCTTGTCAGCCTCAGAGGAAAGCTAAAGGGCTACTATTAAACCCACACCGTTATTTTGAGTAGTAGCGTTAATTTCCTACCGTCACACGCGCACGTACGCGCCCACACTGCCTGAAGAGAAACACGGGGCTGGGGAAAGTCCAATTTCCATTTTCACTTAACAGAATTATTAAGTGTGCACGTTTCAGACATTGCCTCACGCACAGTACAGCTCCCAGGCTGCAAGTAGATTCAGCAGCACCCGGCTGATGCTTCCCTTCTGGGATACACACATACACACACAGAGGACTATGTGGCACACCGTAGTAAGAATATTTCCCACCCTGGAGGAAAAGCAATCACAGCTATAGCGTGTGCATAGCCCAGCTCTGCATTTTCACGTGTGTATGCAGAGACACTCACACTTTTTATGATGGTGAATGGAAATAAACAGGTCTAAATCCTGCAAGAGAGACGGCCAAAGGGGGCATGGATGTGTGCGTATTCATGTCTCGCAGCTCTATGGCATCTATATTTAGACAGTTGTCTCATCTCACAGGATGATACTTCACTAACAGGCAATGAAAGAGAAGCTGTGGTTACTTTTCAGAGTTCAGCTCTGAGTGTAAAAATATGAGTCCGGTTAAAATGATCTTTCAAAGGGCAGGACAGAGTCTGTCAGAGCAGCAGGAACTTCTGCCCGCAGCCCGTAGCACTGCAGGACCTTGGTGAGCTTCCCGCTCAGCTCCTTGCCCTCTTCCACCATGCAGCAAACCCAGAGCTCACAAACACATACAAAACTTATCCACGCCAACAGCCACCTGCTAAAGCCGTTTGGGCAGATCCCACTGGCCAAGCCCCATAGCAGCTCACTGCCATGGACAGCCCCCTGGCTAACCCACATGGCTAACCCCATGGCTCACCATCCCCAGCCACCACCAGCTCAAAGCACTCACCCAGCTAGCCCCGGCTCCAGAAGGAGGGCTGCTCCCGTCCTTCCCTCGATGCCTGCTTCTCCTGGAGGAGGTGGAGGAGGTGGTGGAGGAGGAGGCGGTGGAGGTGGCAGCTCGTGTGGGTCCCTGCAGCCACTGAGGAGCGCATCACCTCCCGGCCGCAGCCCGCGGAGGTGGGTGCCCAGATGTTCCCGGCGCGGATTGGTCCAGCGGGAGCAGATGTTGCCTGGTTGCCAGGAGCGTTGCTAGGCGCGTTGCTAGGAGCCGGTGACGCTCTCTCCATCACTTGCGCGACTCGAGGCCGCCGGGAGGGAAGGAGGGAAGAAAGGAAGAAGGAGGAGGAGGTCTCGCCAGCGGGATGCTCCTTGGCGGGACGGGACAGGATGGGCGGGCTGTCGGGCTGAACGAGAAGCAGGAGGATGGAGCAGAGGTCTGGAAAGGTGATGAAGAGCTGCCTGGGCCATCGCGGCAGGCATGGGGGTGTGAAATGCCCGATCTGGTGGTGGTGGGAGCATGAAAGCTCCTGTCAGGACAGGCTGGAGGCTGTGGAGCAGCAGCCGCAGGGAAAGAGCTGAAAGGTATCAAGTGCCTGTTTCAGGGGGAGACTGGGAAACATAAGCAACTTGATCGGGTGACTGAAAGAATTGGAGGAAGCAGTGAGTCCAGTTTGGAACCAGTGGCAGTAAAAGCTGAGAGCAGAGCTCTACTGCTCTCTCTGAGTCCAGATCATCTTCCTTTATGGCTTGTATGCTCCCTCCTTCACCCACACTGTTCTTCCCCTGAGCTTTTGGGATGCTCCACCAGAGTGCCCTGGAGCGTGCCTTGGTGTTTACACTCATGGCTCCAAAGAGGCAGCGCAGCACTCTGAAATCCTGTGGGTAGAATCAGGGACTGCTGCAGGAACAGAAGCAATACAGCAAAGCAGCCCAAACTTCCTCTTTTCCCAGACAAAACAGCAGGTCACTGAGCTCCTGCCCCCCAGACACACAAGAAGATTTTACTGCTGAGCACCCTCTTTAGGGCAATAGGTGAGGTGTCAGACTCAGCCTACCTTCATAACTCAGGGTCAAGCCAGAAAGGCTCTGAAAAAACACTTGAAAGGAGTAAGCAAACTCTCATCAGCATAAGGCAGTAAGCACAAAGAAGGGAAATACCTTTTCCTAACTCTATAGGTAGGTGTTAGCAGGTAGGAAGGTATAAAAAATGAAGAAGATTTTGGTTTAAACTCAGTTTCTCCAGACAGTTATGTGCAAGGGTCTTTCCTGGAAGAAGTCTGCCACTCCCAGACTTGAGAAAAGGGGTTGCACAAGATGAGATTTTTTGGAAAGCCAGTGGCTGCACTGAAGTTTGCAGCATGCCACCATCTTAGACTAGGCTCAACATGGAGCCTGGGCTTTGCTCATCACCTTTCCCCCAGAGAAATCCTCCTTTGACAATAAATTTTCTTCTGTGTCTCCCAGCTGTGTCTATGTCCACAAAAATAATATAGATAACACTGCTGCTCCTGGAAGTCTCATGGTCCTGCCACAGGTAGCCTCATCTGAGCAGTCCTCACTCCAGTCCATGCCCCATTCTACAAATGAATGTGACTCAAAGGCTCGGCCAGTACCAAAACCAAGTCAAGGTGCTATGGAAATATATGCATTTCGGCAGCACCTGAAGCTCCTGGGTTGTCTTATGATCTGAAAGATGAGTGTCCCATGCATACCATATCTGGGCATGCCACTGCTGGTAGGACAACCAGAGGCCCCCTTCAGGTGGCCAAGAGAGCCAATGCATCCTGGCCTGGATCAAGAACAGTGTGGCCAGCAGGACAAGGGAGGTTATTCTGCCCCTGCATTCAGCACTGCTCAGGCCACACCTGAAGTGCTGTGTCCAGTTCTGGGCTCCTCAATTCAAGAGAGATGTTGAGAGACTGGAACATGTCCAGAGAAGAGTTGTGAAGCTGGCAAGGGGTCTGGAGCACAGCCCTGTGAGGAGAGGCTGAGGGAGCTGGGGGTGTGCAGCCTGCAGAAGAGGAGGCTCAGGGCAGACCTCATTGCTGTCTACAACTACCTGAGGGGAGGCTGTAGTCAAATGGCAGTTGGTCACTTCTCCCAGGCATCCAGCAGTAGAACAAGAGGACACAGTCTCAAGTTGTGGTGGGAGAGGTCTAGGCTGGATGTTAGGAGGAAGCTGTTGGCAGAGAGAGTGATTGGCATTGCAAAGGGCTGCCCAGGGAGGTGGTGGAGTCATTGTCTCTGAAGGTGTTCAAGAGAAGACTGGATGAAGCACTTAGTGCCACGGTCTAGTTGACTGGCTAGGGCTGGGTGCTAGGTTGGACAGGGTGATCTTGGAGGTCTCTTCCAACCTTCTTGATTCTATCATTCTATGACTCTCCATCTGTTTGCTCCAGGGTCTCCATGAAGGTTTTGCAGAGCAGCATGCAGAGGCTCTCCTCTCAGCCAGCAGGAATGGAGGCATGGTTCATTTGGCATTCCTGACCTCATCCAAATTTTAACAAACTAAGTTTTGGCAGGCCCAAGTCCCAGCTAACATGCCTCAACCCAGTCACTCCATGGACTTTGAGTCTCTGTACTCGGTGTTCAGTGTGCACGGACAAGTACATGCACACAGGCAGCTTCTTTGGTCTTTGCAGCTTGAGAGAAGATCAGTCTTACTTCAAATTACCTCTGAAGCTCTGCTTCTTTTATTGAGAAGTCAAATGAACTCAAACTAATTTCAGATTTGAATTTTCTAGGACAAAAGGAAGGCACTGGAACTTAATTGATTTTGAGCACCTGCCTTATTATTATGCTGCCAGTAGAGATAGTTCAGGTTGGTGTAATTTTAAATTTGCTGTGAGATGACTCTGACATTTCTCTGCTGCTGAATAGAGGACTTGAGCAATTCTTTAGTTCTTCACAAAGATGTCATAATTAATTCAGTAATATCAGTTCTGTAAGCAGAGGTAGAAAAGGAAGACACAGAAGCACCTACTCTGAAGCTAAGAGATGAATGAATGACAGGCTCCCTTACTCCAGTCTTCCTGAAATTGACTGCCTCTTTTTTCTCTTCTAAACATTCAACACAGTTTCTGCTGCAAAGACACATCTTCCCCTCTCCTGTCAGCACTCAAGCAGGACAATAATTTACAGCCAAAAGGTCAGCTAATCTTTCCCCAGCTGGCTCCAAGAAGCCTTTCCATTCCCTGATCGGCCCAGAGCAAATTATTCTTGCAGTCCAAGTCTAACTGCTTTTCTTTGTCCCTTTTCTGAGGGGGCAGTGAGTTCAGGGAAACAAATCCCCTGCCAGTATAAAACAGCATTGCTATGCTGCCTGAAAGTGACCTCCATCAAGATAAACAGCAGATGCTCCAGGCCAGCCCATCTCATCTCATCTCATCCCATCCCCTTCCTCCTGCCACGAGGGTACGAGAGATCACATCAGTTCTTCTTCTGAAGAGGAGCTTTCCCCTTTAGCAGGAGCACCTGGTTGAGAATCACTGCCCAGCTGATGCTATAACACAATGGAAATTAAACAGAACTGTAGAATGGGACTAAAGTCTCTGTTGATAGTGGCTGGATATTAGGAAGAAGTTCTTCACAGAGAGAGTGATTTCCCATTGGAATGGGCTGCCCAGGGAGGTGGTGGAGGCACCGTCCCTGGGGGTATTCAAGAAAAGCCTGGCTGAGGCACTTAGTGCCATGGTCTAGTTGACTGGGTAGGGCTGGGTGCTAGGTTGGACTGGATGATCTTGGAGGTCTCTTCCAACCTGGTTGATTCTATGATTCTATGATTATTCAAGAAGATAAGACTTTAAATGTGTTCTGTACAAGATAAAACCTGGGCAGGCAGACAATAGAAGAACAGCTTTTTTTCTCTGGTTGTTGTTGGTTTGGGTTTTTTTTTTTTTTGGAGAAGGGGTTGGGGTTTTTTTGGGGGTCTTCTGAAAGCAAGATTGCCAAGAACAGTCAGTGCTATCATGAATACATACTTTTAAATTGCTTAGAGCAATTGGGAATATAACACCACTATACACCACCACCCCCCAAGAACATTAGCATCTACTCAGTGGGATGAGATTGAACAAGGCCAAGTGCAGAGTTCTGCACTTTGGCCACAACAACCCCAAGCAGCACTACAGGCTGGGGACAGAGTGGCTGGGGAGCAGCCAGGAAGAGACCTGGGGGTACTGGTGGATAGTAGGCTGAAGATGAGCCAGCAGTGTGCCCAGGTGGCCAGTAGGACAAGGGAGGTTATTCTGCCCCTGTACTCAGCACTGGTCAGGCCACACCTTGAGTGCTGTGTCCAGTTCTGAGCCCCTCAATTCAAGAGAGATGTTGAGGTGCTGGAAGGTGTCCAGAGAAGGGCAATGAAGCTGATGAGGGGCCTGGAACACAAACCCTATGAGGAGAGGCTGAGGGAGCTGGGGGTGTTTAGCCTGCAGAAGAGAAGGCTCAGGGCTGACCTCATTGCTGTCTACAATTCCCTGAAGGGAGGTTGTAGCCAGGTGGGGGTTGGTCTCTTCTGCCAGGCAAGCAGCAATAGAACAAGGGGACACAGTCTCAAGTTGTGTTGGGGGAGGTCTAGGCTGGATGTTAGGAGGAAGTTGTTGTCAGAGAGAGTGATTGGCATTGGAAGGGGCTGCCCAGGGAGGTGGTGGTGTCCTTGTCCCTGGAGGTGTTGAAGCAAAGCCACTTAGTGCCATGGTCTGGTTGACTGGCTAGGGCTGGGTGCTAGGTTGGCTTAGATGATCTTGGAGGTCTCTTCCAACCTGGTTGATTCTATGATTCTACTTTAACTGCCTCACAGAAGAGAAAAAAAATAATCAGTCCCTTCATTTCAAAGCTGTTATATCTTCTCAAACCCACTGTTAAAGAAAAAAAACCACACCAAATTGAATTCATGCACCCTTCTGAATTTAAGCACCAAACATGTAGAAGATGAGTATCAAAGCAAGCAGTCCTCCCAGGCACAACGTACCTGCACACGTGCTGCATTTCTGAACACAGCAGGCAGAAGATATTGTCAGAAGATAAAAGGTACTTGAAATGTTTAGCATTTGTACCTGAAACACTGAGCAGCTTCAGATGTGAGGAGTTATGTCCTGAGCACATCCAGAGAAGGGCCACAAGGATGAGCAGAGAGCTGGAGCACATCTCATTTGAGGAGAGACTGAGGGAGTTGGGGCTGTTCAGCCTGGAGAGAGGAAGAGTCCAAGGTGACCTTCTTGTGACCTGCCAGTATCTGAAGGGGACCTACAAAAATGCTGGGGAGGGACTTTTTAGGATGTCAGGTAGTGATAGGATTGGGGGAATGAAGCAAAGCTAGAAACAGGTAGATTCAGACTGGATGTTAAGAAAAAGTTCTTCCCCATGAGGCTGGTCAGAGCCTGGAATGGGCTGCCCAGGGAGGTGGTTGAGGCCCCATGGCTGGAGGTGTTTGAGGCCAGGCTGGATGAGGCTGTGGGCAGCCTGCTCTAGGGTAGGGTGTCCCTGGGCATGGCAGGGGAGCTGGAACGAGATGATCCTTGTGGTCCCTTCCAACCCTGGCTTATTCTATGACTTTTATCTCTGGTCTGGCTCACTCAACTGCCTCCAACAGACAAGAACCCTCAAAGACTTTCCCAGATGTTGGCCTGTCACAGCAAATGGAAAGGAGTAGCTCAAGTTTCTGAATCCAGTTCGTGCCTCAGCTGGGCAGCCTCAGAGGGACTGGGTAACTCGGGAGGCTAATCCTGCCTGCATCTGAACTGCAGCCTTTGCATTTCTTCCTAAAGGAGCAGCCCTTTCTGTTCTTCCAGTACTAGAGCTCTAATTTTCTACTCTATCTGTGAATTCCTTGTTCAAGAAGATTTGCCAGTGTTGTAAAATTTGGTGGTTTGTGGGTTTGGGTTTTGTTTTGTTTGGGGTTTTTACCCTTTTTCTTTTTTACATTTCAAAACCTTCCCAAAACATCTCAAACTACTTGGGAAGAGCAGAAGTAATGAAATTCATTTTCCTACATGTCTGTGATCTTTATTCCCTCTCAAGGAACTAGTGATAGCGAGTGAAAAAGTGCACTCAAGTTGTGCCAGGGGACGTTTAGGTTGGCTGATTCTATGATTCTATGATATTAGGAAATAAATATTTACTGAAAGAGTAGTCAGGCATTGGAACAGGCCACCCAGGGAAGTGGTAGAGTCACCATCCCTGGAATCATAGAATCACAGAATCAAGCAGGTTGGAAGAGACCTCCAACATCATCCAGTCCAACCTAGCGCCCAGCCCTATCCAGTCAACCAGACCATGGCACTAAGTGCCTCATCCAGGCTTTGCTTCAACACCTCCAGGGATGGTGACTCCACCACCTCCCTGGGCAGCCCATTCCAATGCCAATCACTCTCTCTGACAACAACTTCCTCCTAACAGCCAGCCTAGACCTTCCCCAACACAACTTGAGACTGTGTCCTCTTGTTCTGGTGCTGGTTGCCTGGCAGAAGAGACCAACCCCCACCTGGCTACAGCCTCCCTTCAGGTAGTTGTAGACAGCAATGAGGTCCCCCCTGAGCCTCCTCTTCTGCAGGCTGCACACCCCCTGCTCCCTCAGCCTCTCCTCATAGGGTTTGTGTTCCAGAAGGTGTTCAAAAGACATTTAGACATGGCCCTCCGGGATGTGATTCAGTGGATGTGGTGGTGATGGGTTGATAGTAGGACTTGATGATCTCAGGGGTCTTTATGACCCTATGATTTCATCCTCCTCCCAAGCATCATCAACTAAGTACTACAACATCCATTTGGACATCTCCAGCTCCACCAGACAGCATAACAGGCACCGCATGCTGTTGCCAGTCTGGAACTGCATGCCATCATGATGGACCAGCTGACCAGTCCTTGCTCATCAAATACTTCTTTCTACTTCTCTGTAAATGATCCTCTTCCAGATGACAACATTTGTAGAAGCATAAATGTCTTTGAGACAGTTACTCTTCTTTCAGATGTGATTGAAATTGGCTAACCCATTCAAAATTATGATGGTAGAAGAGAGACTGGCAAGAAAACAGATGGCAGACAGCTCAGCTTCTTTAGCCTCAGCTGAGCTGCTTGAGAAGTGGGAATGCTTTCACCCTCTCATGAAAAAATTATATCATCCTTCTGTTGAAATAGAAAACTTAGTTTCCTGGCATTAAAAATGTGACTTTTCCAACTGGTCAGGATTAGGATGACATCAGGGATGTCTTGGCAAAACAACACTTGGTGCTTTGCCAAGGAACGAAGCTGCTCTAAGCGTGGAATTAAAATGCAGCTGGAGGCAGAACAGGGTAATCAGAACAATAGAACAGAGTTGAGAGCCCCCAGGGAACGTGGTGAGGCCCACATGTGCTTGTGCTGAGCAGCAGGAGACACAGCAAGAGCAGCACAAGTGGATTGCTAAGCCTGCTGTCGTATCTGCACAGCAGTGCTCTGCTCCAAGCACAGAGAAAGTCCAAGTACTTTACCAGAGATTTTATGGGTGACTTAATTCAGGCCAAGCTGCTCAAACTTTGGCACCAAGACACATGGCTCATTTCCTGCTCTCCCTTAGCTCAACGCCAGCAGGTTCACCATGGCATGTGCTGAGCTTGCACAGGGACACAAGTCCCACCTGGTGGATGAAACGACCCCCATGCTGGTTAGCCCCACACTGGTGGTCAGTCTGAGAAAACTCACCTGCTCTGACAGTGCTGCCAGCTTCTCTGTCACCACTTAGTGGCTGAGGATATTCCCACAAAGGCATTGGGAAGCTGTAGACAGGATGAAGCAAGTGCGGTGTCCCCAGGAGTGCCCTTTGGTAGTTGCTGGTACACCTTGGTACTGAGTTGACGTGGCAGAAATGGGGTGCAGGTGGTAGCTCAGTTGATAGGCAGAGTGAATTTTCAGTGGTTTTCAGAAAAATGCATGGGATGAAACAGTGTTATGAGAAGTCAGGCCAGCAAAGTGTTGCACTTGTTCCAGCTCAAGCCCTGCCACTGCCTTGGCAGGAGAAGTTACCCAAGCTCCCAAATCTCAGAGCAATTTACAGATGGTGATGTGTTCTACATATCCCTCTTCATGTCCAGAAGAGCTGCATCTCACAGAAATCCCCTCAGATTCCTTCTGCAGGCAGCCCTGCTGCCAGGGTCTCAAAAAATGTACAACTACACCAATAACTTCCCACCCCTTTCATAGAATCAACCAGGATGGAAGACACCTCCAAGATCATCCAGTGCAACCTAGCACCCAGCCCTAGCCAGTCAACCACACCATGGCACTAAGTGCCTCAGCCAGTCTATACTGGAAGACCTCCAGGGATGGTGGCTCCATCACCTCCCTGGGCAGCCCATTCCAATGCCAATCACTCTCTCTGACAACAACTTCCTCCTAACATCCAGACTAGACCTCCCCCAGCACAACTTGAGACTGTGTCCCCTTGTTCTGTTGCTGCTTGCCTGGCAGAAGAGACCAACCCCACCTGGCTACAATGTCCCTTCAGGTAGTTGTAGACAGCAATGAGGTCACCTCTGAGCCTCCTCTTCTCCAGGCTGCACTCCCTCAGCCTCTCCTCACAGGGCTGTGCTCCAGGCCCCTCACCAGCTTTCTTGCCCTTCTCTGGACATGTTTCAGTATCTCAACATCTCTGTTGAACTGAGTAGCCCAGAACTGGACACAGCACTCAAGGTGTGACCTGACCAGTGCTGAGCACAGGGGCAGAATAACCTCCCTTGTCCTGCTGGCCACACTGTTCTTGATAAAGGCTAGGATGCCATTGGCTCTGCTGGTCACCTGGGCACGCTTCTGGCTTATACTCAGTCTACTATCTACCAGTACCCCCAGGTCCTTTTCTTCCTGGCTGCTCTCCAGCCACTCTTTCCCCAGCCTTTCCCCTGAGTCTGATCATCCCAGCAATGCTAGTCTTCAGCAAACCCCATTTTTCATCAGCAGTTTGCAGCTCTGTGCTTCTCTGAGCCTCCCAGTGTACCCTATATCCCCACTGTCTTTCGGATGAAGAGCTCTGGGCTGGGTTTTCCATCTACCCAGATGCAGCTCATACCAACCACCGTTGCTGAGGCTTCCAGGGACTGAAGCTACCAACTGTCACCAGAAAAAGAAACTCTATTTCTGGGCTGGTCCTGAAAAGCCAGTCCTGTGAATGCCAGCAGGGATTCGGTTTCTCCTGTCTCTCTCAAAGACAGCACTGCTATTCAGAGAAGAACAAACTACCCCCAGCTCCAAATCACTGATTTGCAAATTGATTTAGCTTCTGTCTTTCCCTGCCTTCGTGTTGGCATGGATTACATCAGCAACCTGCTAGAGATACACCACACACACAAAGATATCGTGGCCAAAGGGACATGGAAGTGTAAGTGGCTAGCAAAGAATGACAACACCACACACACAAAGATATCATGGCCAAAGGGACATGGAAGTGTAAGTGGCTAGCAAAGAATGACAACACCACACACACAAAGATATCATGGCCAAAGGGACATGGAAGTATAAGTGGCTACCAGATAATGACAACACCACACACACAAAGATATCATGGCCAAAGGGACATGGAAGTATAAGTGGCTACCAGATAATGACAACACCACACACACAAAGATATCATGGCCAAAGGGACATGGAAGTATAAATCGTTACCAGATAATGACAACACCACACACACAAAGATATCATGGCCAAAGGGACATGGAAGTATAAATGGCTACCAGATTATGACAACACCACACACACAAAGATATCATGATCAAAAGTACATGGAAGTAAAAATGGCTACCAAAGAGTGACAACACCATGCACACAAAGATATCATGGCCAAAGGGACATGGAAGCATAAGTGGCTACCAGATAATGACAACACCACACACACAAAGATATCATGGCCAAAGGGACATGGAAGTATAAATGGCTACCAGATAATGACAACATCACACACACAAAGATATCATGGCCAAAGGGACATGGAAGCATAAGTGGCTACCAGATAATGACAACACCACACACACAAAGATATCATGGCCAAAGGGACATGGAAGCATAAGTGGCTACCAGATAATGACAACACCACACACACAAAGATATCATGGCCAAAGGGACATGGAAGCATAAGTGGCTACCAGATAATGACAACATCACACACACAAAGATATCATGGCCAAAGGGACATGGAAGCATAAGTGGCTACCAGATAATGACAACACCACACACACAAAGATATCATGAGCAAAGGTACATGGAGGTATAAATGTCTACCAGATAATCACAGAATTTCTCAGATTGAAAAGACCTTCAAGCTCATCCAGTCCAGTCATTAGTTTCACACTGACAAGTCCTTGACTAAACCAAATCCCTCAGCACAACATCTAATCACTATGAATCGCATACCCCACAATGCTGTGGTTATGTGCCTGTCCTCATTTCAGCCCAATTTCAACTCTCCAGCCCAAGGCTTGAACACTCAGCTCTATTTCCAAAGCAAGACACATCTGCCCCAGGACCACCCAGCATGCACAGGAGGCATCTGTAGTGTATGTGGCATGGCCAGAATGCCAGCAAAACTACGTGCATCAACACCAGAGACATGTTGCTGTCATTGACCTCCAGGTACCCTGGAGCAGGTTTTCCACACATCATCCATGAGTGTGGATGAGAAACAATGGTTGGGGAATAACAGAGGGAGAGTGAAGGGCTGCTCCAACCCCAGCCAGGACATAGTACTCAGCACTGGTCAGGCCACACCTTGAGTGCTGTGTCCAGTTCTGGGCTCCTCAATTCAAGAGAGATGTTGAGATGCTGGAACGTGTCCAGAGAAGGGTGACAAGGCTGGTGAAGGACCTGGAACAGAGCCCTGTGAGGAGAGGCTGAGGGAGCTGGGCTTGTTTAGCCTGGAGAAGAGGAGGCTCAGGGCTGACCTCATTGCTGTCTACAACTCCCTGAAGGGAGGCTGTAGCCAGGTGGGGTTGGTCTCTTCTGCCAGGCAAGCAGCAATGGAACAAGGGGACACAGTCTCAAGTTGTGTTGGGGGAGGTCTAGGCTGGATGTTAGGAGGAAGTTCTTCACAGAGAGAGTGATTGGCATTGGAATGGGCTGCCCGGGGAGGAGGTGGTGTCCTTGTCCCTGGAGGTGTTGAAGCAAAGCCTGGCTGAGGCACTTAGTGCCATGGTCTAGTTGACTGGATAGGGCTGGGTGCTAGGTTGGACTGGATGATCTTGGAGGTCTCTTCCAACCTGGTTGATTCTATGATAGATGAGAGATTGGGAAACAGCGGACACCAAATGCACAACCAGTGTTTTTCCTTCCCCACGCAAAGCTGAATGAAAGGCAGTATCCAAGGGTAGGCAGAGACACAGCAAGGTACAGGAACCTCCTCAGTCCCCTAAAGCCCCCAGCATCCTCTTCCCACTACCGCAGGTGCCTTCTGTCCATGTGGATGGACAAGAAGAACAGGCAGGAGGATATTTCTCATTGCTCCTTTATTCATTATGCATAGGACACCTGCATCTATGTTCTGAACAAAACACATCCCCCTCTCCTAGATGCATATTCACTTGATTCTGCCACAACTAAAAGGAAGAAAGGTTGGGTTTGCATGTCTACATGAGCCATCTGCTTCTATTTTATTGATAAAAACCTGTAACAGCAGCGTTCACCCTCACCAAATCAGACTGTTTCTAAGGAGTGGATGGTTGCATATGTGTGTGGATAATTTCAGGCCAGAATTCTGCAGGAGCTGGGTTTAATACTCTTTTTCTTCAGTCAGATATCATCTAGACATTAGTATTCCTAACGCAGCATATAATTAGGGGCAGGCAATATATTGTATGATCACACACGTTAGCACTTAAGGAGAATAAAAAATGGTTCATTGTCAAGTACATGAAAAGCTAAGAATAAACCCAGACCACTCTTCCTGTTGAATACCCAAACATCTTTTCATTGTATTTTTCAGATATTTTTTTTTCTTTCATCACAGTTTTACCCTTCAGATACCTCTTTCAATAGATGCACAACAAGTGAAACGATGCTTGTACCATTCCAGTGGCCTCACGAGTCAATATCATATCACAGAATCATAGAATTAAGCAGGCTGGAAGAGATCTCCAAGGTCATCCTGTTCAACCAAGCACCCAGCCCTCACCAATCAACCAGACCATGGCACTAAGTGCCTCAGCCAGGCTTTGCTTCAACACCTCAAAGGATGGCGACTCCACCACCTCCCTGGGCAGCCCATTCCAATGCCAATCACTCTCTCTGCCAAAAACTTCCTCCTAACATCCAGCCCAAACCTCCCCCAGCACAACTTCAGACTGTATTTTGTAGCTCTTCTTGCCTCTGGCCTCAGAATTGCTGAAGTCATTACTGACTGCATTTGGCTGAATTTACCCATATCCTGTTGCTCACTTTCCTCCCCGAAGCAATGCAGCCAGGGTGCAGTGGCATCAAGCCTGAGCTGAAATCAAGTTTCTCTGCGTGATTCCTGAGCTATAGGTATGCTCAGGGCACAGTTTTGGGGTTATCATAGAATCATAAAATCATCCAGGTTGGAAGAGACCTCCAACATCATCCAGTCCAACCTAGCACCCAGCTCTAGCCAGTCAACCAGACCATGGCACTAAGTGCCTCAGCCAGGCTTTGCTTCAACACCTCCAGGGACGGTGACTCCACCACCTCCCTGGGCAGCCCATTCCAATGCCAATCACTCTCTCTGCCAACAACTTCCTCCTAACATCCAGCCTAGACCTCCTCCAACACAACTTGAGACTGTATCCCCTTGTTCTCTTGCTGCTTGCCTGGCAGAAGAGACCAACCCCATCTGGCTACAGCCTCCCTTCAGGGAGTTGTAGACAGCAATGAGGTCACCCCTGAGCCTCCTCTTCTGCAGGCTGCACACCCCCAGCTCCCTCAATCTCTCCTCATAGGGTTTGTGTTCCAGGCCTTTCACCAGCTTTGTCACCCTTCTCTGCACACTATGGAGGGGCAAATCAAGGCTCTTGAAAAACAAGTTAATGATTTAACTCCTTTCAGGGGTGACTTGCCCTTAAACTTTAAGGTCTAGACGTCTTATCGAAGGAGACCATTTGACTCTGAGAGTACCACAATCAGGGTTGGAAGGGACCACAAAGATCAGCCAGTTCCAACACCCCTGACATGGGTACAGACACTCTACCCTAGGTCAGGCTGGCCACTGCCTCATCCAGCCTGGCCTTAAACACCTCCAGCCATGGGGCCTCATCCACCTCCCTGGGCAACCCATTCCAGCCTCTCACCACTCTCATGCTCAACAACTTCCTCCTCACCTCCACTCTGAATCTCCCCACCTCCAGCTTTGCTCCACTACCCTAGTCCTGTCACTCCCTGACAGCCTCAAAAGTCCCTCCCCAGCTTTTTTGGAGGCCTCCTGCAGATCCTGGAAGGCCACAAGAAGGTCACCTCACATCCTCCTCTTCTCCAGACTGCACAGCCCCAACTCTTTCAGTCTGTCCTCCTAGCAGAGCTGCTGCAGCCCTCTCAGCATCCTCGTGGCCCTTCTCTGGACACACTCCAGCATCTCCACATCCCTTTTGGAATAGGGACTCCAGAACTGGATGCAGTACTCCAGGTGGGGTCTCATCAGAGTGAAGCAGAGGGGGAGAATCACCTCCCTTGACTTGCTGGCCACACTTCTCCTGATGCAGGGTACAGAGAGAGGCACAGGCACATCCCAGCCACTTCATCACCAGTATCCAGCTGTGAGACCACAAAAGTCTGTGCCTGCCAGAAATGGTTTATCCTGCCAATATAGAAAGAAGCAAACACACACTAAAAATAACTTACTATATAGAGTAGATTTAAATCAATATTCAAATATATGCTGAGATGTGCTGCATGCAAATGCCCAGGGGGTCTCTACCACAAAACCATACATAGAATCATAGAATCATAGAATCAACCAGGTTGGAAGAGACCTCCAAGAGCATCCAGGCCAACCTAGCACCCAGCCCTATCCAGTCAACTAGACCATGGCAGTAAGTGCCTCAGACAGGCTTTGCTTCAACACCTCCAGGGACGGTGCCTCCACCACCTCCCTGGGCAGCCCATTCCAATGGGAAATCACTCTCTCTGTGAAGAACTTCTTCCTTACATCCAGCCTATACCTACCCTGGCACAACTTGAGACTGTGTCCCCTTGTTCTATTGCTAGTTGCCTAGGAGAAGAGGTCACCCCCCACCTGGCTACAATGCCCCTTCAGGTAGTTGTAGACAGTAATAAGATCACCCCTGAGCCTCCTCTTCTCCAGGCTAAACAGGCACAGCTCCCTCAACCTCTCCTCATACACACACATATAAATGCCACCCAGTATTTAAAGGCTAAGTCTACCAAATGATTACTCCATTTACTCTTTTTGACAAACAAAACCCTCTGCTGGCAAAAAGTCAATGAAGCTTCAGCTGACAACACAGCTCAGCAAGACAAAAACCACAGCAGTGCCAGCAGAGGACTAAGGGAGAGATGTGGCACTGATTTAACTGGAAAACTTGTGTTTGAGGTGTCACATAATGACAGCAAGAGATTGGAGGGTAGGTTTTCTTCTAAGCACCATGAACATAAAATATTGCTACCAGGCATGGGTAGAGTAGACCTCTATATGCATTAATGAGAGTATGGGAGATGCAATGATGGACACAGCACGAAGAAAAAGCACCTGGAAAGTGTTAACAAGACACACCATGGATGAAGGAAACTAGCAAAATTAAATGATTTTGCCTTGCTGCTAATGAAGAGAGAAATTTGCAGTGTTCCCTGAGAAATGAAGTGAGAGGGATGTATTTGGCACAATCAAATGCCTTGCCTGGAGATTGAGGCTAATTAATTGTTGTGGGACTCGTGAAAGAATTCAGCTTTTGTCTGAATGCCAAGATCTGCTTTTTGTCTCTTGTTACTCAATGAGATCAAGCCACACTGGGTATGGTGTTACAGGCAACAGACACTCCCAGAGTACTTGGTATCTCTTCTGTGGTCATCCATTACAGACAGGAGGAAACTCAAAGAGCCAAGAGGTAATGTTCTCACTTCCTCACACCTGCAGCTCCCCAAGGGACTGAGCTATTTGTTAAACTACTTTTGTTAAGTAAAACCCAAAAATTTGCTTTCCAGTTTTTTATAGAGATGATCAACTAACAGTTCTGAATGGAGCTTCATAGCCCCCATCTGGCTTTTAGGTTGTCTCTTCATTTTCCCACCTCAGCTGCCTAATCCTCACTGGATGCAACAAGGTCACCCTACACTTTTCTGTTGTGCAATTTCATACAGACCACCACAGCTTACCTGCACCACTGCCAAGTACAACTACCTGAAGGGAGGCTGTAGCCAGGTGGGGGGGTGGCCTCTTGTCCCAGGCAACCAGCAGTAGAACAAGGGGACACAGTCTCAAGTTGTGCTGGGTTAGGTCTAGGCTGGATGTTAGGAGGAAGTTCTTCACAGAGAGAGTGATTGGCATTGGAATGGGCTGCCCAGGGAGGTGGTGGAGGCACCATCCCTGGAGGTCTTCCAATAAAAGCCTGGCTGAGGCACTTAGTGCCATGGTGTGGTTGACTGGCTAGGGCTGGGTGCTAGGTTGGCCTGGATGCTCTTGGAGGTCTTTTCCAACCTGGTTGATTCTATGATTCTATGACTTCCTTATGCCTCATGATGGCATCTCATAGGATTCAAATTTTTATGCCCCTGTGATGGGCAATATCCAAATCTCATGCAGACTCCCAATTTAGGAACAAAACGTGTCAACACTGGAATTTAATCTGCCTTCTACAAGTCTTGGGTTTTCCCTCCTCTGTTTAAAAAGACCTCTCTCCCAACAGAGCTGCTCTCAGGCTGTTTGGCTGCACAGCAAGATCTCAAAATTCATCCTAATATGACAAATTCAGGAGCAGAGGTAGGGGAGGAAAATCTCACCTTCAGTCTTATGTTTTAGAGGAGCAACACAGGGAGAGCCCAGATGCCATCCAGAGGGACCTGGACAGGCTGGAGAAGTGGGCACAACCCAACCGCATGAGGTTTGGCTGCACAGTAAGATCTCAAAATTCATCCTAATATGACAAATTCAGGAGCAGAGGTGAGGGAGGAAAAATCTCACCTTCAGTCTTATCTTTTAGGGAAGCAATAGAGGGAGAGCCCAGCCTAAAGCTCTTCTGTTATGCTCTCACTTCTACAGACGGCTTGCGTGGAGAAGGGAGGGATTGTAATGCCAGAGATGAATGGTATCTACCAAGTTCTTTATCCAGGCTACAGTATTGACCTATATCTGCTTCATAAAGGTGAAAGAAAACATGGATAGCTGTGTGGGTTGAGCGGGAACATCTTCCTGCTGCCAGCTGGCAAACAGCTTGGGGATTACAGCATGAGGATTAATAGCCTTTGTCATTTGTAAGTGCAGATGCTAACCTTACTCACATGAAAGACTGATCTTCTTTGGATTCTGTGCTTGTTTGCTGTTCCAGAAAGATGACCTTGGGCTGCTGTGAGAGACAAAATATTTACACATTCACTTCTTCAGGCCTACAGTGCAGGCTGCAGGAAGACAAGAACTCAGTATGCACAAAAGAAAGGAAGAAGAAGGGGGAAAAAAGCAGGAGGCAAAAGCAGGGGACACAGTCTCAAGTTGTGCCAGGGGAGGCATAGGCTGGATGTTAGGAGGAAGTTGTTGGCAGAGAGAGTGATTGGCATTGGAATGGGCTGCCCAGGGAGGTGATGGAGTTGCTGTCCCTGAAGGTGTTGAAGCAAAGACTGGATGAAGCACTTAGTGCCATGGTCTAGTTGACTGGCTAGGGATGGGTGCTAGGTTGGACTGGATGATCTTGGAGGTCTCTTCCAACCTAGTTGGTTCTATGATGCTATGATAACCTCAAAACTGTGCCTTGAGCAGAACTATAGCTCAGGAATCATGCAGAGAAATGGTTTCAGCTCAGTCTTGATGCCACTGCACCCTGGCTGCATTGCTTTGGGGAGAAAAGTGAGCGAACTTCCAGCTCTGCAACAGCACAAGCACACTGGGTGCCTGCCCTCCCCACCAGCTGCCAGGCCACTGCTTAAGGCTTTTAGTTCTTGCATGACAGCTTGTTAAATCTACACCAGATTCAAAAAACCCACAACCCACCCAAACCAGCTAGGCTGAATTACCCTGTACGTCTTTCCAAGCTTTAGGATCTGTCAGCTTCTGGCTGCTTTAACCACAGAAGCAGATCATCTGGGAGCCAGCATCACTGCCTGGGGTATGTGAATGTATTTGCTGGGGTAGCACATGCTGAAGAGAAAAACCTGCCTCATTCAAAGTGTGAGCTCTGCTACAAATCCTGGCTGCTTGCTTCTTGTTTTTTTCCCCTTCAAACCATAGCTGCAAACATCACACTTGGTACATTTGAAATGGAAAGCTGATGCTCCTGCATACTAATTCCTCCAGGCTCTGTTGTCTTTGTACAGAACATCACACTTATGAGAAAAAAAAACACCAGAAAGAAACAAATAGAGAGCAGTTTGTTTCCTCTGTCATTAGCTTGGCCAACACTGAGGTGAACAAGTGTCGCTATTTTGTGATTACTCAAGTGTCACAGCCCAACCACCAAGCTTCAAACCTCACAAGCAGGTTAGAGATCAGAGAGGCAAGGACTTAATAATGAGGATCATAACTTTGAGTTGACCCCTCCAGAAGTCAGCTTCCCTTGAGTCTGGGGGTCATGCAGTAGGGAAGGCTGTGTTCTTTGCTCAGCCTTTCTGTCCACCTTTTGTGCTGCAGGGCAGAAGGCAGCAGAGAGGCAGAGAGATGAAACACAGTGATCATACAGATTAAAGATGATGATAAATATGGGAATGGAAAGAAAGCTCTGCAGACACAGTAGCTCCAAGGTCACTGCCAGCTCTAACTGAAGGAGAAAATGAACTGCCACCAGAGGAAATGCCTGTTTCTCTGCCAAGCTGCCACCTTCAGCTTTCTGTTGGAGAAATGATCAATAGCAGCTGGCACACTTTGGTTTCATGCATCCAGGAACATCTGAAGACACTCATGACTGAAGATCAGTCGACAACATAAAGCACTAAATAACCTCTTGGGATCTTCAGCCACTAAAAATACATCCAAGTATTGTCCATGTGCCCTGGGAGCTGCACAGTCCACATTACCCTGCAAGGGAAATGCAGACAAGCCAGACCAAAAGAAGTAAGCCACAGCAGGGTCTAGGTAATTAAAGGCACTGGTAAAAAAAGGAAACTCAACCAAACCAAACCACATAGCAGATGATCCAGATAAAGCCTTCACAAACGTGCACCAGCAGGCTAAAAGAGGTATTCATTTCTGTGGGCATCAGTTGACAGTCACCATTAATACAGGGAATATAAACATGGTGAGGTAATGCTGTTCTGTTGTCCATACACATTAAAAACACAAAATAAAACAAAAGCAATGAGCCTAGCAGGACAAGGATGTGATGTCTGGAGAGAGCCCAAGGAAGGAAAAGACTGCAGCAAGCCCAACAGCACTCTGTGAGATACAGAGATGTATCCTGAGCACTTGCAAACAAGATGCTGGGCTTAGAATCATAGAATCAATCAGGGACCACAAGGATCATCTAGTTCCAACATCCCTGCCATGCCCAGGGACACCCTTCCCTAGAGCAGGCTGGCCACAGCCTCATCCAGCCTGGCCTTAAACACCTCCAGCCATGGGGCCTCAACTACCTCCCTTGGCAGCCCATTCCAGCCTCTCACCACTCTCATGCTCAACAACTCCTCATCTCCACTCTGAATCTCCCCATCTCCAGCTTTGCTCCATTCCCCCTTGTCCTGTCACTCCCTGACAGCCTCAAAAGTCCCTCCCCAGCTTTTTTTTTGTAAGTCCCCTTCAGATCCTGGAAGGCCACAAGAAGGTCACCTCACAGCCTCCTCTTCTCCAGCCTGCACAGCCCCAGCTCTTTCAGTCTGTGCTCAATCAGAGCTGCTGCAGCCCTCTGAGCCTCCCAGTGGCCCTTCTATGGACACACTCCAGCATCTCCACATCCCTCTTGTAATAGAGCCTCCAGCACTCGATGCAGTACTCCAGGTGGGGTCTCAGCAGAGTGGAGTAGAGGGGGAGAATCACCTCCCTTGACCTGCTGACCACACCTGTCCTGATGCAGCCCAGGCTCTGCTTGGCTTTCTGGGCTACAAGTGCACACTGCTGGCTCCTGTTGAGCTTCTCATCCACCAGCACCCCCAAGTCCCTCTCCTCAGGGCTGCTCTGCAGCCACTCACTGCCCAGCCTGGATTTGTGCTTGAAATTGCCTCGACTCAAATGCAGGACCTTGCACTGGGCTTATGCCAGTGCAGTGAGTTGCAGTGAGTTCCTTCTCACCAGACAGTGCTTTTGGGACTTTTTAAGCTTCTTTTTTTTCACTTCCTCCCCCCCCCCTCAAAATAAGAACATTCAAATAAGCTATATATGCTTTGTGTAGAAGAGGCCAAGGCTGCATTGCAGCCCCTCATTCCCAGGCTGGTGGAATTGTGCCAGTCAAACAACTCCAGCTCTTCTAGGTGCCCTCCACCTGCCCCATCCTCTGCTCTGTGAGGTCTTCCTGTGGGTGACACTGGTGGTCCTTCCTGTATTTGTCCACAGAGGGAACGGTGGTGTGGCACACAGGGGACACTTCTGCCCAGCCCACAGTATCTCTGGACCTCCATGAGAAGTGTTTCAGCATGGTGCACCCTAGGGGTATCCAACAGTGAGTCTGGGACACCTGATTGCCAGAGGAGCACTAGTTGGAGGATTAGGTCTCTGGAGCCAGACTCTGCATAGTGTCTCTGTAGTAACAGAGGTCACCTTTCCCTGCTTGCTACTGCAGGTTGGGCTTTCAGGAAGGGAGAATGTCAACTAACAAGTGACCAGCAACACTTGTTATCACATTGCAGGCTGCTTGGAAAGGCTGGTGGGTGCTGAAACCTCGGTGTAGTGGCTGTTATGGTTGGACTTGATGATCTTAAAGGTCTTTTCCAACCTTAATGATTCTGTGACTCTGATTCTGTGATTCTATAAAGAGATTCCAGTGCTGTCAAAAGGGAATGGATGATATTAAAAACACATGCATATATTAGGAAACCTCCACAGTTTGGATTTGCAAGTACCCAAGAATTCTCAGAACCAGGTCAGCCACTCATTCCTTTTCTGTTTGCTGAACCCTCCATGGCTCCCACAGCTCTTCTCACTACCTGGAGCCCAGAGAAGTGAAGATCAGGCTTGGGCATCAGCAACCATGCAGATGGAGGCAAGTGGAGCACAGGATACCAAGTCTACTGACCATCACCAACTGTGAGCCAAGTATGAGATAAGATTCCCAAGGAGTGGAAATCTTTCTGGACATTTAGTCTTACCATCCACTTTCAAGGGTTTAAAGCAGTGACTGAAAGGGCAGTGGTATTTACTTACAAAAGACCAAGAGCAGAGGCCCAGCCTGTATCAATATTAGCAGTGACTAATTCAGTCTGTCAACGGGAAGAGTTATGGGAGCTCTGGAACATAAGGGAGCTGCTGCAAAGCTTTCATTTCACAGGTGAGTACTGGAAAGAAAAACAAACCACTTAAGCCAACAAAAAAACCAAAATTCACCTAGCAAGCATGAGCACTCCCAGCATTGTGCCCATCTCAAGATTCCTAAATGTCTCCATTGCTTCAGCCAAAATTTCATGAACGTCACAAATGTATTGCTGAAGACATGGATGTGCCAACAGGTTTAGCAGCATCTCCAAAACCCCAGCCACAGAATCACAGAATCAAGCAGGTTGGAAGACACCTCCAAGATCATCCAGGCCAACCTAGCACCCAGTCCTAGCCAGTCAACTAGACCATGGCACTAAGTGCCTCAGCCAGGATTTGCTTCAACATCTCCAGAGGTGGTGACTCCACCACCTCCCTGGGCAGCCCATTCCAATGCCAATCACTCTCTCTGTGAAGAACTTCCTCCTAACATCCAGCCTAGACCTCCCTTGGCACAGTTTGAGACTGTGTCCCCTTGTTCTGTTGCTGGTTGCCTGGGAGAAGAGACCAACCCCACCTGGCTACAACCTCCCTTCAGGGAGTTGTAGACAGCAATGAGGTCAGCCCTGAGCCTCCTCTTCTGCAGGCTGCACACCCCCAGCTCCCTCAGCCTCTCCTCACAGGGCTGTGCTCCAGACCTCTCACCAGCTTTGTTGCCCTTCTCTGGACATGTTCCAGTCTCTCAACATCTCTCTTGAATTGAGGAGCCCAGAACTGGATACAGGACTCAAGGTGTGGCCTGACCAGTGCTGAGTACAGAGGCAAAATAACCTCCCTTGTCCTACTGGCCACACTTTTCCTGACCCAGACCAGGATGCCATTGGCTCTCTCGGCCACCTGGGCACACTGCTGCCTCATCTTCAGCTACTATCCACCAGCACTCCCAGGTCCCTCTCCTCCTGGCTGCTCTGCAGCCACTATCTAACACAGAAACACAGAATGGTTCTGTCATTTCTGTGATCTTTTCCTATTTTTTTTTTTTTGTTTTTCCTAATCACCCTGTTAAAATTTTGGGTTATGTCCAGTTTACTGCTAAAACATATTATCAAATGATCCTTTCCCTTAGGCAGTCATGAAGCATAAGCAACACTTCACAGGTGTAAGATGTTATGAGGAGAATTTCAGTGAGTTTATTACACATGCACACCCAGATAATTAAGTTAATTATAAGCATTTCATTCTATGCTGTTCAGGGGGAGGGGAAATAATCAAATATTGGGAAACACTGAAATCACCAAATACACCTTTTCTGCTTCTTTTCCTATTCTTCTGGTAACCACTCACATGCTCATTTTCTCTCACCCTGCTAACACAACAACATTAACAGTGCAGTTAAAAAAGTAGTTTGCTGTGGTGTACACGGGTTAGATCCTGCTTGGTGACACAAAGCCCCAGTAGTGCAAAGCAGATATTAAGCCAGTTTATCTAGGCAGTGGAGGACAATCCTCCTGCATAGGATACCCACCAGTCCCACTGGAAAAATGATGCTTAGACCTGTAAGTGATGACAGTGTATAAAGACAAGCCCCCTAGAATGATTTGCATCCCCTATACTGCAGGTCCTTCTGCATGCAAATTATTCTGCCTGCCTCATGAGGACAGGCAAAGCCTGTGTCTATGGCATCAAGTGACAGCCTGGTGTGGATCACACCACGGCCCCACAGGTTCTGGCTTTGCCTTGGATGTGATGTAAATCAGCACAGGGTCAAACAGGCAGTGCCAAGGTGTGCACAGCACAGCACTGTTGGAAGGAAGGAGATGGCTGTGAGGCAGTAAGAGGCAGAATTTGGTGCCAGGTCTCAGTAAATGACAAAACCAAAATATGAAGTGATTCAGTACAGACAAACCTTTTCAGCAAAACGTTTCCTGTGTCCTGCTGTCAGCAGCAGGAATGGAGAAATGCCAGCCTTCTCCTAGAGAGCACAGGGAGCAGGAGACTGGGCAGCTGTCAGGGTCTGAAGATCTCAGCACCCTACTGCTGACACATCATCACCACACTACAGGATGAATATCCTCATCTGTGTCACACAGCACCACAGCAGCTAACAAAACCCAAACTTTCAATAGTCATGTAGCAGACTGAGACATGTCCCTTTATCCATCATCTCCATGAGTTCGATCCACAGAGACAGGGGAAAAAGATTAATGTGGAAAATGGCAATATAGTCTAAAGAGTAACCACATTAAAGTGTCAGCACCTCACCCAGCAAGCCTGCTCCTTCTTTGTTTTCAGTGAGAGGCAGGAAGTGCAATGCTCTTCTCTGGTGTTAGTTCAGCAGAGCCAGCAGCCCCTTGTTGAGGATCCCCCAGATCCCACTCCTTGCCTGCAGGAGAGCTTGCCCTGAAGATGAGGTGACATGGTCTGGCATTTCATAGAATCACAGAATCAACCAGGTTGGAAGAGACCTCCAAGATCAGCCAGTCCAACCTAGCACCCAGCCCTAGCCAGTCAACCAGACCATGGCACTAAGTGCCTCAGCCAGGCTTTGCTTCAACACCTCCAGGCACAGAGACTCCACCACCTCCCTGGGCAGCCCATTCCAATGCCAATCACTCTCTCTGTGAAGAAATTCCTCCTAACATCCAGCCTAGACCTCCCCCGGCACAACTTGAGGTTGTGTCCCCTTGTTCTATTGCTGATTACCTGGGAGAAGAGGCCACCTCCCATCTGGCTACAATGTCCCTTCAGGGAGTTGTAGACAGTAACAAGATCACCCCTGAGCCTCCTCTTCTTGGGGATAAACACCCCCAGCTCCCTCAGCCTCTCCTCACAGGGTTTGTGCTCCAGGCCCCTCACCAGCTTTGTTGCCCTTCTCTGGACACCTTCCAGCACCTCAACATCTCTCTTGAATTGAGGAGCCCAGAACTGGACACAGCACTCAAGGTGTGGCCTGACCAATGTTGAGCACAGGGGCAGAATAACCTCCCTTGTCCTACTGGCCCCACTGTTCCTGATCCAGGCCAGGATGCCATTGGCTCTCTTGGCCACCTGGGCACACTGCTGGTTCATCTTCAGCTACTACCTACCAGTACCTCCAGGTCCCTTTCCTCCTGGCTGCTCTCCAGCCACTCAGTCCCCAGCCTGTAGTGCTGCTTGGTGTTGTTGTGGCCAAAGTGCAGAACCCTGCATTTGGCCTTGTTAAACCTCATCCCATTGGCCTCTGCCCACCCATCCAGCCTGTCCAGGTCCCTCTGCAGGGCTCTCCTATCTTCCAATGGATCAACACCTGCTCCTAGCTTGGTGTCATCTTCAAACTTACTGATGCTGGACTCAATTCCCTCGTCCAGGTCATCAGTAAAGATATTGAACAGGACTGGGCCCAGCACTGATCCTTTGGGAACACCACTAGTGACTGCTCAGTCTGTCACAACCTGTCCCCTTTCAGATCCCAAGGAGACAGCACATTTGAAGAAGAGCCCTCAGCAAACTGAGTGGTGTTTAACTGAATGTTAAATGAAAGCAGGGATCTGAAGCCTTCCTGTGTAATGCTCACAGAAATGGACTCACTTCAAAGAAAAAGTTACACATGAGCAAAATGACAATGCAGAAAAGAGTGATTCAGGCACAAAGGTGCAGCCTGTTCTGATCTTTTTTGGTGTTCATGATGACAGAAGCCCTGAACTTCCAGTAAGCACCTAAACATTCATTGTGTGCTTGCAACGTGAAACGGATGCTGGTTATCTCTCATGCAGGCTGCATGGGCAAGGCAGGATAGCAAGTGCAAAGGACACCTTTAATTAAAAACACCAGTAGTGTTTAGTCCCAACAGCAATTGTTAGTAGGAAAGAACAGCAGTAGTGTCTAGGCACTTAGAAGTTGACAGAGAATTCAAGGGTGCTTTCCCATGCTGCCTGAAAAATGTATCATCCAGTTTACAGTGGTATCAAAAGCTTACTTCTAGGACTCAGAAACAGGATAATAAGAGAGGGAGAATGCAATCTGCATGCAGGTTAACCTCCTTGTGTGTCAATAGAAATAAGAGGAGGGGGGTGAGACTTTACCCCAGAAGAAAACAGCATCAAAATCAGTCTGTGATTGATTAAACTTATGGAGAAAAGAGCAAGACAATGACCAAGGAAAGGATTTTGTAGATATTGCCATTGCTTCTCCCTAGGGTTCATGCAGGATGACCTGGAAAGCCAAGAATTGAGCATTCTTTCCAGGCCTTACCACCTTGACACTTGTAAAGTCAGGTTAAAGTGCATGTGACCTGTCAGAGCATGACACTTGCTATGGGATAGCTGATTTCTAACTGAGAACAAGGAAAGGCAGCCCATAGTGCCAGGACCTGCAGGCTGCCCTGGTAACCTCTAGGACTCCAGGAGCGTGTGCCACCTGCAGACCTGTGTCCCCTTTGATTCCTTCATTTCCTGCCAATGACTTTGCTCTTCCTCTCCGCTGCTGTTCTGACCCATAGAAATCCAACCGACCATCTCCTTGCGCTTCATGCTGCGTCTGTTGTATATGGAGATCATTAGTGTGACATCAGAGAGCTGGAAGAGGGCAACCTGGAAGATGAAAGTTTCCTTGTAGACAGGGTTGGGCTGTCCTCGACGGATGGAGGTCTTGCAGCGAGATATCTCTTGACCCCCAGAGTCGAGCAGGCAGAGCTTTCCATAGGTATCTAGAACAAAAAGGGGAATAATGTTTGGCATAAGTGACAGACTCAATGAAAGCCTCAAACATTCATAAAGCACCCCTAGAAACTCCAAGTACAGCCATCTTGTCTGCAACGATTAACAGGTGAGGACTGCACTGCTCTCCTCAGTGAAATCCACAGTATCACAGTATCATCAGGGTTGGAAGAGACCTCACAGATCATCAAGTCCAACCCTTTACCACAGAGCTCAAGGCCAGACCATGGCACCAAGTGCCACGTCCAGTCCTGCCTTGAACAGCTCCAGGGACAGCGACTCCACCACCTCCCCGGGCAGCCCATTCCAGTGTCCAATGACTCTCTCAGGGAAGAACTTTCTCCTCACCTCCAGCCTAAATCTCCCCTGGTGCAGCCTGAGGCTGTGTCCTCTCGTTCTGGTGCTGGCCACCTGAGAGAAGAGAGCAACCTCCTCCTGGCCACAACCTCCCCTCAGGTAGTTGTAGACAGCAATGAGGTCACCCCTGAGCCTCCTCTTCTCCAGGCTAACCAATCCCAGCTCCCTCAGCCTCTCCTCATAGGGCTGTGCTCAAGGCCTCTCCCCAGCCTCGTCGCCCTTCTCTGGACACGCTCAAGCATCTCAATGTCCCTCCTAAACTGGGGGGCCCAGAACTGAACACAGGACTCAAGGTGTGGTCTAACCAGTGCAGAGTACAGGGACAGAATGACCTCCCTGCTCCTGCTGGCCACACCATTCCTGATGCAGGCCAGGATGCCACTGGCTCTCTTGGCCACCTGGGCACACTGCTGGCTCATGTTCAGGTGAGTATCAATCAGCACCCCCAGATCCCTCTCTGTCTGGCTGCTCTCCAGCCACTCCAACCCCAGCCTGTATCTCTGCATGGGATGAGCAGCAGCAGGTGAAAACACCTCTTGGATTTCTTCATATTCATCTAAGGAGAAAAAAGAAGGAAGCAGATGTGTGTTTCAGCACTGCTCTCTTGGGAAGAGCAAGGAAATCTAGTTGCCAAGCCTAGCAAACCTGTCTATGACTAACCAAAACTATGAGCATCTCCATGCATTCTCCATATCAAAAGTGCATCTCCTACCTTCACTTCTCCCTCACAAGCTTCACTGGGGTTGTCTTACAAGAGTTTCCCTTGTCTGCATTACACCATCCTCATAGAATCATAGAATCAACCAGGTTGGAAGAGACCTCCAAGATTATCCAGTCCAACCTAGCACCCAGCTCTATCCAGTCATCCAGACCATGGCACTAAGTGCCTCATCCAGTCTTCCTTTAGAAGAATGCCTCTATGACCAGCTAAGTGAGAAAGAAAACAAAAGGTCCTGTAAAGAGGGAAAGGAACATGCAGAAAAGTTGAAATGGTTTGATCTGACATGATAGTTGCAAGGCTTTTTTCCAAATTCTCATCTTATCCTTTTGGTGAACTCAAGGTCAATTTTATTTGCACTATATGTCATAGAATCATAGAATCAACCAGGTTGGAAGAGACCTCCAAGGTCATCCAGTCCAACCTAGCCCCCAGCTCTTCCAGTCAACTAGACCATGGCACCAATACAAGGAGTAAAAATGCTCAGGAGATAGAAGGAAGGGATGGTCCATGTCAGTGTTCCTGTAAATCCACCCTTAAAATTCTTTCTGCCTCCTTTATTGCCTCACATCTGTTAGGCAGTTGCTAATATGAGGTCTCAGGAGGAGCCCTGTGAGTTCCAACGCTTTGCAGATCCAGATCAGCCTAAGTTTTCAGCTCACTCTGCAAGTAAGGGTAACAGTTCACTTGGCTGGAAAAGTCCCCTCCTAACCCCTTCATAATCTGTGCCTGAGTTTCTGCAAGTGAATATCATTTCAGGATATGCTGAAGATAGGAAGTAAATAACAAGCCTCCTCCTCTTGTCTACAGCATGTCTATCCTCTTCTGTTCCCATTTGATGTGCTACTTTACGCACTTCTCTACCGAGCAACACAAGGTGTGAAATTACACTTCAGGTGTGAAAACACTTGTGTGTGTCTCCAAAGCAGGGCTTTCCACTCCTCTCAAACTGTTCCTCTGGAAAAGCTGTCAGGAGACTGACAATTAAGGAGCAAATTGTGAGCCTGCACAGCTGTACAGATATTGAGTTACTGCAGGGAAAGTTCAGTCCCACCGTTAGCTGGGGGTGCCTGCTTGGCTCCTGCTCTAACACTGGAGATCACAGTATCAGAGTATCACCAAGGTTGGAAGAGACCTCATAGATCATCAAGTCCAACCCTTTACCACAGAGCTCAAGGCTAGACCATGGCACCAAGTACCACGTCCAGTCCTGCCTTGAACAGCCCCAGGGACAGCGACTCCACCACCTCCCCGGGCAGCCCATTCCAGTGTCCAATGACTCTCTCAGGGAAGAACTTTCTCCTCACCTCCAGCCTAAATTTCCCCTGGCCTAGCCTGAGGCTGTGTCCTCTTGTTCTGGTGCTGGCCACCTGAGAGAAGAGAGCAACCTCCTCCTGGCCACAACCACCCTTCAGGTAGCTGTAGACAGCAATGAGATCACCCCTGAGCCTCCTCCTCTCCAGGCTAAACAATGATGAATGATGAAGTAGATCTTTCCAACAGAGACCTACTCACTAGACAGAGCTTTGACATGAGATAGTCTCCCAATTGTATCTGAGAAAGAGAGATGATTAAGGGAATAGAACATCTCTCTTATGAGGAGAGACTGAGGGAGCTGCAGCTCTGCTGCTTGGAGAAGAGGAGACTGAGAGGTGACCTCATCAGTGTTTATAAGTATCTGAAGGGTGAGTGCTAGGAGGCTGCAGCCAGGCTCTGCTTGGTGATGCCTGATGACAAGGTAAGGGGCAATGGGTGGAAACTGAAACACAGGAAGTTTCATTTAAACATGAGGAGGATTTTTTTCCCTGTGAGGGTGACATAACACTGGAACAGGCTGCCCAGGGGGGTTGTGGAGTCTCCCTCTCTGGAGATATTCAAAACCCACCTGGATGTATTCCCGTGTGATCTGCTCTAGGTGATCCTGCTCTGGCAAGGGTGTTGGACTGCATGAGGTTTTGAGGTCACTTCCAGCCCCTGACATTCTGGGACTCTGTGATCTGCTTTATCAAGAGGTGGACTAATTCCCACAGTAATGTTTACTGTTGGTGATGCTGAAAGACTAATATCTTTAACAGCTTCAGATGCATTAGAAATGAAAAACCCAACCGTCCTCACTCTTTCTTCCAGCTGAACTCAAACCATGCAATATAACAACCACACACAATCTCTTACAGTAGAATCATAGAATCAACCAGGTTGGAAGAGACCTCCAACATCATCCAGTTCAACCTAGCACCCAGACCCAGACAATCAACTGCACCATGGCACTAAGTGCCTCAGCCAGGCTTTTCCTGAACACCTCCAGGGACGGTAACTCCACCACCTCCCTGGGCAGCCCATTCCAATGCCAATCACTCTCTCTGACAACAACTTCCTCTAACATCCATCCTAGACCTCTCCTGGCAAAACTTGAGACTGTGTCCCCTTGTTCTCTTGCTGGTTGCCTGGCAGAAGAGACCAAACCCACCTGGCTACAGCCTCCCTTCAGATAGCTGTAGACAGCAATGAGGTCAGCCCTGAGCCTCCTCTTCTCCAGGCTGCACAATCCCTGCTCCCCCAGCCTCTCCTCATAGGATTTGTGCTCCAGGCCCCTCACCAGCTTCTTTGCCCTTCTCTGGACACATTCCAGCACCTCAACATCTCTCTTGAATTGAGGAGCCCAGAACTGGACACAGCACTCAAGGGGTGGCCTGACCAGTGATGAGCACAGGGGCAGAATAACCTCCCTTGTCCTGCTGGCCACACTGTTCCTGATACAGGCCAGGATGCCATTGGCTCTCCTGGCCACCTGGGCACACTGCTGGCTTGTGTTCAGCCTACTATCCACCAGTACCTCCAGGTCCCTTTCTTCCTGGCTGCTTTCTAGCCACTCTGTTCCTAACTTGTAGTGCTGCTTGGGGTTGTTGTGGCCAAAGTGTAGAACCCTGCACTTGGCCTTGTTCAATCTCATCCCATTGGCCTCTGCCCACCCATCCAGCTATTCTAGATCCCTCTGCAGGACTCTTCTATCTTCCAAAGTAGTAGTTGTAGAGTTGTCACTTTACTGTGCACTGACAGACCATAAGAGGACACAGTCTCAAACTGTGCCAGGACAGGTTTAGGCTGGCTGTTAGGATCAAGTTCTACATGGAAAGAGTGATTGCACATTGGAATGGGCTGCCTGGAGAGGTGGTGGAGTCACTATCCCTGGAGGTGTTTGAAAGGAGGCTGGATGAGGCACTTAGAGAGAGTGATTTCCCATTGGAATGGGCTGCCCAGGGAGGTGGTGGAGGCACCGTCCCTGGAGGTCTTCAAGAAAAGACTGGATGAGGCACTTAGTGCCATGGTCTAGTTGAATGGATAGGGCTGGGTGCTAGGTTGGCCTGGATGATCTTGGAGGTCTCTTCTAACCTGGTTGATTCTATGATTCTATCGTTTAGTTAATTAGAAGGGTTAGGTGATAGGTTGGACTCAATGATCCTAGATGGGTTAGGTGATAGGTTGGGCTCAATGATCCTAGAGGTCTTTTCCAACCTGCTTAATTCTGTGATAACATGCACTGAACCATTCCTCACATTGAAGTCCTGACTGCTGGTTTCAGTCTGTAGGGAACTCCCTGGAAACAAGGAGGGAGTAGGAGCTTGATGGATTTTTTTTACTGTACTCACTCTTTTTTGTTTTGTTGTTTGTTTGTTTGTTTGTTTAAGCAAGGAGGAAATTTCAAAAACAATAAAAGCATTCAATCAGGCTGATTACTAAAGATAAACAAGCAGATAATTAGTACAATCCCCTGTTTGGATGTTACATTTTTCCTTTCCTTCCCATTAAAGCCTTACATTTCCCACACAATTTCAGTGCATTTCCCAAATCAATTATCTTTGCAGACGGAAGGCTGAAGGGGCTCATTTCTGCCTAGATACAAGAGAGGTGAGTGCTGACACCTAGGAATTCATGAAGATAAGACCTGTTTGCTCTATTTGTTCCTAATTTTTTCTCTACATGTGTGTTGTTGCATTGCTTTAAAATCAGAGTTAGGGTTGGAAGGGACCACAAGGATCAGCCAGTTCCAACCCCCTTGCCATGGGCAGGGACACCCTACCCTACATCAGGCTGGCCACAGCCTCAGCCAGACTGGCCTTAAGCACCTCCAGCCATGGGGCCTCAACCACCTCCCTGGGCAACCCATTCCAGCCTCTCACCACTCTCATGCTCAACAACTTCCTCCTCACGGCCAGGCTGAACCTACCCACCTCCAGCTTTGCTCCATTCCCCTTAGTCCTGTCACTCCCTGACAGCCTCAGAAGTCCCTCCCCAGCTTTTTTTTTTGTAAGCCCCCTTCAGATACTGGAAGGCTACAAGATAGTCACTTTGCAGCCTCCTCTTCTCCAGACCGAGCAGCTCCAACTCTTTCAGTCTGTGCTCACAGCAGAGCTGCTGCAGCCCTCTGAGCATGCTCATGGCCCTTCTCTGGACATGCACCTCCACATCTCTCTTGGAATAGAGGCTTCCTCAGTACCATCTGAGAGCTGCTTTGCTGAAGGCATTTTTTGGGATCACATCAGGGGCTGGGAATGGTCAACAAGGACAGAGCTGGGGCATGGATCAGCAACAGAAAAATCCTGCCCCTGGATCCCTTGGCAGTTCCTGGGAGTGTTTCTTCAGACACTAAGCCAGGTGATGGGCAGACTGGAGAAGCAGCATACAGCCAAGCCCTGCTGCAAATACCCTCACTACCATCTCACCTGGAGACGTCTCTCTGTGCAACAGAACTAAGAGCAGACAAAGCAGGTTTTTTTAGCTTATCTTCCCATGTTACTTGAAGGAAAGGTCACCCACACACGACTGTATCTCTTTCAAGAAGACAGAGAGGGGATTAAGTTCTAGATTTTCCTCTCAGTAAACCTTCCTATCATCCTTCCTTCTGACTGCTGCCAGTTTTGGTTGCTCATGGGATTCATCACACCGCCATACAGGCAAACTCAAGCAGTCTCCAAAGGAGTCAACTAATTTATTACTGTTGTTGCCAAAGAAGCACATGGCATAATTCAGCAGTGATCTAGTAGGCAATGCTACCATTAGAGATTAATTAGGTTTTAACACCAAAGTGAATGGCAAAGCAAAACCACCTCCAAGGATCATAGAACCAACCAGGTTGGAAGAGATTTCCAACATCATCCAGTCCAACCTAGCACCCAGCCCTAGACAATCAACTAGACCATGGCACTAAGTCCAGCCACAGAGACTCCACCACCTCCCTGGGCAGCCCATTCCAATGCCAATCACTCTCTCTGACAACAACTTCCTCCTAACATCCAGCCTAGACCTCCCCCAACACAACTTGAGACTGTGTCCCCTTGTTCTGTTGCTGGTTGCCTGGCAGAAGGGACCAACCCCACCTGGCTACAGCCTCCCTTCAGGTAGTTGTAGACAGCAATGAGGTCTGCCCTGAGCCTCCTCTTCTGCAGGCTGCACACCTCCCCCAGCTCCCTCAGCCTCTCCTCATAGGGCTGTGCTCCAGGCCCCTCACCAGCTTTGTTGCCCTTCTCTGGACACCTTCCAGCACCTCAACATCTCTCTTGGATTGAGGAGCCCAGAACTGGACACAGCACTCAAGGTGTGGCCTGAGCAGTGCTGAGTACAGGGGAAGAATAACCTCCCTTGTCCTGCTGGCCACACTGCTCCTGATCCAGGCCAGGATGCCATTGGCTCTCTTGGCCACCTGGGCACACTGCTGGCTCATCTTCAGCTACTGTCTACCAGCACCCCCAGGTCCCTTTCTGCCTGGCTGCTCTCAGCCACTCTGTCCCCAGCCTGTAGCACTGCTTGGGGTTGTTGTGGCCAAGGTGCAGAACCCTGCTCTTGGCCTTGTTAAATCTCATCCCCTTGGCCTCTGCCCACCCAGTCAGCCTGGCAAGGTCCCTCTGCAGGGCTCTCCTACCCTCTAACAGGTCCACACCTGCTCCTAGCTTGGTGTCATCTGCAAATTTACTGATGCTGGACTCAATCCCCTCATCCAGATCATCAACAATGATATTGATCAGAACTAGGCCCAACACTGATCCTTGGGGAACCCCACTAGTGACAGCTGCCAATTGGATGTGGCACCATTCACCACCGCTCTCTGGGCCCAGCCTTCCAGCCAGTTCTTGACCCATATCAGAGTGAATCTGTCCAAGCCATGAGCTTCCAGCTTGGCTAGGAGCTTGTTGTGGTGGATGGTGTCAAAGGCTTTGCTGAAGTCCAGGTAGACTACATCCACAGCCTTCCCCACATTCACCAGATAGGTAATCTGGTCATAAAAGGAGATCAGGTTGGTGAGACAGGATGATGTTTCAGGATGTCCCAGTTAATATTCCAGGCAATGAATGGATTGGCTTCTTGTAGACATAAACTCTAGGATGTCACATCCCTGAGTGAGGCATGTATCATATGGATCAAGCCTCCATGCAGGCTGGAAGGAGGCCACACTCAGAGCAAGGCTAATACCAGAAGCCCTGTTCATCCCCATGTAAACACAGGCACAAACCCAATGCAAGTCCCAACTAAATCAGGCTGCTAATTCTTCTCAAATTACTTCCACTGGCTGTATTTTACCAGCCAAAAGAATCGAGCTTGCCTGAACAGAAATAAAAGAGTAGGTGTGGAGAATATATTTAGCATCTGAATTTTGCTTTGCAGCTCTGATATGTATGAGGCTAGGCTGTTATTTTGCTTCACTAACTACACTTAAAGATTTGCCCTTACTGCATCGTGCTTCTTGCACATCTTTTCAAGTGTCTCATCAAGAAACACTTCCTAGTTCCTCTTGTGGTCCAGTCTGGTCCTTCAATATGTGAAGCTCTCCCCTCCAGCTGGCTTTGCCAATGAAAATCCATCCCTGGACAGACGGTGAAATTAGTGGGACCACAGCAAGGACGAACTTGAACATTTACTGAGGAATGTATGTGTGAGAGCATCTATTCATTGTGAAGCCAAACATTTTTCATCTAATTACATGCTCAGCTTCAGTAATGGCCTCATTACTGTGGTATCTCAGCACTCTGCGCCCTTCAGTGTATTTACTTTCACGCCACCTCTGTCAAGCACAAAGGCAGAAGCGAGACTAAGGCTTGAATTCTTTACAATGCCTAAGTGCTCACCTTCCATTTAGGCACCCATCTCACTGACATGAAGAGCAAGACTTAATATCTGGGAGTGTCTGAGACTGCATCTTGCCCATAGCTACAGAAAAGCCTGTGAAAAAAGGCAAGAACAAAGTCTAATTTTGCTCACACCATTTTTAGCACTGCATCCACCAGGACCTCTTTTCCACATAAGCTTTGGAATAAAAAAAAATCTGCATATCATTTTTACTCTAAACTCATCTTTCACCTCTGGTGTGAGTGATTGGAACCACATTCACGTACACGTAAGGTATCGACACCTCTGCATTTAATACCAGAGTGAAAAGCACTAAATCAAGGAACGCTGCAAGAAGCCAGACACATTTTGGGCTGGAGTTGCATAATCTTACACCAGAGGTTTGCCCTAACCTCTTCTCGTGCAGAGTGTTCTGCCTCCATCAGCACTGCCCCAACCATAAAACACCTCTTGAAAGCTCATCTGCAAAGGCAATCAGTTTATCTGCGATTCTGCTAATGACCCATTTCTGTCATCATCCTTCTAAGGGAGCTAACTGATAATGACAACCCAGGGGAATAATCAACTATAATTTATATACCTTCCTCTTTTTGGGGCAGGGACCACTGTGTGCACTCTGCTTTCATTTCCCCTAAGCTCCAACACTATTAATAAAGCTGACCCAGGGACTAAAGCAGTGCAAATACCAAAGTGTCTAACCCCCCTGCTTGTATTTATATCCAGAAAGGAAACAAACAACCAAAGACTCCTGAGCCTTTGGGTCTGCAGGCTGCAGGGTACAAGACAGTGCCGTGTGGACTTCCCCAGCACACTCCAGGCAAGCTAGCTCATTTCCAAAAGCAGCATAACTGTGTCAGCATGCTGCAATCCAGACTAATAACATCTGCAGTAAAATAAAGCCTTGGGCCTAGAGCTTAATTTCACCCAGCTGGCATGCCCACGCTACAAGCCTACATAATAAATGGCAGCATTTCATGGCGAGGCAGCCCCAAAACTTGACTCTGTGCAGTGCAGCTCAATGCGAGGTCTCAGTTTGAGACCCAGAAGGCTGTTGCTCCATTAGTCATGGTTTTACCTCCCCACTAAACCAGCAGTGGGGCAGAAATACTCCAACCCAAGCTTACTGCACCTGGATCAGGAAAAGAGCAGGAAGAAGAATCAGGCCCCTGAGGTTTTTTTTTTTTCTTTAACAGTATCATCAGGGTTGGAAGAGACCTCACAGATCATCAAGTCCAACCCTTTACCACAGAGCTCAAGGCCAGACCATGGCACCAAGTGCCACGTCCAATCCTGCCTTGAACAGCCCCAGGGACGGCGACTCCACCACCTCCCCGGGCAGCCCATTCCAGTGTCCAATGACTCTCTCAGTGAAGAACTTTCTCCTCACCTCCAGCCTAAATTTCCCCTGGCGCAGCCTGAGGCTGTGTCCTCTCGTTCTGGTGCTGGCCACCTGAGAGAAGAGAGCAACCTCCTCCTGGCCACAACCACCCCTCAGGTAGCTGTAGACAGCAATGAGGTCACCCCTGAGCCTCCTCTTCTCCAGGCTAACCAATCCCAGCTCCCTCAGCCTCTCCTCCTAGGGCTGTGCTCAAGGCCTCTCCCCAGCCTCGTCGCCCTTCTCTGGACACGCTCAAGCATCTCAATGTCCCTCCTAAACTGGGGGGCCCAGAACTGAACACAGCACTCAAGGTGTGGTCTAACCAGTGCAGAGTACAGGGGCAGAATGACCTCCCTGCTCCTGCTGACCACACCATTCCTGATGCAGGCCAGGATGCCACTGGCTCTCTTGGCCACCTGGGCACACTGCTGGCTCATGTTCAGGCAGGTATCAATCAGCACCCCCAGATCCCTCTCTGTCTGGCTGCTCTCCAGCCACTCCGACCCCAGCCTGTATCTCTGCATGGGGTTGTTGTGGCCAAAGTGCAGCACCCTGCACTTGGAGCTATTGAACCCCATCCCATTGGACTCTGCCCATCTGTCCAGGTGGTCAAGGTCCCGCTGCAGAGCCCTTCTGCCCTCCAACTCAGTCACATCTGCCCCCAGCTTAGTGTCATCTGCAAACTTGCTGATGACTGACTCGATGCCCTCATCCAGATCATCTATGAAGATGTTAAAGAGGATGGGGCCCAGCACTGATCCCTGAGGGACACCACTAGTGACTGGCCGCCAGCTGGATGTGGCACCATTCACCACCACTCTCTGGGTCCGGCCCTCCAGCCAGTTCCTAACCCAGCACAGAGTGTTGCCATCCAAGCCATGGGCTGACAGCTTAGCCAGCAGTTTGCTGTGGGGGACTGTGTCAAAGGCCTTGCTGAAGTCCAGATAGAGCACATCCACAGGCCTCCCCACATCCACCAAGCGGGTCACCTGATCATAGAAGGAGATCAGGTTAGAAAGGCAGGATCTGCCCTTCCTAAACCCATGCTGGCTGGACCTGAGCCCTTTGCCATCCCTCAGGTGCGCTCTTATCACCCCCAACTTCACATTATGAAAGTCTGAATTAGGCCAGAGAGCCAAGAGCTGACTACTAGGCTGCTGAGGAGCCAATATTTCTTCCTTAATTTCACCAAGTCTGTGCTCCTGGCCCCTCTGCCATGGCTGGCAGCAGTCACACAAGACAGCAGCTGAGATCTGGCAACCTTCATGATATGTGAGTCGTGGGAGCAAAGAGCAGTGATGCCTTTAATTTAAAATGCAGCAGAAAGGTGTGCACTGCTCCATCACATGGCCTGAGGAGAGGGACTTGCAAAGCAACAGGATGCAGAGGGGCAGAAACAAGTCAGGGCTATTTGGAATCATAGAATGAGTCAGGATTGGAAGGGATCTCAAGGATCATGTAGTTCCAAATCCCTCTACCAAAGGCAGAGACACCTTACCTAGGTCAGGCTGGAAGGTCTCTCTGACTCTCCTCCAAAGAACCTTTGAGCTCAGCTCCTTGGTGATCCTCCTCTGCTGCCACAACATCTCATGTCCTCTCCATTTTTAAATGCCATCTCTCACATGGGACACGTGTTGGGCTATGAAGCCAGCTTTCCATCTCACAGCACTCTCCAGAAGAGGTACAGCTTCTGGCCCTGAATGGAATGGGCTGCCCAGGGAGGTAGTGGAGTCACCACCCGTGGACGTGTTCAAGCAAAGACTGGATGAGGCACTTAGTGCCATGGTGCAGTTGACTGGCTAGGGCTGGGTGCTAGGTTGGACTGGATGATCTTGGAGGTCTCTTCCAACCTGGCTGATTCTATGATTCTACAGCTGAAGGCTGTGCTGCCATCCAGAGAGACCTGGACAGACTGGAGAGCTGGGCACAGAGGAACCAAATGAGGTTCAACAAGGACAAGTGCAGAGTCCTGCATCTGGGGAGGAATAACAAACTCCACCAGTACAGGCTAGGAGGTGACTGCTGGAGAGCAGCCCTGTGGAGAGGGACCTGGGGGTGCTGGTGGACAACAAGTTACCCATGACACAGCAATGTGCCCTTGTGGCCAAGAAGGCCAATGGGATCCTGGGGTGTATGAGGAAGAGTGTGTCCAGCAGATCAAGGGAGGTTCTCCTTCCCCTCTACTCTGCCCTGCTGAGACCTCATCTTGAATACTGTGTTCAGTTTTGGGCTCCCCAGTTGAAGAGGGACAGGGATCTACTGGAGAGGGTCCAGCAGAGGGTATGAGGATGATTAGAGGACTGGAGGGCATGGCTGATGAGGAGAGGCTGCAGGACCTGAGGATTTATAGTCTGGAGAAGAGAAGAGGAGATTTAATAAATGTTTATGAATATCTGAGGGCTGGCCAGGAGAGGGGAACAGGCTCTGCTTACTTGCTCCCTGGGCTAGGACAAGGAGCAATGGGTGTAAGTTGCAGCACAGGAGGTTCCACCTCAACACAAGGAGGAACTTCTTTCCTGTAAGGGTCACAGGAACAGGCTCCCCAGAGAGGTTGTGGAGTCTCCTTCTCTGCAGCCTTTCAAGGCTGGATGTGTTCCTCTGTGATCTGTGTTAGTATTGTCCTGCTCTGGCAGGGGGGTTTGGACTGGATGATCTCCTTGGGTCCCTTCCAACCCCTAACATCCTGTGAGCCTGTGAAACAGAGGGAAGCAGAACTGTTCTCACAGTTCACCACACTGGTGTCTATATATTTACATTCAAAGACATTTTTTTTCATTTGCCCTCTGTGTATTTCTGATGTTTAGTTTGTTGTTTTCACTACTTCTGCTGATGTTTGAGTGGATATTTTCCAGAGCTACTTCTTATAAGCCTAATCATTTACAACCAAGCAACTCGGAGTGCACCCACTTTAAGTCTGAATTCCAGTTCTGGCCCCATGCAATACCTGACATTAATCTACACTTGACCTTCCATCTCATTGCCCAGCTGCTCATTATGGAGATATCCTTCTGAGGCTCCTTGCATCTGGCCTCATCCTTACTACCCTGAATGAAACTTTCTCAGCTGGCATTGCTGTAAGTTTATTCCAGTTACATTCAAGAATGGGCAACAAAAAGATGCAGAAGGAGAGGTGGTCTTGTACAAGCTTACTCTGACTGACTGGCAAGTACTTAGCAGCAAGAAGCTGCCCAGCACCACTAATGTTCTGTTACCCAAACTGAATCAGCTCCAGCTAGCTCTGGTACAGGTCCCCCTTACATTACTGACGAGATGGAAGCATGAACTACAACATTTTAGGAGCTCAAGCAAGTTCCCCATTCAGAGCAAGATATGCAGGTTAAAAGTTAATTCTTTTATTCAGCTTCCTGATCTCACTGGGGGTAGTTAAAGAAATTAACCTGATCCTTAGTTCTCCAAGAATGAAACAAGGATAATAACTTTCCGTCCCTCACAAATAAGCTGGTAAAATAAAATCCACCAATGGCTTTCAATCAGTCTGATACCAGAGCAACAGATACCACATAAGGGTCTTAATTTTTCTGTGAGAGCATCTTCTGTACTTTCTGGCACCATCTGCAGCTCAGGTTTTCCAACAAGTCTTTACTCCAAGAATTTCTCCTGTTCCAAATAGAAATCCTGATATCACAGAATCATAGAGTCAGTCAGGGTTGGAAGGGACCACAAGGATCATCTAGTTCCAACCCCCCTGCCATGGGCAGGAACACCCTACCCTAGAGCAAGCTGCCCACAGCCTCATCCAGCCTGGTCTTAAACATCTTCAGCCATGGAATCTCAACCACCTCCCTGGCCAACCCATTCCAGCCTCTCACCACTCTCATGCTCAACAACTTCCTCCTCATGGCCAGGCTGAATCTCCCTAGTCCTCCAGTTTGCTCCATTCTCCCTAGTCCTGTCACTCCTTTATAGCCTCAAAAGTCCCTCCCCAGCTTTCTTGTAGGCCCCCTTTCAGTATCACAGTATCCTCAGGGTTGGAAGAGACCTCACAGATCATCAAGTCCAACCCTTTACCACAGAGCTCAAGGCCAGACCATGGCACCAAGTGCCACGTCCAATCCTGCCTTGAACAGCTCCAGGGACGGCGACTCCACCACCTCCCGGGCAGCCCATTCCAGTGTCCAATGACTCTCTCAGGGAAGAACTTTCTCCTCACCTCAAGCCTAAATCTCCCCTGGCCTAGCCTGAGGCTGTGTCCTCTTGGTCTGGTGCTGGCCACCTGAGAGAAGAGAGCAACCTCCTCCTGGCCACAACCTCCCCTCAGGTAGTTGTAGACAGCAATGAGGTCACCCCTGAGCCTCCTCTTCTCCAGGCTAACCAATCCCAGCTCCCTCAGCCTCTCCTTCAGATACTGGAAGGCCTCCTTGTTCTCTCCCTCCTGTCTCTCCCAACATTCATGCTATTGTATTTGTTTAATGGGGTTAATATGCTCCTGACATAATAACGATCTCGTACCGCTATAATTATTAAGAGTGATTAATTCTGCAGCAGCCAAAAAGCCTGGAGGACTCTCCATAAGCAAAGGAATATCTTTACAATAGTCCTTCTCAAATTGCACTACACAACGATGCAAACTCCAAAAGAAAGGCAGGAGTGGAAAGAGCTGAGGCTGGATTAGAGGAGAGAGAGCTGCACCCAGCAGAGCAGCTGATGAAGGTTAAACATCATGTGGCGAGAGATCATTTCTCTGCTGTGTTTATACACTGACTAGCACAAACGACTGCTGGTCCATCTCTACAATCCCAAGGTACTACTACCATGCACAGAGCATGTAACTGGTTATAAATTTTTAAAGATGTGTCTGCCAAGGGTGTAGGCTCCTCTTGTTACTTTTTTTATAGTAACCATCCTTTAAATGAACGCTCTGGGTTTTGTTCTAGGAAGATAAAATACCATAGACCAAAATATGAACCTCTAGCACAAGGTAATGATTTTCACAAGAAGCAACGAGTGCACAGTACACAAACCATTAGCACTAAAATACCCAGGGTGTCCACAGCTGACAAAAACAGAGATGCTTTTCTGCATGAGGCTTTTTGGCGCACACTTGTAATTTACAGCTCGACGCTGCAGCCATACTCTAGAGTGCTCTTAAGTGCTTTAAGTGATTATGGACATATTTGAGTGATCAAGGATGGTAAGATCAGGCCTATAACTCAACATGTTGCCCAGAATATTACCTAGACATTTTTTCCTGACCAAACCATCCTTAAATCCCATGTGTGACCTGAAGAGAAGACACTGTCTGCAAGAATTAAGTCTCTATAAGCAGTCCAGCTGTTTCCTAACCTATTTATTACCCATGGAAGCACGAAAGACTTTGATCTTTATCTGACTCAGTTTATCTGCATCTTATTTGGCGGGTTTAAGTGAAGGAGAATATGTGCCCATGAAAAACAAAGATATGCACAATTTCCTTTTCCTTAGAATCATAGAATCAACCAGGTTGGAAGAGACCTCCAAGATCATCCAGGCCAACCTAGCACCCAGCCCTAGCCAGTCAACCAGACCATGGCACTAAGTGCCTCAGCCAGGCTTTGCTTGAACATCTCCAGGGACAGCAACTCCACCACCTCCCTGGGCAGCCCATTCCAATGCCAATCACTCTCTCTGCCAACAACTTCCTCCTGACATCCAGCCTAGACCTCCCCCAACACATCTTGAGACTGTGTCCCCTTATTCTGTTGCTGGTTTCCTTCTCCAGAAGACCCTCCAATTTAGCCTCTGCAGTTCCTAACACCTAAAGTTACCAGTGCTCCAATCTAGTTCTTTCTTCTGCACACAGTGAAATCTGCACAAGGAGGGAGCACATACACTGCAGGAGATGCTGATCTCATCAATGTAGGACCCCAGGTGGCACAGAAGAAGGTCAAAGTGGGCAAAAAGCCCATCTGGAGAATTTGCTATTGTGCAAGACTCTCTTTCCATTCCCCATAGCTGCAGCTACCAGCAGCATTCAATATGAAAGCTATTGCGACAGGACCACATATGGGCACTGCAGAGGCTCTGCACATGCAGGGCTGGAAATGGAGATGGATTCTCCCCGTTGACTTCTCTCAGTTTTACCATAAATGGCTGCCCTCAATAGCATTTTGGACTTGGGATTTGAGCATCCCGAAGCGCTATTACATCTGAAATCCCTATGATGCTTTGAAGAAATAAATCACTCCCTCTGAGCTTCCAACAACAGAACCACAGCTAGGACATATTTGAGAAAACACAAGAGCTATTTGCTCACCCTCCAGAAAGGGAGGTAACAGTTTGAGTTTTCACCTGGTGAAAGACTTATCGAACATCTCACTCAGCCACCAGCATGTCTCGGGCGGTAACGATTGGACCTCACAGCACTCCTCTGCGGTGCCTGCAGGAGTTATCAGTGAAATGCTGCTCCAGCATCTGAGACAAGCACTGGGTTTATTCCTTCTTTTTAACTTGTTTTCATTTCTGCTTCACTGGATTTTCCATTTCTCACTACACTACTGGGAACTTTATAGGCGCAGAAGAACAATGCAGAAGAAACAGTCTGACTTGGAACAAAAGCAGCAGAGTGCAGAACAAAAGAAGCAGGTTCAGATTTGCCTATAATCATTTATGAATTTCTATGCTTCACCTAATAGCTGCTCTAACACTGGGAGATACTGGTCTGATATTGCTAAAGCTGATCTGGATACAGGAACAACGCAAAGAAACAACTCCAGACAGTCTTAACAGCAAAAACAAGAGAACAGTGAAGAAAGAAATGCCAGGACTATTAGTTCTGATATTGCTAAAACTGATCTGGATACAGAAACAATGCAAAGAAACAACTTAAGGTAGTCTTAGCAGCAAAAACAGGACAACAGTGAAGAAACAAACGTCAGGACTATTAGTTCAGATGGCAGAAAACGTTGGCTATCTTATCAAACCTATTTAACTCATTTTATCTGAAGCTCTACAAACACAGACATGGAAAATTTGGGCAGAATTTAAAATTGAAATTCCATAAAGAAATGTCTTTTTTTTTTTTTCTTATGTAAAATTCCTGTTCTTATCTCATCACCAAACACTAAATGCTTCTCAGGTTTAATCATAGAATCAGACAGGTTGGAAGAGACCTCCAAGATCATCCAGCCCAACCTAGCATCCAGCCCTAGACAATCAACTAGACCATGGCACTAAGTGCCTCATCCAGGCTTTGCTTGAACACCTGCAGGGACAGTGACTCCACCACCTCCCTGGGCAGCCCATTCCAATGCCAATCACTCTCTCTGGCAACAGCTTCCTCCTAACATCCAGCCTAGACCTGCCCTGGCACAACTTGAGACTGTGTCCCCTTATTCTGTTGCTGATTGTCTGGGAGACCAACCCCCACCTGTAATGTCAGTAGTTTGGTCATGATGTTGCTGGTAGTAAGTGGGAAGGTGATTACTTGAGTCCTATGTAATGAAGAGATTTCACTTATGGGCAAAGAGTGGGTGTTACAGATGCTTGACACAGTCAGATGCACAACAACTTGTGCATGGCCTGATTTAAGAAGAGAAGTGTTGTATAATCCATATCTTAGAGCAGCTAAGAGACAAAACTCTTAACATCACAAGTAGATACATGAAAACATGCAAGGAAACAAAATATCTATCAGCACTACGTTATCTTCATTTCTGAGAATGAAACTTTAGGATCTATCTAGATATTAAGATTTTTTACAGTAACTGTGGTGAGACACTGGAACAAGTTGCCCAGCAACATCATGGATGCTGCCATCCTGGAGGTATTCAAAGACAAGTTGTATGTGGCCTTGAACAACCTGGTCTAGTAGAAGGTGTCCCTGCTCATGCCAAGGAGGGTTGGAACTAGACGATCTTTAAGGTCCCTTCCAACCTGAACCATTCTATGAATCTGTACTGCAGCATATATACAGACACCAGGGAATTGCTTGCATGTGGTAAAACTCTCATCTCAGTCCACCTTTATTTTAAATTACTATAAGAGTCCCAACTTGAAACCTTCTAATAGAATCATAGAATCAGGCAGGGTTGGAAGGGACCACAAGGATCACCTAGTTTTAACCACTCTGACATGAGCAGGGACACCCTACCCTAGAGCAGGCTGGCCACAGCCTCATCGAGCCTGGCCTTAAACACCACCACCCATGGGGCCTCAAGCACCTCCCTGGGCAACCCATTCCAGCCTCTCACCACTCTCATGCTCAACAACTTCCTCTTCATCTCCAGCCTGAGCCTACATATCTCCATCCTTGCACCATTCTCCCTAGTCCTGTCTCTCCCTGACAGCCTCAAAAGTCCCTCCTCAGCTTTTATGTAGCCCCCCTTCAGATCCTGGAAGGCCACAAGAAGGTCACCTCACAGCCTCCTCTTCTCCAGACTGCACAGCCCCAACTCTTTCAGTCTGTCCTCACAGCAGAGCTGCTGCAGCCCTCTGAGCATCCCAGTGGTCCTTCTCTGGACACACTCCAGCATCTCCACATCCCTCTTGCAATAGGGACTCCAGAACTGGATGCAGTACTCCAGGTGGGGTCCCAGCAGAGCGCAGTAGAGGGGGAGAATCATTTCCCTTGCCTTGCTGGCCACATTTCTCCTGCTGCAGCCCAGGCTCTGCTTGGCTTTCTGGGCTGCAAGTGCACACTGCTGGTTCCCATTGAGCTTCTCATCCAGCAGCACCCCTAAGTCTCTCTCCTCAGTGCTGCTCTCCAGACACTCACTGCCCAACCTGGAGTTGTGCTTGGCATTGCCTCAACCCAGATGCATGACCTTGCACTTGGTAACAAAGCATGTACAAACAAGAACATGTCTTCAAGTAGCTTACATTGGAAACTTGGGCTGCTACAGCTAATGCAAAGCTAGCTGGGGTTACTGAAACCGGGTTTGTGTCCTTTGCTGTTTGGCGTTCAATAGCTCCAAGTGCAGGGTCCTGCACTTTGGCCACAACAACCCCAAGCAGAGATACAGGCTGGGGTCAGAGTGGCTGGAGAGCAGCCAGACAGAGAGGGATCTGGGGGTGCTGATTGATACCTGCCTGAACATGAGCCAGCAGTGTGCCCAGGTGGCCAAGAGAGCCAGTGGCATCCTGGCCTGCATCAGGAATGGTGTGGTCAGCAGGAGCAGGGAGGTCATTCTGCCCCTGTACTCTGCACTGGTTAGACCACACCTTGAGTACTGTGTTCAGTTCTGGGCCCCCCAGTTTAGGAGGGACATTGAGATGCTTGAGCGTGTCCAGAGAAGGGCGACGAGGCTGGGGAGAGGCCTTGAGCATAGCCCTATGAGGAGAGGCTGAGGGAGCTGGGATTGGTTAGCCTGGAGAAGAGGAGGCTCAGGGGTGACCTTATTGCTGTCTACAACTACCTGAGGGGTGGTTGTGGCCAGGAGGAGGTTGCTCTCTTCTCTCAGGTGGCCAGCACCAGAACGAGAGGACATAGCCTCAGGCTGCGCCAGGGGAGATTTAGGCTTGAGGTGAGGAGAAAGTTCTTCACTGAGAGAGTCATTGGACACTGGAATGGGCTGCCCGGGGAGGTGGTGGAGTCGCCGTCCCTGGAGCTGTTCAAGGCAGGATTGGACGTGGCACTTGGTGCCGTGGTCTGGCCTTGAGCTCTGTGGTAAAGGGTTGGACTTGATGATCTGTGAGGTCTCTTCCAACCTTGGTGATACTGTGATACAAATAACTCTTTCAGTCAGTCCTCACAGCAGAGCTGTTCCAGCCCTCTGCTCATCCTCATGGCCCTTCTCTGGACACACTCCAGCACATCCACATCCTCCTTGTGATGGGGACTCCAACCATCTTCCTACGACTGCTTCCAACGACACCATAAAAGTTCCCAGCACATCTATTTCAAATACTGCTTTGAATTTTCAGCCAGTAATGCCACATGGAAACCCAGCTCAGAAACGACATCATCAAATAACTTAAAGAAGAAGCAAACAAGCAAACAAAAAGCTAGTTTTGACTCAGTGGGCTTATTGAAAAGCAGTGGAAGTACTTACCAGGTGGCCTATTAACTGCGAGGTTTCGGAAATGGCTGCCTTTGATCATCTCCACTGCCAGCCGCCCTGTAGTGGCATTGTACAACAGTCCCACGAGCAGCTCTGGCACCCCTCCATGTGACAGGGACTGTGCCGAGGAAGCGCTATCGCTGTGAGAGATTGCTGACAGACTGAGCTGAGAGTCTGCACTCTGCAGGGAAAGAGCACTGAAAAGTTTCATCAGGATGTTCACCGCCACCCTCCCGTTAGTTTATACCTTCTAGCCTTGGTTAGTGAGATCTCCCTCAAGAAATGACAATGACTAAGGAGGAATTATGAAGGGGCACCAGAGGAAGCAGAGCATCACTTTCACAAAAACACATCTCTGAACTTTCTCTGTAAAGATGAGGAACTCTGCATAATGTGTTATCACCAGTGTAAATCAAAGCCTCTGAGATAAGCACACATCCTACTACATCAAAAACACTGTACATCTCCTTGACAATGACTTTTGGGTGGAATGCATTTTGCAGTTTGGGTTTTTTTGCCCACATGCTATCTATTTTCTTACTTTCTCTTCTTGCTACCATGATGCTCTCTCTACCCCCTCTTCACAAAGAGTATCATGTTTTATTCATTGCTTGTGCACAGCCTCTCACTGAGCTCTCTGTAGAGAAAGAATCATGACAGAGCTCAACTACACAATTTGATTGGCATAGTCAGAGCTGGATACAACTGCTATGTGCATGGAAAGCTATGAAAAAGTACAGCCAGCTCCTCCTCACATGATCCACCTCTCCACTTCCATCTGCCATGAAAAGCAGCATTACTAAGCACTTCTGGTAATACAGAAAATGCACAACACAGAGATCCATAAGCTAACAGCTAGTGCCAGATGACACAGCTCTTGCACTGGCAGTACCACAGGTCCACAAGAGCTACTGTCCTTGTTGAACTTAAGGTACAAATAGCCTTGATGGTTCCAGGATCAACCTCCTATTTCTGCATGGCACAGCATTCAATGACTTCTGTAGACGTAGTACATCTACATGATACTGTGCAAGCTTGTTAATTAGGCTCAACTTAGTGTATGGAAGACATGCCCCATGCTTCCCCTTACCGCTAACACTTTGAGTGGCAGCAGGATAGATCCACCAGTTGTATCCTAACAGCCCTGAATGAAAGACATCAGGTGCAGCTGGTTCCCATTCACCACATAAACAATTTTTATGGACTCCATATTTCTTTCATCAAACTTACACTCAAGTTACTTCTTGGCTCCAAGACCAGTGTCAACTTTGCTTCCTCTTCCTGGCTGAGGTTGTTTAGGTAGAAAAATTGCTCTCCCATCATCTTCTCTCCAATCATCTTATGCACTGCATAGAGGCGGAAGCGAATGGCATGGCTGCTGAACTCCTCTGGCTCCAGCTTGTTGAAGGTAATTTGATCTTTGAACATGGGGATGGGTCCTCTCTGAACACTTGTTTTACCCCTCTGTTTCTTGCTTGGCATCAGTACTGCATGCACTTGCCAGGTGTTCACGCCACTACGGTCTTTGTCTGGGATATCCCTGGCCTCCAAGACAGTAACTACTAGCTTTTGACTCGAGGCTTTGTAGTTGAAGATGACATCTAGATCACCACATTTGCAAATGGGCTCATGTGCACTATGATGAGCTGGTGTACTGTTCACTTCATTATGTTCCTGCAAAGACAAAGAAGCAAAACCTCCACTGAAGTTCAAATGACTCTGGAACTCCAACCCTCTTTCAAAAGAATTGTTCTCCCTTGTGCTTGTAAATGTAGGCAGCTAAACTGCAAAACAAGGATCCCACTGCTTCTTGAAAGGCCACTGATAGTTAACTGCCCAGTTTTGGATGATATTCAATACACAATCTAGTAAGCAACAGTACTTGTTGTAACATTGGCAACAAAAAGTCTCAACAGCATGTCCTGGCAGGCTAATAGGCCTATTAGATGTCCTGGCTTGCCGCACCCTTCTGCTGATGGGGGAAGCAAGGGCTTGGGCCATTATGTCCCCTCCCAAAGTGATAAACAGGTACCTACAGGTGTTTAGGTACCTGTTGGTGTCTTGCCCAAATAAGGGTGAGCAAGCCCTGGGTTCATCTAATATGGTCAGGTTTGCAGATGCCATTTTGCATGGTGACTCTCTGTGACCAAAGGAGCCTTTGCACTCAGGCAAAGAATATAAATTGAGCTAAGCTGCAAGCAGTTGTGCTGCTTCTGCTTTGCTGCCTCTGTCTCACTGCCCTTGGATAGTGTGTTCTGCTCTGCCTCATGCTTCAGACCAGCTTAGCCCTGACGTTTTGGGCTTCAACTACGTGGAAACTTAACTGCCTCAAGTTTCCCAGGAGAAGGCATTGAAGTGCCTCAAGATGTGGCAAGAAGTGCCACTGACACTGTGCTCTCTGCACATCTGCAAGAGATGCTGCCTGCACCTCTGCAAACCTCTGTGCCAAGAGGAACCAGCATCAGGTCAGAGATAATCTGCCTCTTTCCCAGCACCCTGGGAAGAATCTAGAAACCTTTGAATGGCCAAGCAGTTCCAACCCTGCAACAAAGAAGCCAGGGACTACCTTGACATTTCCACTCCACCACAGTGAGTAGCACAGGCTTTCCCTAGGGCTCCAGGCTACCTATTTGCAAGTGGGGCAAAGCCATTTTGTGGCCAAACCTTTTCCAATTTTCCTGATTTTTCTAAATTATTATATTGCCAATAAGCATCCTAGTGCTTAGGATGCCAATTCACATCCTAGTGTGAATTAGAACCCAAAATTTAACTAATCTGCATATAGCTGTGGGTGGGGCTTTCTGGAAGAGACCTTGACCGCCTGCACAGATGGGCAGAGTCCAATGGGATGGCATTCAATAGCTCCAAGTGCAAGGTGCTGCACTTTGGCCACAACAACCCCATGCAGAGATACAGGCTGGGGTCGGAGTGGCTGGAGAGCAGCCAGAGAGGGATCTGGGGGTGCTGATTGATACCCACCTGAACATGAGCCAGCAGTGTGCCCAGGTGGCCAAGAGAGCCAGTGGCATCCTGGCCTGCATCAGGAATGGTGTGGTCAGCAGGAGCAGGGAGGTCATTCTGCCCCTGCACTGGTTAGACCACACCTTGAGTGCTGTGTTCAGTTCTGGGCCCCCCAGTTTAGGAGGGACATTGAGATGCTTGAGCGTGTCCAGAGAAGGGCGACGAGGCTGGGGAGAGGCCTTGAGCACAGCCCTACGAGGAGAGGCTGAGGGAGCTGGGATTGGTTAGCCTGGAGAAGAGGAGGCTCAGGGGTGACCTTATTGCTGTCTACAACTACCTGAGGGGTGGTTGTGGCCAGGAGGAGGTTGCTCTCTTCTCTCAGGTGGCCAGCACCAGAACGAGAGGACACAGCCTCAGGCTGCGCCAGGGGAGATTTAGGCTCGAGGTGAGGAGAAAGTTCTTCACTGAGAGAGTCATTGGACACTGGAATGGGCTGCCCGGGGAGGTGGTGGAGTCGCCGTCCCTGGAGCTGTTCAAGGCAGGATTGGACGTGGCACTTGGTGCCATGGTCTGGCCTTGAGCTCTGTGGTAAAGGGTTGGACTTGATGATCTGTGAGGTCTCTTCCAACCCTGATGATACTATGAAATAAAATTAACTACCTATTTCGTAATCTTTACCTCATTAATTGCCACAACCAAATGACAGCATTTAAAAGATTTGTGGAAGACTGTTTAGTTGGCAAAAATTCTACACAGGGAAAAACTAACCAAGATGGGGGGGTTAGGGGTTAATTTAGTCCATGCCAATTTTGAGGCATTAATAAAACTATTTTTGTTTCATCTGGTTAAAAAATTAAAAGAAAACAACTAAACAACCTATTATCTTGAATCTACACCATTTTTTTTTCAAGAAGTATTTTCTTTTTTGCATTACCTAAATCAAAAAACTCAGTCAAGCCTGCTACGTTTTTGTTAGATATTTCATTCTACTTAAAATCCAAAAGTGCATCCAGTTCTGGAGCACAAGAGGGATGTGGAGATGCTGGAGTGTGTCCAGAGAAAGGCCACGAGGATGCTCAGAGGGCTGCAGCAGCTCTGCTGTGAGCACAGACTGAAAGAGTTGGGGCTGTGCAGTCTGTAGAAGAGGAGACTCCCAGGTGACCTTCTTGTGGCTTTCCAGGATCTGAAGGGGGCCTACAAAAAAGCTGGGCAGGGACTTTTTAGGCTCTCAGGGAGTGATAGGATTGGGGGGAATGGAGCAAAGCTGGAGGTGGGTAGGTTCACAGTGGACATGAGGAGGAAGTTCTTCAGTGTGAGAGTGGTGAGAGCCTGGAATGGGTTGCCCGGGTAAGTGGCAGAGGCCCCACTGCTGGAGGTGTTTAAGGCCAGGCTGGATGATGCTGTGGGCAGCCTGCTCTAGGGTAGGGTGTCCCTGCCCATGGCAGGGGTGCTGGAACTGAATGACCCTTGTGGTGCCTTCCAACCCTGCCTGATTCTATGATTCTAGATTAAGCACTGTGTTCAATTTCATGGAAAGAAAATGATCATGTCAGAATTCCTTTGCAGCATGTAAATGCCTTCTCTAGATGCTACCCTGTAATGCACTAGTTCTTCTTACAGCAAAAGCAATGAAAATCAAGAACAAAGTCTGATTAGATACACATTGATCCTTTAGGTCCTTTTAAAATATCCCAAGAGAAGCATCTGTTCCTTCTGCTCAGTTTGGATACCACCACATGCAGAATAAAACTTCAAAGTAAACAATCACAACATGTGCAGACCAACTCACACACAATCTTTCACCTACTTCTAATATCATCTTGTTGAAACAAGACATGGATGCTCACCTTGTCTTTTGATGAGTGGGTGTGTGCATTTCTGTTCTAAAGTGCTTTTTTATCTCAGAGCTCGAATGTGCTCTGTGTGACAAAGGGGTTGCTATAGTGATAAATGGTTTGTATTTAAACATGAGTATACACTGTACTAGGGAAAGATTTTCATTTAATAGCCAGAAGGTGAATTAAGGCCTGACACTAGTGGTCTGAGTCACTCTCCTCCTCAAACTTTTAGCTGCTTTCCCATTCCAAGTCACAATTCTTTTCAACATAGGTATCTTATTGTTTAGAGTGCATATAATAGGCCATTGGACTTCTGATGTAATTCCTTTGAGAAGTGTCTAGGGTGTTATGTGTCTCAAATAAGTATCACAGTTTCATCAGGGTTGGAAGAGACCTCACAGATCATCAAGTCCAACCCTTTACCACAGAGCTCAAGGCTAGACCATGGCACCAAGTGCCACGTCCAATCCTGCCTTGAACAGCTCCAGGGACGGCGACTCCTCCACCTCCCCGGGCAGCCCATTCCCAAGCCCAAGTGCTTGGATGAACCTCAGCATTCATATCTACTTCTCCTCAATCTATTTTTCAAGTGTTTAGATTCATCTGTGTCCAGTTCGGGGCTCCTCAATTCAAGAGAGATGTTGAGAGACTGGAACATGCCCAGAGAAGAGTGTCAAAGCTGGTGAGGGGTTTGGAGCACAGCCCTGTGAGGAGAGGCTGAGGGAGCTGGGGGTGTGCAGCCTGCAGAAGAGGAGGCTCAGAGGTGACCTCATTGCTGTCTACAACTACCTGAAGGGAGGCTGTAGCCAGGTGGGGTTGGGCTCTGCTGCCAGGCAAGCAGCAACAGAACAAGGGGATGCAGTCTAGCGTTGTGCTGAGAGAGGTATAAGCTGGATGTTAGGAGAGAGTGATTGCCATTGGAATGGGCTGCCCAGGGAGGTGGTGGAGTTACCATGCCTGGAGGTGTTGAAGCAAAGCCTGGCTGAGGCACTTAGTGCCATGGCCTAGCTGATTGGCTAGGGCTGGGTGACAGGTTAGACTGGATAAGCTTGGAATTCTCTTCCATCCTGGTTGATTCTATGATTCCATCTGCCACGACAAGTAAAGCTCCAGATTTATGTATTTTCAGAGGTATTTAAGATCTGTGCATGTGAATAGCACAGTCCATGTTTGCACACCAGTGCCCTGCTGCCATAGGCCTTGCAGAAGCCATGTCGAAGAGAAAAATTCCCCCTTGGGCAGCGCATGAAATTATCTGGTTGCCCAGAAAAATGCCTTCTGTAAGAGCAGCAGGCTGCAAAGAGAAAAATGCAAGGCAGGCCAGGTTGCCTGGAGAGAATGTGATGTTATGCAAATATTAAGTGCTGCTATATAGCTGTCAAGTTATTTTGGTCTGGTTGATGAAATAATGCTTAAGAAGGAAGCGCAATGGGATTGTGCTTGATTCTTGTTTCCCTCCACATGTTCATCCCATCCCACTTTCATCTGTGCATTTGCTTTGAGGAGATAGAATCAAGGCACATTTAAGAACTGTTCCTAAAGTGTGCAGACAACAGTGCTTGCAGCACAGCTATGCTTTCATCTACATGCCTGAGCTGACAAATGCAAACTCTTTGAATTGTAGAATTAATCAGGTTGGAAGAGACCTCCAAGATCAACCAGTAAACCTAGCACCCAGCCCTAGCCAGTCAACCAGACCATGGCACTAAGTGCTTCAGCCAGACTTTGCTTGAACATCTCCAGAGGTGGTGACTCCACCACCTTCCAGAGCAGCCCATTCCAAAGCCAATCACTCTCTGGGAAGAACTTCTTCCTAACATCCAGCCTAGACCTCCCCCAGCACAACTTGAGACTGTGTCCCCTTGTTCTGATGCTGCTTGCCTGGCAGAAGAGACCAACCCCACCTGGCTACAGCCTCCATTCAGGTAGTTGTAGACAGCAATGAGGCCACCCCTGAGCCTCCTCTTCTCCAGGATGAACACCCCCAGCTCCCTCAGCCTCTCCTCATAGGGCTGTGTTCCAGCCTTCTCACTGCCTTCATCTTGTGCATCATTATAAACCCAGAGGTACAAAGATCCAAGAGGCACTTTCCAGCCCCAGCAGGGCTGAATATCTCATCTTTTGGCAGTGTGTAGGGCAGACTGAAGGTGAGATATCTGTTTCTCTTCTCCCAGGCAACCAGCAACAGAACAAGGGGACAGAGTCTCAAGTTGTGCCAGGGGAAGTATAGGCTGGATGTTAGGAGGAAGTTCTTCACAGAGAGAGTGATTGGCATTGGAATGGGCTGCCCAGGGAGGTGGTGGATTCACCGTTGCTGGAGGTGTTAAAGAAAAGACTGGATAAGGCACTTAGTGCCATGGTCCAGTTGAATGGACAGGGCTGGGTGCTAGGTTGGAGATCTTGGAGGTCTCTTCCAACCTGATTGATTCTATGATTCTAAGACACCCTGATTTGAGGAAATCTCCAATTGTGCCACTACTGTACTTAAAGAAGAAAGGAGAAATGCCAAACTGTGCCAATGAACTTTCTGTGGGAAACCAAGTTTTAAAGAACTCATGGGCTGGCCATTTTAGAGAGCACAGTGCTGCCTAGGACTCATCCCTGTACAGGTTTTCAGACCATAGAGGTAACAGACACTACCACTTTTCTTCAGAAATCATTGCCAGAATTCCCCTCAGCTCTCAGAGTTCAGGTGAGGTGAAGGTATTGGTTATACAGACACTTAAGAGTGGAATCCAAGGAAAGATACTTCATCTGAATTTCTTTCTTTCCCTTTTCCCAGCACAGCTGTTGCAAGGTCAGGCTAAGTACACCGATTGATACCATATGTCTAACCTGGTCATTCAGGCCAGCCAATATCCACTTCACGAGGTCAAATAAGTCCATTTCTTTCAGAGAAACCTGAAAGAGTAGCCAATTATGGACAAGGCTTGAAATGGTACTTGTGGTTCCACTGCAGGGGCATAAAATTATCATTTTTGTCTCTAAAGAGAGGTCCTTTGATTGAAGCATAATAGCACTTGGACATTTTTGGCATGTCAGAACATTTAGTTCCTGCAATAAAGAGTCTTTTATTAATCCACACAATACCTTTGGATGAGAAGCTGCTTGTAAGTAGATAAGCTGGGACTTGGGCATGTCTGCCCCCCGATGCTATAACCATTCTTTGCGTTTTCAAAGTGTAGGTACCAGGAGCAAAATGAGAAATGTACTCTAAAGAAATACAGGAGGACACTGGAGACACTGCAGCACACATGAACCGTGGCAAATGTACCTCAGATATGGAAAGGGAGAAATGTGCTTCAGATGGGCAGACAAACTGCGTGGGCAGAGGCAGAGAGCAAAGAGAGGCCGCGGCTGCCACGGCGCAGAGTTCCCATGCGTGGTGTAGTATTTTGTGGGGCTGGATTGTGCAGCAAACCAAAATGTTGTTCAAAGCATCCCTTAAGACTGGAGCATGTGTACCAAGCAGCTGCTTTCCATCTCTTTAATTGGCTGCAGACAGCACACTCTGAGGAAAGGAAGCTTTTCCTCAAAGCTTTGTTGCTCAGAGTGCGATGGAGGTATTAATTTCCACAGCTGAAGAACAGCCTCTTTTAACTCAGGCAGAGGATGTGACCTTTGTGCTGATCTTTTAATGTCTGTTGCAGGCTGATTTTTTTTTTCAGAAATTTAATCTTGCAGTAAAAGAATAAAGAGAGAAAGGGAAGATGCTAACTCACCAGCTGTTTACAATGCCTTAAACATCTACAATGTATTCTTAAGGCTCCAAAATGAAAATACAGAGGGAAGGGGAAGCAAAGAAGCTTTCATAGAATCATAGAATCAGTCAGGTTGGAAGAGACCTCCAACATCATCCAGTCCAATCTAGCACCCAGCCCCATCCAGTCACCTAGACCATGGCACTAAGTGCCTCAGCCAGGCTTCTCTTGAACACCTCCAGGGACAGCGACTCCACCACCTCCCTGGGCAGCCCATTCCAATGCCAATCACTCTCCCTGACAACAACTTCCTTCTAACATCCAGACTAGACCTCCCCCAATACAACTTGAGACTGTGTCCCATTGTTCTGTTGCTGCTTGCCTGGCAGAAGAGACCAACCTTCACCTGGCTACAGCCTCCCCTCAAGTAGTTGTAGACAGCAGTGAGGTCTGTCCTGAGTTTCCACTTCTGCAGGCTGCACACCCCCAGCTCCCTCAGCCTCTCCTCACAGGGCTGTGCTCCAGGCCCCTCACCAGCTTTGTTGCCCTTCTCTGGACACCTTCCAGCACCTCAACATCTCTCTTGAATTGAGGAGCCCAGAACTGGACACAGTATTCAAGGTTGGCCTGACCAGTGTTGATTACAGGGGCAGAACAACCCTTTGTCCTACTGGCCACAATCTTACTGATCCAGGCCAGGATGCCATTGGGTCTCTTGGCCACCAGGCTCACTTCTTCCTGGAAGGATGCCTGGGATCAATTGGGATCAGCATGATGGCCACTTGGCCAAGTCATGGGCCACCCCCATCAGTTGCCTCCAGCTTTCCAGATGCTTCCCATTGTCTAAGCCATAGAAACCACCTGGAAAAAGAGGCACAGCTCCAACCTAGTGACCGCACACTATGGCCCTAGACACACATGCTGCACAGAGCCAGTAACAGTTCTGGGCCACCACAGAATGCCATTTGTTAAATGATAGCAAGTGCTGTCAGGCAGCAAATGGCCTCACTTTCCATTCAGAGACTGCAAAACAGTAAAACAGCTTCTTTGAGTGAGTGTTAACAGCAAGAGGTAAAATAGCAGGGCAACATAACCAGAGAGGCACATGCTCATGCACACAGGAGTACTGTTACCCTGTGTTGTGCTGATCCACCTTTCACTTCATTTCTCCTCAAACACTTTTTGGCCAGCTTGCATTGTATGTAATAAATGACAATTCACCATACCTCAGGGCTCCAAGCCGAGGAGCTGTCAGTGGCATCATTTAATTCAAATCCCTGGTTGGTAAATGCTGTCTCCTCTTCCAAATGGCCTTCTGCGGCTTGTCGGCTAATGCCATCAGCAGTGTCAGCCTCCATCCTTGCCCCTTTATGCTGCCCAGTGCCCCTACTCTCAGTTGTTCTTGAATCAACAGATACATGGTCATCTTCATGACAGGATGGGTTGTCTTGGTAACTCAGTTGGCTTAGTCCATCCAGATCTAACAGTTTTCAGTAAAAACAGAAAATCATTTCAGAGGTATTAGAATAAATTTCTCCCCCTCTGCCTCACAAAATGTGCCTTTCTCTCCCTTCTTTTATTTCCCCCTCCCCCCTACCCCTCATTCCCAGTGTATGCAAGAGATAATTTCTGAGTGCTGCAGCACTGAACTCACACAACAACAAATCCTATATAAAGCAGCATTTCAGAGAATCACAGGATCAGTCAGGGTTCGAAGGCACCACAAGGAGCATCTAGTTCCAACCCCCCAGCCATGGGCACAGACATCCTCCCCTAGACCAGGCTGCCCACAGCCTCAGCCAGACTGGCCTTAAACACCTCCAGCCATGGGGCCTCAACCACCTCCCTGGGCAACCCAGTCCAGCCTCTCACCACTCTCATGCTCAACAACTTCCTCCTCACATCCAATCTGAATCTCCCCACCTCCAGCTTTGCTCCATTCCCCCCAGTCCTGTCACTCCCTGATAGCCTCAAATGTCCCTCCCCAGCTTTTTTGTAGGCCCCCTTCAGATGCTGGAAGGCCACAAGAAGGTCACCTGGGAGCCTTCTCTTCTCCAGACTGAACAGCCCCAACTCTTTCAGGCTGTGCTCAGAGCAGAGGTATAGCATTTGATGGAGTGGACACAGCTCTTTCTGAACCAGGAAATCAGTTGCCTTTACTTGAACTTAACCAACAAATCCAGTCATCAGTGGAGTGTTTGGGACATTCAAGTGCCTTGGGGCTGCTCTGCAGCCTCAGAGCAATCACTTCCATGAAAACACAGGTCAGACAAATTACAGAAAAGCACTGCAGAGGCTTGATCAACAGCTACCAACATTTTCCTTCTGTGCAGGATGAGGAGGAAAGGACAGAAGTTAGCATTGCCCTCAAGAGGATGATGGTGAGGAAAGAAGTTTTATGGAGACAAGGAGAATGCCACCATGACCCTATCACCCATCTCTGGGAGCCTGGATGTGCATTGTCAGCCTCATACAACAGCTAGGAATATCCACATCTCATGTTTGGAATAATTACTACTCAAGATTGGTCAGGCCACAGCTGAACTATGTCCAGTTCTGGGCTCCTCAATTCAAGAGAGATGTTGAGATACTGGAACATGTCCAGAGAAGGGCAACAAAGCTGGTGAGGGGCCTGGAGCACAGCCCTGTGAGGAGAGGCTGAGGGAGCTGGGGGTGTGCAGCCTGCAGAAGAGGAGGCTCAGGGGTGACCTCATTACTGTCTACAACTCCCTGAAGGGAGGCTGTAGCCAGGTGGGTGTTGGTCTCTTCTCCCAGGCAACCAGCAACAGAACAAAGGGGACACAGTCTCAAGTTGTGTTGGGGAAGGTCTAGGCTGGATGATAGGAGGAAGTTCTTCCCATAGAGAATCATAGAATCAACCAGGTTGGAAGAGACCTCTAAGATCATCCAGTCCAACCTATCACTCAGCTCTGTCTCTAACAGCTCAGGGGTTATGAGAATAAATTCTTCCCCTTTCTTCAACTATGGATAGTCTCACACTTAGCCTCCAAAAACTTCTAAGCATCAGCACTTCAACAGAGACCTCTGAAAGCACCTCACAGCTTTGCAATTATGGTCCTCTTCTGAGATGTGGGAGATGGTCCTTCAGTGGAAAGGAGAGGATCCAAATCTAGATCTCTCAAATTCCAAGTGAGTGCTCTTCTCACTCCTTTCTGAAATGCTAAAACTCCCACTTCTCCTCCTCATCCACCCATCTGGCAGATCTAGCCCTGAAACCTCATTGTCTTGCCTCTGTTCTGAGCTGAAACTCTTGAGTGAGGGTAGAAAGTAATATGATATTTTGCCATTGCTCTCATTCTTCTTCACAAAGTCGAAAAAACAGAAAGTAGTGAAAATAAGAACATAAATATGAAATAAAAGACCAGAAATCCTACAAATTTACAGAGGCTGAATGGGCACAGGCACTCCTTAAGGCATTTAATTAGCAAGCCACCGTCTAATACACATTTTAAACAGTGGGTCATCCATCAAAGCACACAGCACACAGCAGGCTTTCAGAATAAAATGCTCCTGTACTAAGAAATGATCCTCATGCAATTGTCTTGTGGTTTTGACTCCTGCTGGGATAATATCTAGATCAATAACAGAGGAATTTTCCAAATCTACATTAAAGCCATAAAAGGCTATTCATAACAGGAGAACTCCAGAAAGATATTAATAGAGCAAGTCATCTCCTTGAGACTCATGCACAGAATTAATGTCTCAGGAAAGCAAATGTAGTATTCAGGGAACGGAAGGGAAAAAGGTGATTCACCCAAGCCATCCAGTGAAACAGCCTTCTTTAAATTTAAAGTGGTTTGGTAAAAGACAATCACTCAGAAACACCAGTTGTAGAAGATCATTTCAGATAACAGCCCAACTATACAGACTAGAACAACTGCCCAGGGAGTGGTGGAGTCACCGTCCCTGGAGGTGTTCAAGAAAAGCCTGGCTGAGGCACTTAGTGCCATGGTCTAGTTGACTGGCTAGGGCTGGGTGCTAGGTTGGACTGGATGATCTTGGAGGTCTCTTCCAACCTGGTTGATTCTATGATTCTATGAAGTACACCTCTCCAACTACATCCATTCTAACGTTATGCTCATGAAAAAAAAAAGTGGTGAAAATAGAAGTTCTTTGCGTAAAGGAAAAGGTCAGAGCAGTAAAATGCCTGTAATTTACCTGAGACATATTTAAGGAAGAAAATGTCAACTGTCTTGTGAATACCTGACATGAATAAGCATGCATCAGAGGTATCAATTAAGATGGCATTATTTAGCTATCTGAACTTTAATTAGCCCAAAGTCCCTGCAGAACAGTAGCAGCTAACTCCAAACTTAAGGGCAGCCAGTTCTGTACACTAACAGAGCATAGAATCAAACAGGTTGGAAGAGACCTCCAGGATCATCCAGTCCAACCTAGCACCCAGCCCTAGCCAGTCAACCAGACCATGGCACCGAGTGCCTCATCCAGTCTTTTCTTGAATACCTCCAGGGACAGTGACTCCACCACCTCCCTGGGCAGCCCATTCCAATGCCAATCACTCTCTCTGTGAAGAACTTCCTCCTAACATCCAGCCTAGACCTGCCCTGGCACAACTTGAGACTGTGTCCCATTGTTCTATTGCTGGTTGCCTGGCAGAAGAGGCCACCCCCCACCTGGCTACAATGTCCCTTCAGGTAGTTGTAGACAGCAATGAGGTCACCCCTGAGCCTCTTCTTCTCCAGGCTAAACAAGCCCAGCTCCCTCAGCCTCTCCTCATAGGGTTTGTGTTCCAGGCCCTTCCCCAGCTTTGTTGCCCTTCTCTGGACACATTCCAGCACCTCAACATCTCTCTTGAATTGAGCATGGTTGGGGGTTTTCTTCAGTCTTGTCCCCCAAACTTTCTCTGTTGTCTCACACATGTCCACAAGCCAGGGAAGAGGCAAGGACAATACTAGGTGTGGTAGTTTGGAAGTTTGACACACACGCAATTCACCAAACTAACTCAACCAGCTGGAAGCTAAGGAATGAAGCTATGTTTTGCAGAGTAGCATGAATTTACAAGCATATGTACACAATATAACAGGCCACACCTAGAGTGCAAGCTAGGGAGAGAAGTGAGGCAGCCAAAGCCAAAGAGCAACTCTCTTATTTATACTTACGTTCTTGTTTTTATGCATCTCAGCAAGCCTATGAGTGCAGCAGACATCACCACTGTTTCCTTTTCACAGTCTATAATCTAATTCCTCTCACTAAAATATCCCAGGTAGGCTCAAATCAGCACCATATAATCCAGAAGAAAACAGGATTTGATTATGGATCTAGGTACTTCTGCACTTGATAATGTTCTAGCTGTTAGCAGTGATTTTCTAAGTCCCCTTCCCGAAAGACAGTAACAGCATCAGAGCAGAGGGAAATAGGATTTGATTATGGATCTAGGTACTTCTGCACTTGATAATGTTCTACCTACTAGCAGTGATTTTCAAAGTCCCCTTCCTGAAAGGCTGTAACAGCATCAGACCAGAAGGAAATAGGATTTGATTATGGATCTAGGTACATCTGCACTTGATGATGTTCCACTGCTAGCAGTGATTTTCAAAGTCCCCTTCCTGAAAGACTGTAACAGCATCAGACCAGAAAGAAATAGGATTTGATTATGGATCTAGGTACTTCTGGACTTGATAATGTTCTACCTACTAGCAGTGATTTTCAAAGTCCCCTTCCTGAAAGGCTGTAACAGCATCAGACCAGAAGGAAATAGGATTTGGTTATGGATCTAGGTACATCTGCACTTGATGATGTTCCACTGCTAGCAGTGATTTTCAAAGTCCCCTTCCTGAAAGACTGTAACAGCATCAGACCAGAAAGAAATAGGATTTGATTATGGATCTAGGTACTTCTGGACTTGATAATGTTCTAGCTGTTAGCAGTGATTTTCAAAGTCTCCTTCCTGAAACAGCAGCAGAGAAACAAGTTAGTGAGACTTCATACAGCAGTGCTCCTCTTACCTGGCTCTCGCTATAGCCCCAGTTCCAAATCACTCTGCCAGTACTCCAGCACCATGTGCTCCCTTGCACTGAACAAACCAGATGCAGGGAGACTGAGAACTGTTCCTGCCTCTGGTTATTTTGAGATTAGCCATCAAAAACTGCTGAAAAACTTCCTAGAAGAGCCTTGAAGGAACAGAATCATTATCTAATTACAATAAATCTAAACAAAAATGCCTTGTAAATTTTGGGGGTTAAAGAGAAAGGGGATCTTAAATTTCAAGTGACATTATGCAATCAGGCCAAGATTGTTTAATTTACCACATGCTGGGTAATAGCCTGAGAAGCCTCCATGTTTCCAGAACTAAAATAGGCTCTTTATTAACAGGGTGATTTGTGGAGAGGCTGTGGGCAGAGCTGGCATTCAAGCCATTCAGCTCCCCAGAGCACCCTTCAAACATTTCTCTCCTGCAGTGTGCTCTTCTCTTTCCAATCACTATTCAGGTTACTATAAAGATTTTTAACAGGTGAAAAGTTGAAGTTAAATGAGTCTCAAGTGTAGACTGTCACAACATTTATAAGAGAAACAGAGGGTCAAGGAGGAGCTCATGTAAGAATATGATGTGAGAAGACTTTGCCATATGTCAAGGCTGAGAGGGAGAGAAGCTATTCAGGGCCCTCTGAGATGTTCCTCTTCACTGTATGTCTAAGTTTGTTGCAGATTTCTGTTCTTGTAAGAGAAGAAAACCACCAGCTATGAGTACAAGTTCTGTTAAGAGAACATAAGGAGGAAAGAATTCTCAGTATGAGCCTAAAGAAGGTCTGGAAGTGCCATGATTCCAATTTGGACTCAGCACTTTCAAAAAGGTCTTTCATCTCCTATACCCAGAAAGATTCACTGGATCTGTTCAGAGGACACAGTGTTTGATACATCCTCATAGCACAGTGATGGCTTCAGACCCACAAACCTTTCTGTGTTATGGCACCAGCTGGGGGCCATAATGGACACTTACACACATAATGTTCTCAGCTCAGCAACTGGTGGGAGAGGAGGTAAGAGGGTGTGGGATTATCAAGGATTTGCCTCAGCCACTCATTTTTTTCTCCCATTTAAATACCTCATACCAGTAGCTGCAGGTGTGTGCAGCTGTCACTGTAAGATCCACTCCACTTGCCTTGCCACCCTCTCTGCATTTGAAGAAGACCTGACATACACAAAGATAGGGTTCTGTGCCTTTGTTCATAAGGAAGGGTCTAATCTTTGTAAGCAATGAGGCAAAGAGCCTAATGCTTCATCTCATTTCTGAATGGCTACAAGTTGGCCAAAACAACCCCAAGCAGCGCTACAGATTGGGAACAGAGTGGCTGGAGAGCAGCCAGGAGAAAAGGGACCTGGGGGTACTGGTAGATAGTAGCTGAAGATGAGCCAGCAGTGTGCCCAGGTGGTCAAGAGAGCCAATGGCATCCTGGCCTGGATCAGGAACAGTGTAGCCAGTAGGACAAGGGAGGTTCTTCTGCCCATGTACTCAGCACTGATGAGGCCACACCTTGAGTGCTGTGTCCAGTTCTGGGCTCCTCAATTCAAGAGAGATGTTGAGATACTGGAACATGTCCAGAGAAGGGCAACAAAGCTGGTGAGGGTCCTGGAGCACAGCCCTGTGAGGAGAGGCTGAGGGAGCTGGGGGTGTTTTAGGCTGCAGAAGAGGAGGCAGACCTTATTACAACTACCTGAAGGGAGGCTGTAGCCAGGTGGGGGCTGGTCTCTTCTCCCAGGTAACCAGGAACAGAACAAGGGGACACAGTCTCAAGTTGTGCCGGGGGAGGTCTAGGCTGGATGTGAGGAGGAAGTTGTTGCCAGAGAGAGTGATTGGCATTGGAATGGGCTGCCCAGGGAGGTGGTAGAGTCATTGTCCCTGGAGATGTTCAAGAGAAGCCTGGCTGAGGCACTTGGTGCCATGGTCTACTTGATTGGCTAGATCTGGGGGATAGGTTGGCCTGGATGATCTTGGAAGTCTCGTCCAATTTGGTTGATTCTATGATTCTGTCATTCCAACCTGGCTGATTCTATGCTTCTACAATTCAAATCTGCTTGATTCTATGATTTAAACAATATTAATGTTACCTGAAGTTCTTCACAGAGTGATTTGCCTTTGGAATGGGCTGCCCAGGGAGGTGGTAGAGTCATTGTCCCTGGAGACGTTCAAGAAAAGCCTGGATGAGGCATTTAGTGCCATGGTCTAGTTGACTGGATAGGGCTGGGTGATAGGTTAGACTGGATGATCTTTGAGGTCTCTTCCAACCTGGTTAATTCTATGATTCTATGTCATACCAGAAGATGATGTCTATGGAAAGCTATATTTTGAAATGATCACTCTAAGGAAAAGGTGCATTCAAAGCAAGCAATTGTATTTCGGACTTAAAGCATTCCATGGAACTGAAAAAAAAGGCACTTTTACTGTCTACTGCTACCTGAAAGGGCATTGTAGCCAGGTGGGGGGTGGCCTCTTCTGCCAGGTAAACAGCAATAGAACAAGGGGACACAGTCTCAAGTTGTGCCAGGGTAGGTATAGGCTGGATGTTAGGAAGAAGTTCTTCACAGAGAGAGTGATTGGCATTGGAATGGGCTGCCCAGGGAGGTTGTGGAGGCACCGTCCCTGGGGGTCTTCAAGAAAAGCCTGGCTGAGGCACTTAGGGCCATGGTCTAGTTGATTGGTTAGGGCTGGGTGCTAGGTTGGACTGGATGATCTTGGAGGTCTCTTCCAACCTGGTTGATTCTATGATTTACAGATCTCCCCTCTAACGAACTTCTCTAGATTTTAGACTGTGTTCAGGCCAATCTTCTAAGTAGGTGCATTTTAAAACATGTTTCATCTGTTTGTACAAGAGAGCCATTACATTAGTCCATGGAAGATCATAAAATCCTTCCTTTCTGTGCCATCAGTTTTCAGTTTGTGTCATCGCCTGACATTTGGCGTACGCGCTGGCACACGCTGCAGCGGAACTCATTCACTCTCCGCCTTGTGTTGCAAAGCTGTTACAAAAGGAGACATTCAACCGCTGCTAAAAGGCTTGCTAAAGAAACTACTTCAGTGGCACGGATCAAAGATAATTAGAATGAAGTCCTGCAGGCTTCATTCTGGCAAAATTGGCAATAAAAGCCTTGTGGATTAGGAGCCAAAATTCAAAAGCCGTATACAGTTAATGGAAAGACCTTCATGGATTGCAGCAAGGCTTGGATCCAGAGTCTTTCCTCTAAGTGTTTTAGGAATGAGCTGCAGGCAACCAAGAAGGAATTCGAGTTTAGTAAGACAGAAAGCAAGATTCAGCACATGACTTCCACAAAAAGAGAACCTCTCTTGGATAGCAAGTTAACCATGGGCACTAAGTTGACAGGATAGGGCTGGGTGCTAGATTGGACTGGATGATCTTGGAGGCCTCTTCCAACCTGGTTGATTCTATGATTCATGGCACAGCAATGTGCCCTTGTGGCCAAGAAGGCAAATGGGACCCTAGGGTGTATTAGGAAGAGTGCATCCAGCAGATCAAGGGAGGTTCTCCTCCTTCTCTACTCTGTCCTTATGAGACCTCATCGTCAATACTGCATGCAGTTTTGGGCTCCCCAATTTAAGAGGGACAGGGATCTGCTGGAGAGGGTCCAGCAAAGGGCTACAAGGATGATTAGGAGACTGGAGAACATGGATGATGAGGAGAGGCTGAGGGACCTGGGGGTTTTCAGTCTGGAGAAGAGAAGACTGAGAGGAGATTTAATCAATGTTTATAAGTATCTGAGGGCTGGCCAGGAGTAGGGGGACAGGCTCTGCTCACTTGCTCCCTGGGATAGGACAAGGAGCAATGGGTGTAAGTTGCAGCACAAGAGGTTCTGCCGCAACACAAGGGGGAACTTCTTTACTGTAAGGGTCACAGAGCACTGGCACAGGCTGCCCAGAGAGGTTGTGGAGTCTCCTTCTCTGGAGACTTTCAAGGCCTGTATCGACGTGTTCCTGTGTGACCTGATCTAGATTGTGTGGTTCTGCTCTGTCAGGAGTTTTGGACTCGATCTCCTTGGGTCCCTTCCAAGCCCTAACATCCTGTGATCCTCTCCATGTTGAGCCTACAGATATTAGACTCCAACTTCTTTAATCTTGTTTCATGCAAACAACTCCTTTGCATTGAGATACCTCTGCACTCCTTGTGGCCAGAGGGCAAATGGCCAAGTTTGAGTTTATGCTCCACACCTGCAGATGTTGCTTTTTCAGACACTTCTGATCAAAAACTTTGTGAACATGACACAGAGACCTCAAACTGCTTAATCACCTTACGATTGCTGTCTGAAGATGTTATCTGTCCTTCACCTTCCTTTTAACTATTCACTGGAGAAAATCATAACTTGATCTTCAGACAGTCTGCTGCAACTGGTCAAGAAACCAAATGACATGACACATGTCTAGCACTCAGATGGACCTTCTGGGGACAAAAATGGAACCAAGTTTTTAGGGAGGAGTGCAAAATGAACTTGGGAATTGCCTCCTTCCTCAAACCTCTGGAGAGCCTCTATCATGTTCTGTATCAGCAACATTTACATACTACCACACCTCGAGTACTGTGTCCAGTTCTGGGCTCTTCAATTCAAGAGAGATGTTGAGGTGCTGGAATGTGTCCAGAGAAGGGTGACAAAGCTGATGAGGGGCCTGGAACACAAAGCCTATGAGGAGAGGCTGAGGGAGCTGGGGGTGTGCAGCCTAGAGAAGAGGAGGCTCAGGGCAGAGCTCATTGCTGTCTACAACTATCTGAAGGGAGGCTGTGCAAGGTGGGGTTTCATCTCTTCTGCCAGGCAAGCAGCAAGAGAACAAGGGGACACAGTCTCAAGTTGTGCTGGGGGAGGTCTAGGCTGGATGTTAGGAGGAAGTTGTTGTCAGAGAGAGTGATTGGCATTGGAATGGGCTGCCCAGGGAGGTGGTGGAGTCACCGTGCCTGTACGTGTTGAAGCAAAGCCTGGCTGAGGCACTTAGTGCCATGGTCTACTTGACTGGATGGGGCTGGGTGCTAGGTTGCACTGGATGATCCTGGAGGTCTCTTCCAACCTGTCTGATTCTATGATTCTATCAGACCTTGTCCAACTCTGCTTGCTGCCCTATTTATTGGAGGGGGGGGGAAATAGAGGAAGATAATTAAAGTATTTAAGAGAATAGAAGCAAAGTAAGACACGAGAGAACCACTTGCAAAATCATTAGCATGTGCAAAGACAAAATAGTCAGCAAAGGACTTGTACGCTTTTTCAAGCTTCTCTTCTCCTGCAGCTCTGTTGAGGTGGAGAGGGAACTTCTTCTGAGCAGAAAAAGCATCTCAGATGTAACCTGCTCTGGATATTTGTGTCATGAAGACAGAAATAAGTCACGTGGCTCACAGGCACTGCTGACTCCATCTGCTAGCAGCAGAGGAACTCGGGAGACCAATGTAAATTGTGACCTTTAAAAGTGCAGATCCGTATTTGAGCACATCCCGTCGAGTGCCCTTCCCCTCCTGCTACCCACACCTGCTTTGACTATGAGATGACTGGGATTGCTGGGATTGGTTAGCCTGGAGAAGAGGAGGCTCAGGGGTGACCTCATTGCTGTCTACAACTACCTGAGGGGAGGTTGTGGCCAGGAGGAGGTTGCTCTCTTCTCTCAGGTGGCCAGCACCAGAACAAGAGGACACAGCCTCAGGCTGCACCAGGGGAAATTTAGGCTGGAGGTGAGGAGAAAGTTCTTCCCTGAGAGAGTCATTGGACACTGGAATGGGCTGCCCGGGGAGGTGGTGGAGTCGCCGTCCCTGGGGCAGTTCAAGGCAGGATTGGACGTGGCACTTGGTGCCATGGTCTGGCCTTGAGCTCTGTGGTAAAGGGTTGGACTTGGTGATCTGTGAGGTCTCTTCCAACCTTGGTGATACTGTGATACTGTGACTGCACCCTCAATTAGTGCCTGACTATCTGCCAGATGGGGAAAGGAGGGTTCAATACATACTATATGTGCTTGGCCTTGCTCTGTCAGGATAAAATTGCAGAGGCATTTTGCTGACCTCTCAGCCATCAGCACCAAGGCAGCACAACCGCAGGCCTGACGCTGTGCACAGAGAAGGGAGCGGTGTGGACGACAGGCAATCGGTGTGCATGTTTGGGCACACACGTGTGAACAAGCCAGCTGTCAAGTGTGGTCAGACCACTGCTTGCTCTGGAGCAGGGAGTGCATGATACAGTTGCCAAGACTGGCTTTGATAATTGCCATGGCAAACTCGAGCAGCTGAGCAAACGAGCGCTGCAGACAAACAGGTCAAGGGGAGCTTTCCCAGTGACACAGCCTGGCTTGGGAGGGAAAGGAACTTCTACCAGGATCCTGCTTTTTTACATGCTGTGTGGGCTCTATTAAAAATGTGCAGCATAAACTTAATGACAACTGCTGTCACTGCCTCACAAACGTACCTGCTGTGGCACAGAAGACAGCACTCAGACCCCTAGGCAGGGAGGACAGAGCAAGGAAACTGACAGTACTGTAGCAAACTGCCCCCACCAGTAGCCCAGGAGAGGCTGGCTTCTTCCGTGCCACCATGCTGGCAGATTTGACCCTTTGCTCTGGTTTACTGGTTTGACAGGAAGCCTGCTGCTCCTTGTAGAAAACTGCTCTCAGATGGAGAAAAAAAAATTAAGTGCTCCTATTCTGGTAAAAAAAAGTGCTTAGGCATTAGTTTGTAAACTGCCAGTGACCAGGCAGCCTAAAACGTGAGAGTCATTTGTAAGCTGTTAAAAATATGATCTTTCTTCAAGATAACCATAGAATCAAGCAGGTTGGAAGAGACCTCAAACATCATCCAGGCCAAACTAGCACCCAGCCCTAACCAGTCAACCAGACCATGGCACTAAGTGCCTCAGCCAGGCTTTGCTTCAACACCTCCAGGGACAGTGACTCCACCACCTCCCTGGGCAGCCTAGACCTCCCCCAGGACAACTTGAGACTGTGTCCCCTTGTTCTCTAGCTGCTTGCCTGGCAGAAGAGACCAAACCCACCTGCCTGTGACCTGCCTTCAGGCAGTTGTAGACAGCAATGAGCTCAGCCCTGAGCCTCCTCTTCTGCAGGCTGCACACCCCCAGCTCCCTCAGCCTCTCCTCACAGGGCTGTGCTCCAGGCCCCTCACCAGCTTTGTTGCCCTTCTCTGGACACCTTCCAGCACCTCAACATCTCTCTTGAAGTGAGGAGCCCAGAACTGGACACAGCACTCAAGGTGTGGCCTGACCAGTGCTGAGTACAGGGGCAGAATAACCTCCCTTGTCCTGCTGGCCACACTGCTCCTGATGCAGGCCAGGATGCCATTGGCTCTCTTGGCCACCTGGGCACACTGCTGGCTCATCTTCAGCTACTCTCTACCAGCACCCCCAGGTCTTTCTGTGCCTGGCTGCTCTCCAGCCACTCAGTCCCCAGTCTGTAGCTCTGCTTGGGGTTGTTGTGGCCAAAAAACCCATTTCAAGTTGTAAGAAGCCTATGTCCTAAATATGTTATGATCTAATCAAATAATTGAAACACATAAAACTAAACATTCCTTTTCAGCCTTCTGTGTTGTTAATTCACTACTTGCAGCTTGTGCAATCTCTATAAAATTGATTTCCATGCTGCTAAGTTCTATTTATATGTATACATGTGGAGATATTTAAGATAAAAAGTAAAAATTATTTCAGATGAAACAAAAGTCCATCATTCACTCCAACAGCTTGCCAAAGTTAGTGAGTCAAATATCATCTCTAGCAATTTAGCCAAATCTTTCAGTATTTTCTAAAACAACTATAACACTGAAACCTCAAGTTTGTGGCCACAGGGCTATAGACTGCAATAAACCTGCATTAACATCATGTAGAATTGTTGTTATTCAAGAAATTCCACAAAGAACACACACGGATGCAGCACTCCTGGACCTCTCTCTTAAGAGCACTCCTGGGGTGACCTGAATGCTGCTCCCTATAAAACAGAGAAGAGCCTTTTTCATAAAGCTTGAGGTGAGGAGAAAGTTCTGCACTGAGAGAGTCATTGGACACTGGAATGGGCTGCCCGGGGAGGTGGTGGAGTCGCCATCCCTGGAGCTGTTCAAGGCAGGATTGGACGTGGCACTTGGTGCCATGGTCTGGCCTTGAGCTCTGTGGTAAAGGGTTGGACTTGATGATCCCTGAGGTCTCTTCCAACCCTGATGATACTGTGATACTGTGATAAGGCAGAAGGAGAAGAGTAAAGGATGGAGGTGAGGAGTTCAGCCTTCCTTGCTGCATTACTGGCCACTTGACTTTCACTTCAACTTTACCAATCCCTAAAGTGTGACTGCTGTCTACAACTACCTGAAGGGAGGCTGTAGCCAGGTGGGGTTGGTCTCTTCTCCCAGACAACCAGCAAGAGAACAAGGGGACACAGTCTCAAGTTGTGCCAGGGGAGGTCTAGGCTGGATGTTAGGAGGAGGTTGTCGTCAGAGAGAGTGATTGGCATTGGAATGGGCTGCCCAGGGAGGTGGTGGAGTCACTGTCCCTGGAGGTGTTGAAGCAAAGCCTGGCTGAGGCACTTAGTGCCATGGTCTGGTTGACTGGATAGGGCTGGGTGCTAGGTTGGACTGGATGATGTTGGAGGTCTCTTCCAACCTGGTTGATTCTATGATTCTGTTCTGTCATGAGGCTGGATGCTACTCCTTACCAGTTTGGACTCATGCATACTAATTAAATGGTGGCACTGGGGAATCTGTAGTGAACTCTTCATACATCTGCTGCTGAATGTCTGCCTGAGCAGCAGACAGCTCTGTGTCAACTTAGTATCTCTGTATTAATAAAACTAACATTACCCAGGGGAGAGCAAAATGTTTACCACTCAAATATACAAGTGTCCTGATTAAGAAAGGACAAAGGGGAACATTTTCTGTATCACCATGGAAACATAAATAAAGGACCCATAATTACAATCTCAAAGTGGGAAAGATAATGAATACATCTTGAGATCTGCAGATGTTGTGTACCATGTACATATTTCTAGCGACTTCAACTCAACTACTTCTATGCAGCATCTCTTTTACAGATCAACCTCCCAACACTCATAAGGAGATTTGGGATTTTTTGGGTTTGGTTTTGTTGGTGGTTTGGTTTGGGGTTTTTTTAGGCTCCAAGGAACAGTGGGAGAGGAAAAAGTGTGGCCTCTTCTTCTGCAAGATATTTCAAGCTACCACAATTTCAAGCACCCAATCTGTTGCAAAGTTAGCCTACAGGCATCCAAATACACTAAGCTCAAGTCATAGAATCAGTCAGAGCTGGAAGGGAACGCAAGTATCATCTAGTTCAAATCCCCCTGCCATGGGCACAAACACCCTACCCTACATCAGGCTAGCCACAGCCTCATCCAGCCTGGCTTTAAACACCTCCAACCATGGGGCCTCAACCACCTCCCTGGGCAACCCATTCCAGGCTCTCACCACTCTCATGCTCAACAACTTCCTCTTCACATGCATGAAGTAAATAATTCAAGAATTCTCTCTAGTGGTACAGAGTTTAAAGGCTAACTTATTTGCTCAAAGCTTATCCAAGGGAAAAAAAAAAATCACAAAACCCAAATAAAACAGGCAGCATAGGTGTAAAATATAGATATACTCCATGCAGCCTGTCTGCCTGTTTGACAGAAGAGAAAAATAGCCAAACAGCAAACCAAAAACCCAACAAACAACAGGAGTTTCATCTGAACAACAAAAGGCTTCCAAATGTCAAACTTCTGCTTCACCATATATATAATGATGTCTTTATGTGTCCCCTCTCTTCTTAGATTTTGATTCTGCTTCACAGAAGTCAGCAAGAATCATAGAATCAAACAGGTTGGAAGAGACCTCCAACATCATCCAGGCCAACCTAGCACCCAGCCCTAGCCAATCAACCAGACCATGGCACTAAGTGCCTCAGCCAGGCTTTGCTTCAACACCTCCAGGGACAGTGACTCCACCACCTCCCTGGGCAGCCCATTCCAATGCCAATCACTCTCTCTGCCAACAACTTCCACCTAACATCCAGCCTAGACCTGCCCTGGCACAACTTGAGGTTGTGTCCCCTTGTTCTATTGCTGGTTGCCTGGCAGAAGAGACCAACTCCCACCTGGCTGCAGCATCCCCTCAGGTAGTTGTAGGCAGCAGTGAGATCCCCCCTGAGCCTCCTCTTCTCCAGGCTGCACAATCCCAGCTCCCTCAGCCTCTCCTAACAGGGCTGTGCTCCAGGCCCTTCACCAGCCTTGGTGCCCTTCTCTGGACACATTCTAGTCTCTCAACATATCTCTGGAATTGAGGGGCCCAGAACTGGACACAGCACTCAAGGCGTGGCCTGACCAGTACTGACTACAGGGACAGAATAACCTCCCTTGTCCTACTGGCCACACTGTTCCTGAGCCAGGCCAGGATGCCATTGGCTCTCTTGGCCACCTGGGCATACTGCTGGCTCATCTTCAGCCTACTATCTACCAATACCTCTAGGTCCCTTTCTTCCTGGCTGCTCTCCAACCAGAGTTTCAATGGGAGCATCATAGAATCAACCAGGTTGGAAGAGACCTCCAAGATCATCCAGTCCAGCCTACCACTCAGCCCTATCCATTGTATCCATGTACCTCTCACCCAGCCCTATCCATAGAACCAAAGACAAATACCAGTACATCTATGCATAATGCATACACTCAGAGGATCCCAGGAGTGTTCTGTGCCATGTTCTTTGCCGTAAATAGAAGCAGTCACATAGGCCTGGGCTTAAAATTTTCATGATCAGGATGACATAGAGAATCAGCAATCTTCAACAGCTCCTAATTCAGCAAAACACAGAACTGCACACAGAAAGACGATGGCTTTTCTTTCAGAAAAATTGAAAGGTTTGATGCAAACAAAAGGCTTTGTTGAAGCTTTGCAGAAGAAAGGAGGAACATTTTGCAGAGGGAACATACAGCAACACAGGTGAAGTTGCTACTGCCAATTCCTGGGTAACTACAGCTCTAATCTGCATGCTCTGTTGTCAGTCTGGAGCCACCTTCTTCACAGGCTCACAGGATGTTAGGGGTTGGAAGGAACCCAAGGAGATCATCCAGTCCAAACCCTCTGCCAGAGCAGGACAATACTGTCTAACACAGATCACAGAGGAACACATCCAGACAGGCCTTGAAAGGCTCCAGAGAAGGAGACTCCACAACCTCTCTGGGCAGCCTGTGCCAGTGCTCTGGGACCCTTACAGGAAAGAAGTTCCCCCTTGTGTTGCCGCGGAACCTCCTGTGCTGCAACTTACACCCATTGCTCCTTGTCCTATCCCAGGGAGCAGTGAGCAGAGCCTTTTCCCCCACTCCTGGTCAGCCTTCAGATACTTATAAACATTTATCAAATCTCTTCTAAGTCTTCTCTTCTCCAGACTAAACAGCCCCAGGTCCCTCAGCCTCTCCTCTTAGGCCATACCCTCCAGTCCCCTTATCATCCTTGTAGCTCTCTGCTGGACCCTCTCCAGCAGATCCCTGTCCCTCTTCAACTGGGGAGCCCAAAACTGAGTGCACTATTCAAGATGAGGTCTCAGCAGGGCAGAGTAGAGTGGAAGGAGAACCTCCCTTGATCTGCTGGACACACTCTTCCTCATACACCCCAGGATCCCATTGGTCTTCTTGGCCACAAGGGCACATTGCTGTGCTATGGTTAATTTGTTATCCACCAGCATTCCCAGGTCCCTCTCCACAGGGCTGCTCTCCAGCAGATCACCTCCCAGCCTGGACTGGTGCAGTTTGTTATTCCTCCCCAGATGCAGGACTCTGCACTTGTCCTTGTTGCACTTCATCTGGCTCCTCTGTGCCCAGCTCTCCAGTCTGTCCAGGTTTCTCTGGATGGCAGCACAGCCTTCAGCTGTCTCAGCCAAGCCTCCCAGCTTGGTGTCATCAGCACTCTTGCTGAGCAGATACTCTGTGCCCTCATCAATGTCACTGATGAAGATGTTGGACAGGACTGGCCCCAGCACTGTTCCCTGGGGGACACCACTTGTCACAGCTCTCCAGCTGGACCTGGCACCATTGATCACCACCCTCTGAACTCTATCTTGCAACCACTTCCTAACCCACCTCTTGCTCTTGCTGTTAACCATTTGAACTGGGAATTCAAAGAGAAGTACAAAATAACACAACTACCTGATTTACAGGCTTGACTAAGGCAGAGAGCACTCCATAGCTTCACTTGTGCTCAAAACTATTTGGAGATACAATCTGATCACTAAAAAGCCTTCTTTTTGTAAAACCAAGTCCAAACCATCCCCCTAGAGTTTGAATGTGTTTAAAACTGACATCAATCACTATGAAACAGTAAATGTCTCTACATGTATCATTATGGACAAGGAGACTGTGCACAGTCACCATGCACCACTGACTGGCAGCAACTGATTGTTTACTGACCAATAGAAGGCAGACTTCAACTGGGCTTTCTCCTTGCACCCACAGCTGTGTGCTTTTGTTCCTTTCTGGTAGGTATACCCACCAGGGAATTATTTGGGAATGATTAAAGGTAAGGCCCACCACTCTTTGCTGAGTGTCAAGTGACAGTGTCTTGCTTTTGCAACAGGTCTCTCTCTACCTTTTCATCAATGAGAGAGTCATTGGACACTGGAATGGGCTGCCCGGGGAGGTGGTGGAGTCGCCGTCCCTGGAGCTGTTCAAGGCAGGATTGGACGTGGCACTTGGTGCCATGGTCTGGCCTTGAGCTCTGTGGTAAAGGGTTGGACTTGATGATCTATGAGGTCTCTTCCAACCTTGTTGATATTGTGATACTGTCCTCAGCCCACGATCAAACCAGCTGGGAAGCTCTCAGAGGCAAACACATTTGGGTGTCTGCATGCAGCGCAGGCAGAGAGAATCACAACTTGGCAGCTTTCATACTCAGGGATATTTCTAACAAAAAGAGAAGTTGGAGGTGGGGGGAACCCAAAAAGCCAGACAGCAATCAGAAACAAGACATTATTTGGCTCTGACCATCAAGCAGCTCTACAGCCAAACAATACAGCAGTCAGAGCAATAAAGTCTAATTTTCCACACCGCTGCGCAAAGAAATAGAGAACTGCCTACAGAAAACAGCATGAAAATCAACATACCTTGCTGGTGCTTGCTTCCTCCTAGCAAAGTTGGGGTTTAAAAATAGGAATATGGGGTGTAGCTTCCAACTAACTCTCATTTTGCTGCCTAAGGCTCTTCCATAGCTGGAGGAAATGGCAGCCAAGAAGGAGAAGCAGTCTTCCCTTCTTCACTATTTCTCCTGGGTAAATAGTGATAGAAGAAGAGGGAATGGCCTCGAGCTGTGACTGAGTGGGTTTAGACTGGACATTAGGAAACAATTTTTTTCTCAGCAAGAGTGGTCAGGAATTGGAATCTGCTGCCCAAAGAAGTGGTGGAGTCACCGACCTGAATGTGTTTAAAAGTTGTTCTGAATGTGGTACTTGAGGATATGCTTTAAGGATAAACTTTGTAGAGTAGGGATAAGGGTTGGACTTGATGATCCTGAGGGTCTTTCCAACCAGAAAGTTTCTGTGATTCCCTGGTTTCCCCAATCTTCTTCTTTACATTTTACATGTGGAGTAAACACAAATCAGGCTTCCCTTGTGCTACTGAGTCTTTCTAGCATCGGTGTATGATCTGTGTAGAAGCAGTAGAGAAAGAGATGACACATTGCAGGAGAAACTGCAAAGTTTCCTGATAGGTTGCTTGAAGCAAACATGCAGCTGCAGAGGAAAACCACCTCCTGTTTGCAGATGCTGTGTCTACACTGGGGACACCTCATGGCACAGGTGTAGCTGTGTATGATGCGAGACGTGGGACCGTAAGTGCTCCTGGACTCAACCTACACAAGCTGCTAGATCCCAATGGCCAATGAATTAGAAAACACTGTTCTTCCCTCACAACAAAGTAACTTTCCCTTTATGGGCATTATGTTTGTGATGGTTTTCCTAGCAGCTTTCATACCACAATATGCTGAATTCCTGCAGGTTAGAATCATAGAACAGAGTCAGTCAGTCAGGGTTGGAAGGGACCACAAGGAGCATCTAGTTCCAACCCATTGCCACGGGCACGGACATCCTCCCCTAGATCAGGCTGGCCACAGCCTCATCCAGCCTGGCTTTAAACACCTCCAGCCATGGGGCCTCAACCACCTCCCTGGGCAACCCATTCCAGGCTCTCACCACTCTCATGCTCAACAACTTCCTCTTCACATCCAATCTGAATCTCCCCACCTCCAGCTTTGCTCCATTCCCCCTAGTCCTGTCACTCCCTAATAGTCTAAAAAGTCCCTCCCCAACTTTTTTGAAGGCCCCCTTTAGATAGTGGAAGGCCACAAGAAGGTCACAATGAAGTCCCACAGCAATTGCCTCATCTGGTACCTTGCTCAGCTCAGACAGACACCAGGTCTCCTAACACAAAGGAAACACTTTGTAAGCTCTCTCCACCACACTGAAGGGAGTTCCTCTGAATTATTACCAGCTTCTTCCAGAAAGCAGGCTTGAACCTAGCAGAAACGAAGCTGGCCAAGGAACGCTCAGGGAACCCAGGACACTAACTCTTGCTTCTCTTTAAGGTGATTTCACTACACCAAGCTCACAACCTTCCAGACCCAGCATACCCACGTCAATTACACACCATTCATAGCACTCCAGCTGTAACCATTAGTTTCACACCCACAAGCCTTTGTCTACTGATTAATGGGGTGGAAATCAACTCCCTCACTGTGCTGGTTTGAGGCTAATTGAATATTTTACTGAGAGAAATTAAATCCTTAGCTGTGAGAAGGAGAAAAACCCCACAACAGTAGCCTATATCACCCATTCTTCTGCTGAGAAATGCAACTAGTCAAAACATAGATAAGACACTCATTGCTCACACACTGCTCATCTCAGTTCTGCTACTTCTTTCTGGTGGTCTGGTTTCTGTGGTTGCCTCTGCCTTAACTGTGATCTGACCTAACCCTTTTTCCCCAACCTCCTTGTTGTTTTTTTGACAGCTCACCTCAGATCTCCAGATTTATCATGTGAGATATACATAGGTTGATCTGGTTATTTCTGAAGGGAGGGAAAAGGGGGAGGGTGGGGTGAAGGAAGTTTGGGTCAGGAGCCCTCCTGGCACTCTGATTGTTCTGGGAGGAGTATTGTGTTCATAGAATCATAGAATCAACCAGGTTGGAAGAGACCTCCAACATCATCCAGTCCAACCTAGCACCCAGCCCTATCCAGTCAACCAGACCATGGCACTAAGTGCCTCAGCCAGGCTTTGCTTCAACACCTCCAGGCACGGTGACTCCACCACCTCCCTGGGCACCCCATTCCAATGCCAATCACTCTCTCTACCAACAACTTCCTCCTAACATCCAGCCCATACTTTCCCTGGCACGACTTGAGACTGTGTGCCCTTGTTCTCTTGCTGCTTGCCTGGCAGAAGAGGCCACCCCCCACCTGGTTACAATGTTCCTTCAGGGAGTTGTAGACAGCAATGAGGTCAGCCCTGAGCCTCCTCTTCTCCATGCTAAACACCCCCAGCTCCCTCAGCCTCTCCTCATAGGGTTTGTGTTCCAGGCCCCTCACCAGCTTTGTTGCCCTTCTCTGGACACATTCCAGCACCTCAAAACCTGTCTTGAATTGAGGAGCCCAGAACTGGACACAGTTTCTGTATTACTTTTAACTTGTATATAGCTGTATATATTTGTGTGTGTATATATATATATATATATATATATATGCTTGTAAATTGTGCTAAGCTAAGTAAATATAGCTTCATTCTTTAACTTCCAGCCTGCTGAGTCTAGTCTGGATGATTTCATTGTGTGTGGCGGGTGGGTACCTCCCAAACCATCAGCTCTCTCACAGATATTTGTTTGGGGTTGCTACTGATAACAAGTGCATTGCAACAAGGCAGATATTTATTTTCCCACTGATTCTTCTAATTGAAACTTTCTGTTTGCTACCAGAAGCTTGATTCACCACAGCCCTCCTTTAACACTGCTGTAGCACTGCCGTTTCCATGGCACTCCTGGGAAAATCACAGACTTCAGCAGCAGCAGTGGGTGAGGATGTGGTACAACAAGACTCACACATTCAGGACCAAAGCTGCCAGCCAAAAGGGATAATTTTTTCCTTCTCTTCCCCTCTTCCACTCATTTCAGCTCTATCAAGCATGTAGCCTACACATCTAATGCAAAAGTGATAAGGAAGGTGGTGATAACTCTCAGCTGGAGCAATGGTGTGCCTGGGGACTCTTTAGCCTGGAGAAGAGGAGACTGAGAGGTGACCTCATCAGGGTTTATAAATATGTGCAGGGTGAGTGCCAGGAGGATGGAGCCAGGCTCTGCTTGGTGATGTCCAATGACAGGAGAAGGGGGAATGAGTGGAAGTTGAGGCATAGGAAGTTTCATTTAAACATGAGGAGGAACTTTTTCCCTGTGAGAGTTCCAGAACACTGGAACAGGCTGCCCAGAGGGGTTGCAGAGTCTCCCTCTCTGAAGATATTCAAAACCCACCTGGACGTGTTCCTCTGTGATCTGCTACAGGTGATCCTGCTCTGACAGGAGGTTGAACTAGGTGAGCTTTCGAGGTCCCTTCCAGCCCCTGACATTCTATGATGCCAGCTATGGAAAGTAGCACAACTGTGTGATTGGGGAAGGACAATATATCTCAGCTGCAGCTGCACAAAAACTGCAACCTCAAGCCTAAGAGTTTTATAGGTACATTATTTATGACAATAAGTTTAGCCCCCAAAACTGACTCTGCAACAGGAAGCTTCAGCAAACCTCAGAGCTCTCCTCATGCCATAGAAGTATAAAACCATAGAACTGTTGAGGCTGGAAGAGACTTTTGAGATCATCAAGTGCAACTGCTTGCAGTCCCACCACTACTCCTGAACTTTTTCTCCAGCATCACCACTCTCATACTCTTTGCTGTAAAATACTCCTACACAGACTATGCTGCTATGTATCAACTGTGTGTGCTTGAATCTCTGAACCTGAAGAGAGAAACATCTCCAAGCACCCAGCTTGCCTAGGCAAGTAGCCACACTTGTGCCCAGTGCAATGAGTCTTCCCAGGGATATTTCATCTCATGTCAATACTGAGCTCTCTAAGACAGGGAAGCACCCACCTGAACATCAGGGAACTTGTAGGTTGGGTGCTGAAGCCAAGGGAACACCAGATATTTTTATAGTCATTAGAAGGGATTTTCTACAGATTTTGCTGTGGTCTAGAATTCAACCTAAGTCATTCACTTTGGTCTGCAAACAAATACTGATGAAGCCTCCCTAACTCAGTTTGAGGAACTGCAAGAGAGCCACACAAAGAGCAACTGCAGAGATAAAGCCCAACCACACTTCTCTCGTTACCTGGAAGACCCACACAGCCCAACCATGCCATTTACTGCTCACAACACTGCACATTTTTTTCTCTATGATTGCAATCTCCTCTTCTCTTTTAGAGCAGTCATAGAACCATAGAATCAGCCAGGTTGGAAGAGACCTCCAAGATCATCCAGCCCAACCTAGCACCCAGCCCTAGACAATCAACCAGACCATGGCACTAAGTGCCACAGCCAGGCTTTGCTTCAACACCTCCAGGGACAGCGACTCCACCACCTCCCTGGGCAGCCCATTCCAATGCCAATCACTCTCTCTGACAACAACTTCCTTCTAATATCCAGTCTAAACCTCCCCTGGCACAACTTGAGACTGTGTCTCCTTATTCTGATGCTGATTGCTTGGGAAAAGAGACCAGTCTTTCTCCTTGGTTACTAAAACTGCTTCAGGAGTCTGTGAGGCTACTAAAAATGATGTCTCTCACCAACATGTCATTACAGCAGCTAAAAATGAGCAGGACACAATGAAGTCATATCTACATCCCTGTCTGGTAAGAGATGAGAACCAATAGCATCTCACTTTCTGGCAGAGTGATCTCACCTCATCTAAGCTTACATCATTGGTTTTATTTTTGCTGTTAAGCAATGCATCAAGGATAGGAGGAAACAGAGATAGATTATCCATGCATCCTAAAGTCCTAATGGTCTCTTCCTCCCACCTATCATTGGGGTTTTTTTATCAAGTTGTTAAATGGAATAAGAGAATCATTAAGGTTGGAAAACACCTCTAAGGTCAGCAGGTCTGACTGCCAAATGCATCACTATATAGGAGTTTTAAGTGTAATTCTGCCTCCTCTACCCTCCCTTCTTCCCATCCCATCCTCTGTATGCACAGAGAAACAAGCCAGACACAGAATCCATGGCATGAGGTCTCACAGGACCTCACAGGATGTTAGGGGTTGGAAGGAACCCAAGGAGACCATTGAGTCCAGTCTCCCGGCTGGGGCAGGACAATACTAACACAGATCACAGAGGAACACATCCAGACAGGCCTTGAAAGGCTCCAGAGAAGGAGACTCCACAATCTCTATGGGCAGCCTGTGCCAGTGCTCTGGGACCCTTACAGGAAAGAAATTCCCCCTTGTGTTGAGATGGAACCTCCTGTGCTGCAGCTTACATCCATTGCTCCTTGTCCTATCCCAGGGAGCAGTGAGCACAGCCTGTCCCCCCCACTCCTGGCCAGCCCTCAGATACTCATAAACATTTATCAAATCCCCTCTCAGTCTTCTCTTTTCCAGACCAAAAAGCTCCAGGTCCCTCAGCCTCTCCTCACAAGGCAGCCCTCCAGTCCCCTAATCATCCTTGTAGCCCTCCACTGAACCCTCTCCAGCAGATCCCTGTCCCTCTTAAACTGGGGAGCCCAAATCTGAACGCAGTATTCAAGACAAAGTCTCAGCAGGGCAGAGTAGAGGGGGAGGAGAACCTCCCTTGATCTGTTCTCCAGAGATGCTTTTCCTGGAGGAGCTCTTCACTACAAAATTTGATGTGGGTTTTTTTCCCCCAAGAGGCATTTGGTAGGTCAAATCTTACTAAGTGGTATTTTTGAAGCAATAAATGAGTTGCACCTTAAGTTGCACCTTGCAAATAAGTACCCTTCTGCTGGGCTAGCAAGCCAAGACAACAGCACCTGCAACTGAAAACAAACCAAAACAAACAAAGACCTCCAAACCACAAGAACCATCAACCCAACCAAGACTACAGAAATCAGGAAACCACAACCAAAAAGCCAAAAGGCCAAAAGTACTACTGTTTGTATCAGCACACAGAAATACTATGTCCCAGCTCTGCACAGTAGGCTGCTAGTATGCCTGCACGTAACCTCCATCGCAACGCAATGAGATCATTCACACCTGCCTTGCTTGTAGTAGGAGAAGGAAGGTGAGGAGGCAGAGTTTCTAAGAGAGAGGCAGCACTTCCCAGATGCTGCCAAGATGCTGTTTATTGGTAAATGAAGCCTCTTGAGTCCTAAACAACCTTCCCAGAGGAAGACAGAGTCGCAAATGCCATATGGGGAGTGGGAAGAGGATGCCACTTAGCAAAAGTGGATCAGAGAATACATGCATGCACACGCTCACACACACAGCTTGTTCTGGAACTGCACTGAATGGCAAAATCCTCCTCTCAAATACATTTCCCATACAGGTTATGCAACCTTCAAAGTGGCAAGAGCAGATGACTAGTATTCCTGAACAGAGTATCCTTCTTGGGGTCCCACGGGGAGCTAGGCACAAAGAAACTCTGCTCACCAGGCAAGGAACTTAGTGAAAACCCAGACCACCAATCCACAGTGCACTTACAAAGATACTGTATCTGAAAGCACCAAATGACAATGTACAGCAGTGTTGACAGGCCTCATACAGAGTCCACAAAGGTAGCACCTTTGAAAAGTCATGCTTTGAACCACTCTTTGGATTTATTCCCACAGCTGTAAAGCTGACACACCTCCATCCATTCTCCTCTCAGTGCTATAGCATACTCTCATCACCACTTACTTCTGGCATCCTGGATGAAGACACCTTATCACAGAATTAACCAGGTTGGAAGAGATCTCCAAGGCCATCCAGTCCAACTTAGCACCCAGACCCAGACAATCAACTGCACCATGGCACTAAGTGCCTCAGCCAGGCTTTGCTTCAACACCTCCAGCCACAGAGACTCCATCACCTCCCTGGGCAGCCCATTCCAACTCCAATCACTCTCTCTGGCAGGAATTTCCTCCTAACATCCAGCCTAGACCTCCACCAACACAACTTGAGATTGTGTCCCCTTGTTCTATTGCTGCTTGCCTGGCAGAAGAGACCAATCCCCACCTGGCTACAGCCTCCCTTCAGGTAGTTGCAGACAGCAATGAGCTCTGCCCTGAGCCTCCTCTTCTGCAGGCTGCACACCCCCAGCTCCCTCAGCCTCTCCTCACAGGGCTGTGCTCCAGGTCCCTCACCAGCTTCATTGCCCCTCGCTGGACAAGTTCCAGCATCTCAACATCTCTCTTGAATTGAGGGGCCCAGATTTGGACACAGCACTCAAGGCATGGCCTGAGCAGTGCTTCGAAAACACTGAACTGCAAGGCTGTGTTTTAAACATAAAGAGGAACATGGTATTACTTTTACAAGGACAGAAGTCTGTGCACAAACATTGAGTGGTTCTGAATTGCCCAAAGAGAGTACAATCAATGCAAGGTCACATCTGCACTTCATTTCAGAGAGCTGTGGACTTGTACTGCAGTGTTTCAAGGCCAGACGTATATCCCCAGTCACATTAACACTTTCTCCCACTCAAGCAGCCAGGAGTATTTTCTGTGAAGTGCTTTCATCCACTGCCTGCCTTTCCTTTCCTTTACTCAGTCCTAGTGCTGCTATTGTTTCAGTGTAGCCTCTTTAAATGTCCTACTCTGAGTACAGGCACTGATTTTTACCATGATACACTCAGGCTAGAGCATTGTCTGGTTCCACAGGTAAGAATCATAGAATAAACCAGGTTGGAAGAGACCTCCAACATCATCCAGTCCAACCTAGCACCCAGCCCTAAACAATCAACTAGACCATGGCACTAAGTGCCTCAGCCAGGCTTTGCTTCAACACCTCCAGGGATGGTGACTCCACCACCTCCCTGGGCAGCCCATTCCAATGCCAATCACTCTCTCTGACAACAACTTCCTCCTAACATCCAGTCTAGACCTCCTCTGGCACAGCTTGAGACTGTGTCCCCCTGTTCTGTTGCTGGTTGTCTGGGAGAAGAGACCAACTCCCACCTGGCTACAGCCTCCCTTCAGGGAGTTGTAGGCAGCAATGAGCTCTGCCCTGAGCCTCCTCTTCTCCAGCCTAAACAACTCCAGCTCCCTCAGCCTCTCCTCACAGGGTTTGTGTCCCAGACCCCTCACCAGCCTCGTCACCCTTCTCTGGACACGCTCCAGCACCTCAACATCTCTCTCGAATTGAGTAGCCCAGAACTGGACACAGCACTGTGAAAATTCATAAACACTCAAGATTTTCACATGCAAACTGGCCATCGATCTATTTTAGTCTCAGGTTCTCTTTCACACAAGCAGCACCTTTTTGTTATGGCTATATTTTCCTATAAGGGTTTATAGGATCTAATGAAAACTCGCTGCTTGCCTAGGAACTCCTCTGGCTGGATTGAAGGGTCATTTACCAAGGTCAGCAGTGCTCATGTGCAGCAGAAAGAATAATTTCCTCTACTACAGCAATTATTGGCAAAAATCAATGTCTCCTGCTAAGCTGGAGGCCAAGGTAAGTAAATGCAATAGTTCTTTCTGGTTTTAAAAGCTCCCAGAGCTCAGTTGTGTGCCTCCCCTTATGCACGTATTGAGGACAACTCTCTAGCCATCTAGACAAGACTCCTATTAGGATGCCTGTGCTAGTTTGAAGCTAGCTAGAATGTTTTGGTGAGAAGGATTAGATCACAGGCTGTGAAAGAGAAACAATGGTGATGTCTACTTCACTCATAGGCTTGCTAAGAGATATAAGAACAAGAGTATAAACATAGGTAAGGCATTTGGGCACTGCCTGAGCTCTGGGCTGCATTTTTCTCTCTAACTTCACCCTCCATCTCTCTGATTAATCCACCTGCTTCCAAACCCACCTGGCTGACCCTCTATTCTTCCTGGGGCACAAGGCAATGCCTGGGGTAAGATTGAGGGGTGGGAGAAGGTGGAAGGGCAGTTGGGAGCCCCTCCTGGGGACTCTGGTTTCTGGGAGGGGAGTTGTGTTTCTGTATTACCTTTTACCTTGTCTATTTCTGTCTATACCTGTATATACTATAAATATCTGCTTGTATATTGAGCTAAGCTGTAAATATAAGCTTCATTCAATTTCCAGAGCTGGCTGAGTCTAGTCTGGGTGATTTCCAAAGTGTGTGTGGGGGGCATGGAACACCCAAACCACTACACTGTCAAATATCCTAGCACTACGTGGTCAAAAATTGTATTAGTGCAGCTGAAATGCAATCTGCAACTAGCATTGATGGGGAAAAGAAAGGTCTTCAAAGACTTGCAGTTTAAATGTAGCATCCACCTGTAAGGTACACCAGCTGTTAGGAACAGTGTCAGATACCTCAGGAGACTCTTCCACCACAGAACTCACTGCTCACAACCAGTTCAGCTGTGATTCAGGAGACTCACCTCTCCTGGTGTGTCTGTACCCATGCCTTTTCAAAGCAACATCTGCTGAAACTGCTTAGCAGTTACTTCAAGCATATGTTTGCAAAGAACATGGGGATAAAGTCATTGCATTCACAGAACAATTATTGCTACTCTTTACCTTTTTTAATGTTTCTTCTTTTTTTTTTTTCCCCCTCTGTAGATTCAGACTGGGAAGCAGAGGGATAGAATCATAGAATCAACCAGATTGGAAGAGACCTCCAATATCATCCAGTCCAACCTAGCACCCAGCCCTAGCCAGTCAACCAGACCATGGCACTAAGTGCCTCAGCCAGGCTTTGCTTCAACATCTCCAGGGATGGTGACTCCACCACCTCCCTGGGCAGCCCATTCCAATGCCAATCACTCTCTCTGCCAACAACTTTCTCCTAACATCCAGCCTAGACTTTCCCTAATACAACTTGAGACTGTGTCCCCTTGTTCTGTTGCTGGTTGCCTGGCAGAAGAGACCAACCCTCACCTGGCTACAGCCTCCCTTCAGGTAGCTGTAGGCAGCAATGAGGTCAGCCCTGAGCCTCCTCTTCTCCAGGCTGCACACCCCCAGCTCCCTCAGCCTCTCCTCATAGGGTTTGTGTTCCAGGCCTTTCACCAGCTTCATTGCCTTTCTCTGGACACATTCCAGCACCTCAACATCTCTCTTGGATTACCCCTCTGCTTGCAGTGCACTGCTTTTAGAAGTGGCTTGTTGCTCCACTGTTTTTTTCAGTTAAGCCAAATGTGCAATGATGGATTTGGCAGCCACATTCTTGCCAACCACCCCCAGTCAGCTGAGCAGCGGTATCTTAGCTGCAGAGGGTGGATGCAAACACTGCTCTCCCCATTCTGTGATGGCAGGCAGTTTCACTGTCAGAAACACTGAGGTCAGATGATGAAGGAGGGTCTCAAGGAAGCTGTCAAAGCAAGTTCAGCTGCATTTCCAATTTTTATAGCTACATGATGCGCAAATAGTGGCAGGGATCTGTATGTGTGGAAGGGTCAGTCTTCTATCATTAGCCTCTTACAGCAATCATCTGGCATGGCAGTAGTTCCTGCTAAACTACCTTCTCCTTTTAAAAATGTGGACCAAAAGCATCCAAAGGGAAAAAAAATCCCCCCTGATTTTGTTTGAAACCTTGGCACAATGTTACCAGCATCATCCAAGAGCAGACCAGGACTCAGTAGTAACCAAACCTACGCCCTGATAATTAGCCTCATAGTATCTAAAAGATGTTTGGCTTAAGAACCCAAGAATTTCATTGCTTAAACACATTATTAGATCACTTAGCCTAGAAAATATTTTTAGTAATGGCTGCTATGTTTTATGAACTCAGAAAAGCTACTCTGGGAACTAGGAAACATTTCCTAGGAGGCAGAAATATGATCAAAACTATATTTGATAAGAAAGAGAAGGGGTGGAGATAGCTTTTAACTATGATTTTATTTCATTTCATGTCAGAAGTGTGCTCCAAATTTAAGAGAGGGTAATAACTATTGGGCTTTCGTTTGTATCTTTTTAAAACAAGATGATTCTCAGTCCTGTTCAATATGTTTATTGATGATCTGGACAAGGATATTGAGTCCAGCATCAGTAAGTTTGCAGATAATACCAAGTTGGGAGCAGCTGTGCAGCTGTTAGAGGGTAGGAGAGCCCTGCAGAGGGACCTAGACAGGCTGGATGACTGGACAGAGGCCAATGGGATGAGATTGAACAAGGCTAAGTGCAAAGTTCTGCACTTTGGCCACAATGACTCCAAGGAGTGCTACAGGTTGGGAACAGAGTGGCTGGAGAGCAGCCAGGAGGAAAGGGACCTTGGGGTGCTGGTAGAGAGCAGATGAAGATGAGCCAGTAGTGTGCCCAGGTGGCCAGGACAGCCAATGGCATCACGGCCTGGATCAGGAACAGTGTGGCCAGTAGGATGAGGGAGGTTATTCCTCCCCTGTACTCAACACTGGTCAGGCCACACCTTGAGTGCTGTGCCCAGCTTTGGGCCACTCAATTCAAGAGAGATGTTGAGGTGCTGGAACATGTCCAGAGAAGGGCAACGAAGCTGGTGAGGGGCCTGGAGCACAGCCCTGTGAGGAGAGGCTGAGGGAGCTGGGGGTGTTTAGGCTGGAGAAGAGGAGGCTCAGGGGTGACTTCATTGCTGTCTACAACTCCCTGAAGGGAGGCTGTAGCCAGGTGGGGTTGGTCTCTTCTGCCAGGCAAGCAGCAAGAGAACAAGGGGACGCAGTTTCAAGTTGTGCTGGGGGAGGTCTAGGCTGGATGTTAGGAGGAAATTCCTGCCAGAGAGAGTGATTGGTGTTGGAATGGGTTGCCCAGGGAGGTGGTGGAGTCTCTATGTCTGGAGGTGTTGAAGCAAAGCCTGGCTGAGGCACTTAGTGCCATGGTCTAGTTGATTGTCTAGGGCTGGGTGCTAGGTTGGCCTGGATGACCTTGGAGGTCTCTTCCAACCTGCTTGATTCTATGCTTCTTCTAGGATTGATGAGGTTTTTTTACCCCTAAACCAAAGAAACCACAATATTGGAATGACCTTGTAATTGGCTTCTGGGGCTCTTCAATCACCAGTGACTGCTGAATAAAGCATATCTATTTTCTTTGTCGCATTACTATTGGCAACCAGGTCTTCAGTAAATGCCCAGATATATTTCCATAGCAACAAAAAGCATTAAGCATTGCTAGTGTTTTGTGCCAATTTAGCTTTAAAATATTCTATTGTGGAGAGAAATATGGTACATTAAGTGAAATAAAGTCAAGATGCTATGTCCTGAAAAGAATGCAAGGATAAACAGGAAACATACTTTAAAGAAATAGGAGGGGGGGGGGGAGAGGGAGGCCAAATGGAAGGAAAAATGTTCAAAGCTAATATTGATGCTACTGAATGTCTTTACTGAATCTCAGCAAGTCCATAGGCTCACTTACATTGTCACTTAGGGTTAGGTACAAAGCTAACAGAAATAAGGATACCTCAAACATCTTCTCTTGATCATTTTAATCCCTGCCTGAGACTTTAAGTTGCCAGATTATCATAAGCCCTCTGCATGTCTAGGTTCCTGCATCAGGAAGAGTGTGGCCAGTAGGACAAGGGAGGTTATTCTTCCCCTGTACTCAGCACTGGTCAGGCCACACCTTGAGTACTGTGTCCAGTTCTGGGCCCCTCAATTCAAGAGAGATGTTGAGGTGCTGGAACATGTCCAGAGAAGGGCAACAAAGCTGGTGAGGGGCCTGGAGCACAAATCCTATGAGGAGAGGCTGAGGGAGCTGGGCCTGTTTAGCCTGGAGAAGAGGAGGCTCAGGGGTGATCTTATTACTGTCTACAACTACCTGAAGGGGCATTGTAGCCAGGTAGGGGGTGGCCTCTTCTGCCAGGCAACCAGCAATAGAACAAGGGGACACAGTCTCAAGTTGTGCCAGGGTAGGTCTAGGCTGGATGTTAGGAAGAAGTTCTTCACAGAGAGAGTGATTTCCCATTGGAATGGGCTGCCCAGGGAGGTGGTGGAGGCACCGTCCCTGGGGGTGTTGAAGCAAAGCCTGGCTGAGGCACTTAGTGCCATGGTCTGGTTGATTGGATGGGGCTGGGTGATAGGTTGGCCTGGATGATCTTGGAGGTCTCTTCCAACCTGGTTGATTCTATGATTCTATACTCTTGATGTTAGAGGATGAATCTAAAGGCAAAAGAGGAAATAAAGGGTTGAGAAATGAAATAGAAATAGCATGTGTGTGTTTTGGAAGTAGAGGGTCACTTCGAAGAGTAAAACGAATTCTTCCACATCAAAGCTCTTGTGGGAGACATTTTCAAATCACAGTTCAGCACTTTCTCTCCTATTGTACAACTTGGATAGTTCTGCAAAAAAAAAGGAAGGCTTCAGCTCCCAGCCCTCTAATTCTCAAATACCCAACTTTTATGACTGTTGAGTCTTGAGACCATTGGATGATCCTGGCCCTTTGTACAGTGCATTGCAGAGATAAAAAGTTTAAAAAGACTATTTGAGAGCATCAGGACTGACATTTCCTCTGGTGTATAAAGCTATGCAATGCTCTCTAAAGTGCTTTGTTTGGAAGTACAGAGCTCTAGGCAGCAGCAATGTAGGCACTGGGGAGTTTACATAAGGCCAGCTTCTCAGTCCACAATGACTCCAACAGGTTATTGAGAAAGAAAGCCAAATAAATTTTAAGATAGCCCAACAGCAATTTGATCAGTACCTGCTCTCAGCTGAGAGAGAGGGTCAGAGTGGTCCTCTCCTTTAGCTGCAGTGATGGTTACTCTGGCATCTGTCACTTTATGTGTCCATCAGCAGGAAAATTCATCTGGTCCACAACACATCTTAAGGACCTGTGGCGGAAGGTCCAAATCATACCTAGAATACATACCCATGACATGCCCTAAACACCTACCTGACTGCTCACCTTGGAACCCCACCCCTCCTCCTTCTTCCCAGGTGGAAGAAGCATGGGAAAGCAGACAAAAGCCTTGATGCCTCTCAGTCTACCACAGACACCATATTTGGCCTTGTTTTGCAGCTTGCTTTGTCTTTGGTAAACACAAGCCATGGATGCCAGGTATGTGCAGCTCCCTTTTCTGGTGGAATGACTTAGGATTGGTTCTAGGGGTGGTTTTCTCTCTTGCTATTGCTCAACAGATAAAAACATGCTTAGTTATTCCACTTTTTTGGTGAAATCATCGAATCATAGAATCAACCAGGTTGGAAGAGATCTCCAAGATCATCCAGTCCAACCTAGCATCCAGCCCTACCCAGTCAACTAGACCATGGCACTAAGTGCCTCATCCAGTTGGTTCTAGTGGTGGTTTTATCTGCTGCCATTGGTCAAAGACACTCATCAAAATGCTTACAAACCTAGCAAACGTGTTGGTTTGCTGCTGCCTTTGTTTTGTTCTCTACCTGTTTGCCTTGCATGCCTTTATGTGCCACCACACTTTGCACCACATGTAGCTGAGGACTTTGCCTCCCCCACGAACAGCAGCACTGACCCTGCCTGTCTGCTGCACTGAGCCAAGGGGCTGAAACGGCTTGCCCCAGGCTGGGATACAGCTGCCCACTTGAGCTCAGCCAAACCTGAGTCCATTTGACTCTGGCCAAGTCTAGGCAAAGACATAGGTGCTGGAACATATCCAGAGAAGGGTGACATAGCTGGTGAAAGGCCTGGAGCACAGCCCTGTGAGGAGAGGCTGAGGGAGCTGGGGGTGTGCAGCCTGGAGAAGAGGAGGCTCAGGGCAGACCTCATTGCTGTCTACAACTCCCTGAAGGGAGGCTGTAGCCAGGTGGGGGTTGGTCTCTTCTGCCAGGCAACCAGCAACAGAACAAGGGGACAGAGTCTCAAGTTGTGGCAGGGGAGGTCTAGGCTGGATGTTAGGAGGAAGTTGTTGTCAGAGAGAGTGATTGGCATTGGAATGGGCTGCCCAGGGAGGTGGTGGAGGCACTGTCCCTGGAGATGTTGAAGCAAAGCCTGGCTGAGGCACTTAGTGCCATGGTCTGGTTGATTGTCTAGGGCTGGGTGCTAGGTTGGACTGGATGATGTTGGATGTCTCTTCCAACCTGGTTGATTCTATGATAGCAATGGCCTTGCAACAAGTTGCAACACTGGGACCTGCTAGCTGACCACTCCAGCCCAAGGGATGACTCCTGTGCTATAGGCAGCATCCCATCAGACTGCTCCAGCCTGCAAACCTGGAATGTCCTTCACCCAGGTGGCTGACCACTCCAATGACCTCCTGAGAGCCACAGAGGTCTTGTCTCATGTCTGTGGACCTTCTCAGACATCTTGCTCAACCTGAGCTAGGCGAGCAGCAAAACCCCCCTGCACCATCACCATGTGGAAGGCCACAATGGCACTGGGACTATATTTTCTCTCACTTATCCTTCTACATGCACTTTTGGATTACAAATATTGAGACTCTGCCCAGTGAGTAAGTCTCTCTTCTGAAGTTTGTGATAGTTTCTCTTTAACCTTTAAGTGGCACTTTGTGCTGCAAGACTCTCCAGTTGCTTAAACTTTCTAAAGCCTTTCCTACATCATGTGAATTTAATCTGACTGTATAGATACAGTCTGCAAAATGAGTTTTACCAACCCCATAATAGAATCTGTCTGTGCTAACTGTAAATAAGTTTGGGGACATTTTCTTTATATATTTAATAAACTCCTTGATCTCTTTTGTATCTGCCTCATTACAATTCACTTCTAACCCAGATTCAAATCCCTCCTTAACAGAACTCTCTTTCTCAGATGTCCCTGCACACAGAACTGTAGGTGAAAACCTGCTCTGACAAGGGCAGCAGCCCATTCCTGGCCCTAATTCTCCTGAGAGCTCACCACTATTTCTTTCATCCACTGTCAGCAATAGGACAAAGATTTGGACACCACCACTGGAATAATATGTTCAGCACATGGCTGTTCCCCAACTTACTCTGATGAGCCCCAGGATTTGCCATGAATGACCCTGACAGTCCTTCTTGGGGGTACAGACTCTGCAGCAGACAAGGTTCTGCCCTGGATAGCACCTGTCCAGGAGGATCCATGATGCCAGCACTCCTCAGAAGGTCACTGCATGCCCTGCTCAATAGCATCTATGCACACACTGGACACGTGGTCTAAGCACACACACAGTAAATCCAGCTCTGCAACATTGACCTAGAATCATAGTATCAACCACATTGGAAGGAACCTCCAAGGTCATCCAGTCCAACCTAGCACCCAGCCCTAAACAACCAACTAGACCATGGCACTAAATGCCTCAGCCAGGCTTTGCTTCAACACCTTCAGCCACAGAGACTCCACCACCTCCCTGGGCAGCCCATTCCAATGCCAATCACTCTCTCTGACAACAACTTCCTCCTAACATCCAGCCTGGACCTCCCCCAGCACGACTTGAGACTGTGTCCCCTTCTTCTCTTGCTGCTTGCCCAGCAGAAGAGACCAACCCCACCTGGCTACAGCCTCCCTTCAGGTAGTTGTAGACAGCAATGAGGTCTGCCCTGAGCCTCCTCTTCTCCAGGCTGCACACCCCCAGCAACCTCATCCTCTGAACATCCTAATCCTTGCCCTGGTGCTCATGAACCAACCCTGAGTACTCGATATCCCATAGGCAATACAGAGGGTACCAGAAGGTGTGGGACCTGTACGGCTTAGAAGTTATGCTCCAAGAGATACAGCTCTGGGGTGCTTAACCTGAGAACAGGCAATCACTCATTTGGAATGTGAAACAAGCAGGTCCTAGTTTGCAAAACAGAATGGCTAGACCAAAAGCTTTTGAATTATTTACTCCCTGACCATAACAGTGTGAGGAATAGTAATAAAGAGCTAATTTTAGCATCCATTGATGATCACCATCAAGGTTTATGTCCCTTCAGTCAATACTCCTATTAAATATGAAAACAAACAGGCTGATCTTCTGCAGTCTGCAGAAAGGCTAAATATGTAAGACTTCCCTAGAAGCCAAGAGTGATGCAAAGCTCTTGGTCGTTGTAAACCAGTCATATTCAACAGTATCTGCTGCCTCCTTCAAAAAACAGTGTTTAGGTATTTGAAGCCAAATTCTTGATAAGTCTCAAGTAATTAATCAATACCACACTGCAGACCCACTCCTCCCATTCCTATCCTTCCCTCTCCCCCTTCCTAGGATGTTCATGAAGAGCAGCTTTAGAACATCCAGGGATGGTGTCAGCAGGACTGCAGCTTTCCCACTTGTGGTCAGGACATACACCCCCACGTGTGACCCAGGTCACTTCCAACCACATTTACAGCAATATTTAGTGAGTACAAGTCACAGGGTTGAAATTCAGTCCTGAACACAATCTCCTGAAAGCTGTTCATGTCACTTAGTGATCAGAAGTCATAGTTAGGCCTATTTAAAACTGAAAATATCTCCTTCTCATAATCTCCTGCCTGCTGTCCTCTTCAGTCTTATTTGAAAAGCCTGTGGAGGCGGTGGGAGGGGAAGAAAGCGATTTGGGAGCCTTTCATCCATAAAATCATGAGATATGGCTGGCTTTTTAGTACAGCATTTCACAGCACATGGCACAGTAACATCTTGAGATTCCTGGCACAAAGAAAGAAGGTTTGAGATTATATATATATATATATATATATATATCTCTTTAATAGCAATGACGCAAAGGCAGACGCTTCTCAAAGCAAGGACTGGAGGCTGAACACTCCCTTTGAAGGGTCCTGCTACCAGAAACAAAATATTGGGGGCGGGGGGGGAGGGTTAGAGGAGAGCAAAACAAACTCCTTGCTACAGCAACAGGGCCCCACTGTCTTCTAATACACTGCCTTTCACCCTGGAGATTTTCACGTAGTTGAATGAGATTAGTCTCACAAATGAGAGCAGAATTGGAAATAGAAGAGGAAAGGTTAGACTTTTCTTTGGGATTTGGGGAGTTTTGTATCCAATGTGGAAAACAAAGACAACCTAATACATAATGAGCAGATTACCTACCAAATCAACATCAGAAAAGAGAGGTCTGGGCATAGAAAATCTACTGTCAAGGTGCATGCCAGCTGCTTACCTGTAAAACTGGCCTTGCCGTTACTTTTTAAGGAGCCATGCCAGCTGAGGTTGAGCTCATGACCTCCCATCCTTATAGAGGGCTCACCTTCTTCCTCAGCAACGGGAGGAAGTTGATCAAGCAGCTGGAGATCTTCATTCATCCAGTAGGACTCATCAGCTGTCACAGACCTGGTGCTTTTGACAGGCTGGTCTGGTAACCCATTGATATTTTCAAGCCTTTTTTGCCTCTGCGGACTCACGTCAGAGCCACAAAGGAGGTCTTCTGATGCAAGATTAGGACCCTCATTGTGACCACTAGGATACAAATATTCCGCATCCCAGAGGTCCAGGTGTTGTTCATCATCTGATTCCACAGAATAATTCTCATAAACTCCTCCATTGTTCTCCAAGTCTTGATGCTTTTCCTCTTCTGGCTTACGACCCACTCCACTCAAGTTCAGCAGTGAAGCAGATATAGAGTCTCCTGCTTGTTGGATAGCTTCGTATATTTGAGACATCCAAGAAGACAGTGGCTGAAGGAAATTCTGAGCAGCCTCAGAAGCCATGGTTAACACTGTGCCAGTATATGGTGATCAGTTGTGCAGCTTTGCCAGCATGTCACTTACAATTCAGGGAGCTACAGAATAAACACCGTAAGAGAATACTGTAAATTGCTTGTCCATCAACACCTGTCGACACACTCTCTGCATGAATGTCTAGAACTGAGAGGAGAAATGGAAGAAGTACTTCTACCCATGGAGAGTATCACTAGAAATCCAGAAATCCTGGAGTGCCTCATCCAGTTCTGGAGCCCACATTACAAAAGGGATGTGGAGATGCTGGAGTGTGTCCAGAGAAGAGCCACGAGGATGCTCAGAGGGCTGCAGCAGCTCTGCTGTGAGCACAGACTGAAAGAGTTGGGGCTGTTCAGCCTGAAGAAGAGGAGGCATCAAAGTGACCTTCTTGTGGCCTTCCAGGATCTGAAGGGGGCCTACAAAAAATCTGGGGAGAGACTTTTTAGGCTCTCAGGGAGTGACAGGACTAAGGGGAATAGAGCAAAGCTGGAGATGGGGAGATTCAGAGTGGAGGTGAGGAGGAAGTTGTTGAGCATGAGAGTGGTGAGAGGCTGGACTGGGTTGCCCAGGGAGGTGGTTGAGGCCCCATGGCTGGAGATGTTTAAGTCCAGGCTGGCTGAGGCTGTGGCCAGCCTGCTCTAGGGTAGGGTGTCCCTGGCCATAGCAGGGGAGTTGGAACTAGCTGATCCTTGTGGACTGATTCTATGATTCTAAATGATGGGCAAGTGACAAATATTCCTGCAGAGGTCTGCAAAGCTTTAATTCAACTGCTAAAACTCATATAAAAATAACAAGCACAGAACATGAGAACAGAAATACCTTTCCTGAAGTGCACACGTTCTGGTTACCATTTTCAACAGACCTGGTGAAGAAAAGAAAGGACAAAATAACTTGCATTCAGACATCTCAAACAATCTTTTGGCCTTGACTTCCACCACAGGCTTAGCATGGGCATGTCTGGATGGGAAAACTGAAGGGTGAAGAACATGGGGAGCAGGGAGGTCATTCTGCCCCTGTACTCTGCACTGGTTAGACCACACCTTGAGTCCTGTGTTCAGTTCTGGGCCCCCCAGTTTAGGAGGGACATTGAGATGCTTGAGTGTGTCCAGAGAAGGGCGACGAGGCTGGGGAGAGGCCTTGAGCACAGCCCTACGAGGAGAGGCTGAGGGAGCTGGGATTGGTTAGCCTGGAGAAGAGGAGGCTCAGGGGTGACCTTATTGCTGTCTACAACTACCTGAGGGGAGGTTGTGGCCAGGAGGAGGTTGCTCTCTTCTCTCAGGTGGCCAGCACCAGAACGAGAGGATACAGCCTCAGGCTGTGCCAGGGGAGATTCAGGCTGGAGGTGAGGAGAAAGTTCTTCACTGAGAGAGTCATTGGACACTGGAATGGGCTGCCCGGGGAGGTGGTGGAGTCGCCGTCCCTGGAGCTGTTCAAGGCAGGACTGGACGTGGCACTTGGTGCCATGGTCTGGCCTTGAGCTCTGTGGTAAAGGGTTGGACTTGATGATCTGTGAGGTCTCTTCCAACCTTGGTGATACTGTGATACTGTAATTAAGTTTTGATTGATTGAAGTGTCAGGCCAAAAGCATACAGAACCAACCCATGGTAGACAGCTAACTCAAATGCTTTGCCCCAGAAAGGTTCTGATGAAGCACTCTGCCCACAGAGTAAAACAACCTAGAGGTGTTCTGCCTTTCATGGAAATGGAAAGGAGAAAAATGCTGGAGGTGGAATATTGCAAGTATGAAGTTAGTGGGAACAGAAGCAGGTTAACCAAAGGACTGATGTCTTGTTGATAGGTCATGCCTTCTCAAAGTTCATCTAAGCACTAAATAAAAGAACAACTTGTAGAAAGTTAAGGCACCTTTTTGCCTGATCCACTTCTTCCCACATCATCAGAACACAGATAAACTTTTAGGAATTCTGTGTTAGGAAGAGTGTGTCCAGCAGATCAAGGGAGGTTCTCCTCCCCCTCTACTCTGACCTCATCTTCAATACTGTGTTCAGTTTTGGACTCCCCAGTTGAAGAGGGACAGGGATCTGCTGGAGAGGGTTCAGTGGAGGGCTACGAGGATGATTAGGGGGCTGGAGGGCATGGATAATGAGGAGAGGCTGAGGGACCTGGGGCTGCTTAGTCTGAAGAAAAGAAGACTGAGAGGGGATTTGATAAATGTTTATAAGTATCTGAAGGCTGGCCAGGAGCTGGAGGACAGGCTCTGCTCACTTGCTCCCTGGGATAGGACAAGGAGCAATGGGTGTGAGTTGCAGCAAAAGAGGCTCAACACAAGGGGGAACTTCTTTAATGTAAGGGTCCCAGAGCACTGGAACAGGCTCCCCAGAGAGGTTGTGGAGTGTCCTTCTCTGGAGACTTTCCAGGCCTGTTTGGATGTGTTCCTCTGTGATGTGCGTTCATAGAATCATAGAATCAACCAGGTTGGAAGAGACCTCCAAGATCATCCAGTCCAACCTATCACCCAGCCCTAACCAATCAACTAGACCATGGCACTAAGTGCCTCATCCAGTCTTTTCTTGAAGACCCCCAGGGATGGTGCCTCCACCACCTCCCTGGGCAGCCCATTCCATAGATAGCATTGTCCTGCTCTGGCAGGGGGTTGGACTCCATGATCTCCTTGGGTCCCTTCCAACCCCTAACATCCTGTGAGCCTGTCAATGCAGATAGGACTATGGGTTTAGAAAGAAAAAACAAATAAATAGGTGTACATTTTAGGCTGAAAGACAACTGAAAAGAAGAAAAAAAATCTTCAAAATTTCCTATCAGTGTCTCCCTGAATTTAGAGTTCTAGGAGAAATCAAACTACAAAAGGATAAGTAAATATATGTCCGATGAGGACAGACTGAAAGAGTTGGGGCTGTTGAGTCTGGAGAAGAGGAGGCTCCCAGGTGACCTTCTTGTGGCCTTCCAGCATCTGAAGGGGGCCTACAAAAAAGCTGGGGAAGGACATTTTAGGCTACAAAGGAGTTACAGGACTAGGGGGAATGGAGAAAAGGCCAGGCTGGATGAGGCTGTGGGCAGCCTGATCTAGTGTAGGGGGTCCCTGGCCATGGCAGGGGCGATGGAACTAGATGATCCTTGTGGTCCCTTCCAATCCTGACTGTTTCTATATATTATATAAGCATCAAGAAAATCAGCTCAGCAGCACTATGTGTTACCTTGTGAATTGGTCTCCAGAGACATGTAGTGGGAATGGCAGTGTTCTGGATTTTTAAATGGAGAATAGAATCATAGAGTCATAGAATCAACCAGGTTGGAAGAGACCTCCAACATCATCCAGGCCAACCTAGCACCCAGCCCTAAACAATCAACTAGACCATATCACTAAATACCTCAGCCAGGCTTTTCTTGAAGACCCCCAGGGACGGTGACTCCACCACCTCCCTGGGCAGCCTATTCCAATGCCAATCACTCTCTCTGCCAACAACTTCTTCCTAACATCCAGCCTAGTCCTCCCCTGGCACAACTTGATTCCACCTTGCTTGGTGAGCAGCTTTTTCACAGATGAGATCAGTGACTTCAGAAGTTTTACCTTCTGAAATACCTGCCCACTGATGTACTACGCTGCAAAGAGTTCCAACAACTTTATCATCAGCTTCAGTATGTAATAGGATTATAGCCCCAACAAGGGCAGGAAGTGAATGTAGGTTACCAAATCCATTTTAAAAGCTGGTGGCTGTTTCAAACTCTCTGGGCATGGGGCACATGCTGATCCAGTATTCACTCATCAATTGCTGGCCTCTGGCTCAGCCTTCGAGACCCATGAAACGCTCTCTGCCACACATTAAATCTTTGGCAAAGAATAGCGTCATGGCAGTAACCTCCCAAGTGAGCTGTGTCCTTTACTGTGTCCATTTCCCAACCCTGCCCTTGGCAAAGCCTCTAAGCTTCAGGCAGCTTAGCTTTACATAAACCTGAAGTGATTACAAACTCCAGACAAGACATTTGTGGCATAACACAGATTGACTACTGGTAAGTCACAGTGCTGATGTAGTCACTAGGAGGAGATGGTACTTGTCACAGCAGGATTCTCCCTGCCATGGAAGGAGATAAATTTGGGTGGGCAAGTACTGGATAACAGGTTTATTTTTAACCTGTCATTTATTTACAGGCAACAGCAAATGAATCTCTGATTTGTGATGAAAGGAGGACTTCCTAATGCTCTACCTCTGCCTCAGCAGCAAGATACTTGACAGCAGCAGCCCTTGGAGGGATGCAAGCATCCAGCAGTGACAGCTCCTGGATATGCAGATAAAACACTTGGGTGCAGAAATTGAGTGCTGATTTATTCTAAATATCAACAGAACATAGAACTTGTGATATTTGCATAAGGAATAATTAGCTCCTGTTATTAGATTTCAGAGACAACTCCCAACTGCTCCAACAGAGCCACCCCACTTCTCCCAGATGCTGTGGCTGACTGATCCATGGCTCAGGCAAGCACCACAGTCCCACACAAAAGAATCCAAATTAAGGAGTTTGCTATCTGTGAGAGTCTAGACCATCTCTTTCCCTTGTTCATCAACAAAGATAAAGATTACCATTGTCTCTCCCTAGTCAACAAAGATCTGGTCTCTCCCTTGTAAATCAACAAAGCTGAAGATTGCCTTTGTTAACTTCCCGGGTTCAGAATAGGTGCTTGGCCAAAAGCTCAGGGATGCAAATCAACAGACAGTGCTTTGTAGAAGTTCCTGGACCTCAGCCTGACTTGAATGCCCAGGATAAGATCATAGATCATAGAATCAACCAGGTTGGAAGAGACCTCCAAGAGCATCCAGGCCAACCTAGCACCCAGCCCTAACCAATCAACCAGACCATGGCACTAAGTGCCTCATTCAGTCTTTTCTTGAAGACCCCCAGGGACGGTGCCTCCACCACCTCCTTGGGCAGCCCATTCCAATGCCAATCACTCTCTCTGTGAAGAACTTCTTCCTAACATCCAGCCTATACCTACCCTGGCTGCGTCCCCTTGTTCTATTGCTGGTTACCTGGGAGAAGAGGCCACCCCCCACCTGGCTACAATGCCCTTGGATGTGCACTTCTTCTCCAGCTACCCCGAAGAAAAAAGGCTTCTGTGTATTCAGGGTATGCACAGGTAAGCAGAGCAGGGAGGGGGCGGGGGTGGGGTTCCAGGAAAATAAAAACATAGAATCAAACAGGTTGGAAGATACCTCCAAGATCAACCAGGCCAACCTAGCACCCAGCCCTGGCCAGTCAACCAGACCATGGCACTAAGTGCCTCAGCCAGGCTTTGCTTCAACACCTCCAGGGATGGTGACTCCACCACCTTCCCTGGGCAGCCAATTCCAATGCCAATCATTCTCTCTGTCAAGAACTTCCTCCTAACATCCAGCCTAGACCTCCCCTGCCACAACTTGAGACTGTGTCCCCTTGTTCTCTTGCTGGTTGCCTGGCAGAAGAGACCAACCTTCACCCGGCTACAGCCTCCCTTCAGGGAGTTGTAGACAGCAATGAGATCACCCTGTTTTTATAATTCCTGACAATTCCACATGAGTTTTCTGCCTCCACAACACTGCAGAATGCCTATAGGCAAGAGCATACCTGGAGGTGTTTAAAGGGAGACTGGATGGGGCACTTGATGCCATGGGTTGGTTGATTGGAAGGTGTTGGGTGATGGTTTGGATTCAGTGATCTTGAAGGTCCTTTCCAACCTGGTTAATTCTGTGATTCTGTGATTTCCAGGGTGCATGACTCTGTTTAGCCATTGCTTAGCTTCTCCTCCCATCTTCTCCTTCTTACTGAAGACTCTGCAGTAAGTGACACGCTGAACAACTGGAGTTCAACTGAAATATAAATTGCTTATTTGGTCTTGCAGCAGATGGATAAAGTACGTAACAAGCTGCAGACAAGTTTAGGCAGGCAACGTTCTTCTACACAGTCAACAGAGAACCAAAAATGGCTTGAGCTCTGTTACAAGCTTGCTGTTTCCCCAGGAGCTCTCTCCTGTAATTAGCAATCCCTGCTCTAATGGGCTGTTTATGATACATTTCACAACATGGCCTTTTCAGCAGCAAGGGTTTTCACTTTTGAATGCTCTAACAACATTGACTTGCATTAGAAAAAAAAATGAACTGAGAAGAGAATTTAAAGTGTGTGGGAAAGAAAAATCCTTTTATAGGGTCATAGAATCAACCAGGCTGGAAGAGGCCTCCAACGTCATCCAGGCCAACCCATTATCCAGCCCTATCCAATCAACCAGACCATGGCACTAAGTGCCTCAGCCAGGCTTTTCCTGAACACCTCCAGGCACAGTGACTCCACCACCTCCCTGGGCAGCCCATTCCAATGCCAATCACTCTCTCTGACAACAACTTCCTAACAACATCCAGCCTAGACCCCACCCTGGCACAACTTGAGACTGTGTCCCCTTGTTCTGCTGCTGCTTTCCTGGCAGAAGAGACCAATCCCCACCTAGCTACAACCTCCCTTCAGGTTGTTGTGGACAGCAATGAGGTCACCCCAGAGCCTCCTAAACACCCCCAGCTCCCTCAGCCTCTCCTCAAAGTGGTTGTGCTCCAGGCCCCTCACCAGCTTTGTCACCCTTCCCTGGACATGTTCCAGTGTCTCAACATCTCTCTTGAATTGAGGAGCCCAGAACTGGACACAGCACTCAAGGTGTGGCCTGAGCAGTGTTGAGTACAGGGGAAGAATAACCTCCCTTGTCCTTCTGGCCACACTGCTCCTGATGCAGGCCAGGATGCCATTGGCTCTCTTGGAGTAGTAGTAAGATTCTTACTAAACTCATTCATTAAAAAAAAAGGAGGAAAAAACAGCTGACCAAATTCACTTCAAGTTCATAGAATCCAACCTTGTCTGATTGTATGATTCTATGTAGATGCAATCTCTACACGGCAATTAATCAAAGGTTAGCAAGAGGTAAGGAACAGCTGTTTAAAATAATAAGAACAGCAATAGTAGCCATGGTGGTGGGGGCTGGTCTCTTCTCCCAGGCAAGCAGCAACAGACAAGGGCAACAAAGCTGGTGAGGGGCCTGGAGCACAGCCCTGTGAGGAGAGGCTGAGGGAGCTGGGGGTGTGCAGCCTGCAGAAGAGAAGGCTCAGAGGTGACCTCATTGCTATCTACAGCTACCTGAAGGGACATTGTAGCCAGGTGGGAGTTGGTCTCTTCTCCCAGACAACCAGCAATAGAACAAGGGGACACAGTCTCAAGTTGTGCCAGGAGAGGTCTAGGCTGGATGTTAGGAGGAAGTTGTTGTCAGAGAGAGTGATTGGCATTGGAATGGGCTGCCCAGGGAGGTGGTGGAGTCACCGTCCCTGGAGATGCTGAAGCAAAGCCTGGCTGAGGCACTTAGTGCAATGGTCTAGTTGATTGGACAGGGCTGAGTGCTAGGTTGGACTGAATGATCTTGGAGATCTCTTCCAACCTGATTGATTCTATGATTCCATATTCTAAAACTAACAGCTCCCTGGAGCTGTTCAAGGCAGGACTGGACGTGGCACTTGGTGCCATGGTCTAGCCTTGAGCTCTGTAGTAAAGGGTTGGACTTGATGATCTGTGAGGTCTCTTCCAACCCTGATAATACTGTGATACTGTGATACTGTAAACATGAGAATTTTAACACCAAATTGCCTGCTTAACTCAGGGTTGGTTTTTTATCTTCTTGGAAAATCAGATAGCTAAAAGGATCAGTATTAAGTCTCTCACAGAAACCATCATAGCCTTTACTACAATCTACATTTCCTTGTCTTGATAGGATCATTATTCCTGAGTAGCATTCCCATTGAGAGGTGCAATTACTGGAGGGCTAAAAAAAGACAGTTATTAGCAGAATTTCGAGCACTGCCACAATGCAGAGCTCTGTAATACTAGCAAAGTGTCTTTCAGTCTTCTTCACAGGCAGCCTCCTAAAAAATTGCCATCAGGTGTGCATTTCTCACAGTGATTTCCCTTACTCAAGCTGTTGCAGAGCAAAGGCACAAAGGCACCCCCACCTGGCTACAGCATTCCTTCAGGGAAGTTGTAGACAGCAATGAGGTCATCCCTGAGCTTCCTCATCTCCAGGCTAAAGAATCCCAGCTCCCTCAGATCCTCCTTACAGGGCTGTGCTCCAGGCTTCTGGGCTCCTCAATTCAGGAGAGATGTTGAGGTGCTGGAACATGTCCAGAGAAGGGTGACAGAGCTGGTGAGGGGCCTGGAACACAAATCCTATGGGGAGAGGCTGAGGGAGCTGGGGGTGTGCAGCCTGCAGAAGAGGAGGCTCAGGGCAGACCTCATTGCTGTCTACAACTACCTGAAGGGAGGTTGTAGCCAGGTGGGGTTGGTCTCTTCTGCCAGGGAACCAGCAACAGAACAAGCGGACACAGTCTCAAGCTGTGGCAGGGGAGGTCTAGGCTGGATGTTAGGAGGAAGTTGTTGGCAAAGTGATTGGCATTGGAATGGGCTGCCCAGGGAGGTGGTGGAGTCACCATCCCTGGAGGTGTTGAAGCAAAGCCTGGCTGAGGCACTTAGTGCCATGGTCTAGATGACTGGACAGGGCTGGGAGACAGGTTGGCCTGGATGATCTTGCAGGTCTCTTTCAACCTGGCTGATTCTATGCTTCTCATCAGTTTCAATGCCCTTCTCTGATGATGAAACTGTACTCCCATTTAAAGGTGCCCCCGTGCCAAAGCAGCCTGTGCACTTGTTCAGTTGCATTGGAGCCTCTTACAGAGGCATTGAGAGGAAAGTTAACAGACAGTACCCAAAGCTGACATTGATAGTGAACATCACTGCTGACCAAGCTTCCCTAAGGTAAGACAAAACAGAAATATAGAACATTTTGGTACCTTCTTGGCCTAAAAAGAGAAGATAGAGGCACTTTCCAAATGATTATTTCCTCTGCAATACTAGTTTTCATCAGAAACTCCTTGTCACTCAAAGAAGATCTAATGGCTTATGCCAGTGAATTAACAGACATCTCATTGGAAACATTCATGGGTGACAAATCAACACAGCAATAAACATTGGTCCTGCAAGCCTCAGAAAGGAGAAAGTGAAAACAAAGATGAGATCAGACAGACAGCAATGCACCCTGCTGCATGGGGTTTAGCCTAAGCAGAGGAGGCCTGCAGACTTATTTCTCACTCTCAAACCAGCTCATGTCTTTGCAGGCAGCTCTCTATTAGTGATGCTGGGCCAAATTAGTTGTAGCAACTGATACCCAAATGATGGAAGTGGTTTTGATCAGGGTTCTCTTCTCATCCAATTCATTTGTTGTATACTCACCTTTTGCCAAAAATAATGGCAACAATAAATGATCCTCAGAGTTTCAGTGGGATAAGAAGGAAGAGGAAAGGCATAAGGGAAAAAAATATGTAAATGTGACATTAATTATTCTAAACTGTGGAGTCTTTTTCAAGGATCAGTGCTGGGCCCAGTCCTGTTTAAGATCTTTATTGATCATCTGAATGAGAGAATTGAGTCCAGCATCAGTAAGTTTGCAGATGACACCAAGCTAGGAGCAGCTGTGGATCTGTTGAAGGGTAGGAGAGCCCTGCAGAGGGACCTGGACAGGCTGGATGGGTGGGCACAGGCCAATGGGATGAGATTGAACAAGGCCAAGGGCAGGGTTCTGCACTTTGGCCACAACAACCCCAAGCAGTGCTACAGGCTGGGGACAGAGTGGCTGAGAGCAGCCAGGAGGAAAGGGACCTGAGGGTACTGGTGGATAGTAGGCTGAAGATGAGCCAGCAGTATGCCCAGGTGGCCAGGAGAGCCAATGGAATCCTGGCCTGCATCAGGAGCAGAGTGGCCAGTAGGACCAGGGAGGTTATTCTTCTATGATTCTATAAAGAACCCAGGTCTCTCCACTGATATTCAGGAAAGAAAAAGTGCTCCTGGGAAGACCAGCATCTAAATATTATGCTCAGAAGCTTTACCAGCAAAAGGGCTGAGGAGCTGATGGCAATTTCCTATCCTGATCACTTTACACCTTTCTTTTGGCTTAGATTATAAACCAGCCTGAACTCAGAATTGTGTTTGTACCCTGTAAGACAAGTGCACTCACAGAAATGAAATCTGACTGCACAGATACTATTGCCACTAAAACTGCTAACAGAAAACCTGAGGGATAAAATAGAAACACCTTCCTTGACCATAACATTTGACCTGGATATGCTGGAAAGATGCTGGGCCCCATCCTCTTTAACATCTTCATAGATGATCTGGATGAGGGCATGGAGTCAGTCCTCAGCAAGTTTGCAGATGACACTAAGCTTGGGGCAGATGTGGCTGGGTTGGAGGGCAGAAGGGCTCTGCAGCGGGACCTTGACCGCCTGGACAGATGGGCAGAGGCCAATGGGATGGGGTTCAATAGCTCCAAGTGCAGGGTGCTGCACTTTGGCCACAACAACCCCATGCAGAGATACAGGCTGGGGTCGGAGTGGCTGGAGAGCAGCCAGACAGAGAGGGATCTGGGGGTGGCTGTGCCAGGGTAAATTTAGGCTGGGGGTAAGGAGAAAGTTCTTCACTGAGAGAGTCATTGGACACTGGAATGGGCTGCCCAGGGAGGTGGTGGAGTCGCCGTCCCTGGAGCTGTACAAGGCAGGATTGGACGTGGCACTTGGTGCCATGGTCTGGCCTTGAGCTCTGTGGTAAAGGGTTGGACTTGATGATCTGTGAGGTCTCTTCCAACTCTGATGATACTGTGATACTGTGTGACACTCATGCTAAGTCCAAAGTCACTGCACTGAGGCCAGTGACATCCTCCAAATTAAATTAAGAGCCTTTGCTTTTAAAGAGCCACTTGTCACTGTAGGCACTAAACAGTTCTGTGCCAAGTGGTAGCACAAAAAAAAACCCCCAACTATGACTAACTTTAAATTATTTATACTTCTCCAACTAAGGGTTACAAAGACAGCATAAAGAAAGTCACAGATCATAAGCGTAGTAGAAAAGTGGTGTTAGGTAGTGGCAACTGTGCTTTTTGGTGGTAGAAGAGTGAGAAAGATCTGTAATTACTGGATTAGCAGAATGAAAGAAGAAACCTGCAGTCAGAAATTACAGCACATTCTGTAATCGAGCTGCTGTGTCGGCTTGCATGAAGACAGAGGAGCCAGAGGAAAATCACAGGTTCAAAAGGCTGGAGAAACATCAACTTACACCACTCCAACCCACCCACCTGCACTGTAAGGCTGCTGCAGAGAGCAAACCCAACAGACCAAGTTTCCACTCTGCCTGTTAATCATGCTACCCAGGCTGCAGAACTGAACAAGGCAAGGTCAATCAGAGCAATTACTTGCATGGAAATTAGCAGTGGGAGAGCACGTCTAGCTGTTTAACACAATGAAGATATTTTAGACACACTCTGAGGAGTCAACCAATTATGTTGCTCCCTCTTCCCCCCCTCCACACTCCATCACTACAGAGCTCATAGAAAGTGCTGTGTGGATCACCACTGAGCAGTGCAGGCAGTGCTGTTTGGGAACCACAGCCCTGAGAGGCAATTGCAGTGCATGATTGTCCACTTCTGGTTATCCAGACACATGGTTATGCCTATAGCTTTCACCTCCATTCACTCCTGCTCAGTTAACCACCAGCCCAGCCAGACATGCTGGGAAAAACAGACCTAGTTCCAAATTATTTAATAGAACTCAGAGCCATAGATCTGAGCAGGCAGTTGCCTTTACCAACTTAGCAACAGCTCCCTCAACTACTCTTATCCTTCATTTAATTCAACCTCATTACAAACCAGGCTCTCCAGTGTATAGGACAGGTATCAGTGGCAACAGTCACACTGTTCTGTGCCCAGACACGTTTTTCTTACAAGCTCTTACACAAGCAACTCAGGGCAAAAAAAAGGCAATTGAGAAGAGTAAGTTCATTTGGGTACTGACAAACTTCCCTTTGAAGAGCTCCTCTCTACCCTGCCACCGGCTGGGCAATGGCCCTAACACCAGAGCTCAGCTCTGTACCTCAGCAGCATAGACTAGAATCATAGAATCAGGCAGGGTTGGAAGGGACCACAAGGATCAGCCAACTCCCCTGCCATGGCCAGGGACACCCTACCCTAAAGCAGGCTGGCCACAGCCCCATCCAGTCTGGCCTTAAACACCTCCAGCCATGGGGCCTCAACCACTTCCCTGGGCAACCCAGTCCAGCCTCTCACCACTCTCATGCTCAACAACTTCATCCCCACCTCCAGGCTGAACCTACCCACCTCCAGCTTTGCTCCATTCTCCCCAGTCCTGTCACTCCCTGAGAGTCTAAAAAGTCCCTCTCCAGCTTTCATGGAGGCCACTTCAGATACTGAAAGGCCACAGAAGGTCACTTGAGAACCTCCTATTCCCCAGACTCAACAGCCCCAACTCTTTTTGTCTGTCCTCATGGCAGAGCTGCTGCAGCCCTCTGAGCATCCTCATAGCCCTTCTCTGGACATGGTCCAGCATCTCCACATCTCTCTTGCAATGTGGGCTCCAGAACTGGATGCAGTAGGCCAGGTGGGGTCTCAGCAGAGCAGAGGGGGAGAATCACCTCCCTCACCCTGCTGGCCACACTTCTGCTGCAGCCCAGGATCTGGTTGGCCCTCCAGGCTGCAACCCTGGTCTCATTTTCAATCTGCACCTCGCTGAGGACAATGGAGCTACTGGACACTCAGCATGAGGGTGACAGAGACCAACCACCACTGCAGTTCTTTGGAGAGGACGTTCCTGGGCTTTCCACAACTTCCCATGCTGTAGGAGGAAGCCATTCTACTGTGCATGCCAGACCAGTATGGTCATGCTCACCCACATAACTTATTTCTAACCATGAAGCTCAGCCTCTGCCAGCATGTGACAGTCCCAAACTCTGCACATGATGGGTCCCTACTGCCAGCTGGGCCCAGGACTGCCCTGACAAAGCAAGGTTGACATCCAAGCAGAGCTGCTAACACTCCTGCCTTTGTTGAGTGTTATAGGTGTTGATGCTTCCCTTAAAGTCTCAGCTACAGAAGATGAGTGGTTTATGTAAGAACTGCATCTCTGCTTATTTATTTTAAGTGCGGTGCTACCCCAGAGGCCAAAGTGGTGGCAGGGCAGAACAGCTTGAAAACATGAACTGAAAGTGCTCTCAAGGCTGAGAAGACAGAAGGGAAACATGGAAGGAAATATTTCTTCAAACTCCACAATGTTTAAGTTGACTTCACATATCAGGAATACCTCCTTTATATCACAACAAGTGTTCAAAGTCAAGACACAACTGGAATGTGTTTGAATAAAGCACTGCCAGGAAACTACAGTTTCTTCCCTGGTTTTGGGTTACATCTTTACAGAATGATTACAGTACACAACAAAAAGATTCCTTTTGCTTTTTGAGTCACAGAACTGAAGCACACAGCTCTTGACACAAACGTTTGTCCAGCACAGTCACACATTGTGAGAGACTAACTCTTGCCTCTTCTCCTCTAGACCAAGACCCAAGTTTCTGTGAAGTTCAATTCACCCACAACATTTTGCAGCTTAGGGCTCAGCAGCACTATAAACACAGTACATAGGAGCATTATCAACAACATATCTTAATTCACAGAGTCACAGAAAGATAAAATCAACCAGGCTGGAAGAGACCTCCAAGGTCATCCAGTCCAACCTAGCACCCAGCCCTAGGACAATCAACCAGACCATTGAGCCTTTTCTTGAACACCTCCAGGCACAGTGACTCCGCCACCTCCCTGGGCAGCCCATTCCAATGCCAATCACTCTCTCTGACAACAACTTCCTAACAACATCCAGCCTAGACCCCACCCTGCCACAACTTGAGACTGTGTCCCCTTCTTCTCTTGCTGCTTGCCTGGCAAAGAGACCAACCCCACCTGGCTACAGCCTCCCTTCAGGGAGTTGTAGACAGCAATAAGATCACCCCTGAGCCTCCTCTTCTGCAGGCTGCACACCCCCAGCTCCCTCAGCCTCTCCTCACAGGGCTGTGCTCCAGGCCCCTCACCAGCTTTGTTGCCCTCCTGTGGACACCTTCCAGCACCTCAACATTTCTCTTGAATTGAGGAGCCCAGAACTGGACACAGCACTCAAGGTGTGGCCTGAGCAGTGCTGAGTACAGGGGCAGAATAACCTCCCTTGTCCTACTGGCCACACTGTTCCTGATGCAAGCCAGGATGTCATTGGCTCTGCTGCCCACCTGCGCACACTGCTGCCTCATCTTCAGATACTATCCACCAGTGCCCCCAGGTCCCTTTCTACCTGGCTGCTCTCAGCCACTCTGTCCCCAGCCTGTAGCGCTGCTTGGGGTTGTTGTGGCCAAAGTGCAGAACCCTGCACTTGGCCTACTTCAATCTCACCCCATTGGCCTCTGCCCACCCATCCAGCCTGCCAAGGTCCCTCTGCAGGGCTCTCCTGCCCTCTAACAGCTCCACACCTGCTCCTAGATTGGTGTCATCTGCAAACTTACAGATGATGGACTCCATCCACTCACCCACATCATCAGTAAACATATTGAACAGGACTGGGCCCATTCACAAAAACAAAAAGCGACACCAAACCATCACAGCATCAAAAAGTCCCACATGGGACTGCACTGACACCTGTCAGGCCTGTGTCCAAGGAAAAGCTCTCCTTTCTTGCACAGGCAGATGCTCTAAGGGGAAATTTCACTCACATACACACATACAGTCTCAAGTTGTGCCGGGGGAGGTCTAGGCTGGATGTTAGGAGGAAGTTGTTGTCAGAGAGAGTGATTGGCATTGGAATGGGCTGCCCAGGGAGGTGGTGGAGGCACTGTCCCTGGAGGGGTTCAAGAAAAGACTGAATGAGGCACTTGGTGCCATGGTCTGGTTGACTGGATAGGGCTGGGTGCTAGGTTGGACTGGATGATCTTGGAGGTCTCTTCCAACCTATGGTTGATTCTATGGTTCTATTATATCCTCCCAGCACCTGAAATGTCACTGGTGAGGAAACATTTCAGCTACCTCCATTAAGACAAAAGGTGTGGTGTTTAATTTGTCACTTGCTAAAGAATTCTACACATGACTTACATTGCTCTACCTTGATTCCGGCAGCTCATGACTGGACTGCTTCATGCCACTTTCTGCACATGATTATGGATAGTAATCTTGATACACATGAAGAGAAGACTCAGGGGTGACCTCATTGCTGTCTACAACTACCTGAAGGGAGGCTGTAGCCAGGTGGAGTTGGTCTCATCTCCCAGGCAAGCAGCAATAGAACAAGGGGACACAGTCTCAAGTTGTGGCAGGGGAGGTCTAGGCTGGATGTTAGGAGGAAGTTGTTGTCAGAGAGAGTGATTGGCATTGGAATGGGCTGCCCAGGGAGGTGGTGGAGTCACTGTGCCTTGAGGTGTTGAAGCAAAGCCTGGCTGAGGCACATAGTGCCATGGTCTAGTTGGTTGGCCAGGGCTGGATGCTAGGTTGGCCTGGATGATCCTGGAGGTCTCTTCCAACCTGGTAGATTCTATGAAGCTAACTCTATGATACCCTCCTATTAGCTATGCCTTTACCAGCTTCTCTATCAAGCTTTACAGACCTGCTCTGAGCTCTCCTTTGCAGTGCCAATTCCATCCTAAATTCAAGCTGGCTCTGTCCAGCTGAGTTCCAGCACCTGCAGTGAATGGACTCCTGCAGCTGAGTGAGAGGCAATCATGGCAGTACATTCTTGCCCAAAAGATGGACTCATGGCTAAAGTCAATGAGGCAGCCAGCCAAGAAAAGGATCCACAAAAGCCTCTAGTATCAAAACTGTTATCCATTACATCCCAGTAACTAAAAGCCTTTGTCCTGGAGTCCCCTGAAAAGTCTTCAATTAATTCTTCATTTTCACTATGATTTCTTATCTGGTTCTTGTCATAAGGACACAAACTGTGCAATTAAAATCAAATTAGGAACAAATTAGCCAGGTGCATCCTAGAGCCATGATGATGGAAACACCTACTTTGTTCTGCCAATTGCCTCACTCTGAGGTCAGGCTTTACACAGACAACCAAAACAACAACAAAGACTTTGATGCTTTATGTCACATTTTCTGAATATCAGCCTTTGCACTCATGAAGTCCAAAACAGGCACATTTGATTATCATAGAATCAACCACGTAGGAAGAGATCTCCAAGATCATCCAGTCCAACCTAGCACCCAGACCTGTCCAATCAACTAGACCATGGCACTAAGTGCCATTCTATGATCATATTCTCTGAACAACACTTACATTGTGTCTAAGCAATCTAAGTCAGCAGAGATAAGTGAAAACCACAGGCTCCAGCCTTACATTTGTTTATATTTGTTATACCATTCTCTAAGGTCACACCAACCTTCTATTTTATCTCAACTCAGCACTTATTGAGCTCATACACTTTCACTAGTCCATGGCTTATGTTCCAGTGTATAATATTCAGGCATTTCTATAGAATCACTACAATTAATATCACTATTGCCAACACATGTTCCAGTATCTCAACATCTGTCTTGAATTGAGAAGACCAGAACTAGACACACAACTCGACGTGTGGCCTGATCAATGATGACTACAGTTCTGTGTCCAGTTCTGGGCTCCTCAATTCAAGAGAGATGTTGAGATGCTGAAAGGTGTCCAGAGAAGGGCAACAAGGCTGGTCAGAGGCCTGGAGCACAAACCCTAGGAGGAGAGGCTGAGGGAGCTGGGGGTGTGCAGCCTGCAGAAGAGGAGGCTCAGGGCTGATCTCATTGCTGTCTACAACTCCCTGAAGGGAGGCTGTAGCCAGGTGGGGTTGGTCTCCTCTGCCAGGCAAGCAGCAAGAGAACAAGGGGACAGAGTCTCAAGTTGTGCCAGGAGAAGTATAGGCGGGATGTTAGGAGGAAGTTGTTGTCAGAGAGAGTGATTGGCATTGGAATGGGCTGCCCAGGGAGGTGGTGGAGTCACTGTCCCTGGAGGTGTTGAAGCAAAGCCTGGCTGAGGCACTTAGTGCCATGGTCTAGTTGACTGGCTAGGGCTGAGTGCTAGGTTGGACTAGATGATGTTGGAAGTATCTTCCAACCTGTCTGATTCTATGATTTGCCATATGACATCCTGTGTCAGCCCAGGGTTTAATCTATTCTCTCATGCTGCTGTCCTTTAAAAGCGTTAGCATTTCACACATGCATATTCAGTCTGTCATTGCCTATTCATTGATCTGGACTCAAAATCAGGGAATGGGGGGACATGGGCAGCTCTCAGTGTGACTGTTCCCTGGTTTTACTGAGGTAACAGCATCGTGCCAGCTCTCCTGGAATTCTGGAAGAGAACTGATGCAATGTTCTCATATTCATGGTCAAGGAGGGAAATGTTGTTGTGCTGAGTGCAAGCCCATGACTTTCTAAGTTACTAAAGATTTCTTTAAGGTTTCTGACAGTGACAGCTACTGGACTAACATGACCATGCCTGGTGAGTTCAAGGTTGAACATGGAAGACCCCATCAGAGTGCCATTTTTCATCTCTCTTACTGATGGGATAAATGTGGCTTGCACTCAACAGTAAATACTTTGTTAGTTCTGGAAGAAATCATTGTACAAACAGAAATTAGGAAGCAGTCACCACATGATTTAACAGGGGGACCCAGGCTGGCATTTTCTGAACATGCAGATGCTCCTGTTCTCTTGTGAGCGTTCCCCTCAGCTGGTGTCATGTAGCATGGGGAGAAGAGAAGGAATCAAAAAACAAATCTAGGCACTGCTTGCTGAGAGACAACTCTTGAGTTTCTCTATCATAAGACCAGGGCATGACCTTTATAGACAGCAATTTGTATGGGAGAGGGGGAAAATTAAAAGGGGTGGAGGAGCCCTTAAATGCCTGCATTGGCATCCTTACTTATTTAGCCTTTTAGAGAGGATGGCAGTTGACAGATCTGGCACTATGATGATACATGGTTATCTTCCTTCCCTGTCTCAAAATACTGCATTAGCGATACCATGGCAACAAAGAAGTAGTCTTTAAGGAAAACGATTTAGGAAAAAAACAAGAAGAGGAGAGGAAAAAAAAGCGTGACTTCAGTGTTCAAGAAAGGTGGCAGACTGACAGCCCCACTCTTCTCTTCCTAACAGCAAGGCAGTGGCGGTGTCAGCTGTGACAGAATGTATCCGATATGAACTCTGTGCGGCACTGCGACTGAAAACAAGCCTGGGACAGGATCAAAGACAAACCTACTACAGCATGAGCACGCTGAGAATCTCCTGACAAAAGGTGCTATTGTTTATAGAATTAACCAGGTTGGAAGAGAACTCCAACATCATCCAGGCCAACCTAGCACCCAGCCCTAGCCAGTCAACCAGACCATGGCACTAAGTGCCTCAGCCAGGCTTTGCTTCAACACCTCCAGGGACAGTGACTCCACCACCTCCCTGGGCAGCCCATTCCAATGCCAATCACTCTCTCTGGGAAGAACTTCCTCCTAACATCCAGCCTATACTTCCCCTGGCACAACTTGAGACTGCATCCCCTTGTTCTCTTGCTGCTTGCCTGGCAGAAGAGACCAACCCCACCTGGCTACAGCCTCCCTTCAGGGAGTTGTAGACAGCAACGAGGTCACCCCTGATCCTTCTCTTCTCCAGGCTGCACACCCCCAGCTCCTCCAGCCTCTCCTCCTAGGCTTTGTGTTCCAGGCCTCTCAGCAGCTTTGTTGCCCTCTCTGGACACTTTGGACAGTTCTGTTTAAATTGTAACTATTTCTAAGAAATATATGATCACAAATACACTTTCCTAGACTCAAGTTGCATCCTTGTTTAGAATGGGATTTGTTTAGGGTCCTTGTTTAGGATGCAGAGCATGGGGACAGTGAGAGAAACCAGCTGACACTTGCACTGTGGTAGGTTTTCAGGAGCTCAGGCAGTTAAAGGCGACAAGGAAGAGGCAATTTCAAGTCTTTGTAGTGTTTGACACAGACTTGCATTTGAGTACAGGTCTTGTACAGGCTGAATGCTAGAAGGAAGTTTTTGACAGAGGAACTGATTTGCCATTGGAATGGGCTTCCCAAGCAGGTGATGGAGTCGTTGTCCATGGAAGTGCTCAAGCAAAGCCTGGATGAGGCACTCTGCACCATAGTCTAGTTGATTGGACAGGGCTGAGCAATAGGTTGGACTGGATGAGCTTGGGGGTCTCTTCCAACCTGTTTGATGCTATGATTCTATAGTCTGGGCTGTTGGCAAGTGCTGGTGGCTAGGTTGGACTGGAAGAGCTTGCAGGTCTCTTCCAACCTGGTTGATTCTATGATTCTACAATTGGCTTTTCTCTCATTTGATCCAGTTGAGACTGTATAGATAGATTTTTCTTGCTTTCCTACATCTTGGGTGAAAACTTTGACCACCAAGTTAATCCCCTCACTGCTTTGCACAATGGCTGTTCTGACAATGGAAAATAGCAGGCACACCTGAGAATTTGAGCACTGCTTGGAGATTGGTGTGAATGTTGAGACAGAGATGAAATTGCATGAGTGTTAGGGTTTCTGTGGATGAGGAAGGTAATTTTCTGCCTGGTTCTAATTTTTCTTCACTGATCTGGAGGAGGACTGAGACAAACAGTTGTGAAGGCTGTGATTTTGACTTTATTCCAGCTTCTAGCTCAAGTCTAAGAACAATCCTAGCAAGGACCAATATTGGTGCAGGAAGACCAAGACCTGGATGGGTACCACAATGTAAGTTCCTTGTGCTTGTCCCTGTTTAACCTCTTCAGCCTTGACCTGAAGGAGACTAGTTTCAGTTTGTGCAGGGCAATTCAAGTGTTGTGCTGCTCAAATTCTCAGTCTCCCTGGCCCTGTTAACTTCAATGAATTTTAAGTACCATGCTGAATTGGAGCCTTTTCTAGGATTACTACTGCAACTGGCAATTAGTCTCTGAATCACCCTTTGGAGGTCTTGATTGTTAATTGAGTCACCTCCATTAGGCAGTTTGAATGCTCCCTTGCCCCTTAGGACACTCTTTCTCCTCTTCCCTGACATGAGCAGCTTTTCAGGAGGTTGTGCTCAGGACTGAATTTCAGCCATGTGTCTCGTACTCATTAAATACTAAATATTAACTCAGCATTGCCAGAAGGTGTCAGGCACCCCTACTGGATTGCATCCCTAAGAAGAATTAAGCTTTAAGGTAAGAATTCCAGCCCTGTGTTTTTTCAGGTGACCTGAGCTAACTGAGAAGATGCCTAGAGGTCCATGGCTGTTGTGGAGACATCTCCAGGAAGGTGCTGTAGGTCTTCTATTTCAGATCCTCAGCCTTAGAGTGAAACATGAAGAGCTTGTGTAGATGGATGAGACTTTTCTGGATTGTTCTTTTGGGTCTAACTTCTATCATTTTGGGCTCTGTCTGTACCAGGGTTTTCATTCTGTGGAGCGGTTGTGCTATTGTTTCCCTGCCTCATAAATTTGCTGGTGGGGGATAAAGATAGAATCACAGAATTTCTTAGATTGGAAAAGACCTTCAAGATCATCAAGTCTGATCATAAGTTTCACACTGACAAGTCCTTGACTAAACCAAATCCCTCAGCAGAACATCTAATCACTATGAATCACTATGGTTGGAAAGGACCACCAGGATCATCCAGTCCAACCTTCATCCCAGCATCTTTCATCACTAGACCATAGCCTCAAGCACCACATCCACTCTCCTTTCAAACACCTCCAGGGATGGCAACACCACCTCCCTGGGCAGCCTGTTCCAGTGCCTGACCACCTGCTCAGTAAAAAACTTCCTCCAAACATCCAACCTAAACCTCCCCTGATGCAACTTGAGGCCATAATAATGCCTGCAAGGTGTTTAGGTACTATAGTTCTGCGGGTTGTGGGAGAAAGGGAGATGAAAATGCTGTACTGTCTCTGAGACCTCTGAAATTTCATGCCTATGTCATACCATAAAAGCAGCTTAAATCTTTAAAGGTGACCTGCAAATACAGCAGCATCAGCTATGAATTGGCTCATTCTTCCATGCTATGATCAGTCAAATGTTGCAGTCAAAGTTAATAGAAGTATTGTCAGGTCAAAAGTACCTTTCAGTCCTTCGTGGTCTTTCTATAAAAGGACTGGAGAAGTTCCTCATTCTTGCTGTTAATCAGCACATAAAAATAAAGTGTGTGAAACTGAACCTTGATGCAGGGCAAGTCCTCCTGCCTTGGGTGGGAATTTCACCCTTCTGCTTCTGTGCTGAATGTGCTCTCATTTAGTTTCTGATAATGTATTTGTGGATCACCTTGAGGAGAAGAGGAGGAGTTATACAACTGTTCCCTCACAGGGCTGTTAAGAAGGGTCGGCCTTTGTCTCCTTTGAAAGAGATATCAGGAGAGAACTGCAAGCCTGTGAAAACACACATTTATTTCTGAAGTGTTTGTGTATTGTGTGTGTGCTGCACATGAATAGAATTGCCACCTGTCCGAGGCTGATAACGATGATCTGGGGAGCAGTGGTCGTGCACTCCTTATTCTAGCCGTTTGATGCACAAAAAAAATCAGTGCCTACAGCTTCCCTTGCTCTGAATTTATGACATCTTGCACAGAATGAGTTGCTTTGCCCTTTGTGCCACTTTCTGAGCTTGCATAGATACAGACTCACTAGAGGTTTTCCTATAATAGAAACAGTGCTAGTGGTGGCTCATGGAAACATTTACCTTTTTCATAGCATCAGCCAGGTTGGAAGAGACCTCCAAGCTCAGCCAGTCCAACCTAGCACCCAGCCCTGGTCAATCAACCAGACCATGGCACTAAGTGCCTCAGCCAGGCTTTGCTTCAACACCTCCAGCCACAGAGACTCCACCACCTCCCTGGGCAGCCCATTCCAATGCCAATCACTCCCTCTGGGAAGAGCTTCCTCCTAACATCCAGCCCAGACCTCCCCTGGCACAACTTGAGACTGTGTCCCCTTGTTCTGCTGCTGCTTGCCTGGCAGAAGAGACCAACCCCCACCTGGCTACAGCCTCCCTTCAGGGGGTTGTAGACAGTGATGAGGTCTGCTCTGAGTGTCCTCCTCTCCAGGCTAAACCATTCCAGCTCCCTCAGCCTCTCCTCATAGGCCTTGTGTTCCAGATCTCTCACCAGCTTCGTCACCCTTCTCTGGACACTTTCTAGTATTTCAACATCTCTCTTGAATGAGTTATCCAATTCCTTTACAAATTCACAAGTGGCTCTGTTATCCTTTATGATCTTGTCCTCATCTTGTGAGTGGGAAGGCTGACAAGATTTTAATACCCACATGCTTTGGGCACTGAGTAGAATCATAGAATCAAGCAGGTTGGAAGAGACCTCCAAGATCATCCAGTCCAACCTAGCACTCAGCCCTAGCCAGTCAGCCAGACCATGGCACTAAGTGCCTTATCCAGCCTTTTCTTGAAGACCTCCAGGGACGGTGCCTCCACCACCTCCCTGGGCAGCCCATTCCAATGCCAATCACTCTCTCTGGGAAGAGAGGAAGCAGCTGAGAAACCTTCTTGCTCTTTCCATTGCACCTAGCAGATAATTGTCCTGACAGTGGGGCTGCTGTCATCATTTCACCCTGCATAATTTTCCTTCCATGGCTGCTGAGCTTCACTAAGCACAAGATTTGTTACAGAGGCACTCCTGTGCTTTGCTGTGCTGTGACACTGCCTGTAGGGATGAGGATATGGAAGGATGCAAGTAGGTGGAAACTTTCTAATACATCATAATAGTAATAATAGTAATAATAATGTGCACTTCTACTGCCTTGAAGCTTTTGCTAGAACTTCTGCCCACGCATCAGCCTACTTGGTGCACAATGCAGTGTGCACACTAGACAATTAGTGGTTGATAATGAAAAATGTCATGGGAACCAGCAGGAAAATCATAGCTTACGCCAGATATATAATGAAATGCAATTAGCACAGACAGTAAAACAGACAATTTATAGGGTTTTTGGTAATTAAAAAGTACCAGTAAACATTCCTTTTGCAGGAAGCTTGGCATCAAATGAATTTAAAGAGCTGTTGTCTGGAATAGGATTTCATGCAAAATGTAACCCTTACAAAGCTGAATGGATTAAGGTTTTGCTAATTGTGGACTCTCACAAGCCAACCTATTGAGGCATTTCTTGCATTCATTTTTTCTGGTCCTGGTCACAGAAACACAGAATCTCAAAATTTCTTAGATTGGAAAAGACCTTCAAGATCATTGAGCCCAATCATTAGTTTCACACTGACAAGTCCTTGACTGAACCAAATCCCTCAGCACAACATCTAATCACTTTGAATCGCTATGATTAGAAAGGACCACCAGGATCAGTCAGTCCAGCATCCTTAATCTGGTCTGTCTGGAGGGGCCAAGTCTGTGACCAAAATTGCTGAGGAACCTGCTACAAGCCAAATACCCAGACAGATTTTGTAGGTGTAACAGTGTGGCAAATACCCCCCTTCTTCCAGACACACTCTCCTCCGAAGTCATTTTGTAGTGTGGAGGTAGCTTTGAAGGAGAGGTCAGAGCAGGAACGACATTACAATGTCTTGTGTTCCCAGAGTCCTCTGTCTTATGTCTTCTATTGATGTTTCTTCCATCCCTGATCTCCTTTTTCCTAGCTTGGGGCCCTTCACACTCCACCTCGTTTGCTCACCTCGCGGTGTACACAAGGAGCGAGCGCAGCTTTGAGTCCCTCAACTTGCCAGCAATGCAGACACCGTTTCTTGGCTTGTGCTCTTACCTGGGGCAACAGAACGTGTGGACTTACTGGTAACCACACAAAAGAACTCGAGATCTGACTGCAGTTGCAAGGCTGCCATCTCACTGCAATTACAGAGCCACGGTGGGACAGCTCGAACGACTGGAATGTGGTAATAGATGACTGTGTACTTTTAAGGACTGACAAGGCACTGGAGTTGCTCTCTATGTCAGTAAGCAACTAGAAAGCACTAAGCTTAACCCAGGGGGAGATGATGAAGGCATTGAAAGCTCATGGGTAAGAGTCAAGGGACATGCAAACATGAATGATATGGTTGTGGGTGTTTACTATAGGCCACCAAAACAAGTAGCTGTTGATGAGGCTTTCTACAGGCAACTGGAAGTAGCCTCAAGATCAAGTGCTCTGGTGCTTGTGCATGACTTCAATCACTCTGATATTACTTGGAAAGACCACACAGTCCAAAACTTTCCTGCAGTGCATTGAGGACAACTTTCTCCTGCAGGTAGTTGAAGAATGAACAAGGAGAAGGCAATGCTGGACATTGTATTAACAATCAATGAAGGACTAGTCAGAGATGTTAAGGCTGGGGGTAACCACACAGTATCACCAAGGTTGGAAGAGGCCTCACAGACCATCAAGTCCAACCCTTTACCACAGAGCTCAAGGCTAGACCATGGCACCAAGTGCCACGTCCAATCCTGCCTTGAACAGCTCCAGGGACGGCGACTCCACCACCTCCCCGGGCAGCCCATTCCAGTGTCCAATGACTCTCTCAGTGAAGAACTTTCTCCTCACCTCCAGCCTAAATCTCCCCTGGCGCAGCCTGAGGCTGTGTCCTCTCGTTCTGGTGCTGGCCACCTGAGAGAAGAGAGCAACCTCCTCCTGGCCACAACCTCCCCTCAGGTAGTTGTAGACAGCAATGAGGTCACCCCTGAGCCTCCTCTTCTCCAGGCTAACCAATCCCAGCTCCCTCAGCCTCTCCTCGTAGGGCTGTGCTCAAGGCCTCTCCCCAGCCTCCTCGCCCTTCTCTGGACACGCTCAAGCATCTCAATGTCCCTCCTAAACTGGGGGGCCCAGAACTGAACACAGTACTCAAGGTGTAGTGACCATGACATGCTAGAGTTTAGTGTTAACAGACAAAAAGCAGGGTGATAAGTAGAATTTCAACCCTGGATTTTAAGAGGGCTAACTTTGCCCTCTTCAAAACTCTACTTAGAAGTATCCAGTGGGCTAGGGCTCTAGAAGGAAGTGGGACCCAAGAGAGCTGGTTAATATTCAAACATTCTCCAAGCTCAAGAATAATGTATTCCCTTGAAAACAAACCAACCAACCAACAAAAACAAACAGAAAAGAGAGGCAGAAGATCTGCATGCATAAACAAGGAGCTCTTGTAAAAACTCAAGAAGAAAAAGGAAGCTTACAATACGTGGCAAAAGAAATCTGGTCAATTGGGAGGATTACAGAAACACTGCCAAAGAACACAGAAATGTTATGAAAAAGGCCAAGGGCCTCTTGGAACTAAATACTGCCAGGAAGGTGAAAGAGAACAAGGAGAGCTTTTTCAAATATACCCATAACAAAAGGAAAATCAAGGAACAGGTGAGTCCACTGCTAAATGAGATGGGGGATATGGTAACTGAAGATGAATCATAGAATCAACCAGGTTGGAAGAGACCTCCAAGATCATCCAGTCCAACCTAGCACCCAGCCCTATCCAGTCATCTAGACCATGGCACTAAGTGCCTCAGCCAGGCTTTTCTTGAACACCCCCAGGGACGGTGCCTCCACCACCTCCCTGGGCAGCCCATTCCAATGCCAATCACTCTCTCTGTGAAGAACTTCTTCCTAACATCCAGCCTATACCTACCCTGGCACAACCTGAGACTGTGTCCCCTTGTTCTACTGCTGCTTGCCTGGGAGAAGAGGCCACCCCCTACCTGGCTACAATGCCCCTTCAGGTAGTTGTAGACAGTAATAAGATCACCCCTGAGCCTCCTCTTCTCCAGGCTAAACAATCCCAGCTCCCTCAACCTCTCCTCATAGGATTTGTGCTCCAGGCCCCTCACCAGCTTTGTTGCCCTTCTCTGGACACCTTCCAGCACCTCAACATCTCTCTTGAATTGAGGGGCCCAGAACTGGACACAGTACTCAAAGAAGAAATGGCAGAGTTGCTGAATGCCTTCCTTGCCTCATTCTTTATTCCTAAGACTAGCCCTCAGGAACCTCAGTCTCTGGAAGCGAGAGAGCAGAACTGGAGAGAAGAGGACACTCCATTAGTCAGTCAGGACTGGGTTAGAGATCACTTGTACAAGCTGAAAGCACAAATCCATAAGCCCCAGTGGGTTGCACTCATGTGTGCTGAGAGCACTGGCTGATATTACTGCAGAACCTCCCTCCCTCATTTTGAAAGGTCATGGAGAACAGGTGAGGAGCCTGATGACTGGAAGAGAGCAAAAGTGACTCCAGTCTCAAAAAAGGCAAGAAGGAAGACTCAGGTAACTACAGACCATTCAGCCTCACCTCCATCCCTGGAAAGGAGATCAAACAGCTCATTATTACACTTTGGCCACAACAACCCCAAGCAGCATTATAGGCTGGGGACAGAGTAGCTGGAGAGCAGCCAGGCAAAAAGGGACCTGGTGGTACTGGTAGAGAGTAGCTGAACATGAGGCAACAGGGTGCCCAGGTGACCAAGAAAGCCAATGGCATCCTGACCTGGATCAGGAACTGTGTGGCCAGTAGGACAAGGGAGGTTATTCTTCCCCTGTACTCAGCACTGGTCAGGTCACACCTTGAGGACTCTGTCCATTTCTGGGCTCCTCAGTCCTGCACCACTACAATACTACTATCTGCTTCCTCTGTAGGCTGCCTAGAAGACAGATTGGTGTGCAATAATCACAGAATCAAACAGGATGGAAGAGACCTCCAAGAGCATCCACTCCAACCTAGCACCCAGCCCTAGCCAATCAACCAGACCATGGCACTAAGTGCCTCAGCCAGGCTTTGCTTCAACACCTCCAGGGACAAGGACACCACCACCTCCCTGGGCAGCCTATTCCAGTGCCAATCACTCTCTCCGACAACAACTTCCTCCTAACATCCAACCTAGACCTCCCCCAACACAACTTGAGACTTGTTCTGTTGCTGGTTGCCTTGCAGAAGAGATCAACCCCACCTGGCTACAACCTCCCTTCAGGTAGTTGTAGACAGCAATGACGTCAGCCCTGAGCCTCCTCTTCTCCAGCCTAAACACCCCCAGCTCCCTCAGCCTCTCCTCACAGGGCTGTGCTCCAGGCCCCTCACCAGCTTTGTTGCCCTTCTCTGGACACCTTCCAGTATCTCAAGATCTCTCTTGAACTGAGGAGCCCAGAACTGGACACAGCACTCAAGGTGTGGCCTGACCAGTGCTGAGTACAGGGGCAGAATAACCTCCCTTGTCCTACTGGCCACACTGTTCCTGATGCAGGCCAGGATGCCATTGGCTCTCTTGGCCACACTGCTGAGTCATCTTCAGCTACTACCTATCAGCACCGCCAGGTCCCTTCCTGACTGCTCTCAGCCACTCTGTCTCCAGCCTGTACTGCTGCTTGGAGTTGTGGCCAAAGCATAGAACCCTGCACTTGGCCTTGTTCAGTCTCATCCCACTGGCCTCTGCCCACCCATCCAGCCTGTCCAGGTCCCTCTGCAGGGCTCTCCTACCCTCCAACAGGTTGACACCTGCTCCTAGCTTAATGTCATCTGCAAACAATGCTGCTGTGCAAGTTCGAGATCCCTTATAGCAAGAGGAGAGCAGATGAAAAATAGTCTCCAAACTTTCTTTCAGGATACTTGCTCTAGTCAAGATTCTGCTCTTTCTTCTAGGATTTTGCAAGGTACCATGCAAGCCTGCTGGAGAAAGGGGCACAGAGGATTTCTGCAGCTGGGGGCCATGTATGTGTTGGACAGTCTGTGTTAAAAAATATTGGTGACCTGCTTGTGTCCTGTCCAAGATGGGGATATCTTGGTACCTCTTGGAGCTGAGATCTTTATCAAAGGGTTTAATAAATACTAACACTGGTGTCCTGCAGCCCCTTTTTGATGAAATCACTCACACAGAGCCTTCAAAACAGGACTGTCAGTTTGCTACATACCTGCCTCACCTACAAACATGCATGCATGAGGGCTTGTGCATACATAGGTGTGCACACACACCCTTCTGTGCCAAGATGTGATCAACCCTCATGCTGTACATATAAAAGCAGAGCATAATAGTTCTTCTTGCTTATGCTGATCTCAACAAAAGAACTGATGGGACCCAGCCAGGCTGTCATGTATATTCTGAGGTTATGACTACTTTGATTTATACTTGGCTCCTGTGGCCACTTAATGGTGACTTCAGCAGCCAAAAATAGCCAGAGCAGATACATCACTTGGCCACCTTCGTGTCTTCAGCCTGGCTCCCTGTTTTGAACTGTGAAAGGAAGATAGGACTGCTCCCTGTGTGCCAAATTATCCAGAGAAGTTGTGGCACCAGATTTCAGTAAGGCTGACAGGGAGACTCTCTGCCTTCATAGAATCATAGAATCAACCAGGTTGGAAGAGACCTCCAACATCATCCAGGCCAACCTAGCACCCAGCCCTGCCCAATCAACTAGACCATGGCACTAAGTGCCTCAGCCAGGCTTTGCTTCAACACCTCCAGCCACAGAGACTCCATCACCTCCCTGGGCAGCCCATTCCAATGCCAATCACTCTCTCTGACAACAACTTCCTCCTAACATCCAGCCTAGACCTCCCAGCACAACTTGATATTGTGTCCCCTTGTTCTGTTGCTGCTTGCCTTGCAGAAGAGACCAATCCCCACCTGGCTACAGCCTCCCTTCAGGTAGTTGTAGACAGCAATGAGGTCACCCCTGAGCCTCCTCTTCTGCAGGCTGCACACCCCCAGCTCCCTCAGCCTCTCCTCATAGGGTTTGTGCTCCAGGCCCCTCACCAGCCTTGTCGCCCTCCTCTGGACACCTTCCAGCACCTCATCATGGACCCTCCCTAGTGCTGGTATGGCACAAGGTGGACACAGAAAATAGTTTCCAGAGAATGAAATTATGCCTATGCATAAGAGAGCAATGGAAGTGTAGTCTTGATCTTGTTGCCATTTAAGATGCTGTAATTTGGTGCATTTTTCTCTTTCTTCCTTGGGCTGCAGTGAGCAAGGTCAGAGCCACTTCCAAAGTTTGTGCAACTCATATTCCTTTGGGTTCAGTCTCAAACACTCATCTGTTTTCCACGAGGGCGGCTGCTATGCATTGGTGATTTATTCATTCTCCCCAACCGAGGCACACTGGCTTGGATTAATTTGTTGGGTTTTTTAATTCCCTCAACTCCAGTCCTACAGCCTACTATCAAGGCTGTAACTGGAGAGAGCGTAGCTCTTCTAGCCCAAGTCTTTCGCTGAGTCAAGGCTTGTGATTTCCCATTGGGGTGTTTGACAGGCAGGGCTGGCTCTGTTTACATCCCTTCCCCCTGCTCAGCTCATCTGCAAGCTGCAGCTTTGCAATCATAGGCATCCCTGGTGTGCCACTGATGCTGCTGATGTTTCATTTTTATGAGCTCTTTGACTTGAACAAATGAACTTCACCCTGTCCTGGTGAAGTAATTACCAGAATAACAAGCCTTTTTTCCCCCTCTTTTTTAACTTGCTTCCTAAATGTTTTCTGCAGATGGCACTTGACTGTTTTTGACGTGTGTGCCCTTGCCATCCACATCAGATGATGTATGCAGTGTTTGTCCCTTGGTTTGGCATTTTGATATGTGTGAGAGAGGTGAAATAGCTTTAAAAGCTTTTTTTGCTGGCGCCTGTGGTTTGTTGCAGACTCAGTGGCACAGGGAGAATGTGATAAATTGAAAGAAGGCTACTTCTCCACAGTTCAACATAGTGATGTTGATGGCTAGGACCAAGCCACCAAGCTGGTGCAGAGCCAGGGGGATCATCACATCTGGCCAAATTTGACACGAGAAGAGCTAAACTAATTACCTAAGCTGGAGGCTGGTCTTGAGCAGCAAATAATAATTGTGTGGTCCAGTAATACAATTCTTACTTAAGGGGAAAGGAATAGTTGAATGAGGATCATAGGCTACACATTAACCTGGTTCTTAGTAAATGTAATGAGATGTTGAGGTGCTGGAAGGTGTCCAGAGAAGGGCAACAAAGCTGGTGAGGGGCCTGGAACATAAACCCTGTGAGGAGAGGCTGAGGGAGCTGGGGGTGTTTAGCCTGGAGAAGAGGAGGCTCAGGACTGACCTCATTGCTGTCTACAACTACCTGAAGGGAGGCTGTAGCCAGGTGGGGGGTGGCCTCTTCTCCCAGGTAACCAGCAATAGAACAAGGGGACACAGTCTCAAGTTGTGCTGGGGGAAAGTTCAGACTGCATGTTAGGAAGAAGTTGTTGGCAGGGAGAGTGATTGGCATTGGAATGGGCTGCCCAGGGAGGTGGTGGAGTCACCATCCCTGGAGGTGTTGAAGCAAAGCCTGGCTGAGGCACTTAGTGCCATGGTCTGGTTGATTGGATAGGTCTGGGTGCTAGGTTGGACTAGATGATGTTGGAGGTCTCTTCCAACCTGGTTGATTCTAACATTCTAACAGTAATGAAGTTATGAGTACAATTAAAGCATAATCTGGGGAAACACAGAGTATGCAGCACAGCCCAAGACTGTCTCATGAAGCTGGTGGAATGCTGCACTGACATGAAAGTTTACTAAAATCATTTAGCAGTTCCTATTGTGACAGAAATTAAGACCTTAATCAGAACTGAGATGTAATGTAGCACCTTGTCAATGCCCTCAGAGGACTGGCCCAACTACCAATTTATGCAAGTCCAGGCTCTGATGAAGGCAGGAGAATACTGAAGAGGTGATTGGGTACAATCAGCATGCCTTCATCAAGGACAAATCTGGTGGTGGCCTTCTATGAACAGGTCAAAACATTCATAGATGAGGCACAAGAAACCGATGTCCTTTACCTAGACCTGAGCAAGGCCTTTGACACTGTCCAGCACCACATCCTGGTCCCCAAGCTGGTGACACATGGGTTTGATGAATAAAGAACTGGCTTGATGGCCTCACCCTAAGAGTAGCTGTCAATGGATCCATGTCCAAGTGGAGGCCAGTGACAAGTGGAGTCCCTCAGGGATCAGTCTCTGGACCAGTCTGGATGAAGTACTTCAGCTGGGGTCTCACCAGAGTGGAGCAGAGGGGGAGAATCATCTCCCTCCACTTGCTGGCCATACTTCTCCTGGTGCAGCCCAGGCTCTGGTTTAGCCTTCCAGGCTGCAAGTGAACACTGCTGGCTCATGATGAGCCTCTTGTCCACCAGCACCCCCAAGTCCCTCTCCTCAGGGCTGCTCTCCAGCCACTCACTGCCCACCCTGGATTTGTGCTTGGCATTGCCTCGACCCAGCTGCAGGACCTTGCACTTGGTCTTGTTGAACCTCCTGAGGTTGGCTTGTGCCCACCTCTGCAGCCTGTCCAGGTCCCTCTGGATGGATCCCTTCCCTCTAACCTGTCTGCTGCACCACACAGCTTGGTGTTGTCAGCAAACTTGCTGAGAGTGCACTCAATGCCTCTGTCCATGGCACCCACAAAGATGTTGAACAAGACTCAGCAGTAATCAGTCAAGAAGAGGCCTCAGAAGCCTCCCAATTAAAAGTTCTGCTTCTCAACGGTTCAGTCTTAAAGCTTATTGTAGAAGGGCACAGTCGTGAAGCATGGAGCCTCTAGAGGGATTTTTTTCTTGTATATTTTGCTTCTTACACTGAGTGCAGCTCAGCTGTTGCAGAGATACAGGCTAGGGTCGGAGTGGCTGGAGAGCAGCCAGACAGAGAGGGATCTGGGGGTGCTGATTGATACCTGCCTGAACATGAGCCAGCAGTGTGCCCAGGTGGCCAAGAGAGCCAGTGGCATCCTGGCCTGCATCAGGAATGGTGTGGTCAGCAGGAGCAGGGAGGTCATTCTGCCCCTGTACTCTGCACTGGTTAGACCACATCTTGAGTACTGTGTTCAGTTCTGGGCCCCCCAGTTTAAAAGGGACGTTGAGATGCTTGAGTGTGTCCAGAGAAGGGTGACGAGGCTGGGGAAAGGCCTTGAGCATAGCCCTACAAGGAGAGGCTGAGGGAGCTGGGATTGGTTAGCCTGGAGAAGAGGAGGCTCAGGGGAGACCTTATTGCTGTCTACAACTACCTGAGGGGTGGTTGTGGCCAGGAGGAGGTTGCTCTCTTCTCTCAGGTGGCCAGCACCAGAACGAGAGGACACAGCCTCAGGCTGCACCAGGGGAGATTTAGGCTGGAGGTGAGGAGAAAGTTCTTCACTGAGAGAGTCATTGGACACTGGAATGGGCTGCCTGGGGAGGTGGTGGAGTCGCTGTCCCTGGAGCTGTTCAAGGCAGGATTGGACGTGGCACTTGGTGCCATGGTCTGGCCTTGAGCTCTGTGGTAAAGGGTTGGACTTGATGATCTGTGAGGTCTCTTCCAACCCTGATGATACTGTGATACTGTGATCTTGTCATGCCTCCTGAGTCCAGGATTTAAGGCCAATGGGATCCTGGGATGCATTAGGATAAATGTGTGCAGCAGACCAAGGGAGGTTCTCCTTCCACTCTACTCTGCCCTGCTGAGACCTCATCTTGAATACTGTGTTCAGTTTTGGGCTCCCCAGTTGAAGAGGGACAGGGATCTGCTAGAGAGGATCCAGCAGAGAGCTACAAGGATGATAAGGGGATGGAGGGCATGGCTTATGAGGAGAGGCTGAGGAACCTGGGGCTGTTTAGTTTGGAGAAGAGAAGACTGAGAGGGGATTTGATAAATGTTTATAAGTAGCTGAAGGCTGCCAGGAGTGGGGGACAGGCTCTGCTCACTGCTCCCTGGGATAGGACGAGGAGCAATGGGTGTAAGTTGCAACAAAAGAGGTTCTGCCTCAACATAAGGGAGAACTTCTTTACTGTAAGGGTCACAGAGCACTGGAACAGGCTCCCCAGAGAAGTTGTGGAGTCTCCTTCTCTGGAGACTTTCAAGGCCTGTCTGGATGTGTTCCTGTGTGATCTGTGCTAGATTGTGTGGTCCTGCTCTGGTAAGGAGGTTGGACTTGATGATCTCCTTGGGTCCCTCCCAACCCCTAACATCCTACGAGCCTGTGACAGTCAAAGGCTGGGAAGAGAACAGAACTCTCTGCCTCTTGCTAAATGCATTTCCTGAGCCAGCCACCAAAAAGTTAAAAGCACAAACAGTAACAATGTGACACCTTATAAACATTAAAGTAAAAGACATATATTGGAGTTTTTAATAACTTTCCTTCACTAATATTATTTTTAAGTCTTTCTTCCCTTCTCTTTGCCTCCCATCAAGTGGTGCAAAGAGGTGGCTTTTAGGATGACACATCTCCCAGGAGCGTGTGGGTGTGGGTATTCTATGGAGCTGTCACAGGCTATCATGTAAACATGTATTTGCAATGCTTTTTAAAATGGGAATTATTAATAAACAGGCTGGCTTGCTTCCTTGCTTATTTCTTTTTCTCTCCCCCCCCCCCCCCCCCTTTTTGTATGTGTGTTTTGTTCCATCCAAGTTTTGAAGGACAAAAAAATTGCTTCCCAACTGACAACCCTCGATGGCAATTTTCATTTCAGACTACATCTTAACGTGGCCGAGTAATAAACTTTGAAAAGATGGGTTTATAATGGAAACACTAATTCAACTTTAACTACAGCTGTGGAGCACAAGCAAAATACCACCCGCACTAATGAGGTGCTACATCTGATAACGGCAGAGGAATGTGTTGTCATGGTTAATTACAATGGAAGCTGGAGCCTGCTTTCCAACCCCTCCCCCCCCCCCCATTCAAACCAAACCAGCTTGGAGAGCTGGAGCTAAGAGCTTGTTAAAAATATCTCCTCTATATTTAGTTTAAATTTCACCAGAACACTTGGATATTTGTAAGCCCCATACACAGGGGCACTTGATGAGTTTCCATCTTCTGAGTAGCAAAAAAGTAGGGATGATGTAATGGCATGAAAATTTGGACAAGCTGAATTTGTCGAGGCTTCTGCAACAGAGGTAATCACAGAATCAGGCAGGGTTGGAAGGGACCACAAGGGTCATCTTGTTCCAACCCCCCTATAGAATCATTCAGGTTGGAAGAGACCTCCAAGGTCATCCAAGCCAATCTAGCACCCAGCGCTGCCCAATCAACTAGACCATGGCACTAAGTGCCTCAGCCAGGCTTTGCTTCAACACTTCCAGGGGCAGCAACTCCACCACCTCCCTGGGCAGCCCATTCCAATGCCAATCACTCTCTCTGACAACAACTTCCTCCTAACATCCAGCCTAGACCTCCCCCAGCACATGTCATGGACAGGGACACCCTAGCCTAGATCAGGGTAATGGAGAGGAACAGAAGAAACAGGGACAAAGTCAAACTGGAAGGACCTCTGGTATGGGTCAGCAGTGTGCCCAGGTGGGCAAGAGAGCCAATGGCATCCTGGCCTGCATCAGGAACAGTGTGGCCAGTAGGACAAGGGAGGTTATTCTCCCCCTGTACTCAGCACTGCTCAGGCCACACCTTGAGTGCTGTGTCCAGTTCTGGGCTCCTCAATTCAAGAGAGATGTTGAGGTGCTGGAACATGTACAGAGAAGGGCAACAAAGCTGGTGAGGGGCCTGGAGCACAGCCCTGTGAGGAGAGGCTGAGGGAGCTGGGGGTGTGCAGCCTGCAGAAGAGGAGGCTCAGGGCAGAGCTCATTGCTGTCTACAACTGCCTGAAGGCAGGTCACAGGCAGGTGGGTTTGGTCTCTTCTCCCAGGCAAGCAGCTAGAGAACAAGGGGACACAGTCTCAAGTTGTGCTGGGGGAGGTCTAGGCTGGATGTTAGGAGGAAGTTAGTGGCAGAGAGAGTGATTGGCATTGGAATGGGCTGCCCAGGGAGGTGGTGGAGTCGCTGTCCCTGGAGGTGTTGAAGCAAAGCCTGGCTGAGGCACTTAGTGCCATGGTCTAGTTGACTGGATAGGGCTGGGTGCTAGGTTGGACTTGGCAGTCTCTTCCAATCTCTTTGATTCTATGAATAATGCAGCTGTGAGCACAGAGTTCACTACCAAAAAAAAACCCAAACAAACCCAAGTATTTAACATTTTGAAGAGAACAGAAAGAGTAGGAGAAGAAAGGAGAATCTCAGTTGCTGCTTCTCTCTTACTTGGGGGGATAACAAAGAATAAGTTGTCTCCATTGAAAACTGAAGTGCTCTCACCTCTTCCAAGAGGAATCTAATGGGGATCTTTATGCACTCACATACTTATTTTTCTCATCCATAAAACTTTGTTCTTAGTTTCAGTGCTCTGACCCAAGGCAGAATGACTCACAACACCACAAGGCTGGACAGCAGCTTTTTTTTTTCCTTAGTCCTAAATAAACCCTACTCCATCAATTGACCAAGGACGACACTGCAGTAAACCTCTCACTGAAGGCTGTGCGTTGCCTTGGCAACCTGTCTGATCTCCATTGCTCCAGGGACTGGAAATGTGCTGCCAACAGGAGATTTCAGCTAATCAAACCAAATCTCTTAATCCTTAGATGATTTCCCATCTGCAGAGAGCAGGCCTTGTGCCCACACAAAGCAGGGCACCCCTTGAACACAGCCCTGGCTCCTCCTCAACCCGTCGTTTTTTGGCTCCTTGTAGGCAACAGTTATCTTCTGACAGCTACAGCAAAGAGATGAAGGACAGCAGGAGGCCACTGTGTGCTTGCTATCTTCATGGCAGCTTCACACCTGCACTCAGCACATGCCTAGCAGGCTGCAGAGAGAACAGGCAGCAAAGAGGTTGGCTGCCCACTGAGTGCTGCCTGCAGGCAGCAGAACCTTCACAGGATTTATTCCTCTACCCCTGACCTTTGCAAGAAAAGCAATTTTTCCAATATTGGGAACATACACTCCCTGCTGCTCTGGTGCTACGTTTTGAGTCTTCTCAGGCCACACTGTTTCATTTCCAGCCCCCATTTTAAACACACACAAGTCACAGCAGTGACAAATTGCTGAGCAAAAAGAAAAAGTGGGACAACCATGTATGTCTTGACCTTCCTAGACTGGGGACTGCTGTCAAACTGCAGTGGAGAACACATGCCTTATTCTAAAACTTCTAATTGGCACTGCTGAAAGGGCAGCTTTGGTGGCTAAATTTATCTTGAAGTCACAACCAGTAATTGATTTGTTGGTATAGTTTTTTCTTCTTAGAGACAAGCCTAATCTTTCTACAGCTCCACTAAAGGTTTCCAGCCCCTGCACTTATAATCAGAGAATCAACCAGGTTGGAAGAGACCTCCAACATCATCCAGTCCAACCTAGCACCCAGCCCTAGCCAGTCAACTAGACCATGGCACTAAAGTGCTTCATCCAGTCTTTGCTTGAACACCTCCAGCAATGGCAACTCCACCATGTCCCTGGGCAGCCCATTCCAATGGCAAATCACTCAACAAAGCAGCCTGTTGGCACGAAAACACTTCCCATGACTCCAGCATAACTGCCTGGACTTGCAATGTTACCTCAGTACACTTAAAGATATGCACCAAGAATCAATTCTTTTTCTTGTGTCCTAAGTTAGGAAGTGGGGGGAAAGGATGAGAAAGCAATTTCTCCAAGTATTTAAGGTCAAGACCTTAAAAAAGGAGTTGTGTGCTTGAAGGTTCGTGTCGTTTTCCATCCCCACTTCAACTCCAGGTTAATGCTCTAATCACCTGAATGCCTCCTCCCCACAAACTGGGGTGTATTGGGAAGAGTGTGTCCAGCAGATCAAGGGAGGTTCTCCTCCCCCTCTACTCTGTCCTGCTGAGACCTCATCTTGAATGCTGTGCTCAGTTTTGGGTTCCTCAGTTTAAGAGGGTCAGGGATCTGATAGAGAGAGTCCAGCAGAGAGCTACAAGGATGATTAGGGGACAGGAGGGCTGCCTTATGTGGAGAGGCTGAGGGACCTGGGGCTGTTTAGTCTGGAGAAGAGAAGACTTAGAGGGGATTTGATAAATGTTTACAAGCATCTGCAGGCTGACCAGGGGTGGTGGTGGGAGTGGACAGGCTCTGCTCACTTGCTCCCTGGGATAGGACAAGGAGCAATGGGTGTAACATGCAGTACAAGAGGTTCCGTCTCAACACAAGGGGGAACTTCTTGACTATAAGGGTCCCAGAGCACTGGAACAGGCTGCCCAGAGAGGCTGTGGGGTCTCCTTCTCTGGAGCCTTTCAAGGCTTGTCTGGATGTGTTCCTCGGTGCTCTGTATTAGATAGCATTGTCCTGCTCTGGCAGGGGGGATGGACTCAATGGTATCCTTGGGTCCCTTCCAACCCCTAACATCCTGTGAAAGACAGGTGGTAAGCCTGGCATTTAGCACAACCAAGAGGCCACAATAAGAGGTACAAACAGCAGATGAATTTTCTACAGTCACACTGTTGCTAAAACAAGAAATTCTGTTTGATGCTGATGAGAGTCACATCCATGAAGTCACCAAGAACCATTTAACAACCCTCAGCGCTCTATCACTTCAGATCACCTGACAATGACCTTTCCAGGCAACTGCCAAAGTGAATCAGAGAATCTGAACAGCAGATTCAACTGTGGCACTCTGGCACTCCTTGCTCTCCTGGGTCATTCTTTACTGCATCTCAGAGCACACCAACCCAACCACTCTCTGAATCTAAAAGCCATAGGCCCTACACTGAGTTTCATTCCACACACATTGTTTGCTGCCAGATTAACTGACTGCATTTCCACAATCTGGTCAGACCACATCTTGAGTGCTGTGTCCAGTTCTGGGCTCCTCAATTCAAGAGAGATGTTGAGATACTGCAACATGTCCAGAGAAGGGCAAAGAAGCTGGTGAGAGGCCTCAGCACAGCCCTGTGAGGAGAGGCTGAGGGAGCTGGGGGTGTGCAGCCTGGAGGAGGCTCAGGGCTGACCTCATTGCTGTCTACAACTACCTCAAGGGAGGCTGTAGCCAGGTGGGGGGTGGCCTCTTCTCCCAGGCAAGCAGCAACAGAACAAGGGGACACAGTCTCAAGTTGTGTTGGGGGAGGCATAAGCTGGATGTTAGGAGGAAGTTGTTGGCAGAGAGAGTGATTGGCATTGGAATGGGCTGCTCAGGGAGGTGGTGGAGTCACTGTCCCTGGAGGTGTTGAAGCAAAGCCTGGCTGAGGCACTTAGTGCCATGGTCTAGTTGATTGTCTAGGGCTGGGTGCTAGGTTGGACTGGATGATCTTCGAGATCTCTTCCAACCTGGTTGATTCTACAATTCTGTGAATTGGTGCAGAGCACCCTCAGATGTCTTTTTTGGGGGTCCTAGTATGAAGGATGCCTGCACAGGAGATGCTGTCCCACCAAGTGGCTCCCTGGCACCTGGGCTAGCTACCAAGCTCAGGCTCCATCTCTTGAGGAACAGGATGAAGGAATTGATGTTTTTTAAGTGGAAGGCTCATAAAGCAGGGTGTGGTTTCAAAGAAAGGGCACATTGTGGAAGAGTTCTATGCCTCAGGTATCGACCAAGTGACCTACGCCCTGGGAAAGTATGTTCTAACAATAACAGAAGCCATTAAAGCAAATGCTTGGGGAAAAAGGTGCCAGTGGTTATTAGAGTCAGATATTTAGTAGAGTGGAGAGCTTAGCAAGTACTGCCACCTTCTACCATGTCAGCCTGGGAAAATAGCTGGCTTCCTACAAGTGCTGTTTGAGCCTTATCCTTTCCTATATCATGCCTTCTTTCTATTCCAGACACTCCACAGCCTTGCTCAATCTCAATTCAGCAGACTGCATCAAAGACAGACCCTGGGAGTTACGCCCAAAATAACTGTCTCTACAGGGCATGGAAAATCAAACACATGGAAATCAAAAGCAGAGTTCTTACAAAGCTAATGGGGAGCAGGAATGATCTCAGAGAGAATAAATGTTGGTGATGCAAGACATTCATCCATAATTCCTTTGAAAAAGCAATGTGCAGGGCAGGATCCTGGCACTATGAAACCTGGCCCCCCTCTAGATGAAAGCAGCCACAATGCTGCCTCATTGGACTCATTTGCATTAAGAAGTTTCAAAGCATCTGCCCAGAGTTTCTTTCAAGCAAAATCTGTGATGTAGGACAAATCTCAGAGAGAAATGGAAAGCTATGCCATTACAGAGCATGAAGAGAAAGGGGGATGGAGACAGGGGTGATTGTTATCCCAAACAAATGCAATGTAGAGAGACTAAAATAGATTCCACAGATACCAAGGCCCTCTGCAGTTCTGATGCTTCAATTCAGCCCACGTGTGCAGACATCCACACACGCTTCTGCAAAGCACTAGATTTAAAGGCCCACAAGAATAAAGTGCAACATGTTCCCTGGATGTTTTCAGACACGCTGAGCCAAGCTACAGAGTCTATTTGCTCCTCTATTTGCATCCCTTCAAGTTATTTTCTCCTGCTGCCATCACTCTACACTTAGGTCCTTTTCTTAACCTACCTCGCTCACAAATACTTGCAAGTGTCCATGGCTTCCCTTGCACAGTGATCAGGTGTGCTCCCTGCTAAACCAGAATGCAAATGTTCTGCACTTGTCTCACTCATTATGGATCTAGATTTATAGTCTTACTACTGCCTTAGAGTAAAATCTGAAGCGACAGCAGCACAGTGTCAAAGCAGAAAACAGAAGAAAAGTCTAACTCCTATTTCATTACTCACAATTTCCAATACCTGTACTTCCACAAAAGCAAATCAAGGATGCAAATCTAAAGTAGCAAATGTTTCCAGTACTTGGATTTGCTTTTCACACTGTAATTGTCACTGAAGTCACAAACTAGGAAAGCTATCTTCTCACCAAGAAACAGCCACAGACGGTTCAAAACATGAGACTTACCTTAATAGAGGTCACATAAAGCAGCAAGACAAGTCAAACCAGCAAAGGAATTTCCCAAGAACACTGTTCTCACAACTAACACATTTCAAAGCTCTCTCTCTGGGATGGGTTGCTAAATCCTCAGGATCTGCGGTGCTCACGCAGCTGGGCAGAGCTGAAGAAAAGCACAGTCCTGAGTTTCAAAAGCAGGAGTGGTGCTCATGCTCTTTTCCCTGCATATGCTTGTTGATTTAATGGCCCAAGGAAGGAGGAAGGCTGCTGGTTAGTAAACATGTGACAGCCATCAAAGGAATGCTAGCCAGAGAAATGAGATAAAGCAGCCTGGGCTGCTTCTGATTGGGTTTGTTTAAAATCCACAGCCTCACCTGTAGATTTCCTACTCCCCTCTCACCTTAGGAGCATTAACTCTTTAATTGAACCATTATCTTGTTGACAAAATTGCCTAACAAAAATACCATTCATTTAGCATGAAACTGTAGGTGATTTTTCTCTCTCGTACAGATATAATTTATTAGCTTAAATTCACATTCTGATCATAAGTATTTTGGATCTACTTCAGAAATGTTCCTTTTTTATCCTGGATTCCCACAGATTCGCAGTGAACAAGTAAAATAAGCATCACAGCAGGCATTTGGTCTAAAACAAAGTGTCTCCTCCCTAGGGAGCAGCCTACCTTTTGTGCCTGCCAGGCCTCAGCAAGTCATTACCTCACTGAACATCTCTGCCCACCCTCTGGTTGGGCTCTGCTACATTGCTACAGGCTGCCAGGCTGGAAGAGCAAAGCTGCACCAGCAGCTCTGCACTTGCTGATGGGATTTGTATAGAGCAAGGTAAAGAGTGTTCTTAGAGCAAAATGTGTGAGCACAGGGAGGGGGAAAAAGGCATTCTGGTGATCTTGTTTGTAAAAGCTGATGCCTGGCAGATCCTTAAAGAGTAGTCCAGACTGGCATCTTCAGAATAAAAGCTACTTAGAGCTCAAGAGGGAGAAAAAAAGTCCTTACTGAGCAGACATCCAGGCCCTTGACTTCAGTGAGCCTTGCTGCATCAGACTCTTTATGGATCAGGCAACTGGAGAGAGTGTCTGGTTCCCTGGGCTGTGTGATGGCTGCAGGCAAAGGGCACAGGATGGGCAGAGCTCTGGTGAAGAGGCCACTGCTTGGACACATGCCTTTTGACAGGGTTCCTTCCAAACTCAGAGCCTCTCCCTGTCTCTGTGATGCCAACATCAGGCATGGCTGAGTGATCACACTGATAAGCCCTATGAGGTCCCAGAGGAGAAGGTGGTGGCTGTGGCACTGTGCTAAAGATACACAAGGGTGCAGCAGAGCAACAAGGGAAACACAAAGTCTAGTTATGTCACACTAATCACTGAAGCAACTGATTGAGCAAGTTTCATCCATTGCCCGGGAGATTTGCCTCATCTGCTAAGCCAGTGGGAAATTTCCTCACTCATTCAGAATTCAGCACATATCCCTTAAACATCTGCTGAGATCAGCTATGAGGAAGGATTCTGGGCAGTTCAGCACTATGAAAATAAATGTCCAAGTAAGAGCTTCAGAAGGGATGCAGTGAAATGAGCTGCCACAGAGGAAGGTCTCAGCATCATAGAATCAACCAGGTTGGAAGAGACCTCCACGATCATCCAGTCCAACCTAGCACCCAGCCCTAGACAATCAACTAGATATGGGGTCCTCAGACTCCAGCCTGTGAGCCAGATACATCCCCCCAGGGCTCTCAATCTGGCCCATTGGTATTTACAGAACCTCCCTGCCAGGGGTTGGGGGTGAAACCAAGCAGCCACTTCCTGCCACCTCCTCCACTCACCTCCTCCCAAGCACCTGCCGGGACTGGGCTGGAACCAAACTATAGTCCAGCCCCAGACAAACTATAGTCCAGCCCCTAACAGTGTCTGAGGGACAGGGACCAGCCCCCTGTTTAATAAGTTTGAGGACCCCTGAACTACACCATGGCACTAAGTGCCTCATCCAGGCTTGGCTTCAACACCTCCAGGGACAGTGACTCCACCACCTCCCTGGGCAGCCCATTCCAATGCCAATCACTCTCTCTGACAACAACTTCCTCCTAACATCCAGCCTAGACCTCCCCTGCCACAACTTCACACTGTGTCCCCTTATTCTGTTGCTGGTTGCCTGGCAGAAGAGACCAACCCCACCTCGCTACAACCTCCCTTCAGGTAGCCAGCAATGAGGTCTGCCCTGAGCCTCCTCTCCTCCAGGCTGCACATCCCCAGCTCCCTCAGCCTCTCCTCCCAGGGCTGTGTTGCAGGCCTCTCAGATTCAGCACAGTTTACTCACCACCCAGGAGAACCATCCTCCACTCATGCCACTGCCACTGAGTTAGCCTTAAATCAGAGAAGTCACTTCCTCCAGACTTCTCCTGCTACTCCCTTACTTTTGGACTCTTCCATTCATAACTTTCACTGTAGCACCTATGATCCCTCCTGTGTTAATATGATGTTTATTCACTTTTATTCATTTCTTTCCCAGAATTCTTCAGCACTGTCACATTTGTGAAGGAGAGTAAGAAACCAAGAAACCATTTCCTTCTTCCACTCCTGACTCCCATGCATTTTCCTTCACTCCCACATTAAGTTCTTACTCTAAAATTTACTCTTAAATCCATCATTTATGAAGTTGCAATAGAAAAAGTAGTCATAGAATCATAAAATCAGTCAGGGTTGGAAGGGATCACAAGGATTGTCTAATTCCAACCCCCCTGCCATGGCCAGGGACACCCTACCCTAGATCATAGAATAGAATCATAGAATCAGACAGGGTTGGAAGGGACCACAAGGATCATCTAGTTCCAACCCCCCATCCATGGGCACAGACACCCTACCTTATATCATAGAATAGAATCATAGAATCATAGAATCATACAATCATAGAATCAGTCAGGGTTGGAAGGGACCACAAGGATTCCAGTTCTGGGCCCCTCAATTCAAGAGAGATGTTGAGGTGCTGGAGCATGTCCAGAGAAGGACAACAAAGCTGGTGAAGGGCCTGGAACACAAACCCTATGAGGAGATTCTGAGGGAGCTGGGGGTGTGCAGCCTGGAGGAGGCTCAGGGGTGACCTCATTGCTGTCTACAGCTACCTGAAGGGAGGCTGTAGCCAGATGGGGTTGGTCTCTTCTGCCAGGCAACCAGCAATAGAACAAGGGGATACAGTCTCAAGTTGTGCCAGGGGAGGTCTAGGCTGGATGTTAGGAGGAAGCTGTTGTCAGAGAGAGTGATTGGCATTGGAATGGGCTGCCCAGGGAGGTGGTGGAGTCACTGTCCCTGGAGGTGTTCAAGAAAAGCCTGGCTGAGTCACTTAGTGCCATGGTCTGGTTGATTGTCTAGGGCTGGGTGCTAGGTTGGACTGGATGATGTTGGAGGTCTCTTCTAACCTGGTTGATTCTATGATCATCTAGTTACAAACCCCCTGCCATGGGCACAGACACCCTACCCTAGATCATAGAATAGACTCATAGAATCATAAAATCATAGAATCAGTCAGGGTTGGAAGGGATCACAAGGACTGTCTAATTCCATCCCCCCTGCCATGGCCAGGGACACCCTACCCTAGATGATACAATCATAGAATCAGTCAGGGTTGGAAGAGATAACAAGAATCATCTAGTTCCAACCCCCCCTTGCCATGGGGAGGGACACCCTACCCTAGATCAGGCTGCCCACAGCTTCATCCAGCCTGGCCTTAAACACTTCCAGACATGGAGCCTCAACCACCTCCCTGGGCAACCCATTCCAGGCTCTCACCACTCTCATGGTCCAGAAAGAATGCCACAACAATATTAGAAGAATAAACTCTCATTCTTGTCAACCCTACTGCCCCTTTTTTTTCTGTTGGGCTTAGGTTTGGGTTTGTTTTCTTCCAGAACCACTATGCTAAAAGAGCTGGAGTGCAATTGACAGAAACCCAAAAGCATTTTCAGTTTCCACTGTTATTTGTCAACCATCAGCTAAAGCACAAAATTATTCCCTTTATGTTCTGCTAAATGTCAAACCTGGACAATGTCTTTCAGATAAAGCTTTACACTATTATTTTAAAGATCAAATATCTTTTCACCTGGGAGCCACAGCACATCTGGTTCCCCCAGCAACACGATGTCCTTCCAGCTCAGCTGAGCAGCAAGATCCCTTTCAGGTGTCCACCACCAAAGTGGTGCCCTGCTCAGCCACGCTCTCCTTCAAAGCTCCACTGAAAACCTTTTGCTGAGGCACCTCAGAGAATTCCTCATAAACTGATTACTAATCCTTCTTTTTCAAGGTGCACCAGGGAGGGGGTGTTTCATCTCAGCTTTGCACTGATCTCGATTTGTCCTTTTACTTTAAAGCCATGCAAAGTTCCTCGCTGCCACACTTTGCCTCCCTGCAAGCTGCAGCTTGCCATGCTGCAGAGCGTTGTCCAGGCCCTCTCTGATCTGATGTGGAGCATAAGACATGTTGCTCTGTACAAGCCTGAAGCCAAATTAGGCCAGCACTTTCCCTGTAGCCACCACTCCACTAGGGAATGTTAACTTGCCCTGTAATTACTTCATTAATTCAGCTCACTATGTGCTCTGGTGAGACCCCATCTGGAGTACTGTGTCCAGTTCTGGAGCCCCCATTACAAGAGGGACGTGGAGATGCTGGAGAGTGTCCAGAGCAGGTCCAGGAGGATGCTCAGAGGGCTGCAGCAGCTCTGCTGTGAGCACAGACTGAAAGAGTTGGGGCTGTGCAGTCTGCAGAAAGCTCCAAGGTGACCTTCTTGTGGCCTTCCAGAATCTGAAGGGGGCCTCCAAAAAAGCTGGGGAGGGACTTTTCAGGATATCAGGGAGTGACAGGACTAGGGGGGAATAGAGCAAAGCTGGGGATGGGTAAGTTCAGGCTGGCCGTGAGGAGGAAGTTGTTGAGCATGAGAGTGGTGAGAGGCTGGAATGGGTTGCCCAAGGAGGTGGTTGAGGCCCCATGGCTGGAGGTGTTTAAGGCCAGGCTGGATGAGGCTCTGGCCAGCCTGATCTAAGGTAGGGTGTCCCTGCCCATGGCCAGGGGTTGGAATTAGATGATCTTTGGGGTCCGTTCCAACCCTGACTGATTGTAAAGCTACCCGACAGGGCAACACCTGCACTGACCCAGACCAGCTCTCAAGCGGTGAGGGAAGGGATGAGAGAAAGCTCTGCATATCATGGGAGAAGGACAAATCCAGGGTTTCCTGAGATTCCAGCTCCTGTTGCCAGCTGCCCTCACAGCTCCTCACTCATCTCTAAACCCCAGATTGCCACATACCTTGCTGAGGCGTGAAGAACTCATGAAGACTCGGACATTCTGAGCACTACTGGGCCTCAGAGTAACCCAGTTATGTCAAGAGTCTTTGCTCTGGCACAGGCATTTCATTCCTTCATAGAACAGCAACCATGAGATACCTTCCATGACACCCCAAGGAACTCACACAGCAGCAACAGAGAATCAAACAATCAACCAGGTTGAAAGAGACATCCAAGATCATCCAGGCCAACCGAGCACCCAGCCCTAGACAATCAACCAGACCATGGCACTAAGTGCCTCAGCCAGGCTTGGCTTCAACACTTCCAGCCACAGAGACTCCACCACCTCCCTGGGCAGCCCATTCCAATGCCAATCACTCTCTCTGACAACAACTTCTTCCTCCTAACATCCAGCCTAGACCTCCCCCAGCACAACTTGAGACTGTGTCCCCTTGTTCTCTTGCTGGTTGCCTGGCAGAAGAGACCAACCCCCACCTGGCTACAGCCTCCCTTCAGGTAGTTGCAGACAGCAGTGAGGTCTGCCCTGAGCCTCCTCTTCTCCAGCCTAAACACCCCCAGCTCCCTCAGCCTCTCCTCACAGGGCTGTGCTCCAGGACCCTCACCAGCTTCGTTGCCCTTCTCTGGACACCTTCCAGCATCTCCACATCTCTCTTGAATTGAGGAGCCCAGAACTGGACTGAGTCCTCAAGGTGTGGCCTGACCAGTGCTGAGTACAGGAGCAGAATAATCTCCCTTGTCCTACTGGCCACACTGTTCCTGATGCAGGCCAGGATGCCATTAGCTCTCTGGGCCACCTATGCACACTGCTGGCTCATGTTCAGCTGCTCTCTACCAGTACCCCCAGGTCCCTTTTTGCCTGACTGCTCTTCAGCCACAACGGTTCTCAAAACCTTTCAGTAACTCTGAAGAGCCACTCAAAGTCACAAGGAAATGTGCATGCCCCAGATTATGCAGGGAATCCACATTTTCTACAGATCAACTACACTTCCAGAGTATGTCAAACTCTGCCTGAATGCAATGCAGTTATCTACCAGCAAGGAAAAGGAAAAACATAGAGTTAAAAGACAGCCACATGAATAACAGTGCAGGCAAAACCTAGAGAATGGATTCACCATGAGTAAAACAGGGTTTGAATAATAGTCCAGCCTGGAGGGCAAAAAAACCTTGTGCTTTTAGTGGCAGGAGTATCACAGAATCATAGAATTAACTAGATTGGAAGAGACCTCCAAGATCATCCAGTCCAACCTAGCACCCAGCCCTAGACAATCAACCAGACCATGGCACTAAGTGCCTCAGCCAGTCTTTTCTCGAAGACCCCCAGGGACAGTGCCTCCATCACCTCCCTGGGCAGCCCATTCCAATGCCAATCACTCTCTCTGACAACAACTTCCTCCTAACATCCAGTCTATACTTCCCCCACCACAGCTTGAGACTGTGTCCCCTTGTTCTCTTGATGGTTGCCTGGCAGAAGAGACCAACCCCACCTGGCGACAGCCTCCCTTCAGGGAGTTGTAATAAGGTCTGCCCTGAGCCTTCTCTTCTCCAGGCTGCACACCCCCAGCTCCCTCAGCCTCTCCTCATAGGGTTTGTGTTCCAGGCCTTTCACCAGCTTTGTTCACAGAAATGACCAAAGAATACCCAAAAGTCATGAAGAAAAAGCTAAGCCAAGCAGGCAGCCTCTATAATGCACAACAGAGATCAGTGTGTCTGGGCCCCATTTGTCAATCAGCTGTGAAGAAGTTAGAGGAGGGTCTCCAGAGTTTAGGATGGCAGAGAGATGAAGCAGAAGAAAATTGTTGTGCATGAAGTGGCAGCCTCTACAATTGCCTGTGGCAATTTCTTCAAGTAAGAGCATTCATTATCAATGGTAAAGCAGAAATTTGAAAGCTTGTTACCTGAAAGGGAATAGATATGATTTTTTCCTGGGGCATCATAGCAAAACTCACTATCCACAAAATCACAGACTCACAGAATTTCTTAGATTGGAAAAGACCTTCAAGATCATTGAGTCCAAGCATTAGTTTCACACTGACAAGTCCTTGACTGAACCAAAGCCCTCAGCACAACATCTAATCACTATGGATTGCTAGGGTTGGAAAGGACCACCAGGATCAGCCAGGCCAACCTTCATCCCAGCATCCTTACCACAAGACCATAGCCTCAAGCGCCACATCCACTCTCCTTTTAAACACCTGTGATGGTTTGGGTGTTCCCCACCCCCCCACACTTTGGAAATCACCCAGACTAGACTCAGCCAGCTCTGGAAATTGAATGAAGCTTATATTTACAGCTAGCACAATATACAAGCAGATAGTTACAGTATATACAGTTATAGACAGAAATAGACAAGGTAAAAGGTAATACAGAAACACAACAGCCCTCCCAGAAACCTGAGTCCCCAGGAGGGGCTCCCAACCACCCTTCCACCTTCTCCCCCCCTCTCAACCTTACCCCAGTCCCAAGGAAGAATGGAGGTTTGGCCAGGGGGTTAGGAAGCAAAGTGGACTTATCAGAGAAAGCGGAGGGTGAGGTTAGAGAGAGAGATGCAGCTCAGAGCTCCCCAGCAGGAGAAATGCTTTATCTACATTTTGATTCTTGTTCTTATACATCTCAGCAATCCTATGAGGGAAACAGACAACACCATTGTATTCCTTTCACAGCCTGTAATCTAGTTCTTCTCACCCAAACATTCTAGCCAGCTCCAAACTAGCACAACACCTCCAGGGATGGTGACTCCGCCACCTCCCTGGGCAGCCTGTTCCAGCACCTGACCACCTGCTCAGGAAAGAACTTCCTCCCAACATACAACCTAAACCTCCCCTGTTGCAACTTGAGGCCATTTCCTCTTATCCTATCATTAGTAATTTGGAAGAAGAGACCAGCTCCAGCCTCACTACAACCTCCTTTTAGGTAGTTGTAGAGGGCAACAAGGTCTCCTCTCAGCCTCCTCTTCTCCAGACTAAACACCCCCAGCTCCCTCAGCTGCTCCTCATAGGTCATGTTTGCCAGACCTCTCCCCAGCCTTATCACCCTTCTCTGCACCCACTCCAGCACCTCAGTGTCCCTCCTATACTGTGGTGACCAAAACTGGCCACAGTACTTGAGGTGTGGTCTCATGAGTGCTGAGTACAGGGCCATGATCACCTCCATAGATGAAGGACAGTCTGCTTACCATTTCCCTGCAGAAAAATGAAGGCAGAAGGGGGCTCAGAGGACCACCTGGGAGCTTGCACACAAGCCTGTCTGAAAAAAAAACCCAACAAAATTTAAAATCACCTTCTTGTCACTCTGGTCAATGATGTCAGCAGGGCTTTGCTCCTTTGAAGACAGTGCCACAGGCTCCAACTGAATCCTTTCCCTACTCTTTGCTTTAGCCCCAGCACAGACCACGCTAACATGAACTGGCTGTGCAGCAACACTAAGTGCTTGCACACATTTATTCTGCTTTGCTGACTCTGAAGTATCTGAAGGGGGCTACAAAAATGCTGGGGAGGGACTTTTTATGATACAAAGTAGTGACAGGACCAGGGGGAATGGAGCAAAGATGGAGGTGGGGAGATTGACATTGTAGCCAGGTGGGGTTGCCCTCTTCTGCCAGGCAAGCAGCAACAGAACAAGGGGACACAGTCTCAAGTTGTGCTGGGGAGGTCTAGGCTGGATGTTAGGAGGAAGTTGTCGGCAGAGAGAGTGATTGGCATTGGAATGGGCTGCCCAGGGAGGTGGTGGAGTCTCTGTGCCTGTTGAAGCAAAGCCTGGCTGAGGCACTTAGTGCCATGGTCTGGTTGACTGGCTAGGGCTGGGTGCTAGGTTGGCCTGGATGATCTTGGAGGTCTCTTCCAACCTGGTTGATTCTGTGATTCTATGATTGAGACATGAGGAGGAAGGTCTTCTAACATGAGAATGGTGAGAGCCTGGAATGGGTTGCCCAGGGAGGTGCTTGAGCCCCATTTCTGGAGGTCTTAAATGCCAAGTTTGATAAGGCTGTGGGCAGCCTGCTCTGGGGTAGGGTGTCCCTGCCCATGGCAGGGGGGTTGAAACTGGATGATCCTTGTGGTCCCTTCCAACTCTGACTGATTCTATTACTCTAATTTTACCTTATTTTCACAGTACATCTTCAATTTTAAACTCCTCCTAGGTGGCAGTTAACATCACTGAGTGATAATATATTAACTACTGCAGCTTGGTAAATGAAAACCTTAGCTCAAAAGTCAAGTTCTAGGTTTCAGCAGTGTCAAATGTTAACTGTGGAAGTGAAATGAATGGAAATTAAGACCTCTGAATAAAGCTACTCTTAAAGCCTAAAGAAAAGTTTAGATCCTATTGCTCAAGCAGACAGTTTTCAAGGTATTTTATTTCAGAGATGGCAGATTTCAGCTCAGTTTTAATAGTGAGCTAAAACTATGGAATGTTATTAAAGTATCTACAGAACTTGGTTTTTAAATTCCCACTTCAGGTTGCTAAGTAAAGTAACTTCTATTGTATTTCAGAGGCTCCAATAATTAAGTTCATAGTAAATCCACAGAACTCAATAGAATTAACTGGCTATAAATCTCAGAGCATAAAACCAGTTTGTGAAGGAATTCCCAGCCTTTCTGCATGGTGCCAGCCATTGATAGGGCTGATTAGTCACTCATGGATTAATTGCCTGCTGTGTAGAAGACAGGGTCAATCCACTCAATTCAGTGAAGGTCTGGTGGAGATCAGAAATGTAAATCAAAACCTACAGGAAAAGCTTCAGCACAAGATGAGGATGAACCAGCAGCCTTCCTTCCCTGTCAGGACACCTTTGGGAGTGCACCAGCAGCCTTCCTTCCCTGCCAGGACACCTTTGGGAGTGCACCAGCAGCCTTCCTTCCCTGCCAGGACACCTTAGGGAATGCACCAGCAGCCTTCCTTCCCTGTCAGGACACCTTAGGGAATGCACCATCAGCCTTCCTTCCCTGCCAGGACACCTTTGGGAGTGCACCAGCAGCCTTCCTTCCCTGCCAGCACACCTTTGGGAATGCACCAGCAGCCACCCTTCCCTGCCAGGACACCTTTGGGAGTGCACCAGCAGCCACCCTTCCCTGCCAGGACACCTTTAGGAGTGCACCAGCAGCCTTCCTCCCCTGCCAGCACACCTTTGGGAGTGCACCAGCAGCCTTCCTTCCCTGCCAGGACACCTTTGGGAGTGCACCAGCAGCCTTCCTTCCCTGCCAGGACACCTTTGGGAATGCACCAGCAGCTTTCTTTCCCTGCCAGGACACCTTTGGGAATGCACCAGCAGCCTCCCTTCCCTGCCAGCACACCTTTGGGAGTGCACCAGCATCCTTCCTTCCCTGCCAGGACACCTTAGGGAATGCACCAGCAGCCTCCCTTCCCTGCCAGGACACCTTTGGGAATGCACCAGCAGCCTTCCTTCCCTGCCAGGACACCTTTGGGAGTGCACCAGCAGCCTTCTTCCCTGCCAGGACACCTTAGGGAGTGCACCAGCAGCCTTCCTTCCCTGCCAGGACACCTTTGGGAATGCACCAGCAGCTTTCTTTCCCTGCCAGGACACCTTTGGGAATGCACCAGCAGCCTCCCTTCCCTGCCAGCACACCTTTGGGAGTGCACCAGCATCCTTCCTTCCCTGCCAGGACACCTTAGGGAGTGCACCAGCAGCCACCCTTCCCTGCCAGGACACCTTTGGGAGTGCACCAGCAGCCTTCCTTCCCTGCCAGGACACCTTTGGGAGTGCAGCAGTCAGAACTCATAAAAAGGGACAATACAGTGTCCCTGCTACCTCTCTCTCTTGCATCTTGCTCCTTGCTCCTATCCTGCCACCCCTTACCACCCACCTGCTGCTCCTAGCCACTTCCAGCCGCTTTTGGGGACCACTGCTGCTGCATGACTCCAGCCCATGGCACCAGCCCAGGGAACTGACCAAGGCACTCCCAGCCAGCTGCTGCTCCAGCCGCTGCTCCCAGCCTTGACTGTGCCCGTGGAAGCTCCAGGCAGTGCGCCCCAATAACCCCTGAATTATTCAAACCCATGATATTTGGGACCATCAGAACTGACTCCAGCCAGTGAGTAACTGAGAGCATAAACTCTCAATAGCTTACCAGTTGCACTTTCATGCCACAGACTCTCTTCCTAAATCCTTTCAAACCTCTGCTAAATTCCCAATTTGCTGTCCATAGACATTCTGCAATATAATCTCGGAACCACATACAAAGAACTTGTGTGGGGTAGCTGTAAATAAGTGTGGGGAGGGAGATTCCTTGTGTATACAATATTAAATTATTTAAACCCTTTTAAAATTCAGCCTCATATTTCATTCCCCCCAAAGCCCAGACAAAGCCCTCCACGACAGTGGTGGAGTTGCTGTCCCTGGAGGTGTTGGAGAAAAGCCTGGCTGAGGCACTTAGTGCCATGGTCTAGTTGACTGAACTGGGTTGGGTGCTATACTGGACTGGATGATGTTGGAGGTCTCTTCCAATCTGCTTGATTCAATGATTCTGTGATGATCCCAGTTTAGAGGCATTTGTCATCAGCCATACCCAACTCTAGAAACATCCACACTGTTGACCTATACAGGACCTCTTCTAGGTTTGCTGGTTTTGGAACCAAGAGGGCCAAAACTACACACAGTACTCAAACTCCAGGTTTACACCATGGTGTAATGCATTTCCTACAATAAAGGACAGTTTGTTTACAGGAGCAAGCAATTCTTTGTCTTTGCAGACAAAAAGATGTGTGCCAAGGAGTGCAGAGACGTGGGCTGCACCCAACACAGCCCCACCTCTCAATGGACATGCCCCATGCTGCTGCTGAAGAGGGACTCACACAGTGGGAACACAACAAGATAAGGCTCAAGGAAAGAAAAAGCTCTGTGGGAAGGTGGAACTCCCCAAATGTCCAGAGAAGGGCAACAAAGCTGGTGAAGGGCCTGGAGCACAAATCCTATGAGGAGAGGTTGAGGGAGCTGGGGGTGTTTAGCCTGGAGAAGAGGAGGCTCAGGGGTGATCTTATTACTGTCTACAACTACCTGAAGGGACATTGTAGCCAGGTGGGGGGTGGCCTCTTCTCCCAGGCAACCAGCAATAGAACAAGGGGACAGAGTCTCAAGTTGTGACAGGGCAGGTATAGGCTGGATATTAGGAAGAAGTTCTTCACAGAGAGAGTGATTGGCATTGGAATGGGCTGCCCAGGGAGGTGGTGGAGGCACCGTCCCTGGGGGTCTTCAAGAAAAGACTGGATGAGGCACTTAGTGCCATGGTCTGGTTGATTGGATAGGGCTGGGTGATAGGTTGGACTCGATGATCTTGGAGGTCTCTTCCAACCTGGTTGATTCTATGATTCTATGAAATACAAGGAGCAGGAGAACATCAGAGCAAGTGAGGCCAGTAAGGAAACAGCATAACATGTTAAGATAGCATGGTCTGAGATTAGCTCAAAACCAAGCAGATTGTGACAGTGACCAGAGGACTGCAGAAGACTGGGTGTGTAGAGAGAAAATGGGAATGATTTAATCCTACAGTTACCCCACACAGACTGGGAAACTATCTTGACAAGGTGATGAAAAGACTATTTTTAGACATTATAAATAACTAGTTTAAAATCTGTAATAGAAAAGCAGCAAGTCCCTGGTGACACAGGAGAACAGCTATTCTTCAACACCCCACAGAAGGAAAAAAGCCCACAGAAATCTAAGCAATAAGCTTGGATTTGAAAGAAGGAGAACTACATAAAAATCACTGTAGCAGTAAAAAAGAAATAGCTAGAAAAGGTGAAGATAACTCCAGGAGATGAAGTACAGGTACCATAGGAAAATATCAGGATGCTTTTAGCAATTCAAAATACTTTGAAAGGACTCAAAAAATCAATTTGTTGCTCAGGGCTGCACAGCAGACTGAGGCAATTGCTGGCAGTAAAGACAAAAAGGACAAAAAGAATATCCTTCAGAATATGAATAGCATGTTCAGAGGAGGAGAAGAAAACAAAATAACTTGTCAAAGGATCATAGAATGAACCAGATTGGAAGAGACCTCCAACATCATCCAATCCAACCTAGCACCCAGCCCTAGCCAGTCAACCAGACCATGGCACTAAGTGCCTCAGCCAGGCTTTGCTTGAACACCTCCAGGGACAGAGACTCCACCACCTCCCTGGGCAGCCCATTCCAATGCCAATCACTCTCTCTGACAACAACTTCCTCCTAACATCCAGCCTAGACTTCCCACAGTGCAACTTGAGACTGTGTCCCCTTGTTCTATTGATGGTTGCCTGGCAGAAGAGACCAACCCCACCTGGCTACAGCCTCTCTTCAGGGAGTTGCAGACAGCAATGAGGTCACCCCTGAGCCTCCTCTTCTGCAGGCTGCACACCCCCAGCTCCCTCAGCCTCTCCTCACAGGGCTGTGCTCCAGGACCCTCACCAGCTTTGGCGCCCTCCTGTGGACACCTTCCAGCATCTCAACATCTCTCTTGAATTGAGGGGCCCAGAATTGGACACAGCACTCAAGCTGTGGCCTGAGCAGTGCTGAGTACAGGGGCAGAATAACCTCCCTTGTCCTGCTGGCCACACTGTTCCTGAGCCAGCCCAGGATGCCATTGGCTCTCTTGGCCACCTGGGCACACTGCTGCCTCATCTTCAGCTACTCTCTACCAGTACCCTCAGGTCCCTTTCTGCCTGGCTGCTCTCCAGCCACTCAGTCCCCAGCCTGTAGTGCTGCTTGGGGTTGTTGTGGCCAAAGTGCAGAACCCTGCACTTGGCCTTGTTCAATCTCATCCCATTGGCCTCTGCCCACCCATCCAGCCTGTCCAGGTCCCTCTGCAGGGCTCTCCTATCCTCCAACAGCTCCACAGCTGTTCCTAGCTTGGTGTCATTTGCAAACTTACTGATGCTGGACTCAATCCCCTGCTCCAGATCATCACTGAAGATATTGACCAGGACTGTACCCAGCACTGATCCTTGGGGCACACCACTAGTGCCTGCTTCCAACTGGATGTGGCACCATTCACCACCACTCTCTGGTCCCAGCCCTCCAGCCAGTTCTTGACCCACATCAGAATGAATCTGTCCAAGCCAGAAGCTGCCAGCTTGACCAGGAGCTTCTTGTGGCTGACAGTGCCAAAGGCTTTGCTGGAGTCCAGGTAGATTCCATCCACAGTTGTGAACCTGTGAGCTTCTAGCTGTCTACAACTACCTGAGGGGTGGTTGTAGCCAGGAGGAGGTTGCTCTCTTCTCTCAGGTGGCCAGCACCAGAACAAGAGGACACAGCCTCAGGCTACGCCAGGGGAGATTTAGGCTGGAGGTGAGGAGAAAGTTCTTCACTGAGAGAGTCATTGGACACTGGAATGGGCTGCCCGGGGAGGTGGTGGAGTCGCCGTCCCTGGAGCTGTTCAAGGCAGGACTGGACGTGGCACTTGGTGCCATGGTCTGGCCTTGAGCTCTGTGGTAAAGGGTTGGACTTGATGGTCTATGAGGTCTCTTCTGACCTTGGTGATACTGTGAACTAGTGAATAAGACCACAAAACCAGTATTGCCACTACAAATCCACACTGCACTCCCTTTCTTCACCACAGCACAGATGTCTTGAAAGATTATAATAGAAGCATACTGAGACAGGCAACTTGGATAATGAGGGGTCTGAGATAGCTTCTACTCGAGGGATAAGCAGACTTATTTCAGAGAGAGAGGCAATCATGGGATCAGGGCAGAGATGGAAGGGTAATAAAATGGTAAGTGGTATGGAAGTGGTGAATAAAGAACCAAATTTAACTACTCCTTTCCAGAAAATAACTGGAGGGCCCACAACAGGTATCAGGTACAAAACATAATGCTTCATAATTATAATGTTCAGTGCAACACAAGCCTAGGAAACTCAGTCCTGCAGGATGCTGCAGAGGCTGGAAGCATAAATGGGTTCAAAAAGCAGACAATTAAAGTATGGGTTCATTGTGGGCTACTAAAAACCACACTGAAATCTGTGGGTTAAAAGGCCCCAAACTGCTGACTGACAAAAGCTGTGAACACATAGGAAAACTGTTCTTAATATCCTCAGGTGCTTACTACCAGCCAACACCTGAGATCTTTGCTTTGACACAGCTCAACCTTTACTCTGGCAGGGCACCACAGATCCCTTTTGGGAGGTTTACTCTGGCAGGGCACCACAGATTCCTTTTTTTGGGAAGTTTAACATTCAAAACTACTTTTATACTTGAAAGTAATCTGAACCCATAAGATTGCAAGCTGTTAACAAAAGACAAATTAGCTGCTCTGTTTGTAGCTTTCACTCAGCCAATCAAATAACCTGCTCTAGTAACTTTACCTGTCATACAAACCTTTTTGATTAGTTTGCTTCAAGCTCAGGGGCAGCACTCGCAGCAGAAATGGTATTTGAAGGCTAGTTCATGCTGCTAATCACCTGGCAACTCACAGGGTACCACTCCAGCCCAAGTGACACCAGTCAATACCAGCCCCTTGGTCCAGCAAGGAAGCTGTATGGAAGTAACACGGATATTGCATAAGCCCAGGTTCCCCCTAAACCCACAGGAAGCATTTATCTGGAGCCTTATCTTTACCCAATCCAATCCAATCCAAAGGGATAGGATTTTACAAGGCCAAGTGCAGGGTTCTACACTTGAGCCACAACAACCCCAAGCAGCACTACAGGTTGGGGACAGAGTGGTTGGAGAGCAGCCAGCAGGAAAGGGACCTGGGGGTACTGGTAGAGAGTAGCTGAAGATGAGCCAGCAGTGTGCCCAGGTGGGCAGCAGAGCCAATGGCATCCTGGCCTGCATCAGGAACAGTGTGGCCAGCAGGACAAGGGAGGTTCTTCTGCCCCTGTACTCAGCACTGCTCAGGCCACCCCTTGAGTGCTGTGTCCAGTTCTGGGCCCCTCAATCCAAGAGAGATGTTGAGGTGCTGGAAGGTGTCCAGAGAAGGGCAACAAAGCTGGTGAGGGGCCTGGAACACAGCCCTGTGAGGAGAGGCTGAGGGAGCTGGGGGTGTGCAGCCTGGAGAAGAGGAGGCTCAGGGCAGACCTCATTGCTGTCTACAACTCCCTGAAGGGAGGCTGTAGCCAGGTGGGGTTGGGCTCTGCTGCCAGGCAAGCAGCAAGAGAACAAGGGGACAGAGTCTCAAGTTGTGTTGGGGAAGGTCTAGGCTGGATGTTAGGAGGAAGTTGTTGGCAGAGAGAGTGATTGGCATTGGAATGGGCTGCCCAGGGTGGTGGTGGAGTCTCTGTCCCTGAGGTGTTGAAGCAAAGCCTGGCTGAGGCACTTAGTGCCATGGTCTAGTTGATGGGACAGGCTGTGTGCTAGGTTGGACTTGATGATCTTGGAGGCCTCTTCCAACCTGGTTGATTCTATGATTCTATGATTTTATAAGGCTCGTTTTACTAAGGTGCTCTCAATTCATGGCAAGCAGCACAGGAAAAGGACACTGCTCTGGTAATGAATCCTCTACCAGACCATGATCTCCTCCAGCCTAGGGTCTCCTCCATCACAAGGATAAACACTTACAAGAAGTAGTTCTCCTGGCCAGGTAAGGTCATCCCAGCAATAGTAAAGCAGCATCCTTATTTCAGCCTCAGCCATGTGCACACAATCAGTGTGATACCCAAGGGACAGATAGTCTCAAGGATGGGCTCTGCTTCTTGCTGGAGAAGTCTAGGAGCCAGTGCACAGAGCACCAGCCCAGCTGTGCACAAGTGGCTGCTACTTGCCTAATGGGCAAGAAAAGCAGCGAAACTTTAGTCCACCTGAGGCAGAAACCAATCCAAGAGCAAGCATTAATTTTGGGGAGAGGGCAGATTGAAAAACATCCAATTATTTTTGGAATGAAAAACGCTCAACTTGGAAAGGAAGTCTTCACATCAGTCTAGATTACCTTGACCTCTCTGGCAGTTTTCACACAGCCAAGCAAGGGAAAAAAAAGAAAAGGAGAGATGAGGAGGGGGAAGAGATATAGAGGGAACAAGGGAGAGAAAGTAGAAAAGGAAAAAGCAATCAGAAACGTTCCACTCCCACCCCCAACTGGGTGACAACAGTTCAGCTTCTACCTTTGAAATTCGCCCAGAAAAATGACAGTAGCTTTTTATTTATCTTCCTGTTTGACACTGCCAAGCTCAGCTGCCAGGAAATCAGTTTTGAATAAAAATGTTTTGACCAGCTTTGCCTGAAACACTCAATTAGTGGTGAAGGACAGAGCGGGAGCAGGGAAGGGGAAAAGACAAGAGGCCAGCAGCTGAGCAGCGAAGCCAGAGTGACATGAGTTGGCAGCACCCAGGCCACCAAGCACCTGACAAACCTGTGTTCCAGTCTCTTATCTCAGTAAGGCTTTTCTTTTGAGGGATGCCCTGTACCACCTTCTCCAGAGAACCTCATAAGGCTGCCTAGGTCACTCAGATACTGGGAGAGGCCTCTCAGGTGCTTGGATCTAGCAATGGGAATGGCTGGTACCGAAAACACATCAGAAGGCTCTTTAGGAACCAGTCACCACAATGACAATCACCAAGCTGAGTTACTCTGACTCCAGCTATAGTTGGTATGCCAGGTTTCTTTCAGAGCTCAGATTCACACTCTTCCCTTCTTTTCCTCTTCTCTCTTTCATGAATATAGCACATCTCTCTGGTATCTCCAGCTTAATGCTCTGTTAGTTGGCTGGCTGACAGCTCTCAGAAAAGCATGTCTTTCCACTTTCAGTTCTGTTTAATCTTGCACAGAGAAGGTGTATTGCTTAAGTAACTTTTCCTACCCCTTCTTTTCTGCAGGAAGGAAAAAAAAAAAGAGGGAAAGTTTGAAAAAAAAAAAAAAAAAAAAAGGATGACAGCAAATGTTTTAACCTAAAAGGGAGCAATTTGCATGCAAATTAGACTTTTCAGGTGCCACAGAAGATGTGAGGGCCCTGCCAATCTGAAGGGGAAGAAATAAAGAGAAGAGTGAATTTTACACAAACACTGTCAAGTGATAAACCTGCAACTTTTAGTTTCTTCCCCAGGGCAAATTGTCCTTGAGAAAGAATCTCTCCTGTGCTACCTACATATTTATTTTGATACTCATTGACGCTACCATTGTGACACAAAGAAACTGTTTCTCCTTTTATTTATACGCCTCCTCAAAGTCCCTTGCATGCAGCCCTACGAATGTAGTCAATATGTGAGTAGGTGCAGCTGGATGTAAACCCAAGAGGGAAGCAGTTTCCTTACCAAACTCGATGAGAAAATGAGTTATACAATCAATAAAGCAGCACCACTCTGTAGAGGAGGAGAGAATTATATTATGTACTAAATAGCACCCAGGCATTATCACCAATAAATCATGGTGCTATGGGAGTTAGCAGAGACTCAAGAGGGGAGGTAAAGCTACTGAGAACAGAGGAGCCACAGGGAAAGCAGCAGCCTGCCACCAGCACTGTAGCTCAAGCAGTTCCTCCCAACAGTATTTTGCTCAACAGTTATCATTTCTTACACAGATAGAATCATAGAATCAAGCAGGTTGGAAGAGACCTCCAAGATCATCCAGTCCAACCTAGCACCCAGCCCTATCCAATCAACTAGACCATGGCACCAAGTGCCTCAGCCAGGCTTTTCTTGAACACCCCCAGGGACGGTGCCTCCACCACCTCCCTGGGCAGCCCATTCCAATGCCAATCACTCTCTCTGTGAAGAACTTCTTCCTAACATCCAGCATAGACCTGCCCCAGCACAACTTGAGACTGTGTCCCCTTGTTCTGTTGCTGGTTGCCTGGGAGAAGAGGCCACCCCCCACCTGGCTACAGCCTCCCTTCAGGGAGTTGTAGACAGTAATAAGATCACCCCTGAACCTCCTCTTCTCCAGGCTGCACACCCCCAGCTCCCTCAAACCTCTCCTCATAGGATTTGTGCTCCAGGCCCCTCACCAGCTTTGTTGCCCTTCTCTGGACATGTTCCAGCACCTCAACATCTTTCTTGAATTGAGGGGCCCAGAACTGGACTGGATGATGCTCCAAAGCTGGTATTCCTGGTAGAGAGTAAGGTTATTTGCACCTCTCACAAACAGACCTTTCAGACAATGATTCCTGTAGACATTTATGTTCTTCTGGCAGCACAGAGGTAGTGCTTTGGAAAGCTGAATGCACCAAGCCCTGTGGCAGGCAATGCCACAGCACTCCATGTGTAGGACCACGGCACCACAGCACAAAGCAGCAACACAGCGATTCAAACCACAGAATCATAGAATCAACCAGGTTGGAAGAGACATCCAAGATCATGCAGTCCAAGAACTGCCTGGATGCATTTAAGTGTGGCCTGCTCTAGGTGATCCTGCTCTGGCAGGGGGGCTGGACCAGGTGATCTCAGTGACATGGACAGAGGAATCGAGTGCACCCTTAGCAAGTTTGCAGATGGCACCATAGTGTGTGCTGCAGTTGACTTGCTAGAGGGCAGAAATGCCATCCAGAGGGACCCAGACAGGCTGGAGAGGTGGACTCAGGCCAACCTCATGACATGCAACAAGGCCAAGTGTAAGATCCTGCACTTGGGTTGGCACAATCCCAAGCACAGCTGCAGGCTGGGTGGCAAATGTCTGAGAGCAGCCCTGAGGAAAAGGACCTGGGGGTCTGGGGTGATGAAAAGCTCAACATGAGCCAGCAGTGTGAGTGCAGCCCAGACAGCAAACTGTGTGCTGGGCTGCAGCAAGAGCAGTGTGGCCAGCAGGGCAAGGGAGGGGATTCTGCCCCTTTACTCTGCTCTTGTCAGACCTCACCTGGAGTCCTGTGTGCAGTTCTGGAGCCTCCAACACAAGAGAACATTTTGAGGAGACCTTATAGTGGCCTTCCAGTGGGGGGGTCCTAAAGGAAGGCTAGGGTGTGACAATATACAAGGTCTTGTAATGGCAGGATAAGGGGTAATGGGTTGAAACTTGAAGAGGGGAGATTCAAACTAGATGTTAGGAAGAAGTTCTTTACAGTGAGGGTGGCAAAACACTGGAACAGGTTGTCCAGGGAGGTTGTGGTTGCTCCCTTCCTGGAGGTGTTCAGGGCCAGATTGGATGATGCCTTGAGCAACCTGTTCTAGTGGGAGGTGTCCCTGCCTATGGCAGGGGGTTGGAAGTGGATGATCCTTGAGGTCCCTTCCAACCTAACACCATAGAATCATAGAATCAACCACGTTGGTTGATCGTCCAGTCCAACCTATCACCCAGCCCTAGGCAATCAACTAGACCACAGCACTAAATGCCTCAGCCAGGCTTTGCTTCAACACCTCCAGGGATGGTGCCTCCACCACCTCCCTGGGCAGCCCATTCCAATGCCAATCTCTCTCTCTGCCAACAACTTCCAGCCTAGACCTCCCTTGGCACAACTTGAGACTGTGTCCCCTTGTTCTCTTGCTGGTTGCCTTCTATGATCATATGAGCTTTTGAGGTCACTCCAGATGCTGACATTCTATGATTATATGATCTGTCAAGGTCATTTCCAGCCACTGACATTCTATGCTTCTATGATCTGTCAAGATCACTTCCAGCTACTGACATTCTGTGCTTCTATGATCTGTTTAGGCCACCTCCAGCCACAGACATTCAATGATTCTATGATCTATCGAGGTCATTTCCAGCCACTGGAATCTATGATTCTATGACCTGTCAAGATCACTTCCAGCTACTGACATTCTGTGCTTCTATGCTTCTATGATCTGTTTAGGTCACCTCCAGCCACAGACATTCAATGATTCTATGATCTATCGAGGTCATTTCCAGCCACTGGAATCTATGATTCTATGATCTGTCAAGATCACTTCCAGCTACTGACATTCTGTGCTTCTATGCTTCTATGATCTGTTTAGGTCACCTCCAGCCACAGACATTCAATGATTCTATGATCTGTCAAGATCACCTCCAGCCACTGACATTCTATGATTCTATGATCTGTCAAGATCACTTCCAGCTACTGACATTCTGTGCTTCTATGCTTCTATGATCTGTTTAGGTCACCTCCAGTCACAGACATTCTATGCTTCTATGGATCCTTGATCTTTTGTGGTCATTTCCAGCCACTGACATTCTATGCTTCTATAATTCTATGATCTTTTGAGGTCACTTCCAGCCTCTGACATGCTATGATTCTATGATCTGTTGAGGTCACTTCCAGCCTCTGACATGCTATGATTCTATGATCTGTCAAGATCACTTCCAGCCACTGACATTCTTTGCTTCTATGCTTCTATGATCTGTTTAGGTCACCTCCCGCCACAGACATTCTATTCTTCAATGAATCCATGATCTGTTGAGGTCAATTCCAGCCTCTGACATGCTATGATTCTATGATCTGTCAAGATCACTTCCAGCCACTGACATTCTTTGCTTCTATGCTTCTACGATCTGTTTAGGTCACCTCCCGCCACAGACATTCTATTCTTCAATGAATCCATGATCTGTTGAGGTCAACTCCAGCCTCTGACATGCTATGATTCTATGATCTGTCAAGATCACTTCCAGCCACTAACATTTTGTGCTTCTATGATCTGTTTAGGTCGCCTCCAGCCACAGACATTCTATGCTTCTATGATCTGTTGAGGTCACTTCCAGCCTCTGACATGCTATGCTTCTATGTGCTGCACACAAGTTTTGCAAGTATCTGCATTTCTCCCTTCTCCCTCCCCACTCCTGGTACGCTAGTACAATTTACCACTCCTGTTCTTCCAAAAGTGTAACACCCTCTCTAAAATAGAAGAGGGCTGTGTGACATACCTAAAACAGTGAAATGCATCAGAGCAATTAGCAGTTCTGATGCTTTTATGGCTCTGATTGGAGTGCTGAGCTGAAGTGAAAAGCCAGTTCTCCCCTGGCAAACCACAGCAGCTCCGCACACGGGCTCCATCTGCCGGCACATGGCTCTCTGGGCTCCCCCAGCACATAGTAAACTGAAACAAAACCTACACAGCCATCAATTACATTTTTCTTCTCGCAGCCTATGAATTTCAATAAATACACCATCTGTTCATCTTCTGTGGGGGAGTTCAGTCATCTTCTTGGCAGCAATATTATTCTAGGGCAATTACCTGTGTCTTTATCACCTATCATTGTGCTTCATCATCTTTTCATCATGTGTAAAAAGCAACCGCTTTATTACTACGGTTTCTGTAGGCAGCCAGGTCCTGTTAGTTACCATGGAGATGATCTGTCAAAAGAAGTCTGCATTTAAAGAAGCAAAAGCTGAGAAAAGGAGGAGGAGAGAAGCACAAAGGGCCTGAAATGAACTTGTTTCTCCAAGTCAGAGTTTAAACACAGAAGGCACATCTCAGGCAGCAACGCTGAGATGCCACTAACAGCCTAGTTAGGAATCCATCAAACTGCCAATAGTGAGGATGAGTCAATGACTCACAAGCATTGCAATCCTCCCAGAGGTCAAAGACTCAGCTTTAATCCCTCAACTGAGCCCCACGACCTGCTCCTAGGAAGGGCAATTTCTTATTACTATAAATCAGAAGATAAATTAGGGGGAGGGAGGACAGGCAGGAACCAGGCAGCCACAGCAGTTTTCCCTTCCCTGGCGGCCACTAGCAAGACAGTGAATGTTACATCAGCCACACTGCAGTTTATACTCATTCCTTAAAAACTCTTTGAGTTAGTCCCTTTCTTCCCCAACTTCACTCTCTCTGTGCTCCACTTTCTCTCATCCCTTCCATGGATGCTCTGCTCTGTTGCCCCTAAGATGCACTCTGCTCTCCTCTTTCCATAAAAGATACACACACCTGTAGCTGTTCTACCTCTCTGGAGAATCTGTACTATGAGAAGAGGCTGAGGGAGCTGGGGGTGTGCAGCCTGCAGAAGAGGAGGCTCAGGGCAGACCTCATTGCTGTCTACAACTCCCTGAAGGGAGGCTGTAGCCAGATCAGGGTTGATCTCTTCTGCCAGGCAAGCAGCAACAGAACAAGGGGACAAAGCCTCAAGTTGTGTTGATGGAGGTCTAGGCTGGATGTTAGGAGGAAGTTGTTGCCAGAGAGAGTGATTGGCATTGGGATGGGCTGCCCAGGGAGGTGGTGGAGTCGCCATCCCTGAAGGTGTTGAAGCAAAGCCTGGCTGAGGCATTTAGTGCCATGGTCTGGTTGACTGGACAGGGCTGGGTGCTAGGTTGGACTGCATGATCTTGGATGTCTCTTCCAACCTGTTTGATTCTATGATTCTCTCTTTCCAAATTCCTATAGATTTCAAGAGCAGCTGTCAGTGCCAACTATTTACAGATGCCTCACCCACCCACACAACCCCCTGCCTTCACTTCATGAAATCCTGTTTTCCTCTTCTTATTTTTTCATCTCCTCCAGCCTTCCAGCTCCCATCCTTCCAAGCTGTAATTTCTCTCCTGTTACTGCAGGAAAAATATTAGCAAAGTACAAAGGACTTGCTGATGCTCTCTGTTTCTAGGATGCGTCATTAGCAGCCTTGAGCTGAAACATGCTGGGCTGCAAACTGCTTTGGTTCAATTCATCTCTGTATCTCTGGGGAAAAAAAAGCAATCTCAGAGCTATCCAATTTGTTTAATATCAAGCACACATGCACTGAGTTTTAATGATCTGGATTGTCATTCTGAATGACAACAGTACCACAAGTGACCACTTGTTCTCTATGTTCACAGCTACCTTCCTTCCACAGTAGAATCATAGAATCAGCCAGGGTTGGAAGGGACCACAAGGATCAGCTGGTTCCAACACCCCTGCCATGGCCAGGGACACCCTACCCTAGAGCAGGCTGGCCACAGCCTCATCCACCATGGCCTGAAACACCTCCAGGGATGAGGCCTCAACCACCTCCTTGGGCAACTCATTCCAGCCTCTCACCACTCTCATGCTCAACAACTTCCTCCTCACCTCCAGGCTGAACCTACCCATCTCCATCCTTGCTCCACTTCCCCCCAGTCCTGTCACTCCCTGACAGCCTCAAAAGTCCCTCCCCAGCTTTTTTGGAGGTTCCCTTCAGATCCTGGAAGGCCACAAGAAGGTCACCTGGGAGCCTCCTCTTCTCCAGACTCAAAAGCCCCAACTCTTTCAGTCTGTCCTCACAGCAGAGCTGCTGCAGCCCTCTGAGCATCCTCCTGGCCCTTCTCTGGACATGCTCAAGCATCTCCACATCCTTCCTGAAATGTGGGCTCCAGAACTGGATGCAGTACTCCAGTTGGGGTCTCAGCAGAGTGCAGTAGAGGGGAGAATCACCTCCCTCCACCTGCTGGCCAAATTTCTCCTGATGCAGCCTAGGATCTGGTTGGTCCTCTGGGCTGCAAGGGCACACTGCCAGCTCATGTTGAGCTTTTCATCCAGCAGCACCCCCATGTCCCTCTCCTCAGGGCTGCTCTCCAGTAGAATTACTCCAATCTTGCACATCATAAAATGATAATTAGGGAAGCAGAAAACACTTTCTAGAAGTTCCCCAGGCTTAAAAGCACTTTCACTTCTGTCTGTCCACCTGAGACATACTCAACGTACTCCATTTCCACTCAGTGCTAAGTGCCCACACTTCCCATGGGATTCTACGTTAGGAGGCTGAGTTTAAAGAGCATCAAATTTAGGTACTGCAAATGAGACAGACTTCTAGAAATCTGGGAGTATGCAACTATCAGGGTATTAAAAAAAGGCACTGCAGCAGAAATAGTGCTTGAGTGCAGCAGTGAAAAATTCCAGGACTTAAATTCTGAGAGAATAAGGAGGGAACACAAAATTGGAGAAGGGATAAATTGGAGAAGGGATTAGAGTAAAACAACAAGCTGGAAAGAAGAGAGGGTGATGGAAACTCAAAAATAATCCCCTCAAGGATATATCAGGAAAGCACAACCCTGAGAGCTCAAAGCAGAAATCTCAAGGATGGAATTAAAAATAACCAAACCTGGAAAAAAAAAAAGCAACATTTTCCTGAGGCAATAACAAGCCAAACAAGAACATTCACATTCTGGGCTACTCTGAAAGTTTAGCATGGAGCAGAAGTTCTTTCCCAGCTGTCCCCTTAGCAGAAGTCCTACTGAAGTCCTGCTGGAATGTGTCCAGAGAAGGGCAACAAAGCTGGTGAGGGGCCTGGAACACAAACCCTATGAGGAGAGGCTGAGGGAGCTGGGGGTGTGCAGCCTGCAGAAGAGGAGGCTCAGGGCAGACCTCATTGCTGTCTACAACTACCTGAAGGGAGGCTGTAGCCAGGTGGGGTTGGTCTCTTCTGCCAGGCAAGCAGCAACAGAACAAGGGGACACAGTCTCAAGTTGTGCTGGGGGAGGTCTAGGCTGGATGTTAGGAGGAAGTTGTTGTCAGAGAGAGTGATTGGCATTGGAATGGGCTGCCCAGGGAGGTGGTGGAGGCACTGTGCCCGGAGATGTTGAAGCAAAGCCTGGCTGAGGCACTTAGTGCCATGGTCTAGTTGATTGGGCAGGGCTGGGTGCTAGGTTGGCCTGGATGATGTTGGAGGTCTCTTCCAACCTGGTTGACTCTATGATTCTATGAAAGACCAAAAACACAGATAGATCAGATGCTACAACAGCTTCAGCTGCTGAGGAAATGGCACCCACGCACCCTTTAAAGGTGTGGCTTCTGTGTTTCCTCTTTCTCTCTGTAGACACCTTTCACAGTCAGGTTGAGCTATCAGCTTCCACATGGTGCTTTACCTTGTACAAGACAGGCCCAGGGAGAGTCACATTGCTGCTCTTTAGCATGGCTGGTTGCTGCACAGATTGGATGTAGATGGAAAAGTGCCCAGGCCCAAAAACTGCTTTCCAGAATCCTGGGCCAACTTGAGCTGCCACTTGCTAGGCATGCTGTAAAAACTTCTGCTTCTGCTAACCTCATTTCCTCCAGCCAAGCATTCCAGACAGGCTTATTGGATGCTGACTCCCTTCACAGGATCTCTGTGCCCTTCCAAGACAGATGCCCTCAACCAGCAGCATCTGCGTTGCCTCTGCCACTGGCAGTGCTGGCAATCAGCCGGGGCAGATGCTGATCCTGCTGGCCACTGACAGCTCTCAAGGAAGATCCAGGAGAGTTGTTCCAACAGAAGAGTTGTTCCAGGAGAGTTGTTCCAACAGGGAATGTTGCCTGCCCTGCCTGCTTCTACTGGGGCTGCTTGGGCTGCTCTGCCTGGGGCAGCAGGACATCTTAGTGCATGCCACCACACACAGTCCACCACTAGGACATGCATAGCAAGGTCCTTGTCTGTCACTCCAATTTTCCCCAGCCCTCAGTAGCTTTGTAAAAATTACTACTTCTGCTCATTCTGTGGCTTGAACAGATGATTCCAGTCACTGCTGTGCACTTGCACAGCAATCTGCCCTCTGTAGAGACCTTCCAAGGGAATGCAGGGGAGGGATAATGGAAAGCACTATGGGGCTTTTGAGTTGTCTCAGTCTGGCCATCCACAGCTTGCAAAAGACAGGAGTGAGCAGCAGGTGGTGATGGCCAGGCAAGAGCAAAGCAGAGTGCAGGATAAAGCAGTGCTACAGACTGGAGACAGAGTGGCTGGAGAGCAGCCAGGCAGAGAGGGACCTGCTGATTCTGGTAGAGAGCAGTTGAACATGAGCCAGCAGTGTGCCCAGATGGGCAGGGGAGCCAATAGCATCTCCATCAGGAACAGTGTGGTCAGCAGGACAAGGGAGGTTATTCTGCCCCTGTACTCAGCACTGCTCAGGCCACACCTTGAGTGATGTGTCCAGTTCTGGACTCCTCCATTCAAGAGAGATGTTGAGATACTGGAATGTGTCCAGAGAAGGGCAACGAAGCTGGTGAGGGGCCTGAAACACAACCCTGTGAGGAGAGACTGAGGGAGCTGGGGGTGTGCAGCCTGCAGAAGAGGAGGCTCAGGGCAGACCTCATTGCTGTCTACAACTCCCTGAAGGGAGGCTGTAGCCAGGTGGGGTTGATCTCTTCTGCCAGGCAAGCAGCACCAGAACAAGGGGACACAGTCTCAGGTTGTAGTGGGGTAGGTCTGGGTTGGATGTTAGGAGGAAGTTGTTGTCAGAGAGAGTGATTGGCATTGGAATGGGCTGCCCAGGGAGGAGGTGGAGTCGCTGTGCCTGGAGGTGTTGAAGAAAAGCCTGGCTGAGGCACTTACTGCCATGGTCTAGTTGATTGGCCAGGGCTGGGTGCTAGGTTGGACTGGATGATTCCATGATTCTATGATAAAGAAATATTTTTTCTTTTCTTTGGAGAAAATAAAATCTGTTCAAGCCAACCCAACACATAAAATGCAGCACTCCAAAAAACCGCTTCCAAAAAACAGCCAAAGCATCCATCAGGAATGGACTTTCCAGTTCCCTTGCAGGGCAGAGAGGGGGGTACCAACATGTCCCTTTTTGCTCCCTTCTAGAGCCAAAAGCATCTTTCCCTACTGGCACTCAAGAGCTGCTGCAGGACAAGGCTCAGCAGGTCTGTACCTTCCCAGAGGAGCTGCCACATCCAGGCAGAGTCCACATCACTTCTGCTGAGGATCTGTGCCTGGGCAGAGGGAAGAATGTATCTGTTCATCCCTCAGCATCATCACACACATCATTCCTAACAGTCAGCATGACCTTGCAGCTGTGTGCAAAGCATCACCTTCCCAGGCTTGAACTGGCTTGCATGATCATCCTTTGGCATGGTGATTAACATGTGGACTCAGCACAGATATTCACAAGTTGAGCTGGCACTTGGCAATGCAAGTGTAAAACAAGCAATGGCTAGACAGAGCAGGCTGGGATAACACATGGCATGCCAGATGCTCATCCAGCACAAGGTCACTACTGCTCAAATTTACTTCACCAGTGGCAATTGCATTGTCAGACCACCTGAACTGTGCCTTGAACTGTCTTAAATGCATTGAACTCAGTGATCCAGCATCACTTTTCATCAAATCATAAGGTAGAGAGAGCAATGGGAAAAATACAGGAAGAGGAACAGCAATAAAGAGGGAGAAAAATAGACTGATTCACTCAACAAAATGCATCATCAACTCTGTTCAGAACTGCTTTTTGCCAAAGAACCAAATGGAAGGCAACCTTGCATGTTCCATGGTTTTCCAGGTATAAACAAGTAACCATAGCTTGTCTGCAGGAGTAATCCAGAAACCAGAGCTCCCACAGCACTACAGGCAGCCCTTCTCCACCTGGAGAACAGACTGGATGAGGAACTTAGTGCCATGGTCTAGTTGATTGGCTAGGGCTAGGTTGGACTGGATGATCTTGGAGGTCTCTTCCAACCTAGTTGACTCTATGATTCTAGTGACAAACAGGCAGCCAAAAAGGCTGCAGGCAAAGGGGAGGCAGCCTGCCTTCTCATGGACAGACTTACTTCATTGATCTGCAGTTCTGTGACAAATGAACCCAATTTTGATAAAATAGTAACTTCCAGCACATTAGCACTTTCAAGATGTCAATGAAGCTGAGATACCACAGTTCAGGGTGCAACATGGAGTGCCCTTACAGCATCTTTTTCTGATTGTGCCCAGAAGTTTTTCAGGCACAGTGGAAAAGGGGTATAGAATCATAGAATCAACCAGGTTGGAAGAGACCTCCAACATCATCCAGGCCAACCTAGCACCCAGTCCTAGCCAGTCAACCAGACCATGGCACTAAGTGCCTCAGCCAGGCTTTGCTTCAACACCTCCAGGGACAGCGACTCCACCACCTCCCTGGGCAGCCCATTCCAATGCCAATCACTCTCTCTGGCAGCAACTTCCTCCTAACATCCAGCATAGACCTCCCCCACCACAACTTGTTCTGTTGCTGCTTGCCTGGCAGAAGAGATCAACTCCCACCTGGCTACAGCCTCCCTTCAGGGAGTTGTAGACAGCAATGAGCTCTGCCCTGAGCCTCCTCTTCTCCAGCCTAAACACCCCCAGCTCCCTCAGCCTCTCCTCATAGGGTTTGTGTTCCAGGCCCCTCACCAGCTTTGTTGCCCTTCTCTGGACACGTTCCAGTATCTCAACACCTCTCTGGAATTGAGGAGCCCAGAACTGGGCACAGTAAAACACAGCCCACTCACCAGCATTGGTGGCAGAGATGGAAACCAGAACCTAATACCCAAAATGCCAATCTGAAAGATGAAGTTAATGAATAGGTATCACTAACACTTTTAACCCCATAATACACAGCCATAAAGAAAGCAATCCACATTTCTGGGAGCAAAGCAGTGTTAATTATTTCAGCTCATGGCATGTTTCTAGCCTCAGTTCAGCAGCAGCCTCGACTTGAACCTTAAAAACTTCACACTAAATGTATTCCTGGCCTCATCCTAGGGCAGCAGTTTACTGGCAGTGGTAAAGTGTACAGTCAGCACCACCCACACCAGTCTGCCTGGCAAAGGAGCTGGGCTGGACTGGATTCAAAGGCAGCTCACAGCTGGGGAGATGAGACACAAATCATTAATTCTGACACAGGTTGGTGGAAAAACAGGAGCTCCCTCAGAGCTTCTGGGGAAAAAGGTCAGAAGACCTCAGATCACATCCCCTGTTGTTCTTGTGTCACTTTGGGAATGCACATGCTATGCTTTTTGAGTTTCTCTGTATATATTACAGATTTATTGGCTGTTATACAGGCTTTTTACAGCTGTTTCATTAAAGACAAATTAAAGCAGGCAGCCAAAGTCAAACTAGAACTTTGCAGAGGCAGAAAGTCCTGAGCAAACAGTTTTTACTGCTTAGTATAGGTTTGAGGAAGACAGAAGGAGATACTAGATCTAGATGACATTTTACCTTGTGTCTGCAGGTAGCCACATGCAATCATAAGGCAAACTCTTGAAAATACACTGACAATTTCCTTCAGATGATTTTCTGTCCTTGTTACTTAGAGATATTTCAAGAAGAGAGCAAAACATTGTGCTGTCATTTGCTAAGATTGATGCACAGTCAGCAGAGTACTTTGGTGACATTGTGTTCCCTTCATATAAATGCAAACACACATCTGACTTCCAGCTACACGGACCAGCAATCCACTTACACACTTCATTACATAGCACCCTGCAGCACTCAAATCCAGGATCCTTCCTCCCTAAGTTGGCAATTTTTCTTCTGCTTTAAAGCCCAAACTCAAGCTGAGATTCTCAGACAAGGGGTTACATGTACTCAGGAAGCTCAAAGCATTCATCCTCTCCAAGGAACAGCTCATTACACAAGTTTATTCCAGCACCAAAAAGAAGTTAGGGATGTCCTTATGAGCCAATGGCATCCTGGCCTGGATCAGGAGCAGTGTGGCCAGTAGGACAAGGGAGGTTATTCTGCCCCTGTACTCAGCACTGCTCAGGCCACACCTTGAGTGCTGTGTCCAGTTCTGGGCTCTTCAATTCAAGAGAGATGTTGAGATGCTGGAAGGTGTCCAGAGAAGGGCAATGAAGCTGGTGAGGAGCCTGGAGCATAGTCCTGGGAGGAGAGGCTGAGGGAGCTGGGGGTGTGCAGCCTGGAGAAGAGGAGGCTCAGGGCAGACCTCATTGCTGTCTGCAACTCCCTGAAGGGAGGCTGTAGCCAGCTGGAGGTTGGTCTCTTCTGCCAGGCAAGCAGCAAGAGAATAGGGGGACAAAGCCTCAAGTTGTGCTGGGGGAGGTCTAGGCTGGATGTTAGGAGGAAGAAGTTGTTGTCAGAGAGAGTGATTGGCATTGGAATGGGCTGCCCAGGGAGGTGGTGGAGTCTCTGTCCCTGGAGGTGTTGAAGCAAAGCCTGGCTGAGGCACTTAGTGCCATGGTCTGGTTGAGTGGCTAGTGCTGGGTGCTAGTTTGGACTGGATGATCTTGGAGCTCTCTTCCAACCTGGTTGATTCTATGATTCTATGATCTCTGCACCCATTAGATAAAATGCTTAAAAGGCAGCAAGAAAACCTATCAGGGGTAAGTTAGACACAGTTCTTCTGAATGTGGAGTGAGAAAACAGAACTGTGGTCCTTTCCAACTTTGTTTTCTATGATTATCTGTGCTCCTCAGATACCCTCCTGCTGATCAGTATACAAACACAGTCAAAACAGGATTTGATTCCTATTTTGTTCAAGCTGGGGAGCTTCCACACAAAACAATTATGTCTCTGTTTTGCTTCGGGTCCTAAACATCCAAACAAACAGAAAAGACTACAAAAGTAATCACAACTAAACACAGCAGTGAGCAACCCTGCAACAGGTGAGTCAGTATTAAAATCCATCAGGCAGAGAAACACGACTCTTAAATTTATGGCTTGGTTTCAGGAGTTGGGAAGAGTCTCTTCATTTCCTGTACCTCTTGAGTATTTACTATGTATGCTATGAGCTAAGTCTTCCAGAGTTATTTTATTGTCATGTTCTAAGCACTTCTGCATTGTAAATCATTGATTTTTATCTCTTTCTCCCAATCAATGCAAAGATATTTATGCTGAACACATAAAAGCTCCTGACACTATAGAAAAAAAACCACAATTACACCCTGCAAGATGCTTGGGTTTGGTGGTTGACATCACAGAATTATCCATTACACTCTGTACATGCCTGCCATTTACAGGAAAGCAGTGTGACCTTGCCTGCCTGCACTTTGCACCTCCTCAACCTGGTGAAGCAACATGTCTGGACCTTGCAGCAGAGACAGCTCTGCCTGCCTCAGAGAGAACCTGAACTGCTAATTGTGAAAGCTAGGAAAAATCATCACAGCAGAAGCAGCTCTCATATCAGTCCTCCTCCTGTGCTCCTACCAGACTTGATTTGCTGTCAGAGACAAGATGTTAGCTAGACAGATCTTTCTTCTAACTGCTGCAGTCATGCTCCTCTCAACAGCCCCAAGGGTAGACTGCAAAACTTCATTATCTCACCCTGTTTGCAGTGCTCCAAGGATGGGCCTTGCATCTACTGCCTGTCAGTGTGCCAGGCTGGTCCTTCTGTCTATTCCTGCTAGCAAAGACTATATTTAAACTGCAGGGCTGACACACTGAGGCACCTGCAAACTCCTGGTAAAGTAATTCTCCAGAGCACACCATGGAGGCACCGTCCCTGGGGGTCTTCAAGAAAAGACTGGATGAGGCACTTGGTGCCATGGTCTAGTTGATTGGATAGGGCTGGGTGCTAGGTTGGACTGGATGATCTTGGAGGTCTCTTCCAGCCTGGTTGATTCTATGATTCTATGATTCTATGATCCCTTTGTGCCTGGCCACCCTAGTTCCCTTCTGAATGATGCTGCACCCTTCCCAGATGCAACTGGAACACTGGGCAAAAAAATACAGGGCATACTTGGATGGCTCCCTCACTCCATGCAACTGGCAAGACAGGTTCCCAGGATGAGCCAGGAACCAGCTCTTTTATCTTGGCAAATTTGCAACAGACCTGTCAAGTCTGAGTGGTTCATGTTCCTGACGCCCACCAGTCCTGTCTTGCACTTCTTCAAGCAGCAGCAATTTACACCTTCCTAGCAAAGCATGGATGAGTCTGTGCTCCCTGGAAAGAACCCACCAAAGGACCTCCCGGGAGATGCACTCTCTCAGCCTCAGCATCACACTCTCTCTCCCCACTATATCACCAGCTCAGCCATGAAAAGAAGGTTTCTGCCATGCTGTGACAGATATATGGATGTGTCCCACCATCACACATCAGAGAGTGTTTCACTCCACCCTAAATTAGGCAGCAGTTGAAGAAGACCACGCAGAAAGCATGCTGTACTTTCCCTGCCACATCTGTCAACTAAGTCTTTCTGTTTCCAATGAAGTCAGAGCTGTGGTGACCACATTAGATTCAGCCTGGAAGTCATGAACACACCTTAATGAAAGTATATAAAGAGAGAATATTGAACACCCAATGCTCATCGTTTTCTCTGCTGTTTGCAAGAGTAACAATGACAAAAGCATTGACACCAGCAGAAGCTTGAGGGCCCAGATTGTGCTAGTTTGAGACTAGTTGGAATATTTTCATAGAGTCATAGAATCAATCAGGTTGGAAGAGACCTCCAAGATCATCCAGTCCAACCTAGCACCCAGCCCTGACCAATCAACCAGACCATGGCACTAAGTGCCTCAGCCAGGCTTTTTTTATAGGCTGTGAAAAGGAGAAAATGGTGATGTCTGCTTCACTCATAGGCTTGCTGAGATGTATACAAACAAGAACACAAAATATAGATAAGGCAGTGCCTCTCTGTTGCAGCTGGTGCCTGTACTTTTCCCCCTATCCTGCTTTCTGGGTAACTAACCCTTCTGCTTTCTAATCCCCCTGATCGATCCTCCAAACTCACCTTGCACATAAGTCTGGAAGAACATAGAGGGGTGGGAAGAAGGTGGAAGGATAGTTGGGAGTCCCTCCTGGGACCCAGGTTTCTGGGAAGCCTGTTGTGTTTCTGTATCACAGGATGTTAGGGGTTGGAAGGGACCCAAGGAGATCATCCAGTCCAAACCCCCCTGCCAGAGCAGGACAATCACAGATCACAGAGGAACACATCCAGACAGGCCTGGAAAGTCTCCAGAGAAGGAGACTCCACAACCTCTCTGGGCAGCCTGTGCCAGTGCTCTGGGACCCTCACAGTAAAGAAGTTCCCCCCTGTGTTGAGCTGGAACCTCTTGTGCTGCAACTTAGGCCTATTGCTCCTTGTCCTATCCCAGGGAGCAGTGAGCAGAGCCTGTCCCACCCCTCCTGGCAGCCCTCAGATACTTATAACCATTTATCAAATCCCCTCTCAGTCTTCTCTTCTCCAGACTAAGCAGCCCCAGGTACCTCAGCCTCTCCTCATCAGCCATGCCTTCCTGTCCCCTCATCATCCTTGTAGCCCTCTGCTGGACCCTCTCCAGCAGATCCCTGTCCCTCTTCAACTGGGGAGCCCAAAACTGAACACAGCACTCAAGATGAGTACTTTTTAACTTGTCTATGTCTGTCTGTAGCTGTAGATATTGTAAATATCTGCTTGTACATTGTGCTAAGCTGTAAATATAAAGCTTCATTTCTTAATTTCCATCTCAGCTGAGTCTAGTCTGGGTGATTTCATAGAGTGGGGGGGCAGGTAACACCCAAACCATCACAGTCATCAAGCTTAATTCTCTAAGACTCTGCCTGGCCCAGATGAGCAAGACAGAAGTATCTCTCATTAGTAGAACAATTATCTTTTTTTGTCCAGTAGATATAAGTACCAGATGCTGCATGGGAAATTTATTCATTCATAGCCAAACTGCTCATACTGGATCTATTTTAAGGCTTTAAACTTTCCCCTAGAGGGAGTTGGAGTTTTCAATCTCCTCTCAAAACAGGCAGAACTCAGCCAGGTTCACTGCAGATCAACTCCATTAACATAAGACCAAATTACTCTGGGGGGAAAGGACAATAAAAGGGCCTCACCATGTTTTAAAACTGACAGCTACACTCTGAATCTCAAATTTTAAGGGGGAAAAGAAAAATTTTCCCTCCCCCACCATTTTTCACTCACTGATGAACACCTGCAGCATCAGGCAGGCAAAAGGAGCAGTGTCAGAATGCCAAGCACACACTGAGGGTAGAATCATAGAATCAACTGGGTTGGAAGAGACCTCCAAGGTCATCCAATACAACCTAGCACCCAGCCCTAGCCAGTCAACTAGATCATAGAATCATAGAATCAAGCAGGTTGGAAGAGATCTCCAACATCATCCAGTCCAACCTAGCACCCAGCCCTAGCCAGTCAACCAGACCATGACATTAAGTGCCTCAGCCAGGCTTTGCTTCAACACCTCCAGGCACAGTGACTCCACTACCTCCCTGGGCAGCCCATTCCAATGCCAAGCACTCTCTCTGACAACAACTTCCTCCTAACATCCAGCCTAGACCTCCCCCAACACAACTTGAGACTGTGTCCCCTTGTTCTGTTGCTGCTTGTCTGGCAGAAAAGACCAACCCCACCTGGCTACAGCCTCCCTTCAGGTAGCTGTAGACAGCAATGAGGTCACCCCTGAGCCTCCTCCAGGCTGCACACCCCCAGCCTCTCCTTGTGCACACATGTGCCTGGATGTGAACTTCTCCAAAAGGAAATGGAGGCATCTGAGAGTTATTCTCTAATTTAGCTCACAGCAAGCAACTGCTCAGATTTTGAGAGGTTCCACAGGTCTTGAGCACCACAAGATCTGAATTTGGGTTCACTTTGCAGAGACACCGAAAGTCACAGGCTGCAGATGTGAACTCCCTCATAAAGCAGAAATCCATGCCAAACACTCGTTAGACAATCAGCCAGCTGCACACAAAAAGTTTATTGAGTAGCAAGGAGTAGCTACCAACTCCTTCTGACAGCATAAGCAGCCTCTAGGTTGTGGCTCAACATCCTTAAGAGCAGCTTGACATATGGAATCAACACCCTGTCAGTTTGAGTGCAGCCTTGTAATGTTATCTGCAGATGTGTATGTATGGCACATCCAGGCTCCTACCAAAAATTAATTTGAAACCTCCCAGCACAGAGAAACTTTGCTTCAAGCTGTGCTCTGCTGACACAATGATTTATTGATTTTTCTCTGCACAATAAAAACAGAGAGCACTCCCAGTCAGAGGATGTGTTACACTAGGAAATTGTCCTAGAGGAGAGGGGGGAAGCAACGTGAAATCAAATAGCTCTTGGTTGGACTCTGTGAGATGCACAGGAAGGATGAGCTTGGGTTTGTTTGCTTCCTTAAATCATCCACAAATATCCTATAGGTTTTCAAGAGATGAAAATGTTCTCAACATGAGTATGGCCAGGCTAATGCTTGAAGTTCTTCTGAAAAGAAATGGACAGGGCTGGGTGCTAGGTTGGACTGGATGATCTTGGAGGTCTCTTCCAACCTGGTTGATTCTATGATTCTATGAAATAGAATCAGTCAGGGTTGGGAGGGACCACAAGGATCAGCCAGTTTCAACACCCCTGCCATGCCCAGGGCAACCCAGTCCAGCCTCTCACCACTCTCATGATGAACAACTTCCCCCTCATGTCCAGTCTGAATATTCCCACCTCCAGCTTTGCTCCATTCCCCCCAGTCCTGTCACTCCCTGACAGCCTCAAAAGTCCCTCCCCAGCTTTTTTGGAGGCTCCCTTCAGAAGGCCACAGGAAGGTCACCTGGGAGCCTTCTCTTCTCCAGACTGCACAGCCCCAACTCTTTCAGTCTGTGCTCACAGCAGAGCTGCTGCAGCCCTCTAAGCATCCTCCTGGCCCTTCTCTGGACTCACTCCAGCATCTCCACATCCCATTTGTAATAGGGGCTCCAGAACTGGATGCAGTACTCCAGCTGGGGTCTCCCCAGACCGGAGCAGAGGGGGAGAATCACCTCCCTCACCCTGCTGCTCACGCTTCTCCCGATGCAGCCCAGGCTCTGGGGCCATCAAGACTTCTTGGTACGGAAATTTTCCTTCATCAAAGCTTTCTGTGAAACAAAGATTTCTACCTAATACTATAGTATTTGAAAGTATTTTAAGCAATCATCCTGCAGAGCAAGACTGCTGTGAAAAAGCCTGCAGGTGCTACTGTCAGAGGGATGCTGCACTGCCCTCTAGAGTCTTCGTCACTTTCTCATCCCAGCATCTAGACGCAGACTCCTATAAAACCAGCTCTACAGACCAGAGAGTGCAGTGCTGTTACCAGGTATGAACCATGAACAGCAATTAAGACAAGAGGTCAGATCTCAGACTCCACAAGTAGCTCTCCGTGTTATTTTGGATAACGTTTTCCCCCCGCCCCTCCCCTCCCTCCTTTTATTTGTATTTAGAAATACATATCTATAAAATAAGGTTTGGCATTTTGGGGAAAGACTTTCAAATCAGTATCTCTATATCCTACACAAATGAAGATGTCAATAAAGGTAAAAAAACAAATGTTGTGTTTGTTGTTTACTCTACTTGCTCCCTTCCCCAAAGTCATCACTACTCTGATAACTGAGATCACTGGTCAAAGAAACTAGCAAAGAAAGAAAATTCATCATAGAATCACCCAGGTTGAAAGAGACCTCCAACATCATCCAGTCCAACCTAGCACCCAGCCTTATCCAGTCAACCAGACCATGGCACTAAGTGCCTCAGCCAGGCTTTGCTTCAACACTTCCAGCCACAGAGACTCCACCACCTCCCTGGGCAGCCCATTCCAATGCCAATCACTCTCTCTGACAACAACTTCCTCCTAACATCCAGCCTAGACCTCCCCCAACACAACTTAAGACTATGTCCCCTTGTTCTCTTGCTGCTTGCCTGGCAGAAGAGACCAACCCCACCTGGCTACAGCCTCCCTTCAGGGAGTTGCAGACAGCAATGAGCTCTGCCCCGAGCCTCCTCTTCTGCAGGCTGCACACCCCCAGCTCCCTCAGCCTCTCCTCACAGGGCTGTGCTCCAGGCCTCTCACCAGCTTTGGCGCCCTCCTGTGGACACCTTCCAGCACCTCAACATCTCTCTTGAATTGAGGAGCCCAGAACTGGACACAGTACTCAAGGTGTGGCCTGACCAGTGCTGAGTACAGGGGCAGAATAACCTCCCTTGTCCTACTGGCCACACTGTTCCTGATGCAGCCCAGGGTGCCATTGGCTCTCTTGCCCACCTGGGCACACTGCTGGCTCATGTTCAGCTCCTCTCTACCAGTACCCCCAGGTCCCTTTCTGCCTGGCTGCTCTCCAGCCACTCTGTCCCCAGCCTGTAGCTCTGCTTGGGGTTGTTGTGGCCAAAGTGCAGAGCCCTGCAGTTGGCCTTGTTAAATCTCATCCCATTGGATTCTGCCCACCCATGCAGCCTGCCAAGGTCCCTCTGCAGGGCTCTCCCACCCTCCAACAGCTCCACACCTGCTCCTAGCTTGGTGTCATCTGCAAACTTTGTCCCTACCAGTTATGCACCTGAGCAGCCTACAGACTGTCCCAACAGGTATCACCTGTTTTTCTGTTTTGAAAGACATTCTTCATACTTGAATAGTGCTCAAAGGCTATAGCTGATTTCAGAATTCCCTGACAAGTTCCCAGTAAGAGATGGCTTACACCTTAAACATCACTTTGAGCCTAAAGGAACAAAAAGGGGATGAAGTTAGGACAGAATCCATTTTGCTTCGTTTGTCTCTATCCACATCAAATTGCACAAGCACTGTGGGGGCTGCTTAATTTCCAAAGTGCAATAGTTCCATGCCTGAGGGTGCACACACACTAAGCATCCTTGAAAGAACAGAAGCTGAGCCAGCCTCCTGCTGCCCATTATCAGTTGACCTGCTGACCTTGTCAGCATCACAGCAGTTACTCTGAGTTCAGAGCTAGAAAACAAGGTCTCAGCCTCATGAAGCCTCCTGGGAGAAAGGAGGGAGGAGTAAAGCACTCTGGGGAAGTGGAGAAAATAACAACAAACCACACAAACCCCCCCATACTGCTCAGCTTCTAAAGACATGCTGCAAATCACAAAACCAGGACTATCAGGACCCCTCTCAAAGAGCCTGAAGTTTATAGTAAGTCTTTTGCAGCCATGGGAAATGAAGCATTGCTGCAGGATGGGCAGTGTCCAGGACAACATCCAACTGCTGGGTGGCACTGGGAACATCAAGGACTGCATTTTGTGCATGCCATTCCTAGGCACAGAGGATAAGGGCACAAAACACAGCTCTTAGACTTTATCTAGCTACGTGCCAGCATCTGAAGGAGCTCTGAGCTCTCCAAGAGACATTCACTTCAGGACATCATTTGTTAGCTGTGGTGCTGTTAAACTGCTGTCAGCCTCAGTGACCTCCAAGATCACCCAGTCCAACCTAGCACTCAGCCCTGGCCAATCAACTAAACCATGGCACTAAGTGCCTCAGCCAGGCTTTGCTTGAACACCTCCAGGGTGGATGCTCAGAGGGCTGCAGCAGCTCTGCTGCGAGCACAGACTGAAAGAGTTGGGGCTGTTCAGTCTGGAAAAGAGGAGGCTCCCAGGTGACCTTCTTGTGGCCTTCCAGTATCTGAAGGGGGCCTACCAAAAAGCTGGGGAAGGATTTTTTAGGCTGTCAGGATATCAGGGAGTGACAGGACTAGGGGGAATGGAGCAAAGCTGGAGGTGGGGAGATTGAGACTGGATGTGAAGAGGAAACTGTTGAGCATGAGAGTGGTGAGAGGCTGGAATGGGTTGCCCAGGGAGGTGGTTGAGGCCCCATGGCTGGAGGTGTTTAAGGCCAGGCTGGATGAGGCTGTGGCCAGCCTGCTTTAGGGTAGGGTGTTCCTGGGCATGGCAGGGGTGTTGGAAGTAGATGATCCTTGTCTCTTCCAACCCTGTCATTCTATGATTCTAAACACTGAGGTGCTGTTACCCCCACCCAAGACAAAGCTGGAAAGATTCTGAGCAGGCCAAATGTACATCACATTGGATCACACTCAATTAACTTAATCAAGTATTTCTCTAATGAAAACATACATTTCTGGGCTGGTAGCTTCTGACTCAACTACAGCTCATTCATTGGACCTGGACAAGCTGGACAGATGGATGCAGTCCAACACCATGAGTTTTAAGAAGGTCAAATGCAGAGTTCTGCACTTTGGCCATAACAACCCCATGCAGTGCTACAGACTTGGCTCAGAGTGACTCGAGAGCAGCCAGGCAGAGAGGTACTGGTCAACTGGTATATGGTCAATAGGAGACCGAAGATGAGCCAGCAGTGTGCCCAAGTGGCCAAGAAGGGCAATGGCATCCTGGCCTGTATCAGAAATAGTGTGCTCAGGAGGACCAGGGAAGTCATTCTGGGCTCCTCAATTCAAGAATGATGTTGAAGTGCTTGAATGTGTCCAGAGAAGGGCCCCAAGGCTGGTGAGGGTGCTGGAGCACAGCCCTACGAGGAGAGACTGAGGGAGATAGGGGTGTTCATCCTGGAGAAAAGAAGGCTCAGGGGAGACCTCATTGCTGTCTACAACTACCTGAAAGGAGGTTGTAGCCAGGTGAGGGTTGGTCTCTTCTCTGAAGCACCCAGTGACAGAAGAGGACACAGTTCAAACTGCACCAGGGCAGGCTTAGGCTGGACATTAGGAAGAAATTCTTCATGGAAAGAGTGATTGGCATTGGAATGGGATGCCCAGAGAGGTGGTGGAGTCACCCTCCCTGGAGGTATTTAAAAGGTTTAGTTAATTAGAAAGCTTAGGTGATAGGTTGGGCTCAATGATTCTAGAGGTCTTCTCCAATCTGGTTAATTCTGTGATTCTGTGAATGTTAAGGAAAAAAAAATCATTCAAAAAACCATCTGTCCTCTTTAAGTAAGAAACTATTTTTGCCTGCATGATGAGTCCAAACCATTATAAAACACGTGGAGTGGGGAATCTAAATGAAGAATAAAAAGAGAGGGAAAGACAGCTGCTACCTTCTGCTTGTCACAGTAAAGCATGTGACAGGTCTTATACTCTTCACCTAACTATGCATCAAATAGCCTATTGCCATCCCATTATCTGAAGCTACACAGTACACACTACAGGGAGGCATGGGGATTAGAGTACAAAAAGTGAGATGTAGTCAATGAAGAGAGAGAGAGTAGGAGAGCCCTGCAGAGGGACCTTGCCAGGCTGGATGGGTGGGCAGAGGCCAATGGGATGAGATTTAACAAGGCCAAGCGCAGGGTTCTGCACTTGAGCCACAACAACCCCAAGCAGAGCTATAGGCTGGGGACAGAGTGGCTGAGAGCAGCCAGGAGGAAAGGGACCTGGGGGTACTGGTAGAGAGTAGCTGAACATGAGCCAGCAGTGGGCCCAGATGGCCAAGAGAGCCAATGGCATCCTGGCCTGCATCAGGAGCAGTGTGGCCAGTAGGACAAGGGAGGTTATTCTGCCCCTGTACTCAGCACTGCTCAGGCCACACCTTGAGTGCTGTGTCCAGTTCTGGGCTCCTCAATTCAAGAGAGATGTTGAGATACTGGAACGTGTCCAGAGAAGGGCAACAAAGCTGGTGAGGGGCCTGGAACACAAACCCTATGAAGAGAGGCTGAGGGAGCTGGGGGTGTGCAGCCTGCAGAAGAGGAGGCTCAGGGCAGAGCTCATTGCTGTCTACAACTACCTGAAGGGAGGCTGTAGCCAGGTGGGGGTTGGCCTCTTCTCCCAGGCAACCAGCAATAGAACAAGGGGACACAGTCTCAAGTTGTGCCAGGGTAGGTCTAGGCTGGATGTTAGGAGGAAATTGTTGGCAGAGAGAGTGATTGGCATTGGAATGGGCTGCCCAGGGAGGTGGTGGAGGCACCGTCCCTGGAGGTCTTCAAGAAAAGGCTGGATAAGGCACTTGGTGCCATGGTCTGGCTGACTGGCAAGGGCTGGGTGCTAGGTTGGACTGGATGCTCTTGGAGGTCTCTTCCAACCTGGGTGATTCTATGATTCTATGAATATTTGCATATCAGAATCAAATGCCACCAGAATCCTACAGTTGAAGTTCTCAGAAGAGTTGATTCTCAAAGGAATCAGTGACAGTGTCCCACACAATTGCTATTTTTAGGTGCCAAATTCAAAGCTGCAGTCCTCAAAACCAACAGTCAGATGACATCTAATCCTAGGGGATCTGACATCTTTTGCATTACAATTCCCTGGGCACCCACTTGCTCATGGAAATCATGACAGCATTAGCCAAATCAGCAGAACTATCTCATACCTAATCCTTCCTATAACAGCAACTTGTGCCTACACCTCCTGATGAGTTCATCCATTACCAAAGAGATGAAGCACTATATAAAATCAAGTGGGCAGCACCTTCCCTCCTGCAGCCATATAGCTATGGCTACAAAACAGGACAGCACTTCGTGCAAGGCAATGTTTTTCAACCCCCATCATCCACACTGCCCAAGCCTGTAGCTCCCAGCACACCCTGCTGAAGCTGCTCCATTTGAACACTTAATGGGGCAGGGAAAAGCCATTCTGCAGTAGTGAGGGAGTTACCCAACACATGGCAGTCCTGACTTGCTGCTTACGCTCCAGTAGTTGCTGATCATAGAATCACCCAGGTTGGAAGAGACCTCCAAGATCATCCAGTCCAACCTAACTTCCACCTGGCTACAGCCTGCCTTCATGTAGTTGTAGACAGCAATGAGGTCACCCCTGAGCTTCCTCTTCTCCAGCCTAAACACCCCCAGCTCCCTCAGCCTCTCCTCACAGGGCTGTGCTCCAGGTCCCTCACCAGCTTTGTTGCCTTTCTCTGCACACGTTCCAGCACCTCAACATCTCTCTTGAATTAAGGAGCCCAGAACTGGACACAACACTCAAAGTGTGGCCTGACCAGTGCTGAGTGCAGGGGAAGAAGAACCTCCCTTGTCCTGCTGGCCACACTGTTCCTGATGCAGGCCAGGATGCCATTGGCTCTCCTGCCCACCTGGGCACACTGCTGGCTCATGTTCAGCTACTCACTACCAGTACCCCCAGGTCCCTCTCTGCCTGGCTGCTCTCCAGCCACTCTGTCCCCAGCCTGTAGCGCTGCTTGGGGTTGTTGTGGCCAAAGTGTAGAACCCTGCTCAGCACTGAGAACACAGGCTCTTCAGGCTGCTCTCATGGCTAAGAATGGCTATGCAGCAGCCTGAGGACTCCTTTTACCAGTCTCAGAAAGGGGCACATCTCCGCACTGTTCTGCCCCATATTTCACATTGACTGACTTAAAGGATTTAACACCCAGGCCAATGGCCATAGGGTTTCCCACAGAAACACCTGGCTGACCACTGAATCACAGAATGGTTTAGGTTGGAAGGGTCCTTTCTAGCCCTAGCAATCCATAGTGATTAGATGTTGTGCTGAGGGATTTGGTTCAGTCAAGGACTTGTCAGTGTGAAACTCATGATTGGACTCGATGAGCTTGAAGGTCTTTTCCAATCTAAGCAATTCTGTGATTCTGTGAATTACAAGATGTTTTAAGCATAAAAAAAATATCTCCCTGACTTGTGGGGCTAGCTGGAGTTTCAGACAGTATTTGTTTACAGTCATTGTAAGAAGTTGAGTACATACACATCCGATAGATGTTGATAACTGTATTCTCCCCTGGCTGGGAATTCATCTCCCAAAACTACATGAATAACAGTCAGTGCAAAGTCTGAGTGCCTAAGTAGAAACTGACCTCACCAGTGTGAAGAGTTAATGTTTTCTCAGCCTCAAGACAGATGAGACTCAAGCCCTTGAATAATTGATCAAGCTTCCTCAGCACACAATCAGAGCAATCGGCAATAGCTCATAAGGTCTCCTCAATGACTACTTAACTCCATCCATGATGATGCCAATGTAAGGCATATAAGAGGCTCTTTCACAAAATAAAGCTGCTTGATGTTTTCAGATACCCCCCCCCCCCATCATTATGACTACTCCTGTTTACATAAGAGTTGTCTCTACAGCTGAGCAGCACCAGGGAAGGACCTAGCCAGGCCAGATGGTACACACTTGCTTCCCACTGCACAGGAATAAAAAGAGCACTTCAAGAAAGCAACACACAATAAACACTACAGACTACTGCAGATGAGTCCCTCAGGAAGTGCAGGCATCATTAGTTTGAGCAAAGGCAAGCCACAGTACTTCGTTTTACAAACTCTGGTGTGGCTCACAGAGCAATCATTGCTGCAGTACTTCCAGCACCGACCCCAGCACATTCACACACCACCACATTCACAAGACATCCTCCTTAATTGCCTGTCTGCACTGAACAAGGCCAATTCAATGTGACCTAAGCATAATAAATCAGTGCTACAGCCATTACCAGCAAGACTCTCTGGACAGATTTGATTTAAGATATCCTACATGCTCAAAAATGTTTGGGTTTGTACCTCACTTGTGTCTTAGAATCATAGAATCAAATAGGTTGGAAGAGACCTCTAAGACCATGCAGTCTAACCTATCCCCCAGCCCTAGCCAGTCAACTAGACCATGGCACTGAGTGCCTCAGCCAGTCTTTTCTTGAAGACCTCAAGGCACAGTGACTCCACCACCTCCCTGGGCAGCCCATTCCAATGCAAATCACTCTCTCTGCCAACAACTTCCTCTTGACAATCAGCCTGAATCTCCCCTGGCACAACTTGAGACTCCGTCCCCTTGTTCTGTTGCTGGTTGCCTGGGAGAAAAGACCAACCCCACCAGACTACAGCCTCTTTTCAGGCAGTTGTAGACAGCAAAATCTTCAAATCCCAAGACATATTTTTAGAAAGCCTGGCCCTAGGGTCCACAAGCCCAGAAGACCTTTAGCTTTTATACTGTCAAAGAAAAAAAAGCTGCCTAAGCCTTTTCAACTGCACCCCAGTTCCACACCTTGAGTGCTGTGTCCAGTTCTGGGCTCCGCAATTCAAGAAGGATGTTGAGGTGCTGGAACATGTCCAGAGAAGGGCAACAAAGCTGGTGAGGGGCCTGGAGCACAAATCCTATGAGGAGAGGTTTGAGGGAGCTGGGCCTGTTTAGCCTGGAGAAGAGGAGACTCAGGGGTGATCTTATTACTGCCTACAACTACCTGAAAGGGCATTGTAACCAGGTGGGGGGTGGCCTCTTCTCCCAGGCAACCAGCAATAGAACAAGGGGACACAGTCTCAAGTTGTGCCAGGGTAGGTCTAGGCTGGATATTAGGAAGAAGTTCTTCACAGAGAGAGTGATTGGCATTGGAATGGGCTGCCCAGGGAGGTGGTGGAGGCACCGTCCCTGGGGGTGTTCAAGAAAAGACTGGATGAGGCACTTAGTGCCATGGTCTAGTTGATTGGATAGGGCAGGGTGATAGGTTGGACTGGATGCTCTTGGAGGTCTCTTCCAACCTGGTTGATTCTATGATTCTATGATTCAGCTGAAGCACTCTCCATCCTCTCCTCTCAGGCACATAAAGTTGTGGTCTCTGCAAAAATTACTGTCCTAAACAAATTCTCCTCAGAGGCAGTTATCTCTTGGAGAATAAACCCTACTGTGCTACTTTGAAGCTAGCTAGAATGTTTTGATGAGAAGAGATAGATCACAGGCTGTGAAAGGGAAAGAAAGCTGATGTCTACTTCACTCATAGGCTTGCTGAGATGTATAAGAACAAGAATATAAACATAGATAATAGAGTCACTGTCTGGGCTTTGGGGCTGCACTTCTCTCTGTCTAATCTAACCTGCCATCTGTGTGACTAAATCCATCTGCTTCCTAACCCCTCTGGCCAATCCTCCAATCTTCCTGGGGCATAAGGCAAAGTCCTGGGTAATATAGAGGGGTGGGAAGAAGGTGGAAGGGTGGTTGGGAGCCCCTCCTGGGGACTCAGGTTTCTGGGAGGGCTGCTGTGTGTCTGTATTACCTTTTACCTTGTCTATTGCTGTCTATAACTGTATAGACTGTAACTATCTGCTTGTATATTGTGCTGAACTGTAAATATAAGCTTCATTCAATTTCCAGAGCTGGCTGAGTCTAGTCTGGGTGATTTTACAAAGTGTGTGGGGGTGGGTAACACCCAAACCATCACACCTACTTGATTTAAAATAGACAGGAAACAGATTTTAAATGCTCTCCAATTCCTGGTGGCTAAAAAGTTACCCATGGCACAGCAATGTGCCCTTGTGGCCAAGAAAGCCAATGGGATCCTGGGGTGTGTTGGGAAGAGTGTGTCCAGCAGATCAAGGGAGGTTCTCCTTCCCCTCTACCCTGTCCTGGTGAGACCTCATATTGAATACTGTTCAGTTTCAGGCTCCTCAGTTTAACAGGGGCAGGGATCTGCTGGAGAGAGTCCAGCAGAGGACCACGAGGATGATTAGGGGGCTGGAGGGCATGGCTGATGAGGAGAGGCTGAGGGACCTGGGGCTGTTTAGTCTGGAGAAGAGAAGACTGAGAGGGGATTTGATAAATGGTTAAAAGTACCTGAGGGCTGGCCAGGAGTGAAGGGACAGGCTCTGCTCACTTGCTCCCTGGGATAGGACAAGGAGCAATAGGTGTAAATTGCAGCATGAGAGGTTTCCCCTCAACACAAGGCTTTACTGTAAGGGTCTGAGCACACTGGAACAGGCTTCCCAGGGAGGTTGTGGAGTCTCCTTCTCTGGAGACTTTCCAGGCCTGTCTGGATGTGTTCCTCTGTGATCTGTATTAGATAGTATTGTCCTGCTCTGGCAGGGGGTTGGACTTTATGATCTCCTTGGGTCCCTTCCAACCCCTAACATCCTGTGAGCCTGTGAATTTGATTTGGGAAGCTGTCTTGAAGCCTGGCTACGTCTTTGAATGTTTTCTCCTGGGGACAGGTGCATAAGCACAAACAGAAGCTCTCCATAAAAGTAACTGTTCCACCTCTTAGGAAAGAGCATAGAACTGCAACCACTATTTTCCACAAAGCAGGCACTTTTCCAATTTCCTTTCAACACAGCCAGATGTGATGCAGGTCTATTATTAGCAAAAATTTAAGCAATGCAATGCCAAAATGAAACAGGAGAGGTAACAAACAGATAATAATTATCAAAAACTGCTCTGATGATTTCCCAGTAGCAGTTTTTTCACATGCACCAGCATAGCAGTACTCCAAAAAGCCTTCCACACTAGAGATGCTGAGGGAGCTAGGGGTGGGCAGCCTGCAGAAGAGGAGGCTCAGGGGTGACCTCATTGTTGCCTACAACTACCTGAAGGGAGGCTGTAGCCAGGTGGGGTTGGTCTCTTCTACCAGGCAACCAGCAAGAGAACAAGGGGACACAGTCTCAAGTTGTGCCGGGGTAGGTATAGGCTGGATGTTGTTAGGAAGTTGTTGTCAGAGAGAGTGATTGGCATTGGAATGGGCTGCCCAGGGAGGTGGTGGAGTCGCTGTGCCTGGAGGTGTTGAAGCAGAGCCTGGCTGAGGCACTTAGTGCCATGGTCTGGTTGATTGGCTAGGACAAGAGAGGAGGAGGCTCCACCACTCCCCTAGGCAGCCTGTTCCAGTGTTATCATAGGATCATAGCATGTTAGGGGTTGGAAGTGTAGCTGTTACTAATCAAAATCCCTTGGATTAAGGAGGCTTCATTCTGCTCCCTATCTCATCTTCATCTTCCATCTCAGAGGGCTGAGGAGAATAACTGGTCTTAGTCTTGAAAACTAAGGCAAAGAAGGAATTAACTGCCTCAGCCAATTCCTCATCATTGGTCACTGTATCTACCCTCACATTTTAGTCTCTTAGTCCTCCTTTTGTGGTTAACGTATTATAAAACATTCCTTATTGTCTTCTCTGGCAGTAGCTAAGTCAAGGTCTCATTGGGCTTTGGCCCTTCTAATTTTCTCTGTGCATAAACTCACAAGAGCCTTGTAGTCCTCCTGAGCTGCCCACCCACTTCTTCCAAAGGTCACTGACTCTCTTCTTCCTGAGTACAAGCCACAGGTCTCTGCTCAGCCAGGATGGTCTTCTTCATCTCCAGCTTGTCTTTCAGCACATGGGGATGGGCTGTTCTGTGTCTTTAATGCCACTGGCACATGCAAATGACCCACAGTTCTTCTCAGCACTTACATGAATTGCGTCCCAGCTGTACTCATTTCAAATTGGGTTAAAGCCAAAGCTACTGGAGACCAAACCTCCCTCACTTTCGATCCTTCAGCCAGCAGGAACAATGAAAATCAGAGCTGACTGCTGTAACACGGATCTCTGATTGTTTCAACTCAGCACCACCTCTCCTGGCAGCCCAGAATCACAAAGGGAGGGAGACTCTCTCACTATTAATCCTTTCTCTGAGGACCAGCTCTGATACAAGGAGAGAAGTTGACATTACTTAAGCTATCAGGATGCCCTTGCTCCTCCCAGAACTTCATTTCTGCCAATGGTGCTGCTGCTCCATGCAAATACACATTAAGGCTGACATCTGCTGAGGTGTCTGGCTGGATACAAACAGAACAATCCAGATTTGCATACTTCAATAAAAATCATAGTTTGTATCTGAGTGGTCTTTAAGTACATAAAGTCCAAGGAATGATAACTTATTCATGCTAATATTAGGCTTTCCTCTGGTCTTTTTTTGCTTCAGCTTATTACTTCTCTCTCAGAACCTATAGTGATTTTCACAGTGACACTGATGAGGAAATAACTGTTAGGTGTTGCAAACCACCAAATAACACAAGCACACAGGGAGCCTTGAAAGCAGGACACCCCAGAGCATGTATCTCAGCTCTACAAACAAGATAACTAAGGCAGATGATATAAAGCAAGGCAGGAAAAAGGTAGATTTGCAGATCTGGACTAACACACAAAGCAGCAGACCAGACATGGCGCCAAATCAACTCAGATGAGTTTAGCAGGGTTTATTAGTTTGAGTCTTGCTGTGGCACCAGTGAGAGGTGGTGGCAGCCTCATAGGACAGCAACACGTGTAAGGAACCACAGGGAACAGCAACCAATAAAGCACAAATATTTCCAACTTCCCAAGGCAAAGTTCAGCTAAAAGCAGAAATGGGAAATGATGATGCACAGCAAAGTCTCAGCAGCTAACCTTAAGATGATGCATTGGCAGTCTGAGTGCCCAGGTCTGATCTCAGACCTGCCACTCGTGAAATGAAGTATCATTAAAAGCTCTTCTCACCTCTGCTATGATCCCAGGCTCAGAGAGCCTCTCCACGCAGCTGATGCAAGTGCCTTATACACTCAAAACTGACAGCACAGTGTTGGGATGGTAGGAGCTCAGCTGTTTCCCACTAGATCCCCATCAAGTACCTCAGCCCAAAGACTGCTACTAGAAGAATCAGAATCAACCAGGTTGGAAGAGACCTCCAACATCATCCAGTCCAACCTAGCACCCAGCCCCAGCCAACCAACTAGACCATGACACTAAGTGCTTCAGCCAGGCTTTGCTTCAACACCTCCAGGGACGGTGACTCCACCACCTCCCTGGGCAGCCCATTCCAATGCCAATCACTCTCTCTGACAACAACTTCCTCCTAACATCCAGCCTAGACCTCCCCTGGCACAGCTTGAGACTCTGTCCCCTTGTTCTACTGCTACATTAAACAAATGATACCTGCTGTATGTATTTGGAGGAGACAGTTTTTCCTTGATTAAGGAACAAAGCAGTAACTCTGCTGACTTTTTGGTATGAAGAACACCTGACTAAATATTGTATCCCTTGCATATTTACACAGCAAGAACTGTAATGAGAAGCCAAGCCACAACATTTTTATTCACTTATAAAATGTTATAAGACACAAACTAGTGATAATTCAATTACATAGTAAGCACAGTCAGCACCTTGGATCTCAGGTGCAAGCTCAGAGCACACTGTCTGTATCTACAGTCTTGGTCCAAAATCTGTAATATGCAGAATGCATCATGTTGCATTTGCAGACTGGACATGAGGAGGAAGTTCTTCATCATGACAGTGGTGAGACCCTGGAATGGATTGCCCAGGGAGGGGGTTGTTGTGGTAGCCCTGATAGGCCCAAAATAGGCTTACACTTGTCCTGCCATGCCTAGGCATGCTTTTCTGCTCCACCAGAGAGGCAAGTGCAGGAAACAGACACAAAAGAACCTGGAGCCACTGAGCCTGGCCTGCGCAGGGTCCTGTGGTGTAAGGTACACACACTTAGCTTGTGCCTGCCTAGTGCAAGGCTGTGCTTGTCCCAGACCAGGGAAAAGTGAGCCTGTGGCTTTGCCTAGTATGGTAAGGTTTGGCTAACTGCCATCCTGACTGGCATCCTGTATCCAAAGGGCAATCTATCTCGGCCCACAATGATAAAAGGAGATATGCAGGTGAACAACCTGCTTTTGCTCCCCTGCTTTTGCTTCCCTGCTCTGTGCCTGCTCTCTCTGCTGTGCCCAGCCCTGATGCTGCTGCACACTGCCTCATTGCTTGCCTGCTAAACTCCACTGCTGCCAGTTACCAGGAGCAGACCCTGGATGCCTGCACATGATCAGCCTGTGTGGCCAGCGTGACATCGTGCTGAGACTGCACCACATCTGCCTCTGCACCTGAAGGTGCTGCCTAGAATCCCTGGACACATACACAGATCATCCAGAAGAAGCCAGGAGACAAGGGCAGAGACTGTCTGCATCCTGTCCCCAGGAGCTGGGAAGATGCAAGCCTCAATGTCCAACAAGACAGAGGCCCCTGAAAGCCTTTGGGCACTGTCTGGGCTGTGGCTGGCCCCCACGAGGGTAATAATTTGTGAGTAAATGCTTAAATGCCTCTCTGTAATTCTCTACTGCCTTCTGCCATAGAGCAGGAAGAGCTCCTTGAGCCCAGCTACAAGGCAAGCAGCATATTGACCACAGGAACCTTCTCTTCCAGTTCAAGTAATGTTTATGTATTTTGCTGGTTATTGCTAGATCTGAATAGAATAGAATGCTCCATAGAATGTTTCCATGACTGTGTAAGAACCCAAATGTTATTAAAATTAGTGGTGGGAGGTGGGAAGAGTTCTAAGTATCAAAATTAATGAACAATATTAATTTTGGAAAAAGATCATCTTGCATCAATTAATTTCCCTTCCACAACCGTGGTTGAGGCCCCATCCCTGGAGGTGTTTAAGGCCAGGCTGGATGAGGCTGTGGGCAGCCTGCTCTAGGGTAGGGTGTCCCTGCCCATGGCAGGGGGGTTGGAACTAGATGATCCTTATGGTCACTTCCAACCCTGACTGATTCTATGATTCTATTCTATTCTAGGATTCTAATTTGAGTATCTAACTAATAAAAGAACAGACTCTGCTAGGTAGAAACATTTTATAACTTGGAACAAATGAGGTCAGTTTGTGTTTCTCCTAAGGCCACCTTGAAACAGCAAGTGGCACCACGTCACATCAGCCTGGGCGTTGCCTGCAATGACCCTTCCTTATGTACACAACCTCGAAAGAAAACTAGGTACAGTAAAGACAAATTTAAATCACCAAACGGCAAAAGGAAGAGAGAAATGAGAATCCTTATTAAGCTCAGTCTTTCCAAAAAGCCCAATTCCAGGATTTTGTTCCTATGTGACTGTGGCACTTCCCTCTGCCCTCCTGGCATCTCTCAAAGGCTCCCACGATCATTTTCACAGTATCACAGTATCACCGAGGTTGGAAGAGACCTCACAGATCATCAAGTCCAACCCTTTACCACACAGCTCAAGGCTAGACCATGGCACCAAGTGCCATGTCCAACCTTGCCTTGAACAGCTCCAGGGACGGCGACTCCACCACCTCCCCGGGCAGCCCATTCCAGTGTCCAATGACTCTCTCAGTGAAGAACTTTCTCCTCACCTCCAGCCTAAATCTCCCCTGGCACAGCCTGAGGCTGTGTCCTCTCGTTCTGGTGCTGGCCACCTGAGAGAAGAGAGCAACCTCCTCCTGGCCACAACCTCCCCTCAGGTAGTTGTAGACAGCAATAAGGTCACCCCTGAGCCTCCTCTTCTATCCAAACCTTTTTCTTCTGGCAAAAGACAAAACCAAGCCAACCTATCGATCTTTACTAAGCGTTGGTGTCTCTGCAGTAAGTCAGCAGGAGCCTGTCAGGGCTGTGGCTAACAGTAGCCGCTCAGGTTTTAACTTCCTTGTGCTGTGATCCAAAATATTAAGGGAAATCTCCAAGCAGCAGCACCACTGCTACGGCCAAGACCTAAGCCAGGGTGGTTCGTGTCACTGGGCAAGAACCTAATCAATCAAAACTGGAAAGCAGTGAATCCTAAAATCATGTGTGTTAGCATCATGGCCAGAAACCCCAACAACTCCCATTTTCTCAGGCATTGCTGAGTCCCCAGTCATTCCAGTGACAGCTGGGCTTCATTGGTAGCTAAAAAAGCAGGCGTTCCTATTACTCGATTCCCCCTAAAATTCATGTCTGTGCACACAGAGACACAGGCTGGCATGCGCATGCCTGTCTTCTGCCGTGTGGAGGGGCAGAGGCGACACGCACCAGCAGCGCCAGCTGCACCACCACCCTCGGTGTGACCCCAGCGGATGAGAAGGGTGCACCGCAGCCAGGCCTCCCTGCGGAAGACAGAGCTGCCACAGACCTCCTCAGCCCGACTCGCCGCCGAAGGGCCTCGCTGGTGCCAGGTGGAGGAGCGCCGAAGCGGGACTCGCTTTCTCCCCGCCGTGCCCGTCCCTCGCAGACCGCGCCCCTCTCCCCGCGAATCCGCTGGGCAGGGGGAAAGCCCTGCGCCCTCGGCGCCCCGCTGCCCTCTGCTCAGCCCGGCAGGGGGAAAGCCCTGCGCCCTCGGCGCCCCGCTGCCCTCTGCTCAGCCGGGCAGGGGGAAAGCCCTGCGCCCTCGGCGCCCCGCTGCCCTCTGCTCAGCCCGGCAGGGGGAAAGCCCTGCGCCCTCGGCGCCCCGCTGCCCTCTGCTCAGCCCGGCAGGGGGAAAGCCCTGCGCCCTCGGCGCCCCGCTGCCCTCTGCTCAGCCCGGCAGGGGGAAAGCCCTGCGCCCTCGGCGCCCCGCTGCCCTCTGCTCAGCCCGGCAGGTGGAAAGCCCTGCGCCCTCGGCGCCCCGCTGCCCTCTGCTCAGCCCGGCAGGTGGAAAGCCCCTCGCCCTCCCGGCCCACCGGGGAAGGGCGCGCCCGGCGGCAGGTGCCTGAGCCCCCTCCCCAAGGAGTCCGCCCCCGCCCCGGGAGCCGCCCGCACTCACCCTCCGTCGCCATGGCCGCGGCGCTCGCTGCCCGATGGCGGCCGCGACGCCCCGCTGCAGCGGTGAGGCGAGCAGGCTGCCCGGGCCGCAGCCGCCGGGGGGAGCGGGTGAGGTGACCCGCACGGCGCCTCCCCGCCGAGGCGCGGGGAAGCCGGGCGAGGTGGTGGGGCTCCCCCGGGGCTGCGGGAAGGAGCGGCGCTGCCTTCTCCCTGCGGCGGTGCCGCCCCTGAGGCAGCCCCGGGTGCGGGGAGCCGTTCCCCGGGCGGGCTGGGGGTCGGGCAGGGGGAAAGCGCGAGTGGCTGCAGCTGCGCGGCCCCGCCGCCCAGGTGCACCGATGAGGCTTGTGCACGGCACAGGTGGGACTCTGAAATGTCATTGAAACAGCTCTCTTTGGAAGGTAAGCAGCTCCACCCCATCTGCCACAATGTTGTGTCACCTCCTCACGAGTCCTTAGGTCTTCCTTGACCTGCTGCGAGCACAAGTAAAGCATACAGCCAACTGCCCCCTCACTCAGGCGGACTTTATCGACACACACCCTGTGTCAAAAACTGACCCGGAGGCACAGCAGGTTGCACTGCACCAATCTCTTGAGATTTAAATGCCACCATGCTTTTCATCACACATACAGAACTCTATTCCCCCTCTCTGATGACCTGATGACTGGTCCCTTATGCCCATATCCAGGTTAACATTTCTAGACTTAAAGAGGAAGCAGTTTGGTGTCCACTACAGAAAGCTTAAGCTGTTGCAACAGTATTTTGCTTTTCATGTTTCTATCATAGCCAAATGATAGTGTAGCATAGAGAAGATTGGCCCAAGTCCTGAACTGCTAGGAGCAAGAGAAGGTTTTAGAAGAGACTGGATGAGGCACTTGGTGCCATGGTCTAGTTGACTGTCTAGGGCTGGGGGATAGGTTGGACTGGATGCTGCTGGAGGTCTCTTCCAACTTGGTTGATTCTATGATTCTATGATTTCTCAACAGCTTGCAGCTCACAAAACTCTTGCAGTCCTCATATCCAAATATTGGGTTGCAAACAGATGGAGAAGGGAAGCAATTCCATTCCCAGGCTTAATTTGACTTGAAGACAAAGTGTAAAGAAGATAGATCTGTGTAGTACCTTTGAATGGGCAACTTCAGGAAAAGGAAGCACTCCAGAAAAGAAGGGATGAAGTAGCTAGGGTTGTTTAGCCTGGAGAAGAGGAGGCTCAGGGCAGACCTCATTGCTGTCTACAACTACCTGAAGGGACATTGTGGCCAGGTGGGGGTAGGCCTCTTCTCCCAGGCAACCAGCAATAGAACAAGGGGACACAGTCTCAAGTTGTGCTGGGGGAGGTCTAGGCTGGATGTTAGGAGGAAGTTGTTGGCAGAGAGAGTGATTGGCATTGGAATGGGCTGCCCAGGGAGGTGGTGGAGTCACTGTGCCTGGAGGTGTTGAAGCAAAGCCTGGCTGAGGCACTTAGTGCCATGGTCTAGTTGACTGGATAGAGCTGGGTGCTAGGTTGGACTGGATGATCTTGGAGGTCTCTTGCAACCTGGTTGATTCTATGATCTGTGTAATTTGAAGAACTTGCTATGCATGTGTGATGCAAAAACTTCAACTCTCTGCATAGGATCCATATAGACTAGAAGGAACTTTGATCTGTGCTCTCACCTATTTCCTGTCTCTAAAACAGGATCGGGTCTGCTTCAGACAACCACAACATTATGAATATTGAACTCTTACAGCAAAAGTGATTCTGACGTTTGCTGTAAGGCCAAACTGGTAACTGCAGAAATCCACATTGCTGCAAGTTGTACAGCTCCACCTCAGCAAACATGGAGAACAATTAAGCACCCTTTGCATATACATATATTGCAATAAAGCTGTACAGACCATCACTGGGACTGTTATTCTCAAACCCTTGCTTTTCCAGACAAAACTCTCCTGCAACCTGTTTTCCTTTTGTTGCCCCTTTTTTTGGTAAGGATTCTGTAATTATTCTACCGGTGATGTCTTCTTCCTTCTCAAACTGCACACAACACAGATCACCACTGCCATCTATGGCATTTGGAACTCTTCATATCACCCCCATATTGTTAATCCACCTTTGGGGTGAGGACTTAAAAAACATCCAGTCTGAGAATAACTGCTTGCAAAAGCAATCCCAAGCTGGTATTTTTAGTTAATCTTTCCTTCCAGGTGCAGCCTTTTGCACCTACTTTTACTTAGAAACATATAATCAACCAGGTTGGAAGAGACCTCCAAGAGCATCCAGTCCAAACTAGCACCCAGCCCTGTCCAGTCAACCAGACCATGGCACTAAGTGCCTCAGCCAGGCTTTGCTTCAACACCTCCAGGGACGGTGCCTCCACTACCTCCCTGGGCAGCCCATTCCAATGCCAATCACTCTCTCTGGGAAGAACTTCTTCCTAACATGCAGCCTGTACTTCCCCAACACAACTTGAGACTGTGTCTTCTTGTTCTCTTGCTGCTTGCCTGGGAGAAGAGACCAACCCTTACCTGGCTACAGCCTCCCTTCAGGCACTTGATTAGACCTTAGTAATTTCTCGCATTGTAAGAGTAAAAATAGTGGAGAAAGACTTCCATGTAAACACTTCCTCAGCTGAGGTCACCTATAACTGTTTTAAGTCAACCCTGCTTTTCATCACCCACATTATACCTGAGAACATTGCACAGCACCAGTTTGAACTTCCCCTTTGAAAATTCTTGGTGGGAACTACTGTTTGAATGCCATTCTTCAGTCAGTTGTCTCCACGCCTTAGAGGAACATGGTTTGGCCGAAACTGCTGCAACATATTTACACTAACTGTAACATCCAGAAACATGTTAACCCATTGCCTCATTTCTGTCCTCAAGTCAGCTGGAAGTCAGACCAGGGTTACAGAGATGAAAGGTTTTTTTCAGCCTTTTACTACTGGCTTAGCTGAGGCTACAACCAGGAGAGAAGTTAGATCTGTTCTAACCCAAACCAGGACACAACTAGTTCTGTTCATTGATTTTACTTTTCATCTGTGACAGCACTTTCTGAAGTTAACATTTTCACAGTACCTGCTTCTGGTAGTGGTAATGCTCAATGTTTCTAGATAGCAGTAAGGGTTGGTGTGAAGACCATGATCACTGCTAAACCTTGTGTACAATGCTGGGGTGGCCATAAGTGAAAGGCCACATGTGCAGAGAGAAGCAGGCAGGACAAGTGACTCCAAACTGATCAACAAGAGATTCTATTCCACACATGTCATATTTTATATGAAGCTGAAGGTTCACAGGAGCAAAGCTCTCTTCTTCAATGGCCAGTGCTTGAGAACGACTCTGCTTTTCTGTCTTTGACCCCAGCCCATGTGTTTCTGAATTCAGTTCCAGAATCCAGTTCCTGTCTGCCACTGAGTCCTCTCTGGAATTTCCCCCAGCATCACAATGGCCCATTGACATCAAGATGGTTAGATAAAAAAGCCAATATAGAAGCCATTTGTATACATTTGTAATCCTTTCTGTTGCAACTGTTTTGGTTTTAGTTTCCTATCCCTGGCTCTCCCTCCCTTATTCCCTTTGGGGATAGGCATTAATAAGAGAGCATCTGTCATTGATTCAGTGGCTGGCCAAGCCCTGACCCTTGACAACTAGAAAACAATTTTTTTGGAAGTCTGGATTTACTGTTGTTGGCAGAAGTGGGAGGGTAGGTTGTTTGCTTTTTTATAATGACAGCTGCTTGCTTCAAGAAAGTATTTTAGGAAGTCCCTCTCCTGGTTTTAGAGGCCTGTAACTGGCTGCAGAAAGGGATTTTTCATTTTTCCAAAACAATTATGCTGGCATTCTGAAACTCTTACAGCTGGTTCTGAACTCACAGGATTACTGTTTTGAAGTATTACCATTGCACAGTCATAAAATCTTAGTGTCGTGGAATGAGTCAGGGTTGGAAGAGACCACAAGGATCATCCAGTTCCAACCCCCCTGCCATGGGCATGGACACCCAACCCTAGAGCAGGCTGGCCACAGCCTCATCCAGCCTGGCCTTAAACATCTGCAGGGACAGAGCTTCCACCACATCCCTGGGCAACCTGTTCCAGGCTCTCACCACTCTCATGCTCAACAATTTCCTCCTCACATCCAGCCTGAACCTACCCATCCCCAGCTTTGCTCCATTCCCCCTAGTCCTGTCATTCCCTGATGTCCTGAAAAATCCTTCGCCAGCTTTTTTGGAGGCCCCCTTCAGATACTGGAAGGCCACAAGAAGGTCACCTCAGAGCCTCCTCTTCTCCAGACTGAACAACCCCAACTCTTTCAGTCTGTGCTCACAGCAGAGCTGCTGCAGCCCTCTGAGCATCCTCATGCCCCTTCTCTGGACACGCTCCAGCACATCCACATCTTTCTTGTAATGGGGGCTCCAGTCAGCAGTTGTAAGTCTATCCTTTAGCATAACTTCCATCTACATGGTTTTATTAAAAAAAAAAAAAAAAAAACAAACCACAGAAAATTCCAGTTGGTAAAGCCCCTCAGGAACACCAAGTCCAACCAATAACCCTACTCAACAAGGCTCACTGTAAACTGTGTACCCAAGCACCATATCCAAATGATTTTTTAACACATCCAGGTTTGGTGACTCAATCATACAATCAACCAGGTTGGATGAGACCTCCAAGATCATCCAGTCCAACCTAGCACCCAGCCCTGTCCAATCAACTAGACCATGGCACTAAGTGCCTCAGCCAGGCTTTGCTTCAACACCTCCAGGGACGGCGACCCCACTGCCTCCCTGGGCAGCCCATTCCAAAGGCAAATCAGTCTCTCTGTGAAGAACTTCCTCCTAATATCCAGGAGCTCCTCAATAGATTTATTCTCCAGGTCCTCCACCAGCTTTGCTGCCCTCCTCTGCACTCACTCCAGCACCTCAACATTCATTTTGTAATGAGGTGCCCAAAACTTGAAGTGTGGCCTCTCCAGAGCAGAACAGAAGGGGACAACCTCCTCCCTACTCCTGCTGGAAAACAAAGAACACTTGATTTCCCAGTTACAGTACTAAAAATAACTGCCAGTTGAATGCAGCCATCTTCAAGTCTAGTGAAGCCTTTCCATGCCCCCAAGGGTGATTTGTCAACCACTTTCAGATGTGTATGCAGGACAGACTCATGTCACCAAGTACCTACAATTCTGATAAATTTTTGCATTCAGCACTTGGGATGGCTCAAAGATACATGCAGAGGCAAACAAGATTATCACCTTATGAGAAAGTGATACTGCAGGAAACAGTATTAAACATATCCCTTAAAGGTGTTAGACTTATGCTATAACCATAATTTAGCTGAAAGTAGCCTGTGGAGTAAATTAAAAATAACCTTTTGTAGCTACGTGGAATCTTTAGTTTTCTTGAGAAAGATACCTGCAAGCAGAAGGAAACAGAAAACAAAGGAAGTAATTTTGAAGTCTCCCTTCAAGGGAAGAACCAATACTATGTGGCTGAAGACCCAGAAAGACCTCAGTACCTAGTAGCATGTGCTAGTTTGAATGTTTTGGTGAGAAGAACTAGATTACAGGCTGTGAAAGGAAAACAATAGTGATGTCTACTTCCCTCATAGGCTAGCTGAGATGTATAAGAACAAGAAATAAAAACATAGATAATCACTTCTGCTGCTGGCAAGCTTGAGGCTCCATCTCTCTTCTAACCTCACCCTCCATTTCTATTCTAATCCACTTTGCTTCCTAACCCCCTGGCTGAACCTCCATTCTTCCTTGGGACTGGGGTAAGGTTAAGAGGGGTGGTTGAAGTCCCTCCTGGGGACTCAGGTTTCTGGGAGGGCTGTTGTGTGTCTATTACCTTTTACTTTGTATATTTCTGTATTTAAGTGTATGTACTGTAAATACCTGCTTATATATTGTGCTAGCTGTAAATATACACTTCATTCATATTTCTAGAGCCAGCTGAGTCTAGTCTGGGTGATTTTCAAGGTGTGGAGGGGGCAGGTAACATGCAAACCATCACAAGCAGCAGAAGAGGATTGTTGGTTTCATTCTTTAATGACTTCTTAAGTGAAGAAATCCATAAGAAATGATGGATTTGAAGCTGTAGTCCCAGTATGTGCTAAGAAGAACTCTCCTTCTTCACTTACAACTTCTAGGCATCCAGGGATTTCCCAAGAAGAGATTTAAGTGCTCCACTGCACCTCATCTCCGAATTGGTGGTCTCCTACTACACCTTACTAATAAGCCTCCCCTGCAGTAAGATATCCAAAGCAGTAACTGAAATAAGATGGTATTACCAACACAACCTCATCTGCATTAAGGTGAAAAGAAAAATATACTGACCAAAGATGTCTGATTAAGTTTTCCTTTATGTCTCTTATCTGCTTGCTGAAAACGAGGACCAGAAATTCAGAGAGGCAGAAAGAGTTTGTGCTGGCAAGAGAAAAGCACCATCACTATTGTCAGAAAACCCAAAACTAAACTGTACAAAGGTTTTAGAGGTATAGTTTTGAAATTATATGGGAAAAGGAATAGAGAACATAGAGTGTAGAAACCTAGTTAAATCATTAACTGTGTGAGCACTGGTATAAAGCCTCATCAATCAGATAAACACAAAGGAGGTGGGCTAAGCTTCAGAGGGTCTTGAAACACTCTCATGGAGAAGACTACTGTATTCAAAGATGGGAACATTAGAGATTCCAGCCAAGAATGTGACCCACAACTGATGCCAGGTAAACGAAAGGTAGAGAGGTCAGACTGAGGAGGATGTCAGCCTTCCTCCCAAAGACCTCAAAAGGCGACCACCAAGTGGCAATGAGCATGCAAAAGAGGTGGATATTATGGAAGTGAGTCCCTTGAACTGATTGTAATGACTCCACCTATTCCCAGAACTAACTGTAATAACCCTACCCCTGTAATAAATATGTATGATTTTGTAGTGTAAATATTTCACCTGAAGAAGGTGAAGTGCAAGGGCTCTGGAGGAGGACCTCCCCTTGTCACCCAGCACTGCATAAACATTTCTTTCCTGGTAACACTCTGCGTGTTGTGAGGTCTCATTTTCCATACATCAGTAACTACAGATCAGTCTTTTTAAACAAACCACATCCAAGGCATGCTCTATCCACAGACTAAGCCAAATGACCTTCAGACCAGAAGCACAGTGGAAGAGTGAACATTAAGCCAGGAAAAAGAGGTAGAAAGTACAAGCATATGTGATAACTCTCACTGTATTTTACCACTATAGATTTTTTTTCCTGTATTAAAGTATTATTATTCTGTACCATTTAAATCCAGACTAATAATGACTTTTGGATTAGGATGTGAAGATTTCAATTATTCAACCCAATATTCAATTGTTCAGTTTACTGTATAGTGAATTTCTTGGCTTCTTTCCCCATTAACAAGGTTGAAGGTATCACTGATGCTTAATTATTAGGTTTTCCAGTGTTTAGCCCATTTATCTTTTTGGCTCATTTCCCCTTACTAACCAATCCACTTAATACAGGCCCCTTCTGTAGCAAATTCATTTGTATTTCCACTTAATATTTTTCCCCTTAGGAAAAGGCATTTCAATTCCTTTAGCTTGTGAGAGTCATACTACAAAGCTTCTTAGTAATCCCTTTAGTTTAGGTCTCTTTTGCATTCAAAATCTTTCACATTTTTATATTTCTTGTCAGAGAGGACAGCTCAACTCCTTTGGCTTTTCCAGAGTGGTGAGAGCCTGGAATGGGTTGCCCAGGGAGGTGGTTGAGGCCCCATCCCTGCAGGTATTTAAAGCCAGGCTGGATGAGACTGTGGCCAGCCTGATCTAGGGTAAGGTGTGTATGCCCATGGCAGGGGAATTGGAATTAGATGATCCTTGTGGTCCCTTCCAACCCTGACTGACTCTATGATTCTATTCTATGATTTTATAGTGTGGCTATAATCAGCTGGAGAAATACCAAGGAGAGTAACTATCCACATTCTCCTTGAACAGCTGTGATCAGATTGGTTTAAATTCACAGCCTTTCAAGGATGACCTAAATTTTAGAGCTCGTTATTGTTACTTGTTACATTGTTATTGTTTCTTGTTACAGAAATTCTCTGTCTTAACATTCTCAGCCTATTAACTTCTGCAGTACTGTTGCCTAGCAATCATTTTCCCATCCTCTACCTGTATCTCAGTACTGAGCTTCATGAATATTTCCTCACCCTCTTCCTCCACTGCTTCCCAATTTATAAACATCATTTTGAATTCAAGGTGTCCCTTGCACAGCTTGGGGGCACCTGCAGAATTCATAAACAAACTTTACATGTCTTTGACTAAAGAGTGATCTAGATCTTCTGAAAACAAAGTACAAGAGGTTTACCACCAAGTTCATTTGGCATACCTCTGAGATTAAACCACGATAAACATTGCTTAAGTTACACATTATAAAATGGAGCAAATAAACTGTAAAAAACAATTTATTATACTGATTTTTAACAGTCAATAACCTTAGTTTTATACTAAGAAATAAAAGGTTACAAACACATCTCAAGCAGACAAGTACTGTGTAGCTGTCCTTTTAAGTCTCAGTTAAAACCTTCACACAGGTCAACACGAGTTCCAAATGGTAACCCACATTGTACAAGACACACAACATGGAACCATCTTCTCTTCTCACTTCAAACAGGCCACAGTAACTTGTCTCCACAAGAAGTATTCATGAGGTGCTGTACCATGAGACAGCTAAGGAATACCAGTCATTACCAGTACTCCAGCATCACCTGTAATTCTGGTCCCAGACACTTCTTGTTGCACACTCAATGCACTTTGTATTACCTCCAACATTTTATCATTGGAACTAATGTTAGTGCTTCTCTGACTGGATCCTTTAACATCTTCTTTTGCTCTTGGGGATAGATACTTCTGAAAGGAAATAAAGATATTTTTGTGACAAGCTTTTCAATGTATCATCCCTCATGGGTATGATTAAAGTAGAATTAATTCTGCCCAGCAAAGGAAATTAATTAGATGAGCTATCAAGATACCCTCCCAATTCCTCTCCCCGTGGTATTAAATGTGAAAAAAATAAAATCTCTCTAGACATCTACAACATACTATCATTCAAAACATCAACTACAATTCCACTGATGGAGAAAATAATGTACTTCAGAAGTTAAAGATGTTCATGAGGACCAGAAAAGGTCTCAAGACTTCATTGTGAATTCTGCAAGTCAAATACTCACAAAATCCAGCACAAAAATACCTGAAGAGGTTGCTTATGGATATATTAATACTTCAGAATTTGCTGGCAAATATTCTCAATTTAGAAAGAAACTTTTTCCTCACAATAACTTGAAGGAAGAGTAAGCTAAATAAATACATCATAGACTGGTCCAGGCCAGGTCTAGGGACCTCTAGAGGTCATCTAGTCTGGCCCCCTTGCAGTCAGCAGGGACAGCCCCAGTAGCCTCACTTTGAATGTCTCCAGTGAAGGGGCCTCAACCACCTCCCTGGGCAACTTGTTCCAGTGCTTCACCACCCTCATAGCAAAGAACTTGTTCCTAACATCCAATCTAAATTTACTCTTCTCAAGCTTGAACCCTTTGCCCCTTGTCCTGTCACTGCAGGCCTTTGCAAACAGTTTCTCTCCATCCTTCCTATAGGCCCCCTTGAGGTACTGGAAGGCTGCTATGAGGTCCCCTCAGAGCCTCCTCCTCTCCAGAATGAACACAGCCAGCTCCCTCAGCCTGTCCTCATGATGCACCATTGTGCCTTGAATCTGACCCTTTAAAATTGAATGAATTTACACTGTCTACAACTAAGGTGAACAGAGAATGTAGTCTTGTTCCAGTACTGTAAGATGCTCTGTTGCTTTTCAAAAGAGCAAATATGTGCATGCTGCCTCACTGCAAATGTATTGTAACTGTTTTTACACTCCCTTGTATGTAACAGGATATCTCATACAATTTTAGATAGTAAATTATCTCCAAAAGATATAATCCTCACACTCCTATATGTCAATAAAGCTTTCCAGAAGTTGTACTTAACCCTTTGCTCCCTCTTAAACAAGCTAACTAAAGCCTACTCTTTCAGGTTAAGAACCAGTACATCCGGTCTATCAAGTCTGGTTTTGGCTACATAAGCAAGACCCAGCAGTGTCAGAATAGCAAGGTCAGTGGAAACCAGACCTTTGGCTAGCCAGCTGCTCTCCCAGAAGCACTACTCGTGTTTGAGACATGGCAATAAGGCAGTACCCTGGGCTCTTCCCACAGCACTACAGAATAAGGTACCTCAAGATAAAAAGGATGCAGTTTTCTTTTGTATAATCTCTGTTCCATGATGTGTATGCTCTCCTCAAGCAATATACTGACAGCAGACCTTGCAGCTTCTCAGTTGTGAAGCAACTCAAGATCCTCTAATATCTCTCTTTGTACTACATAGACCTAATGCCTCTGCAGAGCAGCTCCACCAGTAGCTTTGAGAAACCTTACCATAGCTTCCAAGTAAAAATTACATTTCCAGTAATACAAGTGACAGTGAAGTCACTCCCTCTGCTGCTGCAGTTACCAGAATCCTAGCCCAACTGTCAGAGAAAGTCTAATACAACAGAAGATGCTCTGGATGCATCTGCATTGGAACTCAGTCCCTGAAGCCTGCCCAGCTGAAACTAAGGTTTGAAGGAAGACTTATATGTCCCCTCATTTCCACTACGGTGAAAGAAACAAGGGCTATTCTGACCTCAAGCACAGGTTAAGTTCCCAGAGCTACTAGAACAGCTATCTTGTCTGTGTGGGAGAATGACCCAAAAGAGCATGTTTCCCTACACTCTTCAAGCTAGATTTGCATCACAGAAGTCTACCTTCAACTAAACCTATTTTAACTCTGAAGACACACTACTGAAATCTGTGTACAAAAACATGACTCAGAAGGATTTTGCAAGTCTCAAATCAAAGCTTCAATTTTCATGCAATAATTTAGCCTTTTCAAGGCAACAGCACATGGCCTAAAGTATCATCTTCAGGTTCAGAAAACTGCAGCATAGTAGAGCTACTAAAGAGCTAGCCACCAGTTTGTTAGAATTTCACTGTACCTTCTTCATCTGAGGTTTCCTCTTTGATAACAGGCATTCCAATATGCCGAGTAACAGCTTCCTTTGGCATTTGCATTTCACCTGCTGACAGATTTTCAGGAAAAAAAAATCACTTTTTTATTTGCTGCTTCTGCATGTCAGGTCCAGCAGTTTAGATTGTTTGCTTGCCGCTTTCTTGGCTTTCTAGTCAAAGGCAACAGAGAAGCACCTACCTTTCAAAGTACTTCCATATGGCCCACTTAAGAAACCTTCAATACCAGTTCATACTACAAGTTTAAAGCATATGCTAGACACCACAAGTTTAAAGCACCAACTCAGTCCAGAGATGCCCTTATTCTTTTATTCAGAAATGCACCTATTCCTCTTAAATATTCCATCTTCTGTTTTAAAGTGAAGCAAAAAGACTGGATGAGGCACTTAGTGCCATGGTCTAATTGACTGGATAGGGCTGAGTGATAGGCTGGACTGGATGTCTTTCAACCTGGTTGATTCTATGATTCTAATTTTCTTAGTAGCTTTTTTCTAGCAGAAGCTAAGGAAGTCAGAAAACTACAAGTTTAGAACCTCAAAATTGAATCCCTGAAGTTCATTCAAAACTATTTTGCTGCTCAATCTCCTTTAAATTAAAAGAACAGCAAAGCAACTAGCAATTTAGGTACTGCATATCAGAAAGATGATTTCCTTAAGAAAATTAATTCCCTATGTTTTCAGAAATAGAAGACAGAGATCTAAAGAAAGTTTGGAAAACAAAGAAAAAATGCATAAGCAGGGATGTGCAAATACCTAGAAAGTAAAAGTGCTCTAATTCAGATTACATAAATGCTATGAAAGTAAAATAAACCAATCAATGATCAGTTCAGGTATGCCAAACATAATCATCCACAGAAAGGATCTCTCCAACTGAAACTTGAAATATTTAATTTCCTTCTCATCTAGAAAAGTAACCTCACACCAGGTCATATCTCATGTCAAAATCAGTCTGTCTTCAAGTTCTAAGATTTAATCTCTTTTAGAGTGTATTAACATGAATGTTGATGCCATACAACAAGAATCTGTATAAATGGCTAATCCCTTAGAATCATAGAATCAACCAGGTTGGAAGAGACCTCCAACATCATCCAGGCCAACCTAGCACCCAGCCCTAGCCAGTCAACTAGACCATGGCACCGAGTGCCTCAGCCAGGCTTTGCTTCAACACCTCCAGGGACGGTGCCCCCACCACCTCCCTGGGCAGCCCATTCCAATGGGAAATCACTCTCTCTGTGAAGAACTTCCTCCTAACATCCAGCCTATACTTTCCCCAGCACAACTTGAGACTGTGTCCCCTTGTTCTATTGCTGCTTGCCTGGGAGAAGAGGCCACCCCCCACCTGGCTACAACGTCCCTTCAGGTAGTTGTAGACAGCAATGAGGTTGTTAGTCTCAGCATCATACCCTCAACAGATTTCACAAAAAAATGAAATACCTTTCATCTGCAAAGAATCTCTTCTTGTTGGCTGTGGTCTCTTCTTTCTTCTACTTCTGTTTGGAGATTTCCCAGAATTCAATCCTGATTCAGAGGAATCTAACTTTACTTGACGATGTCTTCTGGATTTGGAAGCCTAGAATGCAAACATACCTATGAATGACACAAAAAAGCTAAACTTCTACAGCTAAACTTTCACAAGACAGCAAGGATCAAAGCATTAATTTCCACGCTGGGGTGGAGAAGGGATGGAAAGGGAGGGAGGATTACACAAGTTACTATTCTTCACTTTTAATTGGACAAAGTGCCTTTTTTATGATTTAATGGGTGTTATCAGTTGAGATTCTGTTAACAAAACACTAATTTACTTCAAAACCACTGGTAGTTATCAACCTACATCACATTGTGCACCACTGTCTGCAAAGGAAAGGAACACTTCTGAAAAGTGCTGCACCATAAAGTCTCCTTACTGCCATATTTTGCTTAAGTGCCTAGGAAACATTATCACTGCACGTTCGAAAGTCAGGACTGCTATGCACTCCAGAGCTCCATTTCATTTAATAATGCATTTTTCAATAAGAGCTTAAAAAAATTGAAGTTCCAATGCTTCTCACTGGCCTGCTATAAAAAAAAGACAGATTAAAAATATTTTTTAATTAGCAAGCTTTGGAAGAAGGTTTCCAAGAACTTCCAACTGAATTTAAAGAGAATTCCATTTTCTCGAGCGTCTCCAGAGATTCCAACATGTAGGTTTCAAGGAATTTGAACAATTAAACTCACAAGTATTTTTATTCCAGCCATTTAAAATGCCATCTACTTCAACAGAGCACTAAAAGATACCTTGTAAAGTAAAATCCCCCAAGCACAGACCATATCTGCACCCTTTCCATAAACCTAACAACAGTAAGAGCTTTGTGTCTACCTTACTTGTTAGAAAAACTGAACCATTTAAAGGTTGAATTATAGAGTGAAATTTTAACTCATTCCTTTCTGACCCAGTATTTGCATTAAATTGGTACTCAAAACTGTTCTTTAAAAGTAAATACAACTCCATTACCAAATTTTACACCTACCTCAGCAACTGCAGAGTAAGACTTGTATTTGATTCTAGCCAATGCATTTGCTCTTTCAGAGCCCTGCAAAGAAACAAGAGATCAGTCAGAGAAAGCTTTCATACTCTATTTCATGCTCTATTACATTTCAGTATTGAAATGAAATCTCATTAGACCATCACTTGAACAGTATCTCACTGCAGCTATAATTCTATAATTAGTTCTATATAATTAGAATGCTACTGAACTGTTGTGGTTTTTTTTTAGTTCAAATTTCATTAAAAAGGCAGAGCACCATTTTGGTTGCCTTCACTATGATAAAGCCCAGGAGAATAAAATAAAATCATAGAATCAGCCAGGTTGGAAGACACCTCCAAGATCATCCAGGCCAACCTAGCACCCAGCCCTGGCCAAGCAACTAGACCATGGCACTAAGTGCCTCAGCCAGGCTTTGCTTCAACACCTCCAGGGACGGTGACTCCACCACCTCCCTGGGCAGCCCATTCCAATGCCAATCACTCTCTCTGACAACAACTTCCTCCTAACATCCAGCATAGACCTCCCCTGGCACAGCTTGAGACTCTGTCCCCTTTTTCCATTGCTGCTTGCCTGGCAGAAGAGACCAACCCCCACCTGGCTACAGCCTCCCTTCAGGGAGTTGTAGACAGAAATTTCACATCTGAAATTTCACATTCTACTCAAATTCAAAGCTGAAATAAGCAAGTCAGTACAACATGAGATAATTTTGTAGCATTAAAAAACCCATTTAGCTTAAACTCCAGAATAAACCATAAAAGACTTCGGCCAAGAAAATACATCTCCTTTCCCTCCTTACATGAAAGAGACCTTTTATTGCAAGCACCTAAGAAACTGAATGCTCACAGCTTACAAAAAGACAATGCAATTTACAAACAAAACCACAAGAAAAACCAGCTAGCCCCACTAGTCTCGAATGAACTTTGACACTCTCAAGCTTTGACATACATTGCTTAGCATGCGATTTGAAGGCAAAAAAAGATCTGGCCTGTGCCGTGTAGCAAATGACTTCATTTTTATTACCTCTGATTCTAGCAAAGTTTCTTCCTTCTTTTTAGTTGATATTTCACCAGTTTCTTTAACATTTCGGAATAATTTCTGGGGGAAAGAAAGGTAAAATTAAGTGTTTGTCACTTAAGTGTTAAAACTCAAAAATGAAACAAGTATTTATCCACACGCTAGTTTTATTCTTCAATCAAGGAAAGGCCATGGTGTAAGACTGATGAAGAAGTGTTATAGAAGTATTTCATATGGTCACTCTAATACTGCCTGTAAGTCACATCTTCCAGGGCTTACCTCTCAGTAATCATTTATGTTATCATAGAGGCACTACTACATAAAGGTCCAGCTCTTTTCCCCATATACCATAGTTCTGCCAGAGGTTTTGCTCATTCAGTAACTTCACTGAATGACAAGTGTCGATGTGCTTGAAAAACCTTTGCTCAGTGAAACTCCTTTCAGGCTGCTACTGGCACAGTTAATGAGAACTGCTCCCCAGGAAGGGAATGTTTGAGTAAGTCCTGCTTTGGTTGGAGTTTCAAGAGCCTCACAGAAGCTGTTCAGTGTGAATGCTGTGCATGGAGCATCCTGCCTCAGACTAGATTGTGGCTTTGACAGACAGCTCTGGAACTGCCTGCAGTTGTTTGTTCCTTCACACTTAGTGTGGTGCTGGAGTCTGATCCTGCACTGCTTGATACCTTTGGGCTCCTTTCCTCAGCCAATCCAGTGGTTTGCATTGGGTTTCGGTGCCAACAAGATCAAATATTCCACCACTGCACTCTCCCCAGCAGTTAAGAGTTCCTTCTGCTGAAGTCTGAGACTTACAAAGTACATTCGGGGTAATGACACTAAGGCAGTCGTTGCATGCTCACACAACCTGTTAAATTGCTCAAGGTGGTTGATATCACCTACCAGTCTGTTCTGCTGCCACTCCTGATGTTCCAATGTTATGTCTTTAAGATTAACTACAAATTCGTCTTTTATCAAGCTCAGTGCCTTGTCTGGCTGGGATTTGTCAGCTGAAATGACACACTTCATTTTCTGATAATGTTCATGAATATTCATTAGTTCCTGAAAGAAAAAGTAGTACAAAATCCAGCAGCAAAGCATTATTAGTCTTCAATGAACAAACCTAGGGTTATACAGACCATACCAAGGAGATCATGGAACTAGCATGAGTGTTAGAAACTGATTCTGTTTAGATGAGCTCCGTTTCAGGGAGCCTAACAATACTGCTACCTAGCACTGTCCCATCAGTTCACCAAACAGGCAAAAGAAGAAAGAGAATCTTGCAGTACTTAAACTAAGAAGGAAGTCTCAGTGATACTACAGATCAGGCTTTGGAAGTCTCTTTCTACTATGGTAGCTTGTTTTCATCTCTTTAGAGAAAGCACTTCTTCCTCTTGAAGGAAGCATGTCTTCTCACTGTGCCATTCCACAGGTCACTGAATTTTGTATCACTATAGTCAACCTTACTGATCTCTGCTAGCAACAACTGGGAAAACCTGTAAACAATGACCTACTGCTGAGTCATAATAAGCAATGCAAGAGCCTATGAGCATACAGCAACAGAATGAGGCAGAATGGTTTTAAACTACAGTAGGGTAGATTTAAGCTGGGGATTAGGAGGAAATTCTTACAATGAAGGTAGTGAAATATTGTAATAGGTTGCCCAGAGAGGTGGTACAGACCCCATCCCTGAAAACATTCACAGTCAAAATTTATGGGCCCTTGAGCAAGCTTAGATAGTCAAAGATAGTTAAAAGAGCCACAAAGGTGCTTAGAGGGTTGGAGCATCTCTGCTGTGAGGACAGGCTACAAGAGTTGGGGCTCTTCAGCCTACAGAAGAGAAGGCTTCAAAGAGACCTTATAGTGGCATTCCAGCATTTGAAGGGGACCTACAGGAAGGCTGGGGAGGGACTATTTACAAGGTCTTGTAATGACAGGACAAGGGGCAATGGGTTGAAGAGGGGAGATTTAAACTAGATGTTAGGAAGAAGTTCTTTACAGTGAGGGTGGTTAAACACTGGCACAGGTTGCCCAGGGAGGTTGTGGATGCTCCCTCTCTGGAAGTGTTCAAGGGCAATTGGATAAGGCCTTGAGCAACCTGTTCTAGCACGAGGTGTCCCTGTCTATGGCAGGGGGTTGGAACTGGATAATCCTTGAGGTCCCTTCCAACCTAAACCATCCTATAACTCTATGATTCTGTGTCCCTGCTCACTGCTGGAGTCTGGACAAGACAACCTTTGAGGGTGCCTTCCAACCTGATGCATTGTGTAATTCTATACCCAGCTTGCACTACTCCATTTTTAATAAAATGTATTAAACAAACAAGTATTAAAAAGGAGAAATAAAAGTTAGAAATAAACAAATTCACATTACCAAGCCTCCAGCTGCAACCTGCTGACATATCAGAATAAACAAGCTTCCCCTCACCCACCATTTTCTGGTTTTTTTGTGCCTAAGTGACAATTAAACATATATACCCTTCTCCTTTTACATCATATTGAGGCAAACCCACAAAACATTAGGGCACATTTTAGTGTTTAAAGAGGCCACAATTCTTCCAAAACAAATACCATGTTTCCCAGTGTTCAGTAGAATTGTTGGCACAGATGTGCTTTCCATAAGATGATGTACCAAGGACAAGACTGCCAATTAGACAAGTTACAGCTCTTGGACAACAGAAGAAGAAAAAAAACTAAACAAAACCCTAGTGATTAATCTGTATCTTAAAAATTACTGTACCTCCAATACATCATTGGTGATGAGGCTGTTCACTCTATTATTTGGGTCCTTAAATTCTTCCTTAAATTGCTTTTCCTCGATTTTCTTCTTAGTTCGGTAGTTTAACTGAAGCAAAAGAAAATGTTTTGTAACCTAAAAGCAAACTTTAAGTGGCATCTTCGCCTTGAAAACTCCTACTGCATATTCAATCATCAAGAGATGCTCAAAACTCACAATGATAAACTCATTTCATCAACAATAGCATGCAACTTTACTGTCAAGTGCTCAGCACCATCGATTCTCAAAAATTATCCCCTAGTTATGAACAAATTCAGCCTCCAGATTCAAAAGTTTGCTATTCCCACAAATTAGAAGACATCTCAAAAACAGTGAGAACATTAGATACTGAGACTATTTTCATAGAATCATAGAATCAACCAGGTTGGAAGAGACCTCCAACATCATCCAATACAACCTAGCACCCAGCCCTAGTCAATCAACTAGATCATGGTACTAAGTCACCTCCAGGGATGGTGACTCCACCACCTCCCTGGGCAGCCCATTCCAATGCCAGTCATTCTCTCTGCCAACAACTTCCTCCTAACATCCAGCCTATACTTCCCCCACCACAACCTGAGACTGTGTCCCCTTGTTCTCTTGCTGGTTGCCTGGCAGAAGAGACCAATCCCCACCTGGCTACAACCTCCCTTCAAATGAGAAGCACGCTACATACAATCCTCTATGCTGTATATCAGATACATAACTACCTAAAGCATTTCCACACAGCTCCAAAGCTGAACTAAGTACAAGAGAGCTGCTGAACTGTCAGTGGTATTTCACTAAAAATGCTAAGTCACTGATGTGATGACTCACCAGCTTTGGCATTGCTGTGAAATGGAATGCTCTGGCGAGTCGCAGCGTCCTAAAGATGTATGCTGCATCATAATGCTGGGAGTCTATCAGATCCTGTTGAAATCTCTGGATTTCAGGCCAATCCTTGAGTGCAATTCTGATCTGCAACAAACCAGCTGTATGTTGAAATATGCAGATTGATATGGCAACACATAGAAGTTAATTCAGCTGAATACCGTGATCATGCCATATTATGTGCTGTACTTGGGTGTCAAGGGTGTAACATGCCACATGATTACAGAACTACAGAAAGCATCCTACTATAACATTTGTTACTGCCTTCAACATTTTATGCAAGACTATACTGATGTGTTAAATATTCTCACTGCACTTGCTTTAACAGCATTATGGAACACAAGCCCTTTGATCTAGCTCTTCACATTACGAGATGCTTGAAACAACACATACTCAGGAGACTCACTCACCAGGTGATAAGAAATAATAACTCATACCATGATGTGCTGTCAGTGAAATGTTCACAGAAGTATCTCTATCTTCTTGCTTTTACTTTTCATCCATGTTCTCTGCTTACTTCATTTTCTCTCTACCCTTCTGAAGGTCAGGTTAGACAGGACTCGTGAGCAACCTCATCTAGTTAAAGATGTTCCTGCTCACTATATTGGGTTGAGCTATACAACCACTAAAGATCCCTTCAAGCTCACAGCATTCTGTGAGTCTATACTTAAATTACCTTATTTCATAACCCCTGGACACTCTAATAGCTGCTATATAGTAGCGCATTTAAAATTCCCTAAAATAGTTTCCATTAAAGGTATTGACTGCTTTGAAGTTAAGATATGAGATGGAACAGCATCATTGTAGCAACTTTTCAGCTTCTTATTTGGAAGAATCTGTGCAAACTGTGCAATACAAAGAGATACACCATGTACACCATCCACCTGCTATGTCCTGAGAATAAAACTGAAGAGCTGTTACCTTTTGCTTTGGCTGGCAAAGCTGTGTATTATAGAGCCCATATAAAAGGTACAGAGCACCAACTCGAATCTGGAAAGCGTATGGGGGCAAGAAGTACTGCTGTGCCAGCTCTAAAGTCATCTTTGTGAGCTTATTCCTCTCCAAAGCTCTTATTCTACCACTAAAGGAAACAGAAACAAAGCATGTTAAAATCAGAAACTGAAAATGCAGGCTTTAGAAAATATATCATTCAGAGATATGTTTTGATTCTTAAAACTTTAAGACTCTAGTTCTGGGAAGCCTTCAATGACAGCCAGACCCTAAGTTCTCATCACAGGATATGAGGAGTTGGAAAGGACCCAAGGAGATCATCGAGTCCAACTCCTCTGCCAGAGCAGGACCACACAACCTAGCACAGATCAGAGGCACACACCCAGACAGGCCTGGAAAGTCTCCAGAGAAGGAGACCCCGCGACCTCTATGGGGAGCCTGTGCCAGTGCTTTCAGACCCTTACAGTAAAGAAGCTCCCCCTTGTGTTGAGGTGGAACCTCTTGTGCTGCAATTTACACACCCATTGCTCCTTGTCCTATCCCAGGGAGCAGTGAGCAGAGCCTGTCCCTCCACTCCTGGCCAGCCCTCAGATACTTATAAACGTTTGTCAAATCTCCTCTAAGTCTTCTCTTCTCCAGACTGAAGTCCCAAGTCTCTCAGCCTCTCCTCATCAGCCATGCCCTCTAGTTCCCTAAATCATCCTCGTGGCCCTCTCCAGCGGATCCCTGTCCCTCTTAAACTGCGGAACCCAAAACTCAACACAGTAGTCAAGATGAGATCTCACCTCAGCCAGGCAAACCTTTTCAAAAGCTACGCCTAAAGAGGCCTCACTAACCAACCCCCTTATGGGTCCCCACACTACCCCTGCACTAGCAGCGTAGAGCTTTGGGAAGCGGAAAACAGGGACTGCCTGAAACCAGGACACATGCAAAGGGAGGCCAGCCGGACCCGCTGCCTTTCACGATGCTGCCGCCGAGGGCTGCTCGCAGCAGACAGGCGTCTGGAGCGGCGGCCCGGTAAGGAAGGCGGCTGGGCCGCCACGGCTGCTCGCTCACTCACTAGAAAATGGTGTGAAAGCGGCGCTCCCGCCACATCTCGGCGAAACGCTCGAAGCGGACGGTGTCGGCCTCCTGGAAGGCGCCGAGCAGCTCCTCGCAGTCCTCCTGCAGCCCCGGGACCGAACGCATCACGCCACAGCTCCACACCGTGCGCAGTTTCCCTTCCGATACCCTCAGACCGCCTGCGCAGCCTCCCCGCGCATGCGCCGCCCGCCGCCGGGAGGTGCAACTGGGGCTGCTGCGGGGCAGCGGAGCTGCTCTTGCCGTTCGGTTAGGGATGGAGTGGCGGGAGGGCGTTCCGCCTGCTGCGGAGGCCGTTGCTTCTCCCACTGTGCAGGATGAGTCTAGTTCACAGACACAGAGCCCCTGTCGGGCAGCGCGCCCCTCAGCCAGCCGCAGGGAGCAGCTGGGGAGTGTCCCGTTAGGGTGGGGGGCAGAGGGATTTGGGCGGGAAAGAGCGGCCGGGGAGCCGGCCGGGCAGCCGCCGCCATGCGGAGGCTAGAAAATCCGTTGGAGTTTCGCCGTTCCCCGCCCGTGTCCCCGCAGAAGCCCCACAGTGAGCGCAGGGACCGGGGGGGTCGTCTGAGGGAAAGAGGTCTCGGCAGCGCCGCGCTGCGCCCGCGCTTCGCCGCCGTGCAAACGTGACTCGCCGCCACGCTCCCGGCCAGTCGTGCCCTGCCAAGAGTTACTGCCGGTGTCCCCGGCGCTGCGTGCCCCGCTGCCGAGGGTCGGCTCAGCGGCTGCCCCTCACCCACAGCAAGGCCGGCCGGAGGGGCTTGGCGGCTGAGGGAAGTCCTGTTTCCGCCTAAGCGAGCGCGGCGCGCAAGGATCAGCAGGCGGCCGCCCCCTTTGAGCTCAGGGCGGCGTGCCGCCCGCTCCCCGCATGCACGGACACACGTAGGCGGCCGAGGCGAAGCCCGAGCGGGCGGGGAGGGGGCCGCGGCTGCTGAGCCGCACGTACAGGGTGGGTGGGCGCGGCCTCGCCGGCGGCAGAGAACCGGGCGGTGGGGGTTCAACAGCCCCGCGCACGTCTGGGCGAGCAGCTGCCGAGGCGGCGAGGGGAGAGGAGCGCTGGTGCCGGACAGCTCCATGCCCCAGTGAGTACGGACCTGCGACACCGGGGTAGGCGGGCGCGCAGCAAACTCCGGCTCGGGGCTGCAGTTTGTTGGAGGTAGTCGGTTTTAGTGCTGTCAGCCCCGCGAAGCCCAGGAGCCCTCCGGCAGCTCCCTGGGGAGTTTAGGTGACGGGGTTCTGTTTTCAGGGTTGTTGCCTCAGGAATCCTCCGCTGGCAGCTGTCTGGGCTTGGTCAGGGCCGGGCTGCGGGCAGCCTGCGGTCTTGTGGGAACGGGGCTCGGCAGCAGCAGCACCTGCGCTGCAGAGGGAATCCCCAAGCGTCCGAGCGCTTCTGCATCCCAAAGGGGAAAGGGGTTCTGCTTGTGGGGAGGCCTCCTCTGCGCTGAGGAAACCTTAACGGATGGAAAACGGTAGGAAAAAATAGGGAAAGGGCATAGAACGGTGCGTTGCATACTGCCTTCGGGACATGTAAACCCGCAGGAGTTGCGCGCTGTGACCAGGTTAACAGTTCGCGTTTCACATTCTCAGATGATTAATTGTAAAGTCTGCTGACTGGTACCGCGATGCTCTCCGTTCTTAACATCAACTGATTGATCCAAAGGTAGATCCTTCAAGCTAAGCGCTTCCACCTGTCAGCGCCTATAGTGATAGCAGCTTCCACAATGCTTCAGGCATAAAAGCATCTTTCCAGGTTTCCCAAAGGTTGTTGGAATCTAACCTCTAGCAGCCTTTATTTGTGATGAGTAGGAAATGAGTGGCCAACAGCAGCTGTTGTCTTTAAGCACCACTGATTGTCACTGTCACTTGATTGCAGGAGCAGAAGCATTTACCAGGGCTGTTAGATATGAACTGGACAGGTACTGGCAGCTGCAGGGGGACAGTTGCACCTGCTGGCGTTTGGCTTATTTTTTCCCCCTGAAAAGACCTTTTCATCTATCATTTGGACTCATGTTCAGAGACATCGGGCAGTGACCCCCGTTCATACACTACGTGATCCTGTCTTCAACAGATTTTGAAACAGAATACCAGTGCTCTTGGGAAAACAGTTAAGAGTGCACTCCTCCCCACAACAGACTGGAGGATTCAAAGCACAAAGGAAGTTAATAATTGACACATCATGGAGTGAGTTCATCCTTACTTACAGGTCACACCAAGCCCTATATAGTTACAGGCTCTGGAGTGATGACAAATTTGTAAAGCTTGAGTGTGTTTTCTGACTGTTGTATTTTTAAGGGTGCAGTGATTTCTGTGTTTTCTCAGAGATGGTACTTCAAGAAATGCTAGGTGGAATTTTTTTTCTTCTTTCAAGGGTGCATGCTACATTTTGTGTAATATAATGCAAGATGTAGTGAGGATGAGGCTGCTGTGCCCATCTGTCAATGCGTGCTAGGTCTTTCCACGCAGGATCTCTTTGCGGAGTTCCCCCTCTGTGATTTAATAAACTGCTTTCCAAACTAAAAAGTCAGAAATAACCCCCCAGATTTGAAATGTAATTAAGAGGATGTAAAGAGCATGGTGGTTACTCCCATGCTCTTTATAACTCCCAAACAAAACGATGAAGTCCTCTTTACCCTACTAATTCCTAGTCGTAGCTTTAGTAGCCGTTCAACCTGCATGGATGTAAGTAACAGGGTGTTCTCTTAGCACACATGGCACAAGATAACTACTTTTGTTTTTAAAGGCACTTAACACATTTTCAAACTGAACACATGAAAACTGGCCATGTTAGTGGGTTTCCATGAAAATAAACCATGGCTCTATTTTATTAAATAGCATACTCAAAGTTCTGTATGTACAGACCTATTTGGAGTACCAAATAACAGGATCATACTCTACTGTGGCAACTCTCACATGTGCCTTCTGCTTTCAGACTTCCCCAACCAAGACAAAACATCACAAAAAATTTAATCTGTGCAATAGGAAGCAGTCTTGGTTTAACAGGACAGCGAGTCATGAGTTCTTGTCAAGTTATTTGCATGTAATAAGAAAAACTGAAGTTGCCTCGAGACCTCATTGGATTGAAAGTAGTTTTTGTTACTCAGTGTTCTTGATGTGACTACTCAAAGAGGTTGCATCAATGTTCTCTGCCCCTCTGGCTCCCTATCTGTTGCTTTCTTCTTTGTTTAGCTTCCCACAAGAAAACATGCAGCATCCCTCAAATCTGAGTTGCTAAATATGTGCTTAACCTCTTTTGTTTGTGTGTGTAGTCTACTTAGTTCAGGTGGGATAACCATTCCGTTTCATGTCAGCAGGACACAGCTGTAAGGTCACACAATTTATTTACAAACTAAGACCACTAGTATGCCTAGCTCCTGATTTTAGTGGTAGGAAAGTCAGACCTCAAACACGGCACAGCCATTGTTTAGTTCACTTCGAAAAGTGGTTTTACCATCTGCTGTCTCCATCTTTTAGAACAGGGATAATGGCTGAACAGAAAGATCACAGATGTCACAAATTAGAAACAAACCCTCTCTTTTATTGAATTTTGTACTGTTACACAATCAAAAAGAAATACAGTCACAAGTATGTCAAAGTGTTTCAAGAGAAATATCAATTGCAATACGTTGTACTTGGTTCCAAAAAAGAATTCCATTAAAATATACCACTTCTTCATGAGAGAATACTGCTATTATTCACAAAATCTACCAGACTGTATACAGCCAGTAGCAAACTCTTAACTTTTTGGTAACTTGGCAAGCCTTGCTCAAGGTAAACAGGGAAGCAGAAGGAAAATGACAAGTCATTTCTAGAACTTGGATCAGAATCACAACTCTCCGGGATGGAGCTTTCCAGGGAGTCAAGTGCCTAATTGCTATTTTTAAGGGTAGCTGGTTACCCAACTTGAAAATTCCTATGAAAATCATCTTCCTACCAAGTACTTCTGGCCTGTAAAGTGTTCATGCTGGACAATTATAGTTTGAATAGCATGCCTAAGTGCAGTGACATTTGAGTGAGATGTGTGTTCTGTTCAGCAGCAGCTAATCAGGAGAGACAGGAACAGATGGTTGACCTGGGGCATGTGGAGCCTGGTTAACAGTGCTCAGGGACTCGCATCTCCCAGCTTCCACAACACTGTTCAAAGGAAATGGTTCATTCAGCAGTGTAACAGGGGAGCAAGCTTGCCAACAGATACTGGTGCGGCAGCTCACATTCCTGCCTTTAGCTACCATTGTGCAGCTCTTTCATTAAACAGCTTTTTAAATAGTGAACAGTTACTATTAAGTAATTGTTCAATATGTAAGCCTGTAATCATCAGGCTTTTCTGATCCTACGGTTATTTCAGTGGAAGCAGAGCTGATCAATGAATCCAAAATAAGCTTTGAAAGTCTTTTAATTGTTGTGTGAAGTTTAAAGTGTTCTCTGACCTTACTCTCCCATTCTTTAATTCAGTAATCACTCAGGGAGAGTTTCATGGCTGTGCACAGGAAAGGAAACTTAACAGTAAAGTATTCCAGTTTCACTCTAAGGTCTTCAAAGGTCAAAACAGTCTAAGCTTAGTTCACCATGTGGGAAGAAGTTGTGTTAGAAACGTGTACTTGGGCCTCTGGGCTACCTTAGTTTACTCACTGTATTACACCTGAGATCAAGTTCCTGGACAGTAGACTTAAGTGATTTGTTGGCAGCTACAGCTGAAGTTATCTGTAACTATTTCTCAGATAAAAGAATGCTGTTGTCATAAATACTAGTTTTTAAAGATTCCTTTGCCTTCCACTGTGGTTGATAAAACAACCTACTAGACTGCATACGTTTATGAAAAAAAAAACCAATTTATTACTGTTAGCACAGCCATGAAGGCATGGTTTGACTCCTGATGTGGTCACAGTCACCTCCTAGAAGATAACTTTGTTACTCTCCTCAGTTTATCACTTCCACATCATCAAGCATGGTTTTTGGGTATGCATAAGGAAAGGGGAGTGTGTTCTTTACTACTGGTGAAGAACAAACGCTCTAACGTAGCGCCTTAACATTTTAAAAGCTAACAGGTCAGCTACTTCTTTTAAAGAAGAAAAAAAATCTTCTTCACACTTACTAAGACCTTTTAGAAAAGAATGTATTCTAGAAGCTTGTCTCCAAAATATGTTTAGAATAGAGCTGGGGTATTGTTAGTGGAAGGAAAAACAAAGACACCAACACACACCAGCACAACCAAAAACACACGCACAGCCTCAGCCGAAAAGCAGCAGCTGAGTTATGTACTTCTAGGCTTTGAAAACTCCCACGTGCATTTAGCAAAGCTCTTTCAGGGACAGGGCAATTACTGGTCCTTTTCCATGCATTCTTCAGCATCCCTAGGAGGTTTGGGAGGCAGAGGGCTGGGGGTTGGATTTATTTTGTTTTGTTTTCCCCTAAACAAATGACAGCTACTGCAGTTCATTCAATTAACTGCTTCATTCAGTGACTTTTACCAGGACAGGAAAAAAAAAAGTTTTGTTAAACCATAAAATAAAAAATGTAAGAGTCAGGAAGATTTAGATGAAATTACTTAAATCCACAGCTGCTGTCATTATCATTAAGACCAGAGATTACTCCAGCAAGCTCATAACCGTAAGTCATGCGAGTCACTTAAGTCTTCCTTCTCTTTTTAACATGATTTTTCTCAATGAAAATTCACATCCCTCTTGAAAGTACACTGACGAGGAACTGAGAGCTCCAAACAGATCAGAGTCCTCTAAAATAAGGTCTAGGTTAGCAGAACAATTGGCACGAAGCTTCTCTCAGGAGATGAAAAAGGATAACTCACCAGGCAAGCTCAGAGCTTGCTGAGGCACAAAGAAAAAGCAGAACCTACTTGTACCTTTCACATGTCGGCAAGGCTCTCCTCACTGTCTTGCAGAAGCATCGTGTCAATCCATGCAGGGCTAAATATAAGGGATGGCCCTAACAGCTGGTGCTTTACCTAAACCTTCACCAACCTTACTATTAAACCTTCTGTCTGCTGACAGAGGTGGCCTTGAAAGAATGCAACCCAAGAGACCACACACAGTAGGTATGCAGTAGCTCTGCCAGAGAACTTGATTAGCTTCGTACACTGCATTCAAAAGCCTGCATTAAAATAGTTAATAGTGTAGTTTAGTAGCAGGTGTATGTATTAAAAACGTTCTCTGCATAAAGCTTCACCTGTACACTTTCTCCTCTTTGTGCAACTTTTACTCAACCTTTTAAGTATGCAACTATCTTCCACTACCAGTGGCTTGGTTTTTTTTTCAGTTGGTAGCTAGTAGACTCCATTTAGTTTGATACAGTGCTTGTGAATACAGTGAATTGATACAGTGAATTCAGTAATGGTCATTTTGGACAGCAGGTTAAGCTTATATTGATTTCAAAAGACCAAAGAGCTGAGTGAAACCAATTCTTGTGACACTTCATGTTTGATTTCTTACGCTGAGTCATAAAAATGGTTTAGGCTAGAAAAGACCTACAAGACATTCTGACATGCTATGATTAAGCCAAACCACTGACCTAACACTACCAAGTCTGCTGCTAAACCATGCTGCTTAGCACCACATCTACATGTCTTTTTGAATACCTCTAGGACTGATTTAACCACCCACCTTGGGCAGCCTGTTCCAGTGCCTGATAAGCATTTCAGTACAGTTTTTCCTAAAATCCACATTAAGATCTTCTTTTAAAGCGTTTTGAAGAATGCACAAAATACTTTGGCCATGTTTACATATTACAGGGTTGTACCTCAGTATGACAGCAAAATGAAAGAAGTAAAAGCTACTGAGTCAACTGCACAAGAATGCAGAAACAAATTTTATCATCAAGTACCAGCTTAAATTTCTAATTGTGCAGTTTTGAGATAGAAATCCATCTTTAACTGATCACGCCTGTGAATTTACTTTCTCCTGCTTTCCAGTATTACCTTGATAAAGCTTCCAGAGATAAGCCTTTAAGCTGTTCCTAGGAAGAATCCTTCCACTCTGATGTAACATAAACAGAGTCTCCTCACTTTCAAGTTTGCTAACTGGTGTGAGAATAGATTGAAGAAGTTTAACATCTTTGGCGAGCGGTAGTACGACACTGTCTAGGAGACTTCAGTACTGGATAGGCTCAAAGAAGTAACACAGAGATGTTACAATCAAAATAAGGAAGCAGTGATTTCCAATCAACTCTAAGTTAAAAAGGGAACACTGATGAACAATAACCACTAACAAAAATATAAATTATCTCATTTCTCTCAGATAACACACTCCCCAAGGGGGCCTGGTCCACATATAGTTTATTGATGTAAGAAAACAATACAGTTAGTGTTAGATCCAACCACAAAGAGCAAAAGAATGAGTGGATGAAGGTTTTGTACAGTACATATAGGAAAGGAAGATGTTTGTGACAACTATATATTTCTAAATAAAAAGGTTTCTAAATATATCCAAGTTATGGAAATCTACATGAAAACATATGGATGTTAATAGCAACAAGGTGCATAAACCCAAAACATCAAAATATTGAGCAACTCAATGATGTACTAGATAAAACTTTGCTAACAATGCAAGATGTTTTACAATCTGCTTGAAATATCACCTCTACCACACAGGGTAAGCTGAACATTTAGATTTAAGTTTCATACACAATATTAGCATTTACTTCAACAACTACAGGCAGGGAATTTTCTTTTTAAGCTGGCAAAGTGACTACTTTAAGAACATCAAACTCTCTCTAAATTGAGACTGTATCCAAATAAAATGCTGCTAGCCCTTTCCAGATAAAGCCTTTTCCTTTGACTACCCACACTCATTTAAGTCAAAAGCATAAGACAGCATTTAAGAACAATTTATATTACAACGTGAATAATGACATAATCCAGGTTTAAACATGATTTCATAGGCAAACAAAAGAAGATTCTTCTTTAAAAACTAGGGTTTTTTTTTTTCTTTTATAAATGCAGAATATATTGCATGAGGAACTGCTGGTATTTATTTTTCTTTAAGAAAATATATTGTGCGATTGTGGCTACAATGCACTGCTGCAAAGCATCGTTGTTTCTTATAAAAACTATTAAAAACAAACCCAAACCAACTTCTTTGAACACAAAGAGAGCACAAGTCTTCCAACTCCCTAGGAAAAGCAGGATAGAAGTGCTGCCAGTTTCTCCCGTGGTGATATTTTACTCATGACAAGTTTTGGTGACCAACTCCCCAGCCAAAAAATAAATATTTTCTTGTGGGTTTTTTTTTTTCCTCCTTTTTTTTTTTTTAAAATCAGGTGCATATTTCAAAGCTGCTATTGCAAGTGTGTTTTAAATGTAATGGACTTAAAAGTGTATCTACCAAAGAATTATAAAAATGAGCTATAGTTTGAGTTATTGTTACAGAAAGAACATATTAAAAAGACCGTCAAAATAAGTAGAAAGGGGATCAAAACTGAACTAACTGAATTAGTGCAGTACTGTAGCCAGGCTTCTAAAATCAGATATAGAAAATATAAATAGACTGCTTTAGGTGATGATTCACCAGTGTCCAAAAAAAGGAACAAATATTGTGAAAGCTCAGTTAACTTGATCCAGAGCTCTGAGCAGTTCTTCACCCTGTAGCAGGTTTCTGTTGCCTTGTATGGGAGCATTTACTTCGCAATCATAACTCGTGAGCTGGGGTAATCCACTTTCATCCATCGACTGCCCTAGAAGTTTACTTGCTATGTCTAAAAAGAGGGAGGGGAAGGAGAAAAAGTGCACTTTATTCACCACAATCAACCTTACCTCCCTTTAGGAGGTTTTGGAGGAAACTGGATACGTTTTTGTCATTTGTTCCTCTTTCACACAGTCTCTCTCCACCCACCTCTAGCTATTAAAAGGTGATACTAACCAGTCGATAGTAGAATGATTGTCTTCTGCTCCACTCCACTATGACCATTTGTTTTGCATCCTTTTACACGTTTCCAAGCAAGTGTCGCATTTCCTCCACGGTCACCTGTCTGCTGGAACAAAGACCCCTAGAAAGAAATAAAAGAAAGCCTTCTTATTGAATAAAGCATCTTTCTGGCTCTTCCAAACCAGCAGTTCTTGTCACTAATCACTAGCGTAGGCATCGTTACAATTTGAAATGGACTTCGTTCAGAACTTGGGAACAAACTTATTTCCAAGTGCACTGGCCTTGAAAATGATTGAAAAGGAAAGTGAAAGAAAGATTTCAGGACCTTACATCCCTTACAGAAAATAGTTACTAAATTCTGGTTATCATCAGTTACCAGTCTCATGATTAGCACGTAGCTGTACACATACACACCCACTTAATTACTACTGCTCTTCAGTGAGTAAGCATCAGGTTTTCACTGAAGTCTCTAATGGTTTTCTGCACTGGAATTAAGAGTGTAGACAGGAGATTCAGGAACCTTGAGAGGTCGATTCTATCTAAATTTAAGATGTAAATTCTGCTTGCTCTCTGGTTATTGCCACCAAGCCATCTGACTCAAGTCCTAAGCCATTCTATTGCAGATACAGCTCCTTAGCATATTGTTTTGACAGCAGTATAGAAGATACGGAGATTAGAAAGCTTTTAAGAGCTCCATATAATTAGGATAAGTAGGAAGAAGCTGGCACTGGAACAGATGAGATAGCAGGGGAAAACCACCATCTTAGCATCAAGATTGCTAGCAAAAGTAGTTGAACCTGCAAAGTTTTGTCCTGTTAGTAGTAGTGACTGCTGCAGCAAGAGGAAAAGGCATTTCAGAGCACTGTCATCATCCTGAACACTTGAAGAACATAGGTTTTCAGATTACAAAATACCCATGCAAGTCAAAAGGGCAGTTGTATAATAGAACAACTCCAACTTAGAAGTTGCTTTACATAGTAAGGCCAGTCACCTATGCTGTTGCTGGTTTGCATCTTTCACTGTGCATGCAGTACATCCCTTTGTACTAAGAAAGATAACAGCTCCTGTCTCAATTTCATAATGTTAATAAAACACATGTTGCCCTTCTCCAGTTTTCTAGAAAACAGGAGAACTGAAGTAGTATTTTAGTCTTCACTTATTTTCACTCTTTGCAAAATAAGTCCTGCTTCGTACAGCTAAGAAGTTGAGGCACATTTTTGCACAATCTCAGGGCTGGGTGATGGGTTGGACTGGATGATCTTGGAGGTCTCTTCCAACCTGGTTGATTGTATGAATTTAAATAAGCCTGGGTTAACAGCATTTTTCTTTCATGCATGGCAAGGCCTTGTGAAGAAGGAAGCCAAACAAAAGCACTTGCTTGAACTAATGTCTGTAAGAGTTGGAAAATTCAGCTTCTGTCTGTGCAGATACCATCAGACTGTTTAGAATACTTTTGTCAAGTAGAGCAAAAAGAAGGTTGTTTGGCAAAGGGTGATGTTTGAGCCTATAGGCATTAGAAAGACACTAGGCATAGAAGCTCGAACACCATTACAGCAGTTAATACAGAACTGCTTGCGTTCTGTGCATCTAATGACATCCCATGGTATTCAGAATACTTTATCAGCAGCACTATCTGACAGCTGCAGCACCATCACCTGAGAAAAAGGCAAGGGAAGACAGTAAAGTTCCTGGCAGAGCTATGAATTCTTGCAGGGCTACTGGAAGCCACAGAACATCATGCATGAAAGTGCAAAGCATTTAGCAAATGGAAACGATGGCATAAGTATGATTATTTATTTTAAATGAAGTGTGCTTGCCTCATAGGGGAAAAAAAATGGACATGTAAAGCTTTTTCAGCCTTTCTAGAGGACAGCAATGTTAAACACAATGATTTGTCTCATGCCCAAACCAGAATACTAATGGAGGAATAACTAATTCATAGTTCAGAAGGAAAATAATCCTGCACTGGAAGGCACGATGGGCTATCTCCTAGGGGTAATCATCCACTACAGAATCAGTCTCAAAGGCTACATTGCAAGAGAGGAGCTAGAAATTAACTGGACAAAAGAGAAGGGGAGATTTGCAAAGAAGGCAAGAGTAATGGCAAAGCTCAGGATTTCAAAGAACTGACAGTAAGAGGCAAAGGTTAAGGAGGGAAAATACCCTTGCAGAAAGTAACAAGCTGAATAGCCTCAGTTCAGTGACTAAACTAAAAACTTGCTTTTCAACAGCTAGGGCAGATGAGGATGAGCTACTCAATCACACACACTAATACTAGACAGCGTGCACAAAATTCAAGTGGTAAGAATATACTTTTGCTAGGTTGTATGAATTTTATTCCTTTATGGTTCAAATGGTCTTATCTGATCCAATAAAGGAATTTCAGAGCCAATGAAGAAATGAAAGTATAGAAAGAAGCATAAACATACTATATCCAGTACTGACAAAGACAAAAATTGAGTTTAAATTCAAAAGCAAAATAAAAGTGGCAGTTATAAATCTAATGTCCTACATTTATGACTATCCCAATGAAGAATGCACATGTTCACAAGAGTACCTTCTAGCTAAACATAAAATGTGCTTGGGTATAGAGAGCAACTTTGAAAGAGCTAACAGTGAAAGAACTGAAATTGAGAGTATCTGCACATCTGTGGGAATTTCACTGTGGAATAATTCTCTCTAATCCTAAGATTCCAGTGTATGCAAAACAGCTAAACTCAGGAATCTGGCCCGGTGTCTCGTTTCAGAAATCACAAGGTTAAAAGTGAATATTTTAAAATGGTAAAACAAAACTCACAATTCCAACTGCCTGAAAAAGTGAACCATCATGTTCCATTTTTCGTTTTCTCTGAGCATTATGCAAAGCTAGCATCTTTGGATTTAGTTCTTCATCCAGTGCAGTAGATCTAAGGAAAATTGATTCAGGCTGTTAAGACGTTTCTACTATCCTCAAGCCACTCTTCTTTTGTGGACACTTACATGCAATATCACAGAGCTGCAATTATGATCTATGCTACTTTTCTTTCACAACTGATGCAGTTCAACAATCATTGTCTACGAGCATAGCACATGACAGCTTTTAATATCTTGCTGTGAAGCTCAGAATGAGTTACAACAACAATTTTTAAGGTCTGCAGACAAAAAGGCATGAAAGATCAGCAATTCACTTTCAACAAAGAGAGAAGGGAACGGTGAGAAAAACAGTCTGAATATTTCTAGGTAGAAATAATCTTTTATGTCTCAAAAGGCTAATGATTGACTTTGTGCAGCTTTCTGTCATGATAAGTATTTACTACCTATGCCACAGCCCATTATTACAAAACAGGGCTCATTTTAATAGCAATAAACAGAGAGACTGTAGTTGCCTCTTACCTCGTAACTAATTAAGCAAGAAAAAGAACACAGAACTACTGTGCAGGTATAACTACTTGTAAATGGTCTACTGCATTCTTTTAGAAAGGCTTCATGTTAGATACAAGGGCAGAACAAAGTTTACAGACAGTCTGCATACAGTAACTGCCTATTACTTAAGATGTTTATGTAACAGCTACTGTGAAATTAACTTTATGGAAGCTTACTGTGAAAAACAAACACGAAAAAACACTGATCTTATTTGAAACAGCCAAATTAAAGTGTAGCAATTTTTCACCTGAAGTAGAAAGCTGAAGACAAGTACTTAAGTGTATTAAATCTAATTTTCTGAACAGATACTAAAACTTAGGCTGAACTTTTGAAATACCTTTTATTCAGAGTGACTGTTAGCAAACTGGGTGCTCCTAGACAAGACTTTTCTGTCTGATCCAGTGTTCCTTTTGCTGCTCTGACTGGAGAAGCAGTTCGACTCCTGTTCCCACTGTAAGGTGACGCTGGGGCACTACTCGTTTCATTGACTACGTGAACAGGAGATGAAGGAACAATTAGAGTCTTCACGTCCTCCACTTGTTCTGTGTCTGGCTTTATTTCATCAGCAGTACTTGATGGTGTCTGAGTCTGCTGAAATATGGTAATGGTGGTTGCACTCTGGGAGCTGGAAGAACTGCTTTCCAGCGGAGAGAGCTGATCAAAGGATCGCAACTGGAAGTCATCATCCATTGGGATGTAAGGAGCCAACATTTCCAAATCTAAATCAGTTTCCTGGAAAAGAGGTTAAAATGATAAAAAAGTAAGAACATCTAGGCTACAACTTCACTATTTCAGGGAGGGTTTTTCTTTTATCAATCCTTACAATGTATTTTTGTAATTTATGTTAATAAAAATAGTACATAGAAGAGGAAGGAGCTTCCTGAAGACATTCCAAGAGAAAGAGAAGCACAGTGAGACTAAATGTGAAGATAGAAATAAGTTAACATACATTACCTGAGTAGAAAATGGATTTTTTGCTTCTGTATCTATTGCAAACAGTTTCTCCACTAATTCCAGTTTGAATTCATTAGCCATATCATTATCCACATCAAAGCAGTAGTCGTTGGGACTACTGGGCTGTGGAAACATCAAGAGCAGTGTTAAGTTTCTGTCACTGCATCATTTTGCATTGTGTCTACAGGTTTTCTGAAAAACATTCTGAGTAAAAGCTAATTCCAAGCTATAGGTGCACAAAATTAAAATGGGAAAGGAAAACACATTCGTATTTAGCCCACTGGGGAAGCACCCAGTTTATTGGACCTCTGCAGTGATTTATGGCAACTAATTTGCTGTTTAGAAGTTGTCTCTGAACGATTCTTTTCTGAAAAGACCAATCCCAAGCTCTTCTCATTTCTGTCAAGTAGCATTTACAGGACTAGATTCAATGAGGGACTTTTCAGGCTATCAGGGAGTGACAGGACTAGGGAGAATGGAGCAAAGCTGGAGATAGGCAGGTTCAGGCTGGACGTGAGGAAGAAGTTCTTCACCACAAGAGTGGTGAGAGCCTGGAATGGGTTGCCCAAGGAGGTGGTTGAGGCTCCACCCCTGGAGGTGTTTAAGGCCAGGCTGGATGGGTCTCTGGCCAGCCTGATCTAAGGTAGGGTGTCCCTGCCCATGGCAGGGGGGTTGGAACTAGATGACCATTGTGATCCCTTCCAACCCTGCCTGATTCTATGAAAAGAGAATTCTCAGGATGAAAGTTTATCTTTTTCCTCAGCTCAGGACCTGAGCTTAAGTAAGTCACAACACAGAAATCATTTTCAATTCCTGTCTCGGCTGCATCCGTAACCAGATTTGCTCCACAAGCCCCAACAGCAGCACAGACATTTTAATGACAGCATATCCAAATTACATAACTAACCTCAGGTGAACTTTGGCTGGTGCTTGCATCAGAAGGGCTGGTTGGTTGCTCTTGCACCTGAGGCATGGTAAAAGAAAGTTCGAGTGGCTCTGTGTTTGGCTCCAGCTTTGATACAACTTCTCTATTGAGTGCGGGATCAGCATTGCTACGAAGTGGCTTTGTAGTTTCAGAGGCAGGTAGTGGGGACATTGCCATATTTATATTCTGCAATTTCTCACTGGATGAGGGGAGCATTACATCATTATACAAAGGAACTTCATCACATTGTTGTTCATCAGACTCTATAAAAATTAAAAGAAATCATCAACCTAAGTAACAATACTCTGCGTGTCTACGGACCTCATTAAATTTCAACAGCACACTTCACTGTTAGAGTGGGAGGTTACTTTTCAAAGTGTAAACTACTAACTTTACTGATTAGCAGGCTTTGCAATTTCAATGCTCACCCACCATTACTGCTGAAATCTAGAGAGATAATTGTGTCTCCTGCAGCTGGGGCCAGCACTGTTAAAGCATCTGGTTCCTGTTTAAGTTTTTCAAATAGGCTGTTGGTATCATCCAGGTCATCTTTGCCAAAGATTTTGGTCATTTTCATATCAGGAGACTCCACTGGTTTCAGCATGCACTCAGTTTGTCCAAGGGAAAAAATTAAGTCCTTCTGAACAATTCCACTGTCAGACAGAGAGGAAGATGACTGTCAAATAACAGCTAGAAGGAATAAATTCAGGCTTAGCAGTTTTCTAAGTTGAAAAAAAATAATGAAAATGAAGACAAACAAACAAACAACACAAAAACCCCAACCTCAACAAACCAAATAACCCAAAACTACCACACCCCCACTATTTTATCAGGATAGGAACTTAGTTTTTTTTCCCCCTTATTCATTCTTCCTCAAATTTAAGAAGCAATGCAGCACCAGTTGTGGTGCCATTAAAAAAACATTGAGAACAATGTTAAGAACAAGCACTGCCCCAACCAACCAGCACTGCCCCCAACCAACCAGCACTGCCCCCAACCAACCAGCACTGCCCCCAACCAACCAGCACTGCCCCCACCAGAAGCCCATGCTTTTCTGACAGCATTGAAAAACTAATCAAGAAGTTATTTCCTAGAGCACTTTGTTCTAAATGGATGTGTAGTATGTTGATAGAGCACTGGAACCAGCTGCCCAGGGAGGCTGTGGAGTCTCCCTCTCTAGAAGGAGCTAAGCTGAGGTGGTGTGGTCTGGGCAATGGAGTAGTGAGGTGGATTGGGAACTGGTTAAAGGAAAGAAGACAGAGGGGAGCTTTTTAGCTTGGAGAGGAGACGACTAAGGGGTGACTTCATTCATGTCTATAGATACGTAAGAGGTGAGTGCCAGAAGGATGGAGCCAGCATCTTCTCGATGCCTAGTGACAGGACAAGGGGCAATGGGTGGAAGCTGAGGCACAGGAGGTTCTATATGAACCTGAGGAAGAATTTTTTTCACTGTGAGGGTGACAGAGCACTGGAACAAGCTGCCCAGGGAGGCAAGCTGCCCAGGGAAGTTGTGGAGTCTCCTTCTCTGGCAGTACTCAAGAACTGTCTGGATGCGTTCCAGCGTGATCTGCTCTAGGTGATCCTGCTCTGGCAGGGGGCTGGACTAGATGATCAAGAAAAGCCTGGCTGAGGCACTTAGTGCCATGGTCTAGTTGACTGGATAGGGCTGGGTGCTGGGTTGGACTGGATGATCTTGGAGGTCTCTTCCAACCTGGTTAATTCTATGATCTTTCGAGGTCCCTTTCAGCCTCTGACATTCTATGATTGGTACTGGTTCATTCACTGGAATTTTTCCAAACTAACCAAGGGCTACTGTACAATTGCAGCAAAACCCAGTCAAGGAGTCTACCTTAAGTTTACAATTAAAAGAGGGGTTCTAAGGAAGGAAAAAAAACATAAATGGGATTAAGAAAGACACCATTACTATTGCTCTGACTCCATGACTAGAAGTTATTAGTGAAATTAACTGCTCCAGACTTCAAAGATCAGCAAACTGTCTGAAGTACACACAAATTCTCAAATGCTCCCATTATGGTAGGCCCTACACTCATTTGCCTGTAGAGTTCTTCATTACATCAATAAAAGTTGGCTTTAAATACAATTCCTAATCCTAAACTTCACATCATTCTAAGCAAAATTTAACTGGTAGGATCTGGATCATAACATATTAGTTGGACTAGATGACTTTTAAAGGTCCCTTTCAACCCAATGCATTCTCTGGTTCTATGAACAGGGGATCACACTCAGAAAGTTGAACAAAGCTGCAATGCCACTAGAATCTGCCTTTGTCTTCAATAAAAATGATGCCAAAGAGCAGCAACATCATACAACTTACCTCAACACGTAGTTCACACATACTATGCACTGTGGCTGAGAATTCTTAGTGTTGTATATAACAGTTGCTTGAGTTTCAACCCAGACATAGCCACCTTGTTTAGCAAGCATTCTGTACTGTCCTGTTGTCACCTGCCCTTTTGTGAACACTAAAAGCAGAAAGGACAACCAGTTTTAACTACAGGCAATAAAAATGAGACCACATCAGACAAGTATCGCCTGCAGATTCATATCTGCAGCTGGAAGTTCTGCTGCTGCTTTCCTTCGTTGTTCTATCTCATCTCTTGCAGTTGGAGGGCTTTAAATACATTTTTTTTTCAACTTACTGTCATGGTGTGTTTTGGTCAGATGGTCAGAATCCAGTGCATGATAGTACTCATAAATAGAGCGACCCAGGAGTTCCTCTGGCTCATACCCCATCAACTCTGTAATTCTTTAAAACAAGGGGGAAAAATGCTAAGTAAAAGCAGACACAAACTAGCACAAATAACCACAGCATTTGGATGCTTGCACATCTAGGAAAGTCTTTAAAGTCACTTCCAGACACATTTACAGCAAATCTGCTTTACTGGGATTTTTCTGCCAGGCAACCAGCAACAGGACAAGGGGACACAGTCTCAAGTTGTGCTGGGGGAGGTCTAGGCTGGATGTTAGGAGGAAGTTGTTGTCAGAGAGAGTGATTGGCATTGGAATGGGCTGCCCAAGGAGGTGGTGGAGTCGCTGTCCCTGGAGGTGTTCAAAAAGAGTTTGGATGAGGCACTTAATGTCATGGTCTGGTTGACTGGATAAGGCTGGGTGCTAGGTTGGACTGGATGATGTTGGAGGTCTCTTCCAACCCGGTTCGTTCTAGGATTCTATGATTTTGATGCTTCTTTAAAAGAAGAATTTCAGCAGATATAAATATTCAGTGAAAAGTAAACTCTAACAATTCAAGGCCTATGGTAGTCAGGATTCAGCAAATCCCTGCTTTTTAAACATTTTCTTTTTTCCTTAAAGGTAGACCAGCTACTTATGCACTGACACCCCCAACTTAGTCAAACAGGAGAATAAAATTAAGGCATGCTTCAATACTTTTAAACCTGCAACTAGGAGAAATAAAGAATCAGATTTATTCTTTCCATTCAATCCCTCTCAGCTTTTAAAGAAAACAGTCTTTTCTTCAGCCCTTAGAGGGCAGTGCTAACCAGAGGAACACGTTTTGCTCTATTCTGTATGCAGAATGTGACCAAATAAGTATCTTCTATGTGACAACATCAGTCTAGAGAGGTAGGTAGTGCAGAGGACAGAAAATAGCCTGCACTGACAGCTGTTTGCACTTAACTGCAGCATTTACTGCAGCATTAACTGCAGGTGGGTAGATTCAGACTGGATGTGAGGAGGAAGTTGTTCAGCATGAGAGTGGTGAGAGCCTGGAATGGGTTGCCCAGGGAGGTGGTTGAGGCCAGGCTGGATGAGGCTCTGGCCATCCTGCTCTAGGATAGGGTGTCTGTGCCCATGACAGGGGGGTTGGAACTAGATGATCCTTGTGGTCCCTTCCAACCCTGAGTCTATGATTCTATGATTTAATTAGAATTTTGGGGGGTTTATAAAGAAAAGGAAGCAGACAGTAACAAATAATACCCAAAGCCAAAAGAAAGGGGCAAACAAAAAAAGAAACAACAACCAATCAACCCCAAAACAAAACAAAACACCCAAACCAAAACCACCAAACCCACCACAAAAAGCTCCTAAGCAAAAAGGACAAAACAACCTTCAAACAACTCAGGATAATGATTTCTTTCACTTCTGTTTTTCAACTTTGGAAAGCTATGTTTCCAGAGGGTAGTAAGAGCAGTGTCATGTATTTGAGTACCTAGACAATTTGTACCAGAACACAAACTCTCATTCTCAATAGCAGATAAATTGCATTAGAAGTACAGTTGGACTTTTTGGTTCATGGACTGGAGAAAGCAGGCATTGATCTCCTGAAGAAGGGAGAGGGGGGGGAAATGGTTGCAATGAAATGCTTCTGACAAGTATTACACATGCTTTCTCTACAGTCTCTAAAAGGCACCACCATCTTTGACAAATTCAAACAACTGAAGGTGTTCAAGCATTGTGCGGACCTAGAGCTTAGAGACATGGTTTAGTGTTGACCCTTCAGTGCTGGATTGAGGATTGGACTAGATGATCTTGGAGGTCTCTTCCAACCAGATATATTGTGTGTGTGTGTGACTTCATTTCCCTCAGTACCTGGCAGAATCCTCCATTTCAACTTCATCACTGCCACTACATTAGAGACCAGTCTGAACAGGCAGTTAACTGCAGGCAAAGGATTTATTCCAAACTAATAAACCTGCATCCTCCTAGGCATGGTGATCAGTTAGTAAGAGCCAAAAGTATCCCACTGATCCACTGTGCAGATGAATCAGGGTAATGAGTTAAGAATATGTAAGTGTATCAGGCCAGCACTAGCTGACATGTTCCAACCCTACAAATCCTTCACCCAAGTTCTTTTCTGAAGCACAAAATATGTATTACCTTTCATCGCAATAGGAAAACTTCATATCAAGACTGTGACGACTGAGGAATGTTTTACTGTCCAAAGGGACCTCAATGTTGGATGGATGAGGAATAGGTTCACAGATCAACACCAGACACGTCATGGGAGGCTTTTTGTAGCCGCAGTGAGTTTGATTGCCGCACGTGTCGTACACACGGATGTGGCCAGTGCAGTGGAGTACCTACGGCAAAGTTGTATTTTAAACAGAGACTGGGTTCTTGTCTGTCACACAACACATTGCCAGTGGCACACCCAGACCAAAGTCCTCCCCCTCCCCACCCTTTGATGTGATAGCAACAGGAAGGCAGCGCTGCTTCCAGGTAGATGGCTAAAGGAGAGTAGCAGTTCTCATGCTACATATGCTGCAATGAGTAGACAGGCTGCCAACTCTTCCCTCTTGGGTGCTGGCTGAAGTAACATGCTGGCTGCATCTCTGTGAAGCTCCTCCAGAGTTACATTAGTGATGACACCGATAAGCAATTGCCTCAGCAAAGGTATCTTACTATCTAAATTTAAAAGTTAGGGTAATACTAGCAACCTCCATTTTAGGAGAGTGATTGGCATTGGAATGGGCTGCCCAGGGAGGTGGTGGAGTCACCGTCCCTGGAGGTGTTGAAGCAAAGCCTGGCTGAGGCACTTAGTGCCATGGTCTGGTTGATCAGACAGGGCTGGGTGCTAGGTTGGACTGGATGATCTTGGAGGTCTCTTCCAACCTGGTTGATTCTGTGACTCTAAGTTTTCTGCAGAAGTGATGTTAGAGATCAAATACATTCCTCAAGAGACAAGAAGCTTTGCATTTTGTGGTGTTGGTCGAGTTGTTTTGTTCTGTTTTTTAAACCACTCTGAAGTAGGAATTGTTCACCACAGCAAAGAAGCTTTTTGATCCAGAATGACAAACTTACAACTGAGAGCCATAATACTACTCAGTACAGTAAAAAGTTACTTTTTGTCCAGAGTAGAAAATGCATTCACTGCAGAAAGTTATCAGGCTGCACTTTTTGTTCCAACTTTTACAAAAGGGATAGCCAGCAGCTTCAGAATGAATGGTACTGAAGTCCTTCAGAGAGACCTCAACTGTCACATTTACAGTGACAAATCAAAAGAAATCAGGTGTCAGCACAAGTGGTACCAAGAATTGTTTTTTCCTCAGAGAAGGCTTTATGCAAACAGATTTAGTAATTATAATTTCTAGCAAATAAGTGACCTCTAATTGAAAAGAGAAAATTCATTAAGTGTTTTGAGAAACTAATTTTAAAACCTTGTTTCAGTAACCTCTGTTATGTACTCAGCATTAAAATTCAGCATACTGAAGCACAATCAATTAAGTACTTAGGGAAACTCAAGCTTGTTGCATTAAGTAAAAATGTTGAAATACAGTCTTGTGACATTGAAACAGGAGGCTGCCAAACCAGATACAAACATTCCTTTGCATTAGTTACCTTCCATGTAGCAGATTTTATGTTCACTGTTCTCCCCCTGCTAGTCAGTGTGCACTTCATTCGGAGGAAAAAGCTGCGCTCTGTGTTCTGCTCTTTGCCCTTTTTCACAGGACCTAGGCAAGATAAACAGGAAAGCAATTTTTAAGCTCTCAGATCGTTTTCAAAAAGCAATTAAAAAAAACCCAGTTGAAGAACTCTAAGACTGGAGGAAGACCCCCAGAATAAAAAGACTGATAAGCCTAATAGCACTTTAGTGATAGCACCTTTCAGAATGAGTTCTACTGTGAGGCAGGCAAAAACTTGAAGTTTGGGTGTTCTAAGATCAGTATCACATTTGTAAGGCAACTCCACACTCCTAGATTCAGGGAAAAAGGAGTGGGGATAAAGTGATAAAAAATGTAATGGAATTGGAAATTTTTGACAGAAGACAAGGAAAGCAAGAGCAGAATGAGAAGCTGTGGAGTTGGTGTGCTAGTCTGAGCCTAGCTGGGATATACTAGTGAGAAGAATTAGATGATAGGCTGTGAAAAGGAGACAGTGGTGATGGCTACTGCACTCAAAGGCTTGCTGAGATGGATAAGAGCAAGCATAAGCAGAATGAGAAGCTGTGGAGTTGGTGTGCTAGTTTGAGCCCAGCTGGGATATACTGGTGAGAAGAATTAGATGATAGGCTGTGAAAAGGAGACAATGCAGATGTCTGCTGCACTCACAGGCTTGCTGAGATGTATAAGAACAAGGATACAAACACAGATTACAGAGTCTCTCTCTGGCTTTTGGGGCTGCATGAACTTCTCTCTCCCTGACTTCCTGCCTGACTAATCCTTATGCTTCCTAACCCCCCTGGCCAACCCTCCAAACTCACCTTGAATGTAAGGCAAAACCTGGGGTAAGGTAGAGGGGTGGGGAGAAGGTGGAAGGGTGGTTGAGAACCCCTTCTGGGGACTCTGGTTTCTGTAGTACTTTTTAACTTGTCTATTTCTGTATATACTGTAAATATCTGCTTGTATATTGGGCTAAGCTGTAACCATAGCTTCATTCTTTCAATTTCCAGCTCGGCTGAGTCTAGTCTGGGTGATTTTCTTAAGTGTGGACAGGATGGGTAACACCCAAACCATCACAGTTGGTTTCCACTGAAATGCATCAGTTACTCACTGCTCAGAGGCCTGCAGCTCTTCAGGACCACAGTATCTTAAGTTTTTCAGCTTAGAATCAACAACTCAGCTGTTCACATCCATCCAAATATTTCCACAGTCATTTACAATTTTAAATGGGTACCGAGTTTTTAAATACATATTAGCAGGGGAAGATCTGATCTTGGATCTGTGTGGGATTTAGATGGTCATGGCAAGTTTTGTTCTTCACATGGATCTCAAGAAATGAGCCCTGTTAGCCATAGCAATAAAAGTATCTTCATGAAACAAAAGATCCTCAAGTTGCAATTGACCTCCCATGTCAGGGCTGGGCTACTAGCATCTAGTCCTTGGGAAAGGGTTGTTTGGAGGTGGTGCTTAGGGATATGGTTTAAGGTGAATTTTGTAGAGTACAGGTTGGACTTGGTGACCCTGAGGTTTTTTCCAACCTGGATGTTTCTGTGATTCAGTTTTGGGAGGGAGGGGGAAGTAAAGAAATTCTAGTAGAAATGTTAGAGGAATTGGGTTTTTTCTATCTTTACTTGCTAACAGCAGGCTTTAAGTTGAGATTTTTGCCTTCACATGGGAGAACCTTTCAGAGTTGACTACTAGCTCAGCTGTGCTGGGCAAAGGAATGGCAAGCTGATCCTATCAGGAGAGCTACAAGCAGCTCACTGTGTGTGCAAGGAGGAAATGAAGCACCTAGAGTAAGTAGCAGTGGAAGAGCAAGTTTGCCAAAGTGTGCTGAGGAGTGAGGACCAAAAACTGGCAGAGGGTGGAAGCTTCCAGCATATAATCTTACTCCTGATAAATGTGTATGCAGTCATTTGCTCTCACCCTCCACAAACAATAGTAGCTATGACATTCTTCATGGTGGCTTGCACTGCAGCTACTAGTTTGACAAAGATCATTAGAAATGCATGAAAGGCCCTCTGCTATATTGTCTATTGCTTCTAGCAGAGGCAAAGACTAAGGGGTTTATGCCACACCAAAATATCCTCAACAAAGGAATGGGTGGGGGAGGGGAAGAAAATAAAGCAGAGTTCCTAGAAGTACCCAAAGCATATCTATTTCAGTAGATTTTGGAACGAGTTAAAGCAATCTAGAAATGAATACTTGAAGAGCACACAATGTTACCAAGTCCTGATGCTTAAGGTTCTGCTTTAAAAAGCAGCTGTAAAAGATGGAGCAACTTTCTCAAGCCTGGTTCAGCACTGGACATTATTTTTACAGCCACCAGCTTTGAACACTTAAAATGCAACTTCATAAAAACCAGCAGGCAGTTCAGATCCTGCCAGTCACAATCTGCACCTGTGCAAGCCCAAAGGGGAGCATTTAATACTCAATTCAGTAATTTCACTGATGTAAGAGCTGCAGTAGAACCTAACCTGGGAGCACTAATAACTATACAAATGTACTCTTATTACTGTCATTTAGACTTTTGTCTTCCAACTTCAGCTGAAAACCAGATTTTGTAATAATGCTTTTCAGACATCTTATTTCAGGCTGGTCAACTTAAGGCTCCCCAGAGTTAGTTTGCATGAAACTCAGCAACATAACACCAGCTTTTTGACACTGCTTTAGAGTGAAGCTGTTGCCCCACCCCAAAAGCACTGCTGTATTCCAGTATGGGCTAGGGGAAGGTCTAACCTAGCCTTAGGAGCAACACAACACCAGTTTTTTGACACTGCTTTAGAGTGAAGCTGTTGCCTCAGCCCAAAAGCACTGCTGTATTCCAGTATGGGCTAGGGGAAGGTCTAACTTAGCCTTAGGAGCAACACAACACCAGCTTTTTGACACTGCTTTAGAGTGAAGCTGTTGCCTCAGCCCAAAAGCACTGCTGTATTCCAGTATGGGCTAGGGGAAGGTCTAACTTAGCCTTAGGAGCAACACAACACCAGCTTTTTGACACTGCTTTAGAGTGAAGCTGTTGCCTCAGCCCAAAAGCACTGCTCTATTCCAGTATGGGCTAGGGGAAGGTCTAACTTAGCCTTAGGAATAAAACTCAACACTGAGGGCAGACAACTATAGAAAATGCTTACAAAATCAAAATTGTGGCTCTTAATGCTGTGATATCTTATCAGGTCCTCTCCACTGAATTAAACAGAAGACTTCTGATTTTGTGATGGTTTGGGTGTTACCCCTCCACACACACACTTTTGGAAGTCACCCAGACTAGACTCAGCAGGCTCTGGAAATTGAATGAAGCTTATTATTTACAGCTTAGCACAATATACAAGCAGATAGTTACAGTATATACAGTTATAGACAAAAATAGACAAGATAAAAGGTAATACAGAAACACAACAGCCCTTCCACAAACCAGAGTCCCCAGGAGGGCTCTCAACCACCCCTTCACCTTCCCCCTACCCCTCTCAACCTTACCCCAGTCCCAAGGAAGAATGGAGGTTCAGCCAGGGGGTTAGGAAGCAAAGTGGGTTAGTCAAAAAAATGGAGGGCGAGGATAGAGAGCAAGATGCACCTCAGAGCTCACCAGCAGCAGAGGAGAATATTGGTTACCTATGTTTTTATTTCTTGTTCTTATACATCTCAGCAAGCCTATGAGGGAAGTAGACATCACCACTGTTTTCCTTTCACAGCCTGTAATCTAATTCTTCTCACCAAAACATTCTAGCTAGCTTCAAACTAGCACAGATTTACAGTACTACATGAAAGCAGAGGTGAAGCTAGGATATTTATCACTACCTATATTATGATACAACTCTTTTTTTTATTAAGTAGGAATTACAGAGGTTGGACTTCAGACTTTTCACAACTGTGTAAAGTAGATCTGTTGGGAGGTATCCAGACTGCCAAGTCTTCATAGCCATTAACAAATCTTTGCAAGATATAAAAGCAGTAATTCAAGGACACTTGTTAAATGCAAAAGCAGAGAGATGTGAACACAGCATTCTGCTCCCTCAGATGGAGGAGAGTTTGGAATCTGTGAAAAGACAGCAATTTCATGCACCAGTTAAAGTGCAGAGCAACATCAATCCCAAAGCCCTTTTTGGGGTTGTCCAAGTACTCTCTGTTTAGTTTTCCTGTGTCCTAAAGATAGTAGCTTTGCTGTGTCTTAAAAGTCAATGACCACAGATTTGAGGAAGAAAGCATTTGCTTTTAAGTTGCCTTCTAAAGGCAAACCCCGGCCAAGACAAGTGCACCAGTGGCCCTGTAAAGGCAAACCCAGGCCAAGACAAGTGCACCAGTGGCCCTGTAAAAGCAAACCCAAACCAAGACAAGTGCACCAGTGGCCCTGTAAAGGCAAACCCAGACCAAGACAAGTGCACCAGTGGCCCTGTAAAAGCAAACCCAAACCAAGACAAGTGCACCAGTGGCCCTGTAAAGGCAAACCCAGACCAAGACAAGTGCACCAGTGGCCCTGTAAAGGCAAACCCAGACCAAGACAAGTGCACCAGTTGCCCTGTAAAGGCAAACCCAGACCAAGACAAGTGCACCAGTGGCCCTGTAAAAGCAAACTCAAACCAAGAGAAGTGCACCAGTGGCCCTGTAAAGGCAAACCCAGACCAAGACAAGTGCACCAGTTGCCCTCTAAAGGCAAACCTAGACCAAGTGCACCACTTCTCTCTCCATATTCATCTCTAGCAATGGCTTAAGAGCATTCTCATTCAACCTACCTCTAATTTTATTCCTGTAAGCATGCTAATCCTTTCAGCCCTCAATAACTCCTTTCTATGCACCAATTTTGCTATAGGTTAGAGAACTAACAAAGCCTTATCTCTCCTACAGTCAGAGTATTGCCGAAACATTCTGGTTATTTCTGTTGTTAGTATCTCTGAACAAGGTTTATTTTGTGATGTAAGCAGCAAAACATATTAGTTTGTTCTCTCAACATCATTTTCTGGCAGATACCCAACTGTATTACTGCTAGGAACTATCCATAAGTCAATGAAAGTCCTATTTTTCTCCTCACCATTTCTGTGTGTAAGCATTTCTCTCAGCTCTTCGTGGTCGCATGGATGAGTGAAATCAAACACGCTGTGCCCCGTCAATTCAAACTGTGGGAAATAAGAGGTACAGGAGTGTCTAACTTCATGTATAAAAATGGAACAGCTTTTACAGATCTGAAAGAGGCTTAGGAAATGTCAGTGTTTCACCTGAGTGAGTCCCATACACTTGTTCACGTTTTCAGACATGTAAATCATGTCCCCATCTTCAGACAGAACCATAACGAATCCATCCAGAGCTTTCAAGTAGAAACAGTTCAGTTCCTTCTCCATTTTGGCTTCTGTCTCCAGCTCACCTAAAAGGAGCCACATATTTTCATTTAAGTAAACATCAGCCATTCTTCACTTACCAGCAGGAATGACTTCCAGCACCAAGCTGCAAGGAATCAGTCTTGCAGGACTGTTCAAGGCCACTATAACTCACTTAGATAAGCAAGCAATTTAATTCTTCAAGCTTTTAGAATGGTATCACAAATCACAGCAACAGCAGCAAAAAAAAAAACAAATCAGTGAGGTTAACCCTCTCTGCTTTTATGCATAAACCATCCACCCTCAGGGAAAGTCTACATGGTAAAAACATGACCATTTACTCTCAAAAAGGCATTAGAAACCCTTCTTAGGGGATTCTTAGAAGACACTTTAGAGTACAGCTACCAAAGTTACTCCTCCATATGGTGTAAGTAGGTATGCAGGAGTACAAATTGATTGGCTAGGGTTGGGTGATAGGTAGGACTGGATGATCTTGGAGGTCTCTTCCAACCTGGTTGATTTTATGATTCTATCTACCTTCAGGGAAAGTCTACATGGCAAAAACATGACCATTTAATCTCAAAAAGGTATTACAAACCCTTCTTAGGGGATTCCTAGGAGACATTTTAGAGTTCAGCTACCAAGGTTACTCCTCCATATGGTGTAAGTAGGCATGCAGGAGTACAAACTGATTGGCTAGGGCTGGGTGCTAGGTTGAACTGGATGACCTTGGAGGTCTCTTCCAACCTGGTTGATTCTGTGAAATAGCTGATATAGCATCTATGGCATGCCACACAGAGGTTCATAAGTGAGGTACTCCTGTAATTGTATGAGTAGACATGACTGCAAACAGTTAAGTTCACCTTCAGTAGAGTATAAATGACCTCCCAAAAAAAGAAATTCTTGCAGTTTCCATTAAGGCAAAACATCTTTACCTAAGTCAGCCCTGCACCAACCACCTACAGTTTAGTAGAGCACAGTTATAGCAACCAAATCCAAATGACAGAAATTAACTTTGGGAGAAGGGTTACATAGCTGAAACTGAAAATGGCACTAAGTCTGTGCTGAGTCAACTAGGATCACCAGAACAGAAAGAGAAAAACAAAGTCCACTGAACAGTAGCCATATTTTTCTTGTGCCATCACCAATTGCCTATTTCTCCTGTAAGGTGTTCCACTTTGCCATAGAAAGGATGCAGCTATTCATGTATTTAACTGCTGACAGGTTTGAGAAACCACAGAATCATAGAATCAGTCAGGGTTGGAAGGGACCACTAAGGATCATCTAGTTCCAACCCCCCTGTCATGGGCAGGGACACCCTACCCTAGAGCAGGCTGCCCACAGCCTCATTCAGCCTGGCCACAACCACCTTCCTGGGCAACCCAATCCAGCCTCTCACCACTCTCATGGTGAAGAACTTCCTCCTGATGTCCAGTCTCAATCTCCCCACCTCCAGCTTTGCTCCATTCCCCCTAGTCCTGTCACTACCTGATAGTCTAAAAAGTCCCTCCCCAGGACCCCTTCAGATACTGGAAGGCCACAAGAAGGTCACCTGGGAGCCTCCTCTTCTCCAGACTGAACAGCCCCAACTCTTTCAGTCTGTCCTCACAGCAGAGCTGCTGCAGCCCTCTGATCATCCCAGCAGCCCTTCTCTAGACATGCTCCAGCATCTCCACATCCCTCTTGGAATAGGGGCTCCAGGACTGGATGGAGTACTCCAGGTGGGGTCTCACCAGAGCACAGTAGAGGGGGAGAATTGCCTCCCTCACTCTGCTGCCCATGCTTCTCCTGCTGCAGCCCAGAATCCAGCTGGCCCTCCAGGCTGCAAGTGCACACTGCTGGCTCATGTTGAGCTTCTCATCCAGCTGCACCCCCAAGTCCCTCTCCTCAGGGCTGCTCTCCAGCCACTCACTGCCCAGCCTGGATTTGTGCTTGGGATTGCAATAGCTTCCTCCTCAGCATGCTGCCTGCCCCGTTTCCAGATGCTGCTCCGTTGTTCACTTACCAGCATCCAGCAGCTTTCTCATGCGCAAGTAGCTGATGGTCAGCCTCATAATGGATGCCTTGTCCAGGTGTGCGCTGACAGTGTGGGGCAGGGGCAGCTGATGAGCCAGCTCATAGAACACTTCTGACTCCTTGCTCCTTCGGCACCGTGCTGCATCTCTTGACTTCTCTTTTCTGCGTTCCGAGCTAATCCTAGAGAAACAAAGTTTGGGCTTAACACAGGAAGCAGAGATATCTGTGCAAGTCTATTTTGAAACTAAGCTACCCAGCAGCTAATTAACCAGTTATCAAAGCTGAATGATTTTAAAACCTCTGTTTCAAAGTGTAAATGTAATTCTGTGGAGAGAGTTCTGTTGTGCTTGGGCTCTGCCAGAACTTAATTCAAGCCAAATGAAGTCTTTCAACAAGATCAGTTCTTCAGACATCTGCATACTCAGAACTGTTCCCAAAGTGTTTGTCTTGTACTTTGACTGCTGCCTCTCTAACCTACAAATACTATTTCCTCCTTTTCCCCTAAGTCCTTAAGTCCAGTCAAAATGCTACAACATCCAGCTTGATGCTCCATTAGTATTATGTACAATCTCCAATCCTTACCATCCTTACAAAGCCCACCCAATGGGTCAGAGAAGCAAGGATATCAATTTAGCATGAAGAGTCCTCCTTTTCAAGTGATTCACAAAGTCCCTCCCTATCTCTCTTTTTCCAATATAGCCCCTTCAAAGTCTCCCCTATAGCTGTTAAGTTGCTGCCTTATCCTTCCACTGCCTGTGTTATATTTATCTTCCCAGGACACAAGAAGTAAAGGGTAGCTAACCAAAAGCGAGTACCAAACAACCAAAACTCTTCATTAGCCAGCAACATGATTCCATAGGCACCCACAGAGGTTCACATTTGTCTCATGATCTGCCATGTGAGGTTTCAACTAAGCATTTTGAGATGTGAGCTCCAAATTTTTCTTCCATTTGAACAAGAGTTCAATGCTGCTGTGATCTCCAATGGATTATGCCACTGCAGCTAATGTGCTTTTCTGTCTACATGCATGATAGAAAAGGATACAGCATTATTACCCATTTTCCTTTTCATAACATCTATGTCCACTGAAGGCACCCTTACCTTCATCTTGCACACCCCCGAGATCACAGAATCAACCAGGTTGGAAGAGACCTCCAACATCATCCAGGCCAACCTAGCACCCAGCCCTAGCCAGTCAAGCAGACCATGGCACTAAGTGCCTCAGCCAGGCTTTGCTTCAACACCTCCAGGGACAGCAACTCCACCACCTCTCTGGGCAGCCCCTTCCAATGCCAATGACTCTCTCTGACAACAACTTCCTCCTAACATCCAGCACAGACCTCCCCCACCACACCTTGAGACTGTGTCCCCTTGTTCTGTTGCTGCTTGCCTGGCAGAAGAGACCAACCCCCACCTGGCTACAGCCTCCCTTCAGGGAGTTGTAGACAGCAATGAGGTCTGCCCTGAGCCTCCTCTTCTCCAGGCTAAACACCTCCAGCTCCCTCAGCCTCTCCTCACAGGGCTGTGCTCCAGGCCCCTCACCAGCTTTGTTGCCTTTCTCTGGACACCTTCCAGCACCTCAACATCTCTCTTGAATTGAGGAGCCCAGAACTGGACACAGCACTCAAGGTGTGGCCTGAGCAGTGCTAAGTACAGGGGAAGAATAACCTCCCTTGTCCTACTGGCCACACTGCTCCTGATGCAGGCCAGGATGCCATTGGCTCTCTTGGCCACCTGGGCACACTGCTGGCTCATTTTCATCTTCAGCTACTATCTATCAGCACCCCCAGGTCCCTTTCTTCCTGGCTGCTCTCAGCCACTCTGTCCCCAGCCTGTAGCGATGCTCGAGGTCGTTGTGGCCAAAGTGTAGAACCCTGCACTTGGCCTTGTTCAATCTCATCCCATTGGCCTCTGCCCACCCATCCAGCCTGTCCAGGTCCCTCTGCAGGGCTCTCCTACCCTCCAACAGCTCCACACCTGCTCCTAGATTAGTGCCATCTGCAAACTTACTGATGCTGGACTCAATCCCCTCATCCAGATCATCTATAACAATTCTGAACAGGACTGGACCCAGCACTTCCTGATACAAAAGGAAGTTGCACTATATCTGTAAGATCCCATTTTTTGCCACTGACTTACATGAAAGCTGTAAAAGAAACACATGCCTGCAAACACTGCTTTTACAATTCAAAGCTGTATGCCTTTCAATGTTATCTTAAAGAGATGAAGTGCCACTAGTTGAGAAATACAGAAAACAAACCACTGCATCATTTGCTACCAACAGTTCAGGAATTACTTTATTTCAAATTTCACTAGACTTAGAAAGTCACAAACTGCCACTGCTGAGTCTGCCCATCTGTGCAAAGGCTCTTTTTAATTAGCACACATCTTGTGAGAGGGACCACAAATGATAGAGGAAAGTGATTAGCAAGCTGATGTTGCCTAGGAAATAATGAACCAGATTCCATGTAAGCAGTCAGATGCTGACCCAAAAGAATACTTTTTCAGTCGTTCACAATAGTGAAAAACCTGATTAGTTTGTACAGAAACACACAAGAGACAATACTATTAACACTGGAAGCAAGAATGCCTTTAAACACAAAAGAAGTTTGGTAAGATGATTTGTAAGCCATCAGAATCTCTTCTAAGGTTACCTTCATTTTATTCCAGCTTCATAAAAGCATATGGCAAGCCATCCATGCCCAACCACACCATTCTCTCCTCCTACTCCCTGCCACTGCCAGCAGAAGGAAGCACTACAGGCTTGATTTTCAGACTCATAAGTTTATTTTTAAGCTGGTGAGAGGCCTGGAACACAAACTCTATGAGGAGAAGCTGAGGGAGCTGTGGGTGTGCAGCCTGGAGAAGAGGAGGCTCAGGGGTGGCCTCATTGCTGTCTACAACTACCTGAAGGGAGGCTGTAGCCAGGTGGGGTTGGTCTGTTCTGGCAAGCAAGCAGCAACAGAACAAGGGGACACAGTCTCAAGATGTGCCAGGGGAGGCATAGGCTGGATGTTAGGAAGTTCTTCCCAGAGAGAGTGATTGGCATTGGAATGGGCTGCCCAGGGAGGTGGTGGAGGCACCGTCCCTGGGGGTCTTCAAGAAAAGACTGGATGAGGCACTTAGTGCCATGGTCTAGTTGAATATCTAGGGCTGGGTGCTAGGTTGGACTGGAAGATCTTGGAGGTCTCTTCCAACCTGGCTGATTCTCTGATTCTAAGAGATAAGGAAAGGATTGTGCTTTCTCCCTTGATGGCTACATCAGGCTACTAGATCACAGAAACATCATTTCTATGTAATAATAAATCCACAAAACATAATGGACATCTTTGGAAAACTAATTTATATGCAGGACCCCAGACATACAATAGTTCTATAGGTTTCTGTGAATAGAAGTACATGTTCCTCCAAAAGGTAGCCTAAAATATCTGATATTTCCTGTCATGCAGATTTCTTCACATTCAATTTGCTCATGAGATGTTCCTGTTCTAGCTTTGGATACCTTGTTCTGAGAAGCTTGAGGGTCCCAAAACACAGCCATTACAAAAATCTGACCTTTAACAATACCAACAGAAAATATTTGGCTACATAACATCATTAACATTTTTACTGAAGACAGGCCACTTTGACTAAGGGTGGAAGTGAAAGAAGATCTGTATTCTCTTTTTTCTCTTTCTTGGACCACAGATTTCACTGACAAAATGTAACACCAGTAATTATGCTGCCTGAGAATCATAGAATCAGCCAGGTTACAAGAGACCTCCAACATCATCCAGGCCAACCTAGCACCCAGCCCTGTCCAGTCAACCAGGCCATGGCACTAAGCACCTCAGCCAGGCATTTATTCAACACCTCCGGGGACAGTTGACTCCACCACCTCCCTGAGCAGCCCATTCCAATGCCAATCACTCTCTGGCAAGAACTTCTTCCTAACATCCAGCCTATATTTCTCCCAGCACAACTTGAGACTGTGTCCCCTTGTTCTATTGCTGCTTGCCTGGCAGAAGAGACCAACCCCACCTGGCTACAGCCTCCCTTCAGGTAGCTGAAGACAGCAATGAGGTCAGCCCTGAGACTCCTCCTCTCCAGGCTCCCTCAGCCTCTCCTCACAGGGCTGTGCTCCAGGCCCCTCACCAGCTTTGTTGCCTTTCTCTGGACATCTTCCAGTATCTCAACATCTCTCTTGAATTGAGGAACCCAGAACAGGACACAGCACTCAAGGTGTGGCCTGACCAGTGCTGAGTACAGGGGAAGAATAACCTCCCTTGTCCTGCTGGCCACACTGCTCCTGATCCAGGCCAGGATGCCATTGGCTTTCCTGGCCCGCTGGGCACACTGCTGGCTCATCTTCAGCTACTATCTACCAGTATCCCCAGCTGGGTACTAGCTTCTCTCTGGCTTCTCTCCAGCCACTCTGTCCCCAGCCTGTAGTGCTGCTAGATTCACCTTTATAGCTCTGTTTTCTCTTTGTTAACTACTCATTGAAGACTCCTTCACCTGCAGAACATTCATTCTACAGAGAAACCCAAAGGACAACTACTGCAAGTAATTGGCTTCCATCTGCCTAGATGCCTGCAGTTTTGTCACAGCTTCCTTTCCAACTGCAGGCACTTCTAAGTTAAAATATTCATGCTTTAACAACAATGCTGTGCACTTCAAGCCTGCAAGCTTGTCAGGCTTGTGTGAATCACAAAGGGCACATAGAGCAGGACAAAGCAAGAGAAGAAAACAGATGTCCACCTCAAGTTGTCATTTGAGCTCTTTCCCTTCTTGAAAGGATAATGTTTCTAGATTTTTGCCTGGTTTTAGCACACTTAGCAGCAAACTTCCACATGCATAGTTCAAAACTTCTCACAACCATTGCATTAGTAATTACCAACTGCAACACAGCTCACATCAACCTCAGAGTGCTTCTGTTAAAAATTAATCCCAGAGTATGGGAATCGAGTGCTGCCTGCTGGAGCACTGCCTGACCGATGGACATAGCTCAATGGAAAGAGCAACGCTGGCTGGCACCTACTGGTGCTGTTCAAGCAGCAGTCTCCTCTCCCTCTTACTAGGTATTTCCTTTCTAGAAAAGGCTACTGCTATAGATAGGTATTTAAACTGTGTGTACAGCACAACAGTTTGCTATTTTTAGCTGCTGTTTCAAACTAAGCTGTAACCCATCTGAGTAAAACCCAGCAATTTAAATAGGAAGATTAACCACCAGCTTCAAAGATCATTTCTTTAATGGATCAAATTAATAGGGAAAAGGTCTTTCACAAATGAGGTTTAATTACCAAGTGAAGTCAGAGTTGCCTCAACATTGGATGCCATCAGATTTTAAAAAAAAGGGGGGGAGGCAAAAAAAATCCTTTACTGTTGCAACTGCACTAAGCTTTGTGACTTAGAGTTGCATAAAGTAAATGAAAAAAACCACACCATCAGCATGTGGAGCTGCCCACAAATTTCTGTGTAGTCAATTAAAGGATGTTAAAATTCCTCTAAAGTGAGCTCTCTCTCACAACTGGGGGGGGAAAATTAAAACAGGAAAGTCGAGGAAGAGGACTGTGGGAGGAAGGGAGATGTGAACCACCACAAAATCAGCTTAAATAAACTACCATTTAGAGAGATTTGTGCAACTGCCCCTGTGGAAAAGTCATGGTTGCTGTCTACAGCCACCTGAAGGGAGGCTGTAGCCAGGTGGGGGTTGGTCTCTTCTGCCAGGCAAGCTGCAACAGAACAAGGGGACACAGACTCAAGTTGTGGTGAGGGAGGTCTAGGCTGGATGTTAGGAGGAAGTTCTTCACAGATGGGGCCTGAGAATCGTACAATCAGCCAGGCTGCAAGAGATCTCCAAGATCAGCCAGTCCAACCTATCCCCCAGCCCTATCCAGTCAACTAGACCATGGCACCAAGTGCCTCATCCAGTCTTTTCTTGAGCACCTCCAGGGAAGGCCACTACAAGGTCTTGAAGCCTTCTCTTTTCTAGGCTAAAGACCCCATCTCTTGTAGCCTGTGCTGATAGCAGGGAGCAGGCAATTGCCTAAATAGCACCCACAGTTATCTCCTTGAGCATAAAACTGATCAATGGCCATATTTGAAGTTGCCTTTTTCCTGCTTATCTACCATTGGCAAAAAAATAAAACCCACCTGGATAACACCATCAGTGATTAATTTCAATTAAAAATAACTAGATTAAAAATGGTCAGTGGACAGATCATAAACATGTAGCATCACAACCATCTCTTCCTAGCTTTTTTAATCACCACTCAGTGTTTTACCCTGTCTAGACTCTATTACATTAATACAAAAAATCAGGGGCTTTCCTGTCTGTTGTTTTACTGCTGTTACCTGTTTTCTAGCCTTTCTCCTATCCTAACTTACTGTTTCTCTGATCAGGCAGATTTTGCCCTCTAAGCAATTTTGAGTCCCACATAAAATAGCTGTTGTGAATCTATGAATCTAGGCTCATCTTTGATCCAGGTTTTGAGAACATTCTACTTGACAGCCTCTGTGAGCAATTCACTGTTTTCTCCTTAGAAGTGTTCTCTACAATCATGTGGGTTTGTATTTGTCATGGTATCTGGTCTTAAACAGTTTCATAGAAGTACACCATGAGGAAATAATATAATGCCAACCAATAATGTCTCTAAAATCTGGTAAAATATCATTAGTGAACTTTAGTTTGTAGTTCTGCCATTAATTCCCACCATCTGCCCATACAGGACTCACAACCAGTACTTCAATGTTAGACAGAACTCCCTCTCAGACTGAGGAAACAACTGTGGCAAATACCTGGCTTAGGAATGGACTCACAAAGACCACATTTGTTATAACTTAGCTTCAATTTTTCCACATGAAGCTAAAAAAAGGATGTAGCTGTTACAATACAATAATACATCAACAGTATACATCATAAGCAGGGAACCTGAGTGCTTGTCCAAGTCTAGTTAGATGCTTGAAGGAGATGCTCTATGATAATTATGATATTGGAACTTAGCAGACCTGTAAGTGGGCTCATATTTCAGTTTTCAGGTTGAAATCATTCCTGTTTGGTACAAAATTTGGTTGTCTTTGCATTTCTAGCCTAAATGAGTTATTTTTGCCAGGACAGCTGTATGGGACCAAGGTGCAACTCCCAGTTTGCAGCCATACTCCAACAGAACACCTCAGTCTCGTTACACCAATGTAACCAGCTGTGTTCAGTGGGATCACCAGAAGGGCTCAGCCCAAGGCATGCTCATGCTACCTGCTGCTTCCACACACAGAACAGCACAACAAGAAAGTATCAGCCATATACAAGCTCACTTAAAAGAGATTGGCTGCCAAGGAGTGTGATAGGGCACAGCTTTGCTCTTTCATAGAATCAACCAGGTTGGAAGAGATCTCCAAAATCATCCAGCCCAACCTATCACCCAGTCAACTAGATCATGGCACTAAGTGCCTCAGCCAGGTTTTTCGATGGTGCTGGATATGCAGACGTTTTCTCTTCACTGGTAGATCTTTATTTTGTCCTGAGCTGCTAGCCATGATACTTACTAATTATCCTTCCACAGAACCAAGTCACAGACAAGCCCAGCACCTAAGCACAAAGAAAACTAAAACAATCTAAATCAACTTCCCTAAAGACAACTTTGTACAAAAAATGGGTTTATAATGTAAAAAGAATACTGCTGAAATTGTTATTTAAATATATGGTGAGCTAATGATGCAACTATTCCCATCCACAAACCACCCACTCAAATCCTCCTAGAAAAACCCCACCCAAACCTCCACAGTCTCCTCTCATCTCCCACACAGCATAGATAGAGAATATGTCAGTTAGCCCCCTTATCACAGAACCTTAGAGGTCAGAAGGGACCTTCAGAGATCAAGTCCAACCTCCCTGCCAAGTAAGATCACCTAAGGCAGTTCACACAAGGGTTTTGAAAGTCTCCAGGGAAGGAGACTCCACCTCTTTGGGCAGCCTGTTCCAGTGCTCTGTCACCCTCACTGTGAAGAAGTTTCTCCTCATGTTGAGGTGAGATCTTCTATGTTCCAGTTTGTAGACACTGCTCCTTGTCTTAATTGGACCACCAAAAAGAGATTGGCCCTGTCGACTTGACATCCACTCCTCAGATATTTGTACACCAATGTCCTCTGTCTTCTCTGCTCCAGTCTAAATAGCTCCAGGTTTCTCAGTCTCTCTTTGTAGGGGAGATGCTCAAGTCCCCCAGTCATCCTCATGGCTCTCTGCTGGACTTTTTCCTCTTTTCTTATCTCCTTATACTTACTAATTGATGTTGATCAACTAGAGGCACGAGAGCTGCAGTGTTAACACCTTCACATCCTGAGACAGTCCCGCACAAATACTGTCCAGAGTCACAGGCAGCCCCAATGGCTCCATTCCCTCTCACCTCCCAGCCCAGTAGTAACACACTTGTCTGGCCTGACCAGCAGCCTGGAGTGTTCATTGCTCAGCAGGCAAACCACACAACAGGTTAAGTAGGGGCACCTGTGTCCACCACCATCACAGAAGGAACTCCAATCTGTTCTTTAAAGCTGAGAAAACCCAGGCAAAGCAGTGGGCTGGAAAGGGGCCACTGGACCAGTTCCAGCTTATGAAGCTACTCACTTCAGGTATCCAAACACTCTTCCCAGTGGTGGGGGGGGGAAGACATTTCAAAGACTGCACTCCCAAACACTCATTGCAGAGTCTGAATTTTCAGGTGAAGAGGCAGGCGTCCCAGGAACTGTAATACATCCCCAAATTCTCCTCAAGTTTTACTTGCCCAAACTGGTCAGGAGTGATGCTTCTTCCTTTTACAGCTGCTTTACAGAATTACTGCAATCTCTCAGCTACCAGTTCACAATGAACTCAGTGTTACAGCTTTGCCTCTTCTCGCTGTCACACGATTTTAAAGTACTATTGGGTTTTGTCGTTATGGCAAATTCTATTCACCAATTCTCCTTGTTTTACAGTCTGTGTAGAGAGTTGTGAGGAAAATGCCAACAAAACAAGCAAAAAAACCCCAAACCTCCCACACAAACCTCATGTGTAATCACAAGCATGTGATTTTCTAGAAGAAAGTCTTGCTCATTATGAATTAATGAACATCACAGCACAGTAACTCGACTCAGGAAAGTAAGTCAGAGATTCCTTACATACAGAAAGATTTAGAAGAGGTTTAGCTGCAGAAACAAGCGTAACATCCAAGCAGAGAACATAATTTTCTTTACATGAGTGTAGTTAATTTGACTACCACCAGTAAAACAAACTAGCAAGCAGTTCAGACTGAGTTAGCTGCAGCAGCACAAACACTGAAACCCACTGCCGTTTGCAAAACAATAGTGAAAGAAGCAGCAAGAAGAAAGTCCACTGGAATAAGCATTAACTTACAAAGTAAAATCTTACTATTCAGACCAAGAAGTCTGTTTGAGATAGTGATTTGCCATTGGAATGGGCTGCCCAGGGAGGTGGTGGAGTCACCATCCCTGGAAGTGTTCAAGAAAAGACTGGATGAGGCACTTAGTGAAATGGTCTAGTTGACAAAAAAAGCTGGGGAGGGGCTTTTTAGGCTCTCAGGGAGTGACAGCACTGGGGGGAATGGAGCAAAGCTGGAGGTGGGGAGGTTCAAACTGTACATGAGGAGGAAGTTCTTGAGCATGAGAGTGGTGAGAGCCTGGAATAGGTTGCCCAGAAAGGTGGTTGAGGCCCCATGGCTGGAGGTGTTTAAGGCCAGGCTGCTTGGTGCCATGGTCTAGTTGATTAGATAGGGCTAGGTGATAGGTTGGACTGGATGATCTTGGAGGTCTCTTCCAACCTGGTTGATCCTGTGATTCTATACAGACAGGTAAAGCACATCAGAACCAGCAGCAAAGCCTCAAACTCCTGAAACCAACACAGGACCACACTACCAAGACTGTCACTTGGATTTAGCTGTCAACTGACCTGAAACCCCAACTGCCTCTTCACTTAGGAAGTATGACTAAGAAAGTAAAACCTTCCAAAATTAGTATTTCTAATTCAAAATGTGGTGAAGTGTTTCTGCTGCATCTTGTTACACAATGGAACCCACTGATATTTTACCTTTGCATAGTAATTTACTGGTTTAAAATAACCACATGCATACAGTAGCTGTTTGTAAGAAAACTCTGGGTTTGTTTTTTTTCCAACTATGTTATTTGGCTTCTCCCTACAATACAGCTTTTTTTTTTCCCCAGCTGTGCTCTGTCCTTAAGGATGAAAGCTGCATGGCAGTTAAATTAAGTTTATTATGACAAAACACCCACAGTTACTCAACAGAGAGCTGGACATGAGCTTGACAGAACAAGCCTCTAAGAGCTCTTCTCATTTCAGCCCTCCTGCTTTTGTTTCTACCAAACTCACCCAAAGACATGCCAAATATATGCCCAAGACAGCTGTCAGGCTCTCAGTTAACAATGTTTTAGCTAAGAACTGGTCTATCTTCAGACAAATACAGACTCTTGATGAAGTCATTTCAGTGTAAATCATGGCTTTATAATTTGTGTCATTGTATGCAAGTTTTCCAGACTGGAGGCTGGATGTATTCCCTCACTGTTCCCATCCAAGTCTTCTCTTCAATTCATGTTCCTCAACTGCTTTTAATTAACAGGGCATTTTGTGATCAAAGAACTAAAGAAATCCAGAACAGAAGTAAGAGAGATAAAATTTTATTTTTCTTTATGAATAAGGACCAAACAGATCCATTAAGTAGTCAAAAAAAACAACAACAACTAAACCAAAACAAAAAAACAATGCTTAGAACAATAGCCAGGGCAAAAAGCCTTCAGCAATATCAGCTCAGCATCCAGTAGATTAAGGATGTACAAGGAAAAAGTCCTTGATGAAGGCCTGAGCATCAAATATTCCTGTACTTAGCTAAACTGTGTAGAGCTTCTCATTTCTTTGGCTTAGTAGAGGCTGCAGCCTTCATATTTGATGTGGATTACTTCGTTGAAGCATAGTCCCATCTCTTCCAATGGGCGTGAAGAAGCACAATGAGGTAAGCCTCCAGTAACACCTTTTCTAGGGTAACAGTCTATTGATCAAGCTGGAACAGGCTGCCCAGGGAGGTGGTGGAGTCGCCATCCCTGGAGGTGGTTAAAAGGAAAGTGGATGTGGTGCTCAAGGCTATGGTCTAGTGATGAAGGATGCTGGGATGAAGGTGGGACTGGATGATCCTGGTGGTCCTTTCCAACCATAGCGATTAGATGTTGTGCTGAGGGATCTGGTTTAGTCAAGGACTTGTCAGTGTGAAACTAATGATTGGACATGATGAGCTTGAAGGTCTTTTCCAATCTAAGAAATTCTGTGATTCTGTGATCATTCTCACTTGGAGCAGCATGAAATTTCACAAAAAAAAAAAAAACCCCAAACAAACAAAAACCCAAAAGCCAACCCACAACAGAAACCTTAGCCTCAAATTCTTTTGTATCTTGAAATGCAAGAATTTTCTTAAAGTATCACCAGTCTGCTTTGTGCTTAGGATTGCCAGTGGAATGATTTATTGTGGTAAGCAACATGGCTCATCTTCTTCTGGTAATATTTCCAGGATTATTCCAAAGTGAACTGAAAAGGTTAAGTTACCTGGCAAAACCTTCCACTGCTGTAAATGTAACAGAACAGCTAGGTGCTGGTTTATTTTCCTCAATGTTTCACTTTAACCTCATTGTTTATTTTAATGCAGTGAGTTACAGGGTCTGTTGTGACATTTTTCCTGACAATGAATATCACACTGAATGAAAAAGCAGCATGGGGTCTCTCCTGTACTCAGCACTGCTCAGGCCACACCTTGAGTACTGTGTCCAGTTCTGGGCCCCTCAATTCAAGAGAGATGTTGAGATACTGGAAGGTGTCCAGAGAAGGGCGACAAAGCTGGTGAGGGGCCTGGAACACAAACACTATGAGGAGAAGCTGAGGGAGCTGGGGGTGTTTAGCCTAGAGAAGAGAAGGCTCAGGGGTGACCTCATTGCTGTCTACAACTACCTGAAGGGAGGCTGTAGCCAGGTGGGGTTGGTCTCTTCTCCCAGGCAACCAGCAATAGAACAAGGGGACACAGTCTCAAGTTGTGCCGGGGAAAGTACAGGCTGGATGTTAGGAGGAAGTTCTTCACAGAAAGAGTGATTGGCATTGGAATGGGCTGCCCAGGGAGGTGGAGTCACTGTCCCTGGAGGTGTTGAAGCAAAGCCTGGCTGAGGCACTTAGTGCCATGGTCTAGTTGACTGGATAGGGCTGGGGGATAGGTTGGACTGGATGATCTTGGAGGTCTCTTCCAACCTGGTTGATTCCATAATTCTAACAAACACAAAGTTTATTATCTACTGGATATCTTTCAGGAATAACCAACAGGTCATCTGGAGGCATCAGCTCTTCAGTGCCAAAGGAGCCATTGCAAATGTCTTGGTTACTAAAATATCTCAGCATTTTGAAAGGTGACAGTTGTACAAGGCTTGATACTATCAGGCTTCAACAGAAAGAAATGATGGATTATGTGTACCATGAAGCTCCTCTTTATCAGTGCACTTACTCCCAGATCTTGGACCAATCCCTAGGCTGGTATTAAAAGGCATAGCTTCAACTGAGGCTGTGGCTTCACATCAAAGAGCTCTGAAGTGTTTGTCACCTACATAAACTGTGCTTAAAATATATATAGGCATGTAGTCACTTGATTTCTAGTTTCTAATAGTTTCAGAACCTAATTTTCATAGAGACTTTTATTCTAAGCTAAACAACAGATGTCAATAGAAGAAAACCTTCATATCCAGTGGTTAATTTGGAAACCTGTATCTTTCCTGAACTTTCAGCCATTACTCAAAGGTAAAAGGGCTTACCTTCTCTTCTGGGCCATCTCTGTGGTTCCTAATGTCATACACCCCACACACACACACTCATTCCCCCTCAGGCCTTTCCCATTTTTGAGCAGTAGTCAGTGGAAAAGTCATACTGCTACATGCTCTTCTGCCAGCTCTAATACAAAGGAGGTTTCTTAAGAGGCTCAAAAAGCTCTAACTTTATTGAATCCAAAAGAGAAAGGGCTGTTATAACATGAAAAGATGATTAAGGTCCAAGTTCTTTCCATGAATTGCATAGGTGGTTTTTTTGAGGCAAGTAAACACCTGCCTATATAACAGTCTATGTGAAGATAAAAGCAGTATTTCAGGTGATGACTTGTGATCTCGAACATTCCTTCTTTTTGGACATCACTTTGCAATAAAACGGGTTACTGCACCTTCTTGTTAATGTTCTTGCAAGATTTGGTTTTGTTTTGAAGCTGTTTGTTGCGGGGTTTGTTTTGTTTTGTTTTAAGAATGCATCCTGTAATAGGATTGGTATTTGCATCTCCTTGAAAGAGCAGTATCATCAGGAAAATCTAGATGCTCTTGTACACCACCACTGAACCATGCCGTACTTCCCTCCTGGGTTTACTTAACAATGCACACTTCACAATCACAGAAGAATTATTTTGTTGGCACATCATAATACCAAGCTCTTCAAGAATAAATTGATGTAACACTGCCAAATTCCCTCCTGCAGTACAAATGAAAGCCCACACCTTAGAAATTAGCAGTTTCTCTGATTCAATAACCCCTTTAACACCAAAAATCTCAAGCACACCTACCTGAGGTTCAGCCTTCCAACATAAATTGGTGCTGTATTACTACTGGACACCATGAACTCTTAAGAATTCAATCATAGGAAGAGACCTCCAAGATCATCCAGTCCGATCCATCAGCCAGCCCTAGCCAATTAACTAGACCATGGCACTAAGTGCCTCAGCCAGGCTTTGCTTCAACACCTCCAGGGATGGAGACTCCACCACCTCCCTGGGCAGCCCATTCCAATGCCAATCACTCTCTCTATCAAGAACTAACTCCTAACATCCAGCCTAGACCTCCCCCAGCACAACTTGAGACTGTGTCCCCTTCTTCTCTTGCTGCTGCTACCAGGCTCAGCAAGAGTCTTGAAGGCTTTCAGGTCAGAAACACACCAAAAAGTGAGCACAGACTCTGAAGAACTTCAGAAGGGTTTGGGCTTACACTGCAGCACTGTGACATTCATTCACATTATTAATATTTGACTTCCCCCCCTCACTTCACTCACCAGCAATACCGTGGGAACAACCCTATAATTCAAGGATAGGATGGAAGAAAGATCTATGGTTGCTTTCATAAGGTGCAGTAAAGGAGACAAGGACACAGAGTAATTGCATGCTGCCTGAATTCTTACATGTGAGAGCAGGATAGTCTTCTCTGCCCTCTCTTCCAGAGGCAGTAAAACACAGCAAGCATTTGTTTGGCAGCTTCTCCCTGCTTGCAAAAAAAAGGTACTTTACCATGATCTTCACCTAACCTAAATAAGCCCTTGATGGACATTTCTGAGAAGAGAGAAACCAAACAGAAAATGGAAATGTCAATTAAAGAAGTGAATAAAATGGATTATCCACTTCACACCTCCACCTTTAAACCAATAGTTTCCTTAATCACCAGACTAAGTTGCTGATAACAGTAGCAGCTACATTTGTTCCTCCCTAGAAAGGAAAAGCATTTCTACAGAATGCAAAGTTGCTGAAAGAAATTGAAAGTGCTTGAAACAAAAACCTCTTACCACCCATCACCCTGTTACAGACCACCTGACAACCTGAACCATCTGATCATCTCTACACTAGACCTCTCTAAGTGGACACCAGTGGCTGGTATTTGAGGCATGCCGTCCAAGAGACTCAGACTGCAGACTGGAGACACTATGTTTTAAAAGGGCAAAGCAAGCATGACTGTAAACAAAACCAGAAATCCCTCCCACTGCTTCCACTGCTGTACTGCCAAATACTCAGACCTTCACAGATTAAAGGAAACCAAATTACCAACAGAGCAAAATTATGGAGAATATCTGCAGTAGGCAAATCCTCCACGACTGTTCCTTCATTTTCATTGCCTTATTTATAACAAGGAGGAAGGGGCAGTGCAACTATGCTGTTGCCTTCAGCTTTAGCAAGCACTGGAAAGTAATTTCTGACCACTTCTACTGAAGGAATCATAGAATCAGTCAGGGTCGGAAGGGGCCACAAGGATCATCTAGTTTCAACCCCCCTGGACACCCTACTCTAGATCAGCCTGGCCACAGCCTCATCCAGCCTGGCCTTAAACACCTCCAGCCATGGGGCCCCAACCACCTCCCTGGGCAACCCAGTCCAGCCTCTCACCACTCTCATGCTTGACAACTTCCTTGTCACCTTCACTCTGAATCTCCCCACCTCCAGCTTTGCTCCATTCCCCCTAGTCCTGTCACTCCCTGAGAGCCTAAAAAGTCCTTCCCCAGCATTTTTTTAGGCCTCCTTCAACAGAATCACAGAATCAGAAATTCAAAACTGTTTCATGGAGTTCCTGTTCCACAGGAATTCAAAACTGTTTCATGTTCGAGGAAACGGCAAAGAACAGACAACACATGCACTGCCACCAGGTAAGCCCCATGGCAAGGCACACAAGCCAGAAAGAGCCAGAAAACAGAACCCCCACCATTCTGAAAGACAGAAACAACTGCCCTACCCATACCTGTGGGGAGACTTCACAGGAGATCTACTGAAAGATTTCTCCTCTTCTCACAACAGGTAGAGCAGTACAGTTAGAGTACACACAAAAGGGTTTTGTATTCACTTTCAGACTCTGGTAACGGTGGCTCAATTCCACCGGCACTGAAAGAAATTAACAGACAAAAAACAAGGGCATGTACAACCCTAAAGACCTCACACAAGAAAGAAAGGCCAGCAGTCAACCCTGCCCCTCAGAATCAGCAGCACAGGACCCAAGCTTCTCAGATTTTTGAGCTGGACCACGGTGGCAGAGATCCAGCTGCAAAACCTTGGTCTTTCAAATCATCCCCTAAGACATTAGGTGTTAAGTTTTGATTCCCAACCCCGAGAAATTAGAAAGCTGAACTTTCTCTGCAAGGTACTAAAGCCATCTTTACGACTAAGGACAAGCATTGATGAAATCTTAAATCCTTCCACTTCCCATGCTCATTTAACACCCATACCATTAAAATGGATATTTTGTGCTACGAGAATCTAAAACAATCCAAGATTCTCTTCCCCCCCCCCCCAGTGTATCTACCAGCTGCAAGCCACCACCAATGTACCTAAATGGCTCATTTAGAATCATGGAATCAACCAGGTTGGAAGAGACCTCCAAGCTCACCCAGTCCAACCTAGCACCCAGCTCTATCCAGTCAACCAGACCATGGCACTAAGTGCCTCAGCCAGGCTTTACTTCAACACCTCCAGGGACGGCAACTCCACCACCTCCCTGGGCAGCCCATTCCAATGCCAATCACTCTCTCTGGCAATAACTTCCTCCTGACATCCAGCCTAGACCTCCCCCACCACAACTTAGAATCACAGAATCAAACAGGTTGGAAGAGACCTCCAAGATCATCCAGGCCAACCTATCCCCCAGCCCTGTCCAGTCAACTAGACCAGGGCACTTTTCTTAAAGACCCAACTGACTGTTAAAGAAAGAAAAAATCCACCTACTTTTACTAAGAAACTGTCTGAAGCAGTAGAAGAAACAGAAGGAAATGAACTTAAACTTGAGGGCCATGTTTCTGGCTCACAGCCTTTGACTGTTGCTTGGTATAACTTGAGACTGTGTCCCCTTGTTCTGTTGCTGCTTGCCTAGCATTTACTTGTAATAGTGCAAGAATGACCCTACTGATAGTAAAACCTCACGACACAGACCTGGGCTAATCCTTTCCATAGCATCAGCCATCCACACACCAGAGTTTACAATAATAATGAGAAAAATCAGCATATTTCTCATCAAAATCCCTAACTCTGAATCAAATAAGAGTTGCAAGGCAAACAAAGCTGGCAACAACACTGCTTTTCCCGCTCCATGCACCAAGATAAACTCACTCCTTGTGCTCCTGGGTTTTCCCTGGTGTGCTACGTGGAAGTGATATGAGTACTGAAGAATAGCTAAAACCAAGATAACTCAATACCTAATCATGTTGCTGATGCTTGGTTTTCTCCCTGTATATGAGAAGCTTGGGACTACATCATAAAATGGATTTAACAAATCAGTAAATTAATCCACACATTCAGTTAGTTACTATTATGACTAAATTTCCCTTATGTAAGGCTGGAACACATAGTCAAATTCCATCATTTCTGCATCTAACAGCACATAATTAAGCAAACAATAAGCCTCACTTTAACAATCAAGAGGCAAACACAAGCACAGGGAGTCAAGGACTAAAAAGATCTTAACACGTGCCAAACTGATATATATAATCAGCTTCGCCACTTTAGAACAAGACTGTAAGGTCTTCTCCCTTAAAGGTATTCTGAACATGGGCACTGTCAAACCTAAACCCTTCTAAAATAACCCACGCTCTTGAGAAATGCTTGAGATGTTCACAGAGCTCTCTGGCTAGCTCATATCCTTCCTTTTTTTTTTCCCCCACTTAGCCATCTTTGCTCAACTGCACATTCGCAGCCCCCAGGATGAGCATACCAGAGACAGAGTTTTGTGGTTTTGATTAAAATCCTGCAAGAGAAGTAACCTGAATATTCCTCACTGCTTTATAAGAAATAGTCCCAACTTTGAACTCAGTCTACAGGAAACAGAAAACATCAAATTCTCTGTCTTAAGCCTTGCCTTTAGGAAGGAAGGATAAGCTTTGCATACTGATTCTTACATTCTGAAGAAAGCAGATTACATCCAGGATAAGGAAATTGCAAAAAGAAAAAAACCAGAAGTACCCAAGTGGGTCAGAATGGTAAGTAAAAAATAACAAATGCTCAAGGGCAAACGAAAAGATCAAACCAAACAAAAGCCAGCAACAGAGAACTGAAGTCTCGAAACCACTTTACAGATCTGCCACTAAATTAGGGCAGCAGAGCAAAGCGCAGAACACTCATTTCTGCTGCAACGCTTTCTCCCAGGCTTCTCAACAGCCATTAGGCTTTGAGTATTAAAAAAAATCCAAAGGTTACAAACTCAGTGCCACCCGCAGGTGCCCCACTGTATGGGTTTCACTAAACTGAAAGCTGCTTCTCCCCTGCTCTACTCCCTGCGCTGCAGGAGCAACCCCAAACTACCACCGAGAAGATCCTGTCCCGGAGGTGCAGCGCTGCCTGCCCACAGCCAAGCACTCCGCGCTCCCAGCTCAGCACAATGCTCACCATCCATTTTAAACGCCAGCTCCCCTCCTTCCTTAACGCAACTTAGGCGCTTTTCATACGTACTGCTTTTAACCTACTCCGATGACCTTTTGATACAAGGAGCGGAGCAAACCCGGCGCAATTAAAACTAAAAGGTAAGAAAATCCCCAAACCAACATTAAAAGGAAGGTATCCACATCGGTCTCAACAAACGGCGTCTTCTGCAGATGGCGATCACGAGAATTAATCCGTCCACAAAGCACGCCGGCGAAGCACCAGCGGACAAATCTGGTCACCCGAACACTCCGACTCCCTAAACTTCAACGCCTAACAAAGGCTTTTTAAGGCTTTTATTTCTCCCCCCCCCCCCCCCCCCCCCCCTCCTAATTTGAGCTAACAATCCTTAGTGAATTATTCATACTCAACTCACATTGTCCAGCCGCCATCCTTCCCTCCAGCCCTACCCCCCAAGCCTCTCTCCCCCGGCTCCGTGGGTTTTGGGTCTTCTATAAGCTTAATATTTGCAGATTCCAAAGCGGCCCTTTCCTGGGCAGAGCCCGAACACCACAGGCTGGGTGACTGTCAGCAATGAAGCACAACCAACTCCCACCCGCTCATTTTCAGAGGCAAAGGGGGCTCCCGGGTTGCTTCCTGCACCCCGGCACCGCTGCAACTCGGCCGAGGCGAGGCGCTTCCCCCATCCCCTCCGTTTTCCCCGGCCCCTCACGACCTCCGCGGACACCACCGGGCCCCGCCGACAGCCCCTGGCCCTGTTCGGTTGTCTCGCCTTCGGTGCACAGGCGGCCTAGGCGCCGGCTGCAAGAGCAGGGAGCGCAGCGGAGCCCACGCACGCCCCACGGCAGCGTTCTCCCCCTCCCCGTGGAGCCGAGCTCCACACCAGGCCGGGCCGACAGGACACCTCCCGCCACGGGAGAGGCACCGCACCGCAGTCACCCTCCGGCGGCCGCCGGATCCCGGCCCGCTCCCCCCGCCGACAAAATGGCGACGTGGACGGCGCGGAAAGAGAAGGCGGAATGAAAGAGCGCAGCGTTCCGCGGGCTGCGGGAGCGCGGGGAGGGAAGAGGAGCGACAGAAAACGGGGAGGGGGCGGCGGTTAACAAAGCGGGGGGCGGCGGTGTGCCCAAGGGACGGCGCCAGCATCACCGGGGCCGGGGAAGGGGGGTGGGGGGAGGCTTGGTGGGAGGGAGGCGGCCCCCGGGCCGGGCGGCGAGCGGGGGGCGGGCAGCGCACGACCGGCGCGGGCCGAGCACCCAGCACCGCGGACGGGCGGCGTCGGCTGGCGGTACCTCTTCTTGTCGGTGACGCCTCCGGGGCTCTCCATGGTGGCGGGCTGGCTGCTCCTCTTCCCGCCGGCTCGCTGAATGCGAAACGGGCACCTCCAATGGCCGCCACGGGGCGCGGGGAGATGGCGGCGCGGCCGTGAAGGGGCCGGGTCTGGGGCCGCGCGGGCTCACAGCATCGGGGCAAGCTGCGGGGAGGTGCGGGCGGCGAAGGGCGCTGCGACGGTGGGCGGCGCGGGGCCGGGCGCGGAGGAGGAGGAGGAGGCGGTGGCGAGGGCGGGTGCGGCCGGCCCGGGCCCTGCGCTGCGCCAGTAAGGAGCGGCGGCGCGGCCCGGCCCCTCGACCGTCGGGGTCAGCTGAGCGCTCAGCTGGGAGGGAGGCGTCCGGGGTCTCACGTGTGTCGTTGTGTGCGGGGCGGGCCCGCCGGCGGCACCGGGCCCGGGCCGAGCACCCCCAGAGTGCTAGTAAGCGGCCAGCAGTGGTAGACTCTACTGATCCAGGGCCTTCTGGTTTCACGGCAAGCACCGTCGGTGAGGGTTGTTAATGGTTTCATAGACCTAAAAGCAGGTCATTTCCAGTTTAAAGAATTAAAAACCTCATATTAATTAAAAGGCACAGACGACCGCATCGCCGGGCGGGCCAGAGGGACAATGCGCGGGTAATTAAGCACATCCACAGCAAGTTCTACAGCTTCGAACGCCCCAACACCCAAAGGCCGAGCCGAGGGGCTAGACGGGGGCTGCACGGGAGCACCACGTCCCGCGCAGCCTTCCCTCCCACCCAGGCAGGCCCGAATCCCGCCGGACAAGCACTGGTTCAGGCTCTCTGCCTTCAGCATCGCCGTCTCCACCGTAACAGAGAGTGTCGGTCCCTTGCCGTGACCCGGGGAGCGGCGTCTGGCACTAGGACCTGCGCGTCTCCGCGGCGGCGTTGCCCCACTCTGCCCCTGCTCCGCCCGCGGCCGCCGGGGGGCGCTGGAGTAGCCGTGCGGCGGGGCCGGCCACGTCGGGCTGCGGCTGCTGGCTGTGGGCTGGGACAGGGTCTCCGGCACCTCCCGAGAGTCCAGCGCCGGGCGCCGCTCACCGGCGGGGTCCGGGAGGCTGGTGGGCAAAGGGCTGAACGTGAGTCAGAGGGCCAGCTATATCCTAGGCTGCGTCAAAAGCTGCACGGCCAGCAGATCGAGGGAGGGGATTCTCCCCCTTAACTCTGCCCCGGTGAGACCCCTACCTGCAGTGCTGGGTCCATCTCTGAGTCCTCAGTGCAGGAGAAACATGGACCTGTTGGTGCAGGTTCAGAGGAAGACATGAAAACGGTATACAGGCTAAGAGAGTTGAGATCGTACAGCCTAGAGAAGAGAAGGCTCCAAGAGAGAGGCGTAAAGAGAGGAAAATTAAGACCAGAACCCACACATTCAAAGTCAATGGCTCCACTGTGGCACTAGCTGTGTACTCTTAGCCCATGTGTGTCTGTGCATGGTGGAGAGCCAGAAAAGCCACAGATCCAGGTGGAAGGATTCCACAGAGCTCAGAGGTTCCCTTACATCTTGTAAGCTTCCTCTGGCAAGGACTTTGAGTGACCATATAGAGCTGAAACTTACAAGAGTAAGAAACCCCTGGAGGGCAAAGTGATTTTGGTTTAGTACTGCACCTTCCAAACCCCTCTGTGGTGGGTTCTGAATCTTCAAGTAATGAGCAGCCACTTTAACATACAACCATGAGTATTTTGGTGTAAGGGAGGTTTCTCTCTTCTGAAGAAAAAGCAGTGACCATGACATTTAATAGAAATCTCAAGAAGTTGCTGCATGAAATGGATTGCTTCTGCCCCATAGCAGGTACACAAAAGAGGCACAGGTGCTGCAGTCTCCTCTTATTCCTTTAAGGTTTCTCATCCAAATACTGACAAAGCCCAGCTTTATTTAGCTTATAAGATGTGACAACATGATAGCCCACAGCATTGTGGCTGTAGACTACTGATATTTCTGTTGTTCTGTGCTCACTTGAGCCTCCAGAAGATAACTAATCGAAGCAAAACTCAAACTTGAGTGTCATGCATAGCTATCAAGAAGCCTCACACAAGAGGTCATGGACAACTTTTATCTTTCAGACTGAGGGATGGGCAGTTCAAACACAGGAAGAAATTCATTCATGCACAGCAGCCATGCACTCTTCTGCTATAGTCATAGAATCACTGTAACAGCCTCTAAGGAGCTGCTGTGGTGAAGTGGAGAGATCTCCTGGCAGATGTTGAAACGGCATACCCAGCTCAGTGCCACTTTCCCTATCAGAGCACCCACCATGAGGAACACATCAGAAGAGTGGAGAAGTGGTGCTGCCAGTATTGCTTCCTGTGCCTTAAAGGAGGCCAGTACAACTCAGGGCAGCTTCTCCAGTCTGAGTGTGAGGATGAAGTAGTTCCTGATGAGCCCTCCACACTCAGCCTCTTTGGCGCTTTCAACTCTAATTTTGGTGTTCACACTCCCTTCAAAGACAAGTAAGTAGCACCAATGCAGTCCAGACCAGGAATTGCCTAGCTGTATAACTACAGAATCCAGCTTACCCTATCCAGTAAGCTCTTGTTTTCAGGCCTACAGCTGCCATACATTTGAATTACAGTTCTGGTGCCTATAAGCATGGATGTTTCAGGATTCGCTTATGCAGCTTTATTACTATCATCCAAATTCACATACTGTGCAAAATATCAAGAGGGCTTCTCACTGAGTGTTATTCTTATAACTCGGTTCTGATAATTTTAAATCATTCAGGCACAAAAGCTTGAGATGTGTTACCTATCACCAAGTAGAAGATGCTGATGAACAAAATCTCAGTCTACAGATTACTACAGCCAATTGCTCAAAATGTCAAGACTTCCCAGCATGAACTGGCTGAGGAGGTGTGAGTAAGTGTTGTGGTCTCCTTACTAGACACATTTCTTTCATGCCAGACATGCTTACCCCAAGCTTATTATAAAGAATACTGCTTCAAACCCCAACTGTGTTTCAGGAGGATGTTAGTGGAAACTTGTTCTGCAGTTAAGTATTTCATACCAGAGCAGCTCTAGAGAGATTGTTAAGCAAATGCTCTCCCACACACACATCCTCCTCCGTATCAAACTTCTGCATCACTCCACTCAAGTACTGCAGATAGGTTTTCTTTCCTGCTTTGTCAGTGGCTGATAACAGAAACTTACTACAGGATACAATGCTTTAGTCACTTTTCTTGACCTTTATTGCTGTACTAAGTTCATGCTCCAACTTAGGAGAACTTCCTGAAGAAAATAATGTTTGCCTATGACTAATTGGGGTAAACGCACAAGCTGATGAGTCAGCAAACAGCTCAGTGAGGACAGTGGCAAGGATTCAACAGCAGATCAAATCATGAAAATATGTGCATGCCTATGTTTTCAGATCTGTCTGCTGATGGGTCAGATCTTACTGTGCTGGACTCTGTACACCTTAACTCTTAGGACCCAAATACATCTCCACCGTTAACAACTGGTAAAACATACCTTGAGTGCTGTGTCCAGTTCTGGGCCCCTCAATTCAAGAGAGATGTTGAGGTGCTGGAACGTGTCCAGAGAAGGACAACAAAGCTATTGAGGGGCCTGGAACACAAACCCTATGAGGAGAGGCTGAGGGAGCTGGGGTTGTTTAGTCTGGAGAAGAGGAGGCTCAGGGGTGACCTCATTGCTGTCTACAACTACCTGAAGGGTAGCCAGGTGGGGGGTGGCCTCTTCTCCCAGGCAACCAGCAATAGAACAAGGGGACACAGTCTCAAGCTGTGCCAGGTGAGGTCTAGGCTGGATGTTAGGAGGAAGCTGTTGGCAGAGAGAGTGATTGGCATTGGAATGGGCTGCCCAGGGAGGTGGTGGAGGCACCGTCCCTGGAGGTGTTCAAGAAAAGACTGGCTGAGGCACTTAGTGCCATGGTCTGGTTGACTGGCTAGGGCTGGGTGCTAGGTTGGACTGGATGATGTTGGAGGTCTCTTCCAACCTGGTTGATTCTATGATTCTATGATTCTGCTGACTTCAGCAGGGAGATGAGATGCTTAACTGTCTCAGGCATCTCCCTTTGAAGAACACTTACCATTTTGGAGCATGGACTTGGCAGATGGAAAGTGCTAAAGAGAAGTAAGGGCTCCCTCCCTTTATTTTGCTTGAGATGGCAGCACACAGGATGTCCCAGTAACAACCCACCCACAGCACTGGCTTTCCTAGGCTTTTGCTTCATATTAGAGCCTCTTACCTTCAGGGACTTAATATTCAATGATCCAATAAATAAGCATGGAGCTATATTGGAGAGTGCTTATTGTCTATCAATATTTGACCACAAAACCTGCCTTAGCCACAGCACCCTTGTGGGAGCATTTACTCGAAAGAGACGTGCCACAAGGTCACTAACACTGTGCAAACCTATGACAGCAGACACAGGCTGTCAATGATGTAATGCTTGTTACTGCAACTTACTCTGCTTACCAATGCAAGAACTTGAGGTGCCTGGTAGTCAGCTTGTTTCACAATAGAAAGGCAAGTGGACATTTGAATTGAACACAAACCAAAAGACTGAGAGTGAATGGCTAATGCAGCTGGTTCTCAAATATGAAATATTATCTGAAACAGAGGTTAAGACACAATGGCTCTTTGGCAACTGTTCTTGCCTCTGGTCTTTTCTATCCCTAGCACTTCTCCTCTCACGTGACATGAGCTTATTTTTCTTTTTCATATTTGCACAATCCACATTTTTTTCAACTATGACCAACTCTTAAAGCCTGCTTGACTCGATGCACATTCAGACATTTGGAAATACTCTCTTGACTGTGATTTCTACACTCAGGGGTAACAAATTCTGCAGTATAATATTATATGTGCTATGTCCTGTTCAGTGCAGCTAGATTTGGGGAAAGGATTCTCTACCCACTAAAGAAATTTACCAGATGAAAGTATAAGGCAGGTAGGCTACGCGGTACAGTTTCACCAGCCAGCTGCATCCTGCCAAGTGCAGACCACTCCCAAGCAGATATTCCCAATTCTGTGGTGGTTTCCCTGATGTGGACAAAAAGCAGGATGGAATTTTAGCTGTCCCTTATAGAAGAGATGGGCTTCTGGATGAAGACTCAGAGTGCTGAGATTTGGTTCCAGGCTTCCTGTGGGACATTACACAGATCACTTAGTGAAAGGCCCTTAGACTTCAGTGCTGCAATCCTCTGCTACAATGCTGAGCAGAGGAGTTCATTGTGTTCCAGGCATGGAGTCCAGCTTCCAACACAGTGCACCAGGGGACCTGGGGACCTGAGCAGGAGCCTCAGAAACCAAGCTGAAGAGGCAGCAACTGAGACAACCACAGTGGAAACACTGAAATGTGTGTTAGTTGGACCCATGGCCTTACCAGAGTGAGCTCCATGTTTTGGCCCTTGAGGTATTTCACTCTGTTCAGGGTGCTCAGCTGGTGAAAGCTCTGCAGCTGGGTGCAGCAGTGTAACTCAGAAAGAGTGGCCAAAGTCTCTCTTGGAGGTCAGAGATGGTTGTTCAACCTCTGACCAGGCTTTGGCACCCACTTTGCCAAAGCTTTATTTCTTCTCTCCTCTAGGAGCTGTTTCACTTTAGCCTCTTAACTGCTGTTTACAGAGAGATAGTTGGAGACACGAGGGAGCCAGGCTTAAAACAAGGCAAAAGGGAGATCTGGGCACAGATTTGCCCTACTTGGGATTTGGAGAGTGCAGACATGCCTAAACAGTGGGATTGGTTCTTCTAGGCTCCGTCTTGAGTACTCTTGAGAGTACCAGGCGCTGTTTTCATGGCTATCAATCTTGCTGTGTGAGATGGAGACAGAAACATTCCCTTTTGGGCCCCTCAATTCAAGAGAGATGTTGAGGTGCTGGAACATGTCCAGAGAAAGGCAACAAAGCTATTGAGGGGCCTGGAACACAAACCCTATGAGGAGAGGCTGAGGGAGCTGGGGGTATTTAGCCTGGAGAAGAGAAGGCTCAGAGGCGACCTCATTGCTGTCTACAACTACCTGAAGGGAGGTTGCAGCCAGGTAGGGTTGGTCTCTTCTGCCAGGCAACCAGCAGCAGAACAGGGAGACACAGTCTCAAGTTGTGCCAGGTGAGGTCTAGGCTGGATGTTAGGAGGAAGTTGCTGCCAGAGAAAGTGATTTCCCATTGGAATGGGCTGCCCAGGGAGGTGGTGGAAGCACCATCCCTGGAGGTGTTCAAGAAAAGCCTGGCTGAGGCACTTAGTGCCATGGTCTGGTTGATTGGCTAGAGCTGGGGGATAGGTTGGCCTGGACGATCTCGGAGGTCTCTTCCAACCTGGTTGATTCTATGATTCTCTGATTCTTTTCCTCCCCCTTGGCCCTGCTCCCAGACTCCAAGCACAACAGCCTTGCGAAGCTGTGATGACCAGCACAGCACGGTCTGTCATCACACCGGTAAGCACGCCAATGGCTGGCTTTGCTTATGACCAACAAAGTGTTCCTAACCTACATTTCTGGAGCCAGCAAGACACTCCCAATATGCCAATCAGCTTGTAACACTTCATACCTACCAGGCTAGTTTTACTTTCTTCTTTGCCCAGCTTCCCTTTTGAAGGTACTATAAACACAAGTGAAATGCTTTGAGGATGTGTAAGGGAAACCAGATGAGCCGTCAGCAGCTGCAGCGTGAACCGTGCGACAGCCTTTCAGCTCTAACCTAGAGCAGGTCCCCCTGCTCTGTGTTTCTCAGGAGGAGACATGGATTCAGTTTTATGCAGATTTCTGACTCCTACAGTTAGTTAGGACCCACAGGAATGTTTCAAATGAGGTTTCTTTTTCCTTTTCTTTTTGATCCTTCTCATCCCTCCTACCAAGTTCTTTGTTACTTTATGATCTGGACTGCAAGTTTCTCACACAGAGAAAGGAGTTCAAAATAAACCAGAAGATGAAATTAAATGGGCTGCACTTGCAATTAAAATGTAAAGGGGCCCAAACTATTTTACTTGGTCAAAAAATCACAACTGCTTGTAATTCTGGTTGGTTATTTCCCCCCTCTCTGTATTCATGATAAAATACACTTTCCAATGATACAGATTCTTAAGTGTTTCTACTTAACATTTCCCCAACTTGGATCTAGCTAAAACATAAAAAGCTTGAGGTTTTGTTTGTTTGTTTGTTTTCCCACAACACATTAGAGAATGCAGTGCAAGCTTTAATGACTATGTCTGTTTTAACATGCCTTTTGGAAGACTGCAGGCATTTATGGGAGAATGAGGTAATTAATATATTACTTAGGCATGCAAAGACAAGTTGGAAGCAGCTGTCTTTCTTTTCTTGATATGACAACACAATCATTAAAACAATGGCTTCTTACATCTTTAATTTTCTCCCCCCACCCCCTCCACTGTGTTCACAGATCACTCAAATTGCTTAAGTCAAAGCCTTAAGAGCTCACCATATATTACAGGACCAGTAAGTTCTCTCTCAAGCACATTGTTCTCTCATAGAATCATAGAATTAACCAGGTTGGAAGAGACCTCCAACATCATCCAGGCCAACCTAGCACCCAGCCCTAGACAATCAACTAGACCACATCACTAAGTGCCTCAGCCAGGCTTTTCTTCAACACCTGCAGGGATGGTGACTCCACCACCTCCCTGGGCAGCCCATAACAAAATCCCTTAAGGAAATATTGGGATCCAAGTAAACCCAAGAGCTCACCTGTTGTCACTTCAGCCTCTAAAACAATTGACTTCTCATAGGGGACACACTTCTCTTCCAGACTATTAAGCTAGAACCACAGCCTTCACAGACGAGATAGAGAGATGTGATTTTAGCTGATCCAGACAGCTGTGAGAGGTGTCAGGTACTCCAGAGACTGGGATCTGCAAGCAGATGAAGGAAGGATCAGGTTGTGTTGCTTTCTGCCTTGCAGAGAGCCAGGTGGGTAGGTGAGGGGGGACGCTTAAACCAGTGTTTCTAAATTCCCAGGTCAAGGAACCGATCATTGCTCTAGGCAGAAACAAGCACTTTGCCAGCTTGATAACAACAGAGCTGAGACACAGATTACAGTTCCTTTAATTTTCTTCCAGTTAATTAAATGATCAATTGCAGTATTGGCTTCCAGCCATAGTAATGTCAGATGAAGTGAGCTCTCCAGTTTATGAGGGGCTAATCAATAGGCATTATTTGCACCAGTAATATGGGGCTTAATTTTAAAGCCAAATACCAGAATGCAGAAGCAAAATACTGCTTGGTAATCACAGCAAATTGAAACCTCCTGCTCCCCAGAAATTCCCAACAAAGGGGAGAGTGGCAAAAGTAGTTGCATCTTTAGCTTGGGTTGGGTTTGAATTTCTCTCCTTATCATAGACTTCCTGAATGACCACAGTGAAAACGCTTAGGTCCAGATACACAAAGGTAATCAGGCAACTGAGATAAAGATCAATTGGATTCAGGTACATAAAAAGTTTGTGGATCAAGTCCTTTGGAAGGGAGACTGAGTTGTCCACTTACAAATGGGATAATAGGTACTTTCCAGCAGAACTGCAGCAAGTCCTGTCATGGAAGATAAAGGCCAAGTAAGATCTGAGGAAAGGCAGTGACTGAACAGCTCTAGGGTATTTTAATCCCAAGGCAGCATCTGAGCACTCTACCCAGTGTCGTCTTAGTTCTACCCAACTTGGTCAGCAGTAATAGAGACCAGCATCCCCTTTGGTCTCTTTCTGGCTGTTTCTTGGTTCAAATTCTTGAGCTTCAAGGACTGTAACTGGAAACACTGCAGGGTGCAAGACAGGTGAAGTGCAAGGCAGAGAAACAAAGAACATCAGTGCTGTGTTGTCAGGGCACTTTGGCAGGTGGGAAAATTAACCTAAGATTTAAATTACTTCATAAGAATTAATAGGAATAATGAATAAGAAGTTAAAAATATTAATATTTGAGGCCTAGAATGGGCTAGGGGCATTCCTATGTTGTTACTGAAGAATTTGGTCATCCTGGCAGGTAGTGGCAGGAGCAAAGCATTTCAGAGACAAGGAAAGCCCTGGGTTTGTATGTCAAAGATGTCAACAGAGGATGGAGGGAGTCTACCAAGGAACTGAGTAAGCAAAATTCAGAACCATAATGACAAAGTTGGTGCATCAAACCTCTCTTTGCTATCTGAGATCATATATTAAACAATGAAACTGTTTATCAAGAAGAGGCAACTCATGAGCGTGGGAAACAAAGATCTCATAGGAACTGGATCTAGATAAGAATGACCACAGAGCTCACCATTTTCAGAAGCAAATGAGTATTTGTTTATGCTGCCAGCCTTTGCTCAGTGCAAGTCTTTAGCACATAGAGGTAGTGATGCAGGCAGCACAGTGAGATACACACAAGCCAATAAACAAAAAAAAACCAAAACAAAACTGGGGAGGGACCTTTTAGGCTGTCAGGGAATGACAGAACTGAGGGGAATGGAGCAAAGCTGGAGGTGGGTAGGTTCAAACTGGACATGAGGAGAAAGTTGTTCAGCATTAGAGTGGTGAGAGCCTGGAATGGGTTGCCCAGGGAGGTGGTTGAGGCCCCATGGCTGGAGGTGTTTAAGGCCAGGCTAGATGAGGCTGTGGCCAGCCTGCTCTAGGGTAGGGTGTCCCTGCCCATGGCAGAGGAGTTGGAACTGGATGATCCTTGTGGTCCCTTCCAACCTTGACTGATTCTATGACTCTAAGATTATTTATATTTATATTGGAAAGGAGAACAATATTTAGTTCACAGCCATAATTTTCATTTCTAGACAGTTGAGAAGCCCTCAGTTCATCATCAACAAAATACCTCACCAAAAAAAACCTGGGCAGCAAGGTCAGAAAGCAGTCACATTTCATCAGTGCTTTTTAATAAAGGCAGGAGCCATGAAGGAGAATAATGCAAGAGGACTACAGCAATAGCATTGCTACTACTGGGTTGCATTTCCAGAACTGTTATGCAAAACTAAAAGAACACAGTGCTGCTCACAGTCTCCCCCAAGTAAAAGCAAGCATAGGCCTGAGCACAGCAGCTCGTGGATTATTGATAGGACTAGCAGCTGAACTCAAACCCATCTTCTCCCAAAGCAGCAGCAAAAGAAATCTAATTAGTGGAGTAGCACATGGCTTTTGGAAAAGGAAGAATCCCTTCTGGTGTAACAGGCATACTTTTGCATGGTTTTAAATGTATTTAAACTTAGGAATGAACAAATAAAAATCAACTCCTTAAGCACCAAGATCCATAGGAGACCTCACTGAGGTGAACTGAGCCAGAAATTCACAAGCCAAAGAGCCTCGGTAGCTGTTAGAGGTGTATGTATCACTGTAACTGATTTATTGGGCAGGAACGCATGCCTGGCTCACCTGGCACTCTTGGTCTGACATGTCCAGAGCACTACACCCTCACCCATCTGCCAAGCATCCCCAAGGCTCAGGCAGACAGAAAAATGCCCATGATTGGTAGAGTTTAGGAGAAAGAAATGCCTCAGTGACATCTCAGGCTGCACTGTAGCCAATCTCCTTGACCAAGCAACGATTCTTACATTACATCTTGGTGTGATCCTGCTTCTCCTCACATACCTGCAGAGGAGGGGACAGAGGAGAACCTCTGTGAGGTGCATCAGGCTGCAGGAAAGGCAGAGGCAGGCAGTCTGCTCTGGCTGTGTGGCTTCTCAGTGGAAAATTTAAAACACAGAAACATAGAACCATAGCCACAATAATAAAAATCCAAGAGAAAACATCCCCTCCTCGCTCAAAATACAGACACACAATCTTGGCTCAACTCAAAGGTCAGCTCATTACCAGTTCATTGACTTCTTCATAATCAGCTTCTCAGGGATACCTCCCAAGTTTCCAAATTCACAGATCTGTGTGGTGTGGGAACTACCAATCTTCCAGGCAGGGATTTTTTTTACAGACAAATAGTTCCTCACATGTTTTTACCCGACCAAGAAAACACAAGGCAACTTCTGTTATTTTTCCCTGCAAAGAAATCTTGTCTTTAAAAATGGGATGAAAAATGACTTAAACTGAAAACTACCTAGGAGCAACGTTTGTTTTACAAAGCACAGTTATTGCATGTCCAGGAGCCCTCCTTCATTTGAAAAGCTTATGCGTGACCTTGGGCACTGTGGTAAAGGGTTGGACTTGATGATCTGTGAGGTCTCTTCCAACCTTGGTGATACTGTGATACTGTGATGTGTGAGCAGCCTGCAGCATCTGCTACAGAGAATCATAGAGTCAACCAGGTTGGAAGAGACCTCCAACATCATCCAGGCCAACCTATCCCCGAGCCCTATCCAGTCAACTAGACCATGGCACTAAGTGCCTCAGCCAGGCTTTGCTTGAACACCTCCAGGGACAGCAACTCCACCACCTCCCTGGGCAGCCCATTCCAATGCCAATCACTCTCTCTGACAACAACTTCCTCCTAACATCCAGCCTAGACCTCCCCCACCACAACCTGAGACTGTGTCCCCTTGTTCTCTTGCTGCTTGCCTGGCAGAAGAGACCAACCCCCACCTGGCTACAGCCTCCCTTCAGGGAGTTGTAGACAGCAATGAGTTCCCCCCTCAGCCTCCTCTTCTGCAGGCTGCACACCCCCAGCTCCCTCAGCCTCTCCTCACAGGGCTGTGCTCCAGGCCCCTCACCAGCTTTGTTGCCCTTCTCTGGACATGTTCCAGCACCTCAACATCTCTCTTGAATTGAGGAGCCCAGAACTGGACACAGCACTCAAGGTGTGGCCTGAGCAGTGCTGAGCACAGGGGCAGAATAACCTCCCTTGTCCTCCTGGCCACACTGTTCCTGATGCAGGCCAGGATGCCATTGGCTCTCTTGGCCATCTGGGCACACTGCTGGCTCATTTTCAGCTACTCTCTACCAGTACCTCCAGGTCCCTTTCTGTCTGGCTGCTCTTCAGCCACTCTGTCCCCAGCCTGTAGTGCTGCTTGGGTTTTTTGTGGCCAAAGTGTAGAACCCTGCACTTGGCCTTGTTCAATCTCATCCCATTGGCCTCTGCCCACCCATCCAGCCTGTCAAGGTCCCTCTGCAGGGCTCTCCTACCCTCCAACAGATCCACACCTGCTCCTAGCTTGGTGTCATCTGCAAAGTTACTCATGCTGGACTCAATCCCCTGGTCCAGATCATCAATAAAGATATTGAACAGGACTGGGTCTAGGACATTTCTTCTGCAGCCCCGTGGAAAGAGTAATAAATTTCTATCTATCCTGAGACAGCACAAACCACTTTTTAAATACCTTATAAAAATGCACTTCTCTGTGTAAGCACTTAATTGGTGCATATGCATGCTCACCTAAAAAGTGCTGCTAAGCAGAGGTAGCTTATAATGGCAGAGTCATGGCCTGTGTCAGACAGATATGCCTCATGAGATTTGATGTGGCCAGCTTTGAAGTGCTGGACATCAGTGAAATCAGGCCAGGCTCTTGAAGGCTCATAGGAGGTGTATGAGGAAAATACCATTTCCTGGAATTAGCTAAGATGTCTGACCAGAGAAAGTCCATCATTTCATTGATTAGCATCTCTTCTTCTCTTGGTCCGCTCTAATCTCTCCTACCTGGGCAGCTCCTCCCAAACACCTGATTGCTAAACAGCAATTAAAGCACAAACACATTAGCAGCTCTGTATTACAAACTCACTCAGAGCTGCCAGGCCTGGCTGTGCCAGGGGGATTGTGCCTCATTGCTGGCTGCTTTCCCACGCCAGCGATATCGATTGGTCACTGTGAAACACTGTCAGAGTTCATGTCCCGTTACAACACAGCTTTGACCTTTGCAAAGTGGCTGCAGCCTCTGCAGGGCATGTGGTGTTAAATGGGGTCAGGTTCAGGTGACCATTCTTGTTCTTGGCTCCCAGACACCTCCTGCCTCAGCAATCTATTTCTTCTCTACTTGATCAGGCCAGAAGTTGTCTTTTCTCTTTCAGGTGTTGGGAAGCATTCACAGTCTATCACACACACAATGGAATATTGCAGTGGCCAAGAGAGCCAATGGCATCCTGGCATGGATCAGGAACAGTGTGGCCAGCAGGACAAGGGAGGTTATTCTGCCCCTGTGCTCAACACTGGTCAGGCCACACCTTGAGTGCTGTGTCCAGTTCTGGGTTCCTCAGTTCAAGAGAGATGTTGAGATACTGGAATGTGTCCAGAGAAGGGCAACAAAGCTGGTGAGGGGCCTGGAGCACAGCCCTGTGAGGAGAGGCTGAGGGAGCTGGGGGTGTGCAGCCTGGAGAAGAGGAGGCTCAGGGGTGACCTCATTGCTGTCTACAACTCCCTGAAGGGAGGCTGTAGCCAGGTGGGGTTGGTCTCTTCTTCCAGGCAAGCAGCAAGAGAACAAGGGGACACAGTCTCCTGCTGTGCCAGGGGAGGTCTAGGCAGTTGTGGAAACTTGTCTCTCCATTTACCTTGCTGATGTGCAGCAGTTTGGAGTGAGAGGCTTGTGGTGTTGAGGCAAGAGCAGGGTGAGGGTTTCCTTGCTTCTTTACACATTATTTTGGTGCAAAATATGCAAGCCTGGGAAGAGAGAAGTTTTTTCCCAAGGCATCCTGCTGAGCTGTCCTCAGAGGTCCCTAAGCTCCTAAACCACACAGGGGATCAATAAAAGGATGAAGATGGGCAGAGTGCACAGGGCTGGTAAACACATGACTCAGGCATGAAGTGGTTTGAGCAGAAAGATGGTAATGTAGAAGCAATAAACTGAGAGCTATCAGCAAAACATTTCCTGTTAACCACATACCAGACTTGTTCGGCTTTCCAGGGAGAAGACATCAAGAAGAGGAAGGAAGGATCTACTGAAGTGCCAAGGCTTGATCAATGACAAAATGTTACCCTAGGTGTAAAAGAGGAGAAAATCCCACCACAGCCCAGAAGGGTCTGGGTACACGTAAGAGCTGCAGCAGACAATCAAAAATAAGTCAGGCAGAAATGAAGGCAGTGCCAGAGAGAGACAGGTGAAAACCACAGCCTGGCAGAAGTCTGGGCAGCATCAGTCCTGTGCAGAGCTTGAGTGCAACCTAGAGCTTTCCCAGGTGGGCTCCACTTGTTTTTCCTCTCTAGGAAGGAGAATTTGTGTGGGGCAGGGATCTGGAGCTGCTGGCTGTGCACTGCTGGTTTTGGAGCAGCGCTGCCGCTGTCAGCTGCTTTAATAACTGCTTTCTGCAAGCAGCCTTTTAATGGGATCTTTTGCCTCTGGAGGATGTGACGTGTGCTAACAGTCTGTCTGCAGAAACACTTGCTCGTCTGTCTGCAGAAATAGGCCAAACAGGGAGTTTTCTTCTCATTCACACTGCAAAAAAGAAAACAAACCAAGGTGTTTGCTTTACCGTAAGAACTTGCTTGCTTTTGCAGAGCATGGACACGGCACTGTCAGCTGCTGGGGGAGAGTTTCTCTCTGCATCACACTCACTAAGGCCCACTGCCAGGCTCCTGCATAGTAGCTGCTCTCAGTGCATCTGTTTATACTTGTGGAATATATTTTATGCTTCTCAATACTTGGATTCCTTCCAACCTGGTAGATTCTGTGATTCCATCTTCACAGAGAGAGTGTTTTGCCATTGGAATGGGCTGCCCAGGGAGGTGGTGGAGTCGCCATCCTTGGAGGTGTTCAAGCAAAGCCTGGCTGAGGCACTTAGTGCCATGGTCTAGTTGATTGGCCAGGGCTGGGTGCTAGGTTGGACTGGATGATCTTGGAGATCTCTTCCAACCTGGCTGATTCTATGATTTACTGAAGTCTGGCACTTATGGAAAGCCACTGGATATTAAAAATAACAATAATAATAATTTAAAAGTAAAGGCAGTAGGATTAAAACCATAAATATGCATGGTACTAATTAAGTGGTTTCAGCAGAAAGATGATAGTGTAGAACCAATAAACTGAGAGCTATCAGCAAAACATTTCCTGTTAACCACGTACCAGACTTGTTCAGCTTTCCAGGGAGAAGACATCAAGAAGAGGAAGGAAGGATCTACCGAAGTGCCAAGGCTTGATCAATGACAAAATGTTACCCTAGATGTAAAAGAGGAGAAAATCCCACCACAGCCCAGAAGGGTCTGGGTACACGTAAGAGCTGCAGCAGACAATCAAAAATAAATCAAGCAGTGCCAGAGAGAGACAGGTGAAAACCACAGCCTGGCAAGCATCAGTCCTGTGCAGAGCTTGAGTGCAACCTAGAGCTTTCCCAGGTGGGCTCCACTTGATTTTCCTCTTTAGGAAGGAGAATTTGTGTGGGGCAGGGATCTGGAGCTGCTGGCTGTGCACTGCTGGTTTTGGAGCAGCGCTACTGTTGTCAGCTGGAGAAGCCTGGAGAAGAGGAGGCTCAGGGCAGACCTCATTGCTGTCTACAACTACCTGAAGGGAGGATGTAGCCAGCTGGGGGTTGGTCTCTTCTGCCAGGCAATCAGCAACATAACAAGGGGACACAGTCTCAAGTTGTGCCAAGAGGAGGTCTAGGCTGGGTGTTAGGAGGAAGTTCGTAACAGAGTGGTTGGCATTGGAATGGGCTGCCCAGGGAGGTGGTGGGGTCACCATCCCTGGAGGTGTTGAAGCAAAGCCTGGATGAAGCACTTAGTGCCATGGTCTAGTTGATTGGACAGGGGCTGAGTGCTAGGTTGGACTGGATGATCTTGGAGGTCTCTTCCAACCTGGTCAATTCTATGATTCTATTCTATGATTCTATGAAATAACTGCTTTCTGCAAGCAGCCTTTTAATGGGATCTTTTGCCTCTGGAGGATGTGATGTGTCTACAACCTAGAGGTTTTCAGGTGGGCTCCACTTGTTTAGTGGAGTCAGTGTAGTTAGTGCAGCAGTCAGTGTTACACAGAAGATATGGTGGAATGCATTTCATATCTGTTTAAAAGATGAATGGTATTTTGTGGCAAAATATGCTCCGTGACAGGTTGGGAGAGACAGAGGGGGGACATCTGGGACAGAGTGACATCTAGGGCAGAGGGACTCAGTGACATAAATTTGTCTTCCTGTGTGTTTTTTGGACGATGATTTGTGTTCATTGAAATGACAGCTTTCCTGGTCATTTCTTCCTTTCCCAGCACAGAAGCCTTAATCTCCTTACTGGAAATTGTACTATTTGTGCAGAAAATCCTGCCTCTGTGATTGCTTGAGATCAGAAGTTATGTAACCCAAACAGATGGAGCTGGAACTCTTTTTTTTCTTTTCTTTTCTTTTTTTTTTTTTTTCCCTCTTAATGTCAATTCATATTAAAATCTCAACAGGCTGCAATCATTTATCAGCTCATTTGTAGCACAGGAAAAATAGATTTAGAGTTTAAAAGAAGCATTTAATAGAGTGATGAAGCTGGTGAGGGGCCTGGAACACAGACCTGTGAGGAGAGGCTGAAGGAGCTGGGGGGGTGCAGCCTGGAGAAGAGGAGGCTCAGGGATGGGCTCATTGCTGTCTACAACTACCTGAAGGGAGGCTGTGGCCAGGTGGGGGTTGGTCTCTTCTGCCAGGCAAGCAGAAGTTGTGCCAGGGGAAGTATAGGCTGTATGTTAGGAGGAAGTTGTTGTCAGAGAGAGTGATTGGCATTGGAATGGGCTGCCCAGGGAGGTCCCCTGGAGGTGTTCAAGCAAAGCCTGGATGAGGCACTTAGTGCTATGGTCTTGTTGATTGTCTAGGGCTGGGTTGGACTGGATGATCTTGGAGGTCTCTTCCAACCTGGTTGGTCCTATGATTCTAATATACACTTACACAGGCACACTTAATGGCAGTGACAAGACTGTCACTAAATACCAATTACAGTAATAACACTTATTAAATGACTCTCTTCATTCTTATGAACAGAAGGACTCTATGTGATACACATAATACTATGGACATGATATTATGACCATCACCCTGCAAAGACATGTATATGGTTGTATTTCTACTTGGATAGATGTGGTTATGTGAAGCAGTGGTATAAAGTTAAATCTGAGAGGACCTGGGAGATGAAATCAGTGAATAAATGGAAAGGAGGAGCTAGACCAGAGCTGGGAAGAAGCAGGCCAGGGCAGGAATCAGTGTGAAGAACCCAATTAACACTGCCCTTGTTCAACTCTTGAGCAATATAAAGTCTTATAATGATGAATCATCCATCCAGCTCCCAGCAGATCACATGCACACTTCGTAGAAGAGCCAAAATACAATATACAATAACTACTTTAAAAATTCACATTAGCTTAATAGCCCTTCTGCTAACACAATTAGGCAGATAAAAATCCTAAAAGGCTCAATTACACTTGCAGAGATTTTATCCTGTTTTTTGTTACTAATGTGGTTGTTCTTATTTAATGTGAGCTTAGGCTAAAATGAATCACAGGGAAAAAAAAGAGGATGAAAAGGGATGGGAGGAAAAGGTAGCAAGCAAAGGTTATTTTTTAAGAAAAAAAAAGCAATCTAGGTGTTCTTAAAACCAAGAAGGGATTTAGCAGATTAATTTGGGAGGAAGAAGAGAAATAAAGAATCATTTGAACCCAAATCTAGTTTTGTATCAAGCCGAAGTAGTTCAACTAGAGCTTAAAAAAACCCTCAACAAACCCAACAAGTTTAAATATAGCCTTAGTCCAACCACAGTACATAGTTTTGTTCCATCCTGTGGGAATTCCTCATGTGACATGCTTGCATATTTGGACCCAAACTGCAATCTAAGGCTCAAACCACCACAAGGAGCTTTGCAAGAGGAGAGCTTTCAAGAAAACCCCAGGAAGCCAGAGTAGAGCTCCTGGTATGACGCAGTACTTTCTGCAAGAGCAAAACCAAAACAGAAGCACCATGCTGCTGCCAAGCCTGGGTTCAGGGGGCTGGGCAGACCCTGACCCCTGTGGACCTGGCTGTGTGTTGTCTTTAGCTGTTACTACACAACCACCACTTTGTTCCAGCATGCTTTCTTTAATATCCTGGGGTTTGCCAGCACAGAGTGTAAGGTGGCTGGAATGGGCTCTATATACAGGGACCATCACAGAGACCCCAAGATCAGAGCTTTCTTCAGTGCTTTCTGCTACCCTTAGACACATAGAATCATAGAATCACTCAGGGTTGGAAGGGACCACAAATATCATCTAGTTCCAACCCCCCTGCCATGGCCAGGGACACCCTAGCCTAGATCAGGCTGTGCCACAGCCTCATCCAGCCTGGCCTTAAACACCTCCAGCCATGGGGCCTCAGCCACCTCCCTGGGCAACCCAGTCCAGGCTCTCACCACTCTCATGCTCAACAACTTCCTCCTCATGTCTAGCCTGAACCTACCCACCTCCAGCCTTCCTCCATTCCCCCTAGTCCTGTCACTCCCTGAGAGCCTCGAAAGTCCTTCCCCAGCTTTTTTGAATGCCCCCTTCAGATACTGAAAGGCCACAAGAAGGTCACCTGGGAGCCTCCTCTTCTGCATACTGAACAGCCTCAACTCTTTCAGTCTGTCCTCATAGCGAAGCTGCTGCAGCCCTCTGCTCAACCCAGTGGCCATTTTCTGGACATGCTCCAGCATGTACACATCCTTCTTTTAATATGGGCTCCAGAACTGGATGCAATACTCCAGGTGGGGTCTCACCAGGGTGGAGTAGAGGGGGAGAATCACCTCCCTCCACCTGCTGGCCACACTTCTACCTGCTGGCCACACCTCCAGCCATGGGGTCTCAATCACCTCCCTGGGCAACCCATTCCAGCCTCTCACCACTCTCATGCTGAAGAACCTCCTCCTCATGTCCAGTTTGAACCTACCCACCTCCAGCTTTGCTCCATAATTGATGGTGGCAAGTTTTTCCTCCTTTTTTGAGGCCATTGTGATGCTTGTCTGCTGGGTTGTCATTCCCAAGGGCACACCTGAGTGGGATGCTGTGAAAGAGAGCTCACCTCTGTGCTGCAACTAGGTATAATGGCAACAGTCCAGACCCCTCTGCAAGAGAAAACATCAGATGTTTATCCCATTCTTATTTTGTTAAACCTAAACAGTTCCTCTGTGAATGCTTTCAGGGGACCAACTGAGAAGATTGAATCTGAGAGCTGCTTGCAGCCAAGTGCTGCACCATCAGCTGTTTTCAGATCTCACCATTACAAATAGATCTTCCAGTAAGACTTTGCCCAGGGAGGTGGTGGAGTCACCGTCCCTGGAGGTGTTCAAGAAAAGACTGGATGAGGCACTTAGTGCCATGGTCTGGTTGACTGGCTAGGGCTGGGTGCTAGGTTGGACTGGATGATCTTGGAGGTCTCTTCCAGCCTGCTTGATTCTATGATTCTATGAATATTTATAAGCAGGACAATAGAAAAAACAAGTCAGCAGGAGTTAGGTATTTAAATCTGGATATGGTTATGGCCTCTAAATTCCCTCATCCCCTCAAAGCTCATTTTATTTCCTCTCATATTTAAGACTGCAGAGGGAACAAGAGATTTTAATGAAGTTGTTACAAAGATGGGCTGACAGTAGAAGCAGTGCAACAGTTCAGAGACAGCCCAAATAATACCCAGGGAGTTGCCATTTCTTATACATGACACTATGCAACACCTTGAGCTTCTTTCTTCTGGAGTGGGGGCTTTACCTACTTGGCACTACTAATGTGAGAAAAAAAAAAAAAAACTAATGGATTTTTAATTCATTTTTTATCTTTGCCAGTGATTAAATTAGTCAGAAGCTTCCCCATTAGCCAAAAGTTCAAAGATCCTTTTATTTCTGCTTTTTCACAAGGAAAGAAAGGAGTTTCTGCTCTTGCTTGTAAATATATGTAAATGTTGAGCCTAGGAGGATTTTGCTCAGGCTTATGAAGTGTGCTTTCTTTAGAACAGCTTTTCCCTGGATGATGTAATTTACTTGACTGGGTATTTTCTACTCTTGCACATGTGTGTTAGTCGACCTAAGCAGATTAAACTAAGCACCAACCTGGCACTCGCTTCACTGAACCGCTATTTAGTGCCCTACAGAGAAGGATTGTTACTTTAGGGAGGCAAAGGGATCACTTCTCTGTGCCCAAGATGACTTTCAGATGGATGTTAGTCTGTTTGTGTGTAAATAGGTCTGAAGCCCCAAGGACTGATGAGCTCGATGAGCCAGATAGAGTATTAGCAGTTACATAACAGAAGCAGCACTAAGAGAAGGAAACAAATGTTCATTTCCCCCCATTGTCGCAATGACAGTCCTGAGTCAGATGATTTAAAGGGCACAGAGGTGATTTTAAAGGGAGAAACCACAGTGCCGGTTACACTCCCTAAATCTTCAGCTTGACAGAGCTCTTTTGTGCTACTTTGAGCCTAGATGGAATGTTTTGGTGAGAAGAATTAGATTATAGACTGTGAAAAGGAAACACTGGTGATGTCTACTGCAATCATAGGCTTGCTGAGATGGATAAGAACATAAATATAGATAAGGGAGTTGCTCTCTGTCTCTTGGGGCTGCATGAACCTAACCTGTCGTCTGTGTGACTAATCCATCTGCTTCCTAACCCCCCTGACTGACCCTCCAAACTACCTGAAGCATAAGGCAAAGTCTGGGGTAAGGCAGAAGAGTGGGAGAAGGTGGAAGGGTGGTTGGGAGCCCCTGCTGGGGACTCTGGTTTCTGAGAGGGCTGTGGTGTTTCTGTATTACTTTTTTAAACCTGTATATTTCTCTATGTATTGTAAGTATCTGCTTGTATATTGTGCTAAGCTGTAAATATAGCTTCATTCTTCAATTTCCAGATCAAATGAGTCTAGTCTGGGTGATTTTCCAAAGTGTGGGGGTGCAGGTAACACCCAAACCATCACACCTTGATAGGACAGTCTGAGAAAGAGGAAAAATCAGGAGGTCTGGTTTTGTAGAAATGGTTCTCAGAGAAGGGAATGGCAATGGACTGATTAACTCTCAGGAAGCATTCTGTTTAAACCTAATCCACAGACTGCAGGATGCAGACTCAAGACATCTCCATAACATGCTCCCAAAATACTTCAACATCACCAGGTCATTCTGCCCTTAAGGGTGAGATAATTACTGCTGTGCTGGCTGAATGGGAGATTTTTTTTGGTTCACTGGTCAAAAATTTATTTACACCAGTTTGAAACTGAAAATGTGACTCCTTGTATTGTTTGGGGTTTGAGGAAGTTGGCATTTCCCCTCTTTTCACTCAGAATTATTAACTTTGTTCAGCAAATATTCTAGAAAACACTATTTTTTACTTGTTTGTTTGTTTGTTGTTAGGAATGTGGACCTTTTAGGGAAATAAATCCTTATGGATAATTTTACTATGGTAAAAATAGTTCCTAAATTCAGCTTGGGTACTTGGTCACCCCAAAACTGCAAACTCTTGTGGTAAAATTTTCCTTCGACTTGTAGTGATCTCTAATATTCCATTCCTTGATTTTTCTGCCTATTAATGACACAGATTTGGTACATCCAATCACATCTCCCTCTTGTGGCTACTTCCCAGGACTGAAGCAGCCTGTTATTTACTCGGCATTTTATCACAGAATCAACCAGGTTGGAAGAGACCTCCAAGACCATCCAGCCCAACCTAGCACCCAGCCCTGTCCAGTCAACCACACCATGGCACTAAGTGCTTCAGCCAGGCTTTGCTTCAACATCTTCAGGGATAGTGACCCCACCACTTCCCTGGGCAGCCCATTCCAATGCCAATCACACTCTCTGACAAGAACTTCCTCCTAACATCCAGCCTAGACCTCACCTGGCACAACTTGAGACTGTGTCCCCTTGTTCTCTTGCTGGTTGCCAGATAGAAGAGACCAACCCCCACTTGGCTACAGCCTCCCTTCAGGGAGTTGTAGATAGCAATGAGGTCACCCCTGAGCCTCCTCTTCTGCAGGCTGCACACCCCCCCAGCTCCCTCAGCCTCTCCTCACAGGGCTTGTGTTCCAGGCAGGCCTCTCACCAGCTTCATCACCCTATTGGATTATATCACACTTCATCACCTATATCAGATTATATTAGGTTGCTTCCTTCACTAGTACTTTGTTGTCTGGCCTGAAGTCTTGCTGATGACAGTACTTGGGTGTTTGAGACGCTATATCATCATTTTCTGCCTTGTGCATCCCATGAAGTTCTTGCCAGCCATACCTCTAGGCTTGGGAACACTGATGTCAAAGTGGAGAGTCTCACCAGCCCCACACCAACCAGCTCATCCTTTAGACAATCCAAAATAGATGTAGGCAAAGAAAATACTTCTGTACCTGCAGGATGAGCAGATGAACAAACCCACTAACAAGACAAGCCTGATGAAATGTGACTCTAGAAGAAGTTTTGCCCTCCAGAGATTTCACCCTGTATTACAACATTTTGCTGTTCCCCACTTGAGTTTTACAAATAGCTGCTTTTATAATTACATTCATCCTCCTGCTAACAGTTTCACAGCAAATGGTATTTCATTTTGATGAGAAAGCTTTTGAGCAGAAGCCAAATCGCTCCCGGCAAAGCAGATTTTGTTTTCCTACAGTTTAATCAGTAGGAAATTAAGAGGCCAATATTGTGCTGCCACTGTCATGGAGGCAAGCAGCTGCCTTTGCTTGGGACACAACCTGAGACACAAGCATGAGTCAAAAGTCACTTGGTCTAACATAAATCCAGTGGTACCAATCCTCAGGCCGTATAAGTCAATGTCACTCTATCAGGAGCAGATTTACAGCCTTCATCAGTCGGCAGGTGCCCAGCATCCATCACAGACTGGTCCCTGATCAGCCAATCTCTCTGATTTGTTGAAAAATCGATTTTACCTTGTGAGAGAAAATACCAATTCCTCTTTATGTCTTTGCCTCAAGAGGAAAGCAAGTCCTAAACAACTTCTAGAAAGTGTCCAGAGAAGGGCAACAAAGCTGGTGACAGGCCTGGAACACAAACCCTATGAGAAGAGGCTGAGGGAGCTGGGGGTGTGCAGCCTGGAGAAGAGGAGGCTCAGGGCTGACCTCATTGCTGTCTACAACTACCTGAAGGGAGGCTGTAACCAGGTGGGAGTTGGTTTCTTCTATCTGGCAACCAGCAACAGAACAAGGGGACACAGTCTCAGGTTGTGTTGGGGGTCTAGGCTGGATGTTAAGAGGAAGTTGTTGCCAGAGAGAGTGATTGGCATTGGAATGGGCTGCCCAGGGAGGTGGTGGAGTTGCCATCCTTGGAGGTGTTGAAGCCAAGCCTGGCTGAGGCACTTAGTGCCATAGTCTAGTTGACTGGATAGGGCTGGGTGCTAGGTTGGCCTGGATGATGTTGGTGGTCTCCTCCAGCCTGACTGATTCTCTGATTCTCTGATTCTGACAGCTGGTCAGACAGTATGAAAAGCCACTAAAATTGTATGTACACATATATATGTTAATGCTGTCTGAAAGGGTCAAGGCTGACTTCTCCAAATGAAAGTGATCCTAGGCAAACATCAATGTCACACTGTTTGCTAGGGGTGACTCAGCCACAGAAATATGTGCCTTTTATCACATAGAATCATAGAATCAACCAGGTTGGAAGAGACCTCCAAGATCATCCAGTCCAACCTATCCCCCAGCCCTAGCCAGTCAACCAGACCATGGCACCAAGTGCCTCATCCAGTCTTTTCTTGAACACCTCCAGGGATGGTGACTCCACCACCTCCCTGGGCAGCCCATTCCAATGTCAGTCACTCTCTCTGTGAAGAACTTCCTGCTAACATCCAGCCTATACTTCCCCTGGCACAACTTGAGAGATGGTTCAAACACCATAAAAAAAAAAATTCAGGGCACTTCAGTCTGCTCACTCCACAGTGGATTTTAACTCAAATTCTCTATGCAAAATGTTTATCTTACAGGTTTTAGCTAATGTCAAACTGTTGTAGACTAATTGCTTTCTGTGGTATATGTACTTAATGCAGGAAATACAATACCTGTGTTGCTTAAAAAAAGACCAAGCATCCTTGTCTAGGTGATGGGTTTGCAGCACACGTCTGAAAGATGATAAGGGATCTGCAAATCCCGTGCAGATTTGTTCCTATAAAGCCTCATGTTTATAGTAAAAGATTCATTATATATCCAGTCCCACATGCTAGGGAGTGAAAACTTTTCAACAGGCGACCACAGAGACTCTTTCCAGAGGAGTTTTCTGTGGTGGATACAGAGTAACGGCTGCCAGCAACTGCCGGTCTGCAGCCACAGAGCTTTAGCACTTGGAATTTTACATGGGGTCATCCAAGGTTAAGAGCAACGAGGCCACGTTGGCTCAGGCTCCTCCTGCCCTCTTCTAATCAGGATGAAACTGAAACTCCTTTCAGTACTGGGCCTGGCCTCCCTACTTCAGTCCGAGGTGGGGGTGGATTTCTCACTTGCTCTGCTGGGTTTTTATGGGGAGACATCTCCAAACTCCAGCTCTCCCCTATGGAGTGCCTTTGTGTTCCAGCAAGCTCAGCTTGCCAAGACCCAGCAGGTTAGAGTCAGGATGGAGGAGAGCAGCTTACAGATGCCTGTAGTGGTCAGATGCAAATAAACCCTGTTGCTCTAAGTGGTCTAAGTAAATCTAGCTGAGCTGCCTCTGACGCCCACGGGTCGGCTCTGTGGTCCCCCCTGCAGCATCTGGAGCCAATGGCATGGGTGATCACTGCAGTAGGTAGCATCACAGAAACATAGAATTGACAAGGTTGGAAGAGACCTCCAAGATCATCCAGTCCAACCTAGCACCCAGCCCTAGCCAGTCAACTAGACCATGGCACTAAGTGCCTCAGCCAGGCTTTGCTTCAACACCTCCAGGGACAGTGACTCCACCACCTCCCTGGGCAGCCCATTCCAATGCCAATCACTCTCTCTGCAGCAACAGCTTCCTCCTAACATCCAGCCTAGACCTCCCCCAGCACAACTTGAGACTGTGTCCCCTTGTTCTGTTGCTGGTTGTCTGGGAGAAGTGACCAACCCCACCTGGCTACAAGCTCCCTTCAGATAGGGGAGGAGCATCTCCAAGCACTTCCTTGGCATTAAGCAGCTTTACTGGGAAGGCAACACCAGGAGCTGGTCATAGAAGAGGAAATGCGAAGGTGGTGGCATGGGTAACCCCTGTCTCCTGTCTCCAGATTTCCTTATCTCAAGAGTCAGCACTTTATCATATTGCTGTGAGAAACTCCTTAAAGGCTCCTGAATTAGCCATGGTCTCAGGCAGTTCCTGTGCTGGCTGCTAGATGAGTCTGGGCAATACCATAGGCTTCATTTTGTCAGAGGGAAAAAGTTCTTGTGCATACCACAGCAAGCCCATGTGTTTACCTGACTGCCAGGCAGGCTCAGGGGGAGGCAAGCAGAGGTGAGATGGGGGCAGCCATGTCAGATAGGATTTGCTTGTGCCATGTCTTGACAGGAAGTGTCAGGCTCTAGACAAGCTGAATTTCAGCAGGTCTCACATCTGCAGTGATCCTGTGCTCCTGTGCTCCTGACTCCTGGTGCCTTGTGTCACGGCTGGCGACAGGCAGAGGGAAATTACTTCTTGAAGTCAGAAAAGTATCTGAAACAACCACAGAATCAGAGAATCAACCAGGTTGAAAGAGACCTCCAACATCATCCAGGCCAACCTAGCATCCATCTTTGTCCAAAAAAGTAGACCATGGCACTAAGTGCCTCAGCCAGGCTCTTCATCAGCACCTCCAGGGACAGTGACTCCACCACCTCCCTGGGCAGCCCATTCCAATGCCAATCACTCTCTCTGACAACAACTATTCTCCTAACATCCAGCCTAGACCTCCACCAGCACAACCTGAGACTCTGTCCCCTTGTTCTGTTGCTGCTTGCCTGGCAGAAGAGACCAACCCCAACCTGGCTACAGCCTTCCTTCAAGTACTTGTAGACAGCAATGAGGTCACCCCTGAGTCTCCTCTTCTTCAGCCTAAACACCCCCAGCTCCCTCAGCCTCTCCTCACAAAGCTGTGCTCCAGGCCCCTCACCAGCTTTGTTGCTCTTCCCTGGACACCTTCCAGTATCTCAACATCTCTCTTGAATTGAGGAGCCCAGAACTGGACACAGTACTCAAGGTGTGACCTGACCAGTGCTGAGTACAGGGGCAGAATAACCTCCCTTGTCCTACTGGCCACATTGTTCCTGATGCAGGCCAGGATGCCATTGGCTCTCTTGGCCTCCTGGGCACACTGCTGGCTCATGTTCAGCTACTCTCTACCAGTATCCTCAGGTCCCTTTCTTCCTGGCTGCTCTCCAGCCACTCTGTCCCGAACCTGTGGCACTGCTTGGAGTTGTTGTGGCCAAATGTAGAGTCCTGCACTTAGTATTGTTAAATCTCACAGTCAGCATAACTCATAGCTGGGATTTTCCTTTTTCTCAACCTGAAGTCTCACAAAGGTTTTGGGTTGGTTTTGGGTTGGTTTCTTTTTTCTGGTGGGACTCTCCCTACCATAAGTTGTGCTTTGGATTCCACTACCATGGCAGCTCCCCCTCAACGCCCTCCCAGTCACAGCACTAGAGGACCAAGGTTTGGGAAAGGACCTTTCATCCATGTCCTGCCAATAGTAGAAACTAAGTTGAAGGTTTTAATCACTTGCTAAAATTATTATAAGATTAGATAGTCAGCTGAGAAACCTGCTCTTCATCTGGCACAGAGCTGCTTGTCCCCATGCTTGGACCAAACCCCAAGCAAATCCAAGTTACAATTCCTGACTTAGAAGGGGATCCAGAACCAGAGGCTTGGAGACTTTTCTTTGCTGCTCCCCTCCTCAGGGTGTGCCCTGCATTCCTTATTCAGCTCCTAGATCTGTTGCTCACACCTCCGTAGGGATGACTCCAAGAGCTGGCTGATCCTGCCTGTAACAGGGCTCTCACCTCCTCCCTCTCCTAGTACCCAGCACACCTCCCTCCCACCCCACCAGAATGCTTCTGCTGACATGAATATCTATCATGCAGCTTGAGGCTTTTCCTTATGCACAAGGGTGCCCCTGGGTATCCATCTACATCTGCTGTGATGCACAAAAGAAGCAGCTGTATAGAAGTGTGTGCACACATGTGAGCATGGGCATGTTTTACAGAGAAATGCTTCTCTCACCAGTGTGGGGCTGCTTGGCTGCTGACTATCTCTACTCCCACCCATGCAGGGGAGGCTTTCACAGGCAGTAGCAACTGGAAATAGATTTCTGAAGTTTAAATCAAGAATATCTTCCTCTGCTTAGGCAGGCATTTGATAGTATAATTCTAAAATACACTTTATCACTATTAAATTTAATACCCATGGAGGATTACATATCTGCTTCATTGCAAGTCAGGCAGGATTAGGAGAGTAGTGTCTGCTTAGTGCTTTTAAAACATCAAACACTAACAAAGCCCTGAGCAAGAAACCTTCTCTAATGGCTGCAAAATGCCAAGGGTCTGGGGAATTGTACCACACCAGGAAACCTGATGGGGTGGCCTTTGAGGAGCTCTGAGTTTCAGCTGCTGAAGCATGTGGTGACAGAGACACAGCCATGGCAGAAATCCTCTCTGCTCCCAAATACTTCTAAATCTGCTCTCTGGCAGAGTAAAACCTGTGGCTTCAACTCAGGCAGCTGGCTCAGGAAGTGGGAGCTCACATCCCTTCTCCACAGGGTGAAGAATTTAGGATTGAAGCAGTATTTGCAATACTCACATTTCAAGTAACTGTTTGTGATGATCGATCTCCCTCTTTCTCAGATATACACATGGAATGAAAGTCAGTTCCCTAGCATAGAAACTATAGGTTTGTAGTGCAGATGGTAAATCCTCATTAGAGTGTGAAGTGCAGCCTCGGATGGGATAAGTTAGGCTGGCTCGGACCCTTCTGGCATGGCAAAGGGATCAGCACAAGGCCCTTTGAGGGATCTGTGTCTTTAAAAGAAGCCCTGGTTCCTTAAAAGAAGCTAGAAGTCAATATTATTTGCTCTAATTAATGGCCTCTCCAGCTTAGGCACCAGCCTTAGGCAAATCCACCCCAAAAATCCCCTGGAATAAACACCACCACTTTGATGATAGCATATGAGGTGACTTGCCTTGTGTTACAGTAAATTGGCATGTGGGAAGAGCAAACCAGCCTCACTGCTTCCCTGCCCCCTCCAGAAAGCTCCCAGAAAGCTCCTGCGCAAGCATGGGATACTCCACCCTCCATACCCACTGAACCCCATGAGTGGGAGCCAATCACTGCCAGGCTCTCACAGCACCATGCATAAGCACAACACAAGGGCAGGAAAGTGTATTTTTGATTCAGCTGCTGTTAGGGTGACTCTGGCATCTACAAAGATGAATTAGTTCAGGCTGTTTCCAGACGTGAGGGTTTGGCACTGGAATCCATAGGAAAGAACCCCAACATGTTAGCTACAGCAGTGGGGTGGGTTCTGTGTAACATGGATGTTATCATTGTGTTCTTTTTACAGCTTTGCCCATGGGGAAGGGAGCATGCATGATAGGAAAGCCATGGGTGATAGAGGCACCTTTGCAGGCAGACCTGATCTGCAGAGGGTGAATGACAGCAAAGCAGGTGTTCCTTATAGGCACCAGATAGGACACAATGAAGATCTGCCCATTTCCAGCAAGATGCAATGGTCAGAAATTATCAGAATTATCTTTATTGATGATCTGGACAAGGGGACTGAGTCCAGGATCAGTAAGTTTGCAGATGACAGCAAGCTAGGAGCAAGTGTGGAGTTGCTGGAGGGTAGGAGAGCTCTGCAGAGGGACCTTGCCAGGCTGGATGGGTGGGCAAAGGCCAATGGGATGAGATTGAACAAGGCCAAGTGCAGGGTTCTACAACAACCCCAAGCAGTGCTACAGGCTGGGGACAGAGTGTCTGGAGAGCAGCCAAGCCAAAAAGGACCTAGGGGTACTGATAGATAGTAGCTGAAGATGAGCCAGCAGAGTGCCCAGGTGGACAAGAGAGCCAGTTGCATCCTGGCCTCTATCAGGAACAGTATGGCCAGGAGGACAAGAGAGGTTATTCTGCCCCTGTACTCAGCACAGATCAGGCCACACCTTAAGTGCTGTGTCCAGTTCTGGGCTCCTCAATTCAAGAGAGATGTTGAAATACTGGAACGTGTCCACAGAGAAGGACAACAAAGCTGGTGAGGGGCCTGGAGCACAGCCCTGCGAGGAGAGGCTGAGGGAGCTGGGGGTGTTTAGGCTGGAGAAGAGGAGGCTCAGGGGTGACCTCATTGCTGTCTACAAGTACTTGAAGGGAGGCTGTAGCCAGGTGGGGTTGGTCTCTTCTGCCAGGCAAGCAGCAACAGAACAAGGGGACAGAGTCTCAGGTTGTGCTGGTGGAGGCATAGGCTGGATATTAGGAGAAAGTTGTTGTCAGAGAGAGTGATTTGCATTGGAATGGGCTGCCCAGGGATGTGGTGGAGTCACCATCCCTGGAGGTGTTGAAGCAAAGCCTGGCTGAGGCACTTAGTGCCATGGTCTAGTTGATTGGACAGAGATGGATGCTAGGTTGGCCTGGATATCGTTGAGGTCTCCTCCAACCTGGTTGATTCTATGATTCTATGAAATCCCCATCTGTGACAGGTTTAAAAGAGACTATAAAGCAAGACTCACTCTAAGACTTGCCTTCAAAATTCCAGCAGCAATCTCCAGTTACTTCTTCATCTCCACAGCTCAGTTCAGATTCCTCATAACTGTTTCCTTTAGATCAAAGACACAGAAACTTAGAATACAAATAATAATCAAAGCAGCAAACAAATTCTTAAAGCAGTGAGTGAGCCAAGCCTCTCTTCATTTGCCTGGGGAAAGCCCAAAGACAGAGCCTTGCAGTTGCTTACTAAAAGATGGGGTCACACGGGAAGGCTCTTGGCTAAATCCTCCACCCTGAAACCCACAGCTGGGCTCAGGCAAGCCTAGTTTAAATTTGTGCTTCCAAAATGAGCTGCTTGTGCTGAAAAAGAGCTGGAGGCATGGAAGAAATGTTCATCAGCTCCGGAAGCAGCTGGGTACAGCATTTGGCAGGGATTGGGAAAAGGGTCAGACACTTTGCCAGGGGCTCCCAGAGACTGAACTGCACCCACAATTACTCAGCCCCAGTGGGAAACATGATTTTTCACGAACAGAGTGCAGGGAGTAGGGAGCGACACCTTTGCACAGCTTTGCTGATACTGGTTTGAATCATCTGCTTGAAACCAGATAGCAGCCTCAGCCAAGAATAAATATTTCCATCTTCAGCTCAGATTTGTTGTGATGATAGGCTGATGAGAGTACAGCAGGACCCTTGGGCATCTGATGTGGAGCACAGAAGATTTTCATGGACAGTCTGGTGGGAAGTGGACCTCTGAGCTACACTCAGAATTTGCAGGCAATTCATTATGCAGCCTGCAGTAGTAAATGCTGCGTAGTGTATATACACCCAACACAAGACTGATTGTTCTGGCAGCCACCAGTATACTCCTGGGAAGTTTCCTTTGCATTAAGTACTTCTGACACTAATGCTGGTGCCTAAGCAAACACATTAGGATGACTAAAACACTTGGGCTGCAAGGAATGACAGAGCACACATGCTGTGTTTCCAGACCCAGAGCAAGAGGAAAGCAACATCGCTTTTGTCTTTAATGCTGGCCCTCGGTCCCTCCTGCCTTTTGCACGGTGGTGAGGTGGGTTTGGTAAGGTGCCTGTGGGTGAGCTGATACTTCCTCACAACACTTCATTATTATTTATGAATGAGACCTAAATATTCTGCATTAAAAAGCCACGTGCGTGGATTATGCTCATCTGAAGAGTAATTCGGTTTGATTGCATTCTTTACAGACATAGGAAGCAAACCTGCAGCCTGCTCTTGGTAGAATTACAATGCAGTAAGGCCAGCTGAAATGAGAAGACACTCAGGTTCCTTGCCCATATTACTCAGTGCTGCCACACAGCACGAAAGGTTTTGTTGCACAGATCTTTAGCCCAGATATTCCCATTTGGAAGAACTTGAGATTCAGGGGATTATAAAGGGTGCGTAGGAGTATTAGGCAGTTCTCCATGCTGAAGATGAAAAAGACTCTCATAGAAATACTTAATGGCCTTTGAAACAAGAATAAAGCATGCAGGATATTTTTAGAAGCCCGTCTGCACTTGCCAACACCTGCATTTGCTGATGGCAGAGGCTCCTGAGTGTTGACACCCAGCACTTCTCGTTGCCACACTGCTCTGGAGATTTATATAAGATTATCTTTCGCAGCTACAAGAAAATGGGTGAATGGGGAGTGTGAAATGCACGTGCTTGGCTTAAGGAGGGAGTGCACCCTGACTAAAGCATCCCTGAAGAAATCACTTTTGAAATACTTCAAAGACCTTACTTCCCCATCTGCAAACCAAGAGGCTGTTTGTGCTTCAAAGATGCTACCTTGGAACATGGGGAGTTGTGTGGTGGGAGTATCCCATAGCACATGAGAAGGACAGTGTGCCCAGGTGGCCAAGAGAGCCAGTGGCATCCTGGCCTGCATCAGGAATGGTGTGGTCAGCAGAAGCAGGGAGGTCATTCTGCCTCTGTGCTCTGCACTGGTTAGACCACACCTTGAGTGCTGTGTTCAGATCTGGGCCCCCCAGTTTAGGAGGGACATTGAGATGCTTGAGCGTGTCCAGAGAAGGGTGACGAGGCTGGGGAGAGGCCTTGAGCACAGCCCTACGAGGAGAGGCTGAGGGAGCTGGGATTGGTTAGCCTGGAGAAGAGGAGGCTCAGGGGAGAACCTTATTGCTGTCTACAACTACCTGAAGGGTGGTTGTGGCCAGGGGGAGGTTGCTCTCTTCTCTCAGGTGGCCAGCACCAGAACGAGAGGACACAGCCTCAGGCTGCACCAGGGGAGATTTAGGCTGGAGGTGAGGAGAAAGTTCTTCCCTGAGAGAGTCATTGGACACTGGAATGGGCTGCCCGGGGCGGTGGTGGAGTTGCCGTCCCTTGGGCTGTTCAAGGCAGGATTGGACGTGGCACTTGGTGCCATGGTCTAGCCTTGAGCTCTGTGGTAAAGGGTTGGACTTGATGATCTATGAGGTCTCTTCCAACCCTGGTGATACTGTGTGATACTGTGATACTTGCCTGGTGAGGTTTTGACAGCTTCCCCTTTCCCCCTTCTCCTCTGTTGGTTAAGGATGTGGTATCTCCATCTAGGCCATCTGTTTTGGACTTCTTTCTGGAAAGCCAGATGATGGCTGTCACCCAAAGGTGCCAGCACTAGTCAGTTAAGGAAATGCTGAAGTGATGAGTTTAACATCTCTTTGGAATTCATGCTTCAAAGTAGCACAAAAATATGGAGTGGTTCAGTGTTTTGCATATTTACCTACCACTCCAAAGAATGGTTAGAAGCAATTTGATAAGCGGGAGGGTTGCAAATATCCTCTGTGTTTTTCCTTTCATTCCATGTGCCATTGGTTTCCTTAAAAACAGACAACCACACACTGGAATGAAGCATTTTCCCATGAAAGACTCCCAAAGGCAGGTTGTGTAAGTCTTTAGGAAATTTACTTGTTATTACTTGTTTGGGTTTTGATATTAAACATTTGTAGTGTCTGAATTTTCCAGCAAGAGAAACTTAATCTTATACAGTAAGAATTATCCCAGACCAGTAATAATATTTCTGAAGGCATCAGTCATGGAAAACATGTTTCTTAGAACTGTTCTCAGGGCAAGAAAGTCCCTAGGAAAATCTGAACCTCAGAAGAAAAAAAAAACAAACAACCCCCCTCCAAAAAAAAACAAAACAAAACAAAACTAAACCCCAAACCCAAAAACCCAAACCAAAACAACCCAACCCCCAAAACCAACAACAAACCCCCACAAACTAGAAAATTGAAAGCAAGGGTTTCAGGGTAGAACAGGGACTCCTGTGCAAGTGTAGCATGTTGGAATTGAACCTATTGCTGCTGCTAATAAGAGAGTTTTCTTGCTTCACCAGGACAGATAACTGTTGTGTCTGTGATTACAAAGGGTCACTTCACATGGAGGTCACAACAAACTATCAGTTCACAGGGGCTGTGCCACAGAACTCCTCACATCACTATCCATCACCCCTCAGGATGGTTTTCTCTTTGAGTAATCACCTCTTCAGTCCTGAGCACAGCTCTGGGAGAGAAACCACCTCTTCATCCCAGAGGCTTCAGCTCCAGCTGGGTGGGCAGAGCTGGCCCTGTCAGCAGGCCCATGGGTGAGGAACCAGAAAGCTGATGGGGCATGTCATCAGCTCAGCCCTTAGAGGTCCTCTGGTTTTAGGGGCACAGTCAGCCAACTCCCTCAGCATCCTGCCCCTATACAGGCTGGCTGGCTGCTCCCTGCTGTAGGAGGCATGAGGCCAAGGCTCCTGTCCCCAGGACCTCCCCTTGTTTGCTAAGCAGAGCTGCAGGGAGGAGCTCTTTTCCTAGCTAGAACCATACATGGAAAATGTGTTTTGCTGACAGCGTCATATCTGTCAGTTCTCCTGTTAAAACAGGAGACATGAGTTTTGTCTCTGGTAAGGCTTGTATGTGTAGTAAAAGCCCTTCTATCAACAGAAGCACCAAGGAAACCAGCTGGATGAGAACCAGCTAAACCGTACAAGATCCTATCTACCATCTCATAGCCTGTTGCCTTAATGCCTGCTTGTGCTGAAGGCATTCAGCTGGAGCAGGGTCTGAAACTGAGGGTCAGGGGAGAAAGAAGCCACAGTGCTCTCAAGCCCTCTTCTGGGTTCACATTTGTCATGCTTTGTACTCACTGGGCTTCCTTCCATAGGGGGTTGCCTCAGGGCATCCTTGTTCTGCACCCTGAAGATCCAGAGAAAGTTTGGAAAAAGGCTAGACAGAGAGGAGAAAAAGAGAGAGAGAGAAAAAGGTATTTCAGCCCTACCAAAGACTGTAAAGAGCAGGGTCAACTTGACAAATGGTATTCACTAGTAGCAGTAATGATTTGTTTGGGAACTAGATTAATTTGGAGCCGGTCTGACACAGATCTTTCTTTTCCCCTGTATTTATTGTTACCATTCAGTCTTTTGCTGTGATCTAAGGGCATGTTGAAGAGCTGAGCACTGCAATAAACATAGTCGTCTTGGGTTATTTACTTACTGAGCCAACGGCGAGGATCATTGTAAGAGCAGGCCAAGGGCAATTCCAATCTCCTTCTGAAAAGCCGCATTTCATGCAGGCATCCTTTGAGGATGAGAGTTTCTCTGTCATCTGAAGCTATTGCCTTAATCTAAACTGTTACTTCAATTGCTTTCCATCAATTTAGCCCTTAAAAGGATTAGGGCGAAAAAGCTCTAATTTTCCTTCTGACCTTTTAACAACATCAAATGAAAGTGGAGACAGCAGCAAAGGGACTTTAAGTCAATAATTGTTTTGTAGTCACTGTATGCTTGTGAGCCAAGCACTGCCCCTGCCCTAATCCTCCCTCTCTGTATGGAGCAGTGTCAACTGCTGTAGTCTTCTGCGTTTGGCTTTACACTGGCCTCGCCAACAGGACAGAACTTGCAAAGAGGGCAGGAGAGCAGCAATCAAACTAGAACTCCGAGATGAGGCTGCTCTCCTTGAGCCCCAGCAAGTTGTCTAAATGGGCTGTTGCTGAATTCCTGACCTTGTTTGCTCTTGGGCTGCTTGAGCTGCTGCCTACCCTGCAGCCAAGATTAATTAATTATCGTATTGACGTGTCGAGCAACCGCCATGAAATCATAAAACAAGCAGAAAGCTGTTGGCATCCTGAAAACTAGAGGACAAAACAGGGAACCAACATGCAGGGACTTACAGTGTGCTGTAGCAAGCTAGCAAGCTATCGTGTCAGGTTGTGTTGCCTAAAAATAGGCAGATCAGGGACCTCATTCTGCTCTATACTACACTGGGCAGAAGTTAATGGACTTACGTGATCATTCCGCACATGCAAGTGAAGGAAGAATAACCAAGGAGGCCAGATCCTTATTTCTTTGATGTTTCATCCCTTACATCAGGTAAGAAGCTGGACTGTGAAATCTGCCTTTGTTGACAGATTTAGTTACATGTTGAGTTGTAGGTTTCGATTTCCTTTCAGCCCTCAGAACACATCTTTGTCTCCTCCCTGCTCCTGTGTTCACTTCCTTTAGTGTCACTTCAAACAGCTGCAATGACACTGCTGGAGAGAGAAAAGCTATTTTAGAGACATGGTTGATGCACATGGAGAGCATGGAGGACAAAGGTAAGTATCTGTGCAAGCCCTTAGGGGTAGCAAGAAACAGCAAGGCTGTAAGGAGGCATAACCCATGGCAGGAGTCTCTCACCACCATCCTCTCAAAAGAGAAGGTCCATGGGTCACTTGTGCAGCACACAGCAGTGGTGGGGCACATGGGGTCAGGGCAGATGGCTGATGCCAGAGCCTCTGGGGAGTATGGGGCTGGAATGAGGACCTTGGTTGATGGTAGCATTGCTTTGCAGTAGGCTGTGCACAAGGTCAACTCCTTTCTGCATTTGCAGGTCTCTTAGAAACTGCCTTCTTGGGAGAGAATCATCTCTTGCAACATCTGTGCACTTTCTAGCACAATGAGTCCCTGTCAGGAGCCTTCACTTATTCCAGTACCAAAGTACAGGGGAGCCACAAACACGAACTGCAGTGTTGCAACACCATTGTGCTGTCACAAGCCATCTCAGATAAAAATAAACTGCTGGTATAGACTGGCAGCCTAGACAAGCCTCAGACTTTCTTCCAACAATTGTTGAAAGGAAGACACCCATCGGGAGCACTGACTCAGACAGGGCACAAACAGCAGCAGATTCTCCTGCTCCTCTGTCCCAGGCAAGTACTCTGGAGCCTCCGGGGTTTCTCCACATGCCCTTCAGTTTGATTGACACCATCTGCTACAACAGGCTCCTGGCAAAGCTGGCAGCTCATGGCTTGGACAGATTCACTCTGATATGGGTCAAGAACTGGCTGGAGGGCTGGGCCCAGAAAGTGGTGGTGAATGGTGCCACATCCAGTTGGAAGCAGGCACTAGTGGTGCCTCCCCCAAGGATCAATGCTGGGCCCAGTCCTGTTCAACATCTTTATTGATGACCTGGACAAGGGGATTGAGTCCAGCATCAGTAAGTTTGCAGATGACACCAAGCTAGGAGCAGGTGTGGATCTGTTGGAGGGTAGGAGAGCCCTGCAGAGGGACCGTGGCAGGCTGGATGGGTGGGCAGAGGCCAATGGGATGAGATTGAACAAGGCCAAGTGCAGGGTTCTACACTTTGGCCACAACGATCCCAAGCAGCACTACAGGATGGGGACAGAGTGGCTGAGAGCAGCCAGGCCAAAAGGGACCTGGGGGTACTGATAGACAGTAAGCTGAAGATGAGGCAGCAGTGTGCCCAGCGGGCCAGGAGAGCCAATGGCATCCTGGCCTGGCTCAGGAACAGTGTGGCCAGTAGGACAAGGGAGGTTATTCTGCCCCTGTACTCAGCACTGGTCAGGCCACACCTGGAGTACTGTGTCCAGTTCTAGGTCCCTCAATTCCACAGAGATGTTGAGATACTGGAACATGTCTAGAGAAGGGTAACAAAGCTGGTGAGGGGCCTGGAGCACAGCCCTGTGAGGAGAGGCTGAGGGAGCTGGGGGTGTGCAGCCTGCAGAAGAGGAGGCTCAGGGGTGACTTCATTGCTGCCTACAACTCCCTGAAGGGAGGCTGTAGCCAGGTGGGGTTGGTCTATTCTCCCAGGCAGCCAGCAATAGAACAAGGGGACAGAGTCTCAAGTTGTGGCAGGGGAGGTCTGGGCTGGATGTTAGGAGGAAGCTGTTGGCAGAGAGAGTGATTGGCATTGGAATGGGCTGCCCAGGGAGGTGGTGGAGTTGCTGTCCCTGGAGGTGTTGAAGCCAAGCCTGGCTGAGGCACTTAGTGCCATGGTCTGGTTGATTGTCTAAGGCTGGGTGCTAGGTTGGACTGGATGATGTTGGAGGTCTCTTCCAACCTGCTTGATTCTATGATTCTAAGATTTCAACCCTGCCTCCCACCAGAGTATTGATGAGGCTCCCAGGAGAGTTAATCTCTAAGCCGGGACAGGAGCAACCCTCGCGTTTCTTTGAGGGCTGTGAGCTGTGGCTCTTGGCACAGCCGTTGCTGTTGTGTGGCCACACGCAGCAAGCGCTGCAGAGCTGCGGGGCGGGCAGGGAAGCAGCCCTGTGGAACAGCAGCCGCGGGCAGACAAAAGCCGGAGCACGAAGCCCGCCGAGCTGCCTTGTCTGAGCCAGGCCGGCTCCGGCTCCGGCTCCGGCTTCTGCCGGGCCTGCCAGCCGCCGAGCGCCAGGACAGTTTTCTCAGCTGATCTTGCTTTAGGCTTGCCAGGTTATCTGCAGTTCAGCCTTCCTCCGCTGCCCCTGTGTGCGCCGAACGGAGGGAAGCGGAGACACCTGCCCTGAGTCACCTGCCCTGAGTCACGGCCGCCCCGGGCTGCCCGCTGCACGCAGGCCTGCCGCGGCACGGAGCTGCGACAGGCAGGCTCCCATCAGCTCCTCACCTTCTAAAGCGAGCTGGGCGGACTAGAGGTGACCTGTGACACTCCTCAGGACGCGTTTGCAAAGCTGCCCGCTGTGCATCTCACCTGGCCGTGATGCAGCCCCAAGCTCCCCACAGGACAGCAGCTCCCAGCCTCAGAAGCCATGAACTGTGTCTCTCTTCACAGGATTTGCTTTCCTCCCGCCCACACTTTGGTGTCGATGTTTTCCAGCTCTGTGTCTGAGCTGAAGAGGTTGGAAGAAGCAAGCTGAATGTTTTTCAGTGCCTCTGCCCTAAGTGCAGAGGTGGGGTAGAGCCTTGCAAGACCTGTCACATTTTCAATGGGGTTGCCACCAGGCTGAGCCAGAGGCCTGCAATCTGCCTTCAGTACTGCTTTGGTCCTAACAGAGCTACTGCGGCACTGGAATGCAATCTGGAAGAGTTTTGGATCACCACACTCAAACTGGTGAGGGGAACCAGAGCCCCCACGTCAACCCCAGCTCCAGCACAGCCTCACGAAACTCACTGATGGCAGCAGAGATGGCAGCAGAGCTCCTTGTTGAGCCCAAGCATACATGGCCACATAAGGGAACAATCCTTTCACAGAATCATAGAATCAACCAGGTTGGAAGAAACCTCCAAGATCATCCAGGCCAACCTAGCACCCAGCCCTAGCCAGTCAACCAGACCATGGCACTAAGTGCCTCAGCCAGGCTTTGCTTGAACACCTCCAGGGATGGCAACTCCACCACCTCCCTGGGCAGCCCATTCCAATGCCAATCACTCTCTCTGACAACAACTTCCTCCTAACATCCAGCCTAGACCTCCCCTGCCACAACTTGAGACTCTGTCCCTTTCTTCTCTTGCTGCTTGCCTGGCAGAACAGACCAACCCTCACCTGGCTACAGCCTCCCTTCAGGTAGACAGCAATGAGGTCCCCCCGAGCCTCCTCCAGGCTGCACACCCCCAGGTCACTCAGCCTCTCCTCACAGGGCTGTGCTCCAGGCCCCTCACCAGCTTCATCACCCATTCCATTATCTCAACATCTCTCTTGAATAGAGGAGCCCAGACCTGAACACAGGATTCATGGTGTGGCCTGACCATTGTTGAGTACAAGTACAGAATAACCTCCCTTGTCCTGCTGGCCACACTCTTCTTGCTCTGTCTGCTTTGTGTCCAAAATAGCCAACTCAGGCACTCAACCTATGGCATCACCAAGCCTTGCCCAGGAGGAAATCATCTCCCAACTTTTATTCTTCTGCTTTGCCTTTTGGCCTTTTAAAAAGCCCTGGATCAACCTGAGGGGACAGAATGCTGGCAAGTGGAGGTAAGAGCAGGCTGCAGGCAGCAAGAGACAATACTTTTTTCCTCCAGCATGAAGCTGGTAGAGCAGGTCAGGCAGCCTTCCTGCACTGCATGGACACAGGCAGTCCTGCTCCAGAGACAGGTGACTTCCAGTTTTCAGATGGATCCTGTTGTAGGTGCTGCAGAAGCCTTGTCCTCAAGGCTGGCTGCAAAATTATGGGCTGGCTTGTGCTGACACGGCAAGTGGAGAGCTGGGTGAGAAAATACACACTGGCTTTCCATCTGCCCTTGTGCAGCATATCTCCTTTAGCAGTGCAGAGCAGCAGGGGGAGGTGCCCATAGTTCAGCACAGGTGGCCAGTTAGGAAAATTTAAGTTCCCACTGGGGCCAAATCCTGACAGGGTTTTGATTCAGAGATGCCAAACCACTTCCAAATTAAAACAAATGTATCTGTGATGGTTCCTCATTCAGGGGGTACATTTTTAGCTTGATTCATGTCATGTAATTCAGATACCAATGACTGTAAGTAAAGTGGGTTTAGTGCACAGATCTTTCTGCTGTAAAGCTTTGGAGACCATTTGCAGCTTTGCCAAAACAGTTTACCAGAGTCCCTCATGGTGCTGCTTGGTGGGAAGCAGAGGTGGACTAGGGAGTGTAGGGTGCAGAGGATGAGCTCCAAACACTACTCCCACCTGAATCACAGTTTGAAGGTGGCACAGGCATGAGCTGAGCCAGTGTTAACCAGACAAAAAAAGTTTTGACTTAGGCCTAGCAAACAGCAAGCAGGAGACACATTTCAGGTCCTTGTAACAAACCATTTCAGCTTCATCCTGAAGGTTTGCTCTTGCAGAGACTGCTGAAAAACCTGAGGCTTGTGGGTAGGTCCATCTGTGACCAGTGTGCTTTGAGTCTCGTTTTTTCAAGTTATTAGCAGATACAATGAGACTATTAAAAATACCTCAGTCTCTGGGAGATCTAAGAGGAAAAGTGTGCCCTAGCTGGATCATAGCCTGAGAAAGGCAGGGGTGGTGAGGGTGCAGGAGCAGGCTCCCATGTCCCTCAGCTGCAGCCAGCCCAAAAGGCAGAGCAGAAGACTATAAAGCCACATGCAGCTGATTAAGTCTTTCACTCACTTTCATTTGCTGATTGCAAGGCTAGGAAGGAGGGAGGCAGACAGCACAATTACAGCAGCTGAAGGTTGTTCTCAGGGACACAAAGCGGAGATGCAGTTCCCCAACCTCCCAGCTGGCCTTGTTACAGCTGAGAACTCTGGAAACAGACTGAAAACCACAACCTGACAGCGCTGGGCATCATGAAGGCCTTGGTCTCTATGAGATAAAGAAGCTAGGATATGCCCTTTGCAATGGTCCTGGCAGAAAACCAAGCCATAGCCGGTGCTGGAGCTGCAGCTCTGTGGCATGTGACAGGTTCTGCCTTGCTAGAGACAGGCTGATGCCCATGGGGCATTAATTCACACTAACAGGAATCTGATCCTGTGTATTTGGAGGCTCTGTACCAAACCCTCCTCGGTTGCAGATACACTGGCACAGGCAGGTGAAGCAGTGTCCTGGCCTGGGGCAAAGCTCCTTCATAGAATCATAGAATCATAGAATCAACCAGGTTGGAAGAGACCTCCAACATCATCCAGGCCAACCTAGCACCCAGCCCTAACCAATCAACTAGACCATGGCACTAAGTGCCTCAGCCAGGCTTTGCTTCAACACCTCCAGGGACTGCAACTCCACCACCTCCCTGGGCAGCCCATTCCAATGCCAATCACTCTCTCTGTGAAGAACTTCTTCCTAACATCCAGCCTATACCTACCCTGGCACAACTTGAGACTGTGTCCCCTTGTTCTATTGCTGCTTGCCTGGGAGAAGAGGCCACCCCCCACCTGGCTACAATGCCCCTTCAGGGAGTTGTAGACAGTAATAAGATCACCCCTGAGCCTCCTCTTCTCCAGGCTAAACAGGCCCAGCTCCCTCAGCCTCTCCTCATAGGATTTGTGCTCCAGGCCCCTAATCAGCTTTGTTGCCCTTCTCTGGACACATTCCAGCACCTCAACATCTTTCTTGAATTGAGGAGCCCAGAACTGGACACAGCACTCAAGGTGTGGCCTGAGCAGTGCTGAGTGCAGGGGCAGAATAACCTCCCTTGTCCTACTGGCCACACTGTTCCTGATGCAGGCCAGGATGCCATTGGCTCTGCTGCCCACCTGGGCACACTGATGCCTCATCTTCAGCTTACTCTCTACCAGTACCCCCAGGTCCCTTTCCTCCTGGTTGCTCTCCAGCCACTCAGTCCCCAGCCTGTAGTGCTGCTTGGGGTTGTTGTGGCCGAAGTGCAGAACCTTGCACTTGGCCTTGTTCAATCTCATCCCATTGGCCTCTGCCCACCCATCCAGCCTGTCCAGGTCAATCTCTGGGGAGAGCAACCAGCTCCAGTTTGAGCAGAGCTCAGGACCTCTCAGATCACCTACAGAAACACGGTCGCATTGCAGCCTTTGCTGGGGGTGTGTGCATGTATTTTTTTCTATCAGCAAACAACCCTGCCTGACTTCTTCCTCTTTCTGCATAAATGCTTAAAACCTTCCTGAAATGGCCTTTTAAAACTTTCCATTTTAAATAAAGTCTGATGGGAAAAGGAAAAAAAAAAAAAAAAGCTGTGTGTGACCAAGATGGACAATATTGGCTGGCTGTAGGATTTGTGCTGCATCTCTGCTACCTTTGGCTCTTCCCAATGTCAATACTTGCTGCACTTTTAAGGCTGCATTAAAGAGATAAAAAAGGAACCAGACAAGGCCTGTTCAGGCCAAACTTTGGTACCACTGAACTGGTCAAATATACAAAGCAGCTGCGTTGAAGTCCAGAATCAATATTTTCACATCAGAGCACTGTGCAAAACACAAACCAGAGAAACCAAGGAGGTTTCAACAGGAAGGGCAACGAAGCTGGTGAGAAGGCTGGAACACAGCCCTATGAGGAGAGGCCAAAGGAGCTGGGAGTGTTTAGCCTGGAGAAGAGGAGGCTCAGGGGTGACCTCAGTGTTGTCTACAACTACCTGAAGGGAAGTTGTAGCCAGGAATCTTCTTCCAGGCAAGCAGTAATGGAACAAGGGGACACAGTCTCAAGTTGTGCTGGGAGAGGTCTAGGCTGGAGGTTAGAAGGAAGTTGTTGTCAGAGAGAGTGATTGGCATTGGAATGGGCTGCCCAGGGAGGTGGTGGAGTCGCCATCCCTGGAAGTGTTGAAGAAAAACCTGGCTGAGTCACTTAGTGCCATGGTCTAGTTGACTGGCTAAGGCTGGGTGCTAGGTTGGACTGGATGATCTTGGAGGTCTCTTCCAACCTGCTTGATTCTGTGATTCTATAATTTTATTTTTTGGAAGGTCCTGTCTGGGCTAAGGTGGCCCTGAAGTCTGGTCTGGTGAGGAAGCCTTTAAAGGAGCTTGATGCAGAGACAAACCAAGTGTTTCACAGCTTCGCTGTTGTGTTGGCCACAACTATTTCCCATTGTATCTACTGGTATCTTCTGGTATCTACTAGCTGCTACTCACAGAGTCATTTAGGTTGGAAAAGACCTTCAAGATCATTGAGTTCAACCATTAATCCTACTCTACCAAGCCCACCACTAAGCCATGTCCCTAGACAACACATCTATGCAACTTTTAAACACATCTAGGGATGGTGACTCAACCACCTCCCTGGGCAGCCTGTTCTGATACCTGACAATCCTTTCAGTGAATGTTTTCCCCCTAGTGTCTAGACTAGAGCTCCCGTGGTACATCTTAGGGCCACTGCCTCTTGTTCTCACTAGTTACTTGAGAGAAGAGACCAACAGCCACCTCACAACATAGAATCATAGAATCATAGAATCAACCAGGTTGGAAGAGACCTCCAACATCATCTAGTCCAACCTAGCACCCAGCCCTAGACAGTCAACCAGATCATGGCACTAAGTGCCTCAGCCAGGATTTTCTTGAAGACCTCCAGGGATGGTGACTCCACCATCTCCCTGGGCAGCCCATTCCAATGCCAATCACTCTCTCTGCCAACAACTTCCTCCCAACATCCAGCCTAGACCTACCCTGGCACAACTTGAGACTGTGTCCCCTTGTTCTATTGCTGGTTGCCTGGGAGAAGAGGCCACCCCCCACCTGGCTACAATGTGCCTTCAGGTAGTTGTAGGCAGTAATAAGATCACCCCTGAGCTTCCCATCAGCTTCCCATCAGGTAATTGCAGAGAGTGATAAGCCTCCTTTTCTTCAGACTAAACAGCTCCAGTTCCCTCAGCTGCTCCTCATAAGACTTATACTCTAGGCCTTTCACCAGCTCAGTTGCTCTTTCTTAGACCTGCTCCAGCACCTTGATATCTTTTGAGGTGCCCAGAACTGAACACAATGCTCTGTGAGTTAAATTTGGTCCTGTGGTGACTTGAACTTCCTCACATGAAGAAAAAAAAATGTCTCTGCTCCTCTGTCCTAAAATATATCAGGAAGTGGAAAGTCATGCCAGATGGTGCAGAGCAGATAGTAACCCCAACATTTGCACCCCATGTTATCCTCCCAGTTGACTGTGCTGCTGAATAAATGGTGCTGCAGGGATGAAAATCTGTGATGCTGCCATCCTGAAGAGTAAACTACAGCGTTCTGAGATAAAGCAGCAAGGTTAGTTTGTCAGATATAACCTGCTCCTGTTAGGAAGGGAAAGCTCAAGCCAGGGAGCTTCTCTCCACAAAAGTGAAATTTGTAAAGTAATGCCAGCAAGTTACTGCTTTTCTGATCAAAGCATGTTAAAGACTAATGGAGAATCTCCCTGTATACAACATGTATGTGCACACGAATGCCATGTCTCAGCTGCTCTCTAGCTCCAGGAAATGGGAAGGTGGGGGAGCAGTTAAAAAAGCTGGATGCATCCAGATGGAAGCCAGTGTGACACACAAACAGCAGACTTCAAGGGTACTGGAGTACTGGCACATGCTGTCTGGAGAGGTTGTGGAGTCTCCTTCTCTGGAGACTTTCAAAACCTGCCTGGTTGAGTTCCTGTGCAACCTGATCTTGGTGAATCTGCTGTAGCAGAGTTTTTGGACTGAGAGAGCTTCAGAAGTACCTTCCAACCACTACCTTTCTCTGATTTTATGACTTAGCATCATAGAATTGCCTATCATAGAATCAACCAGGTTGGAAAAGACCTCCAGTATCACCCTGTCCAACCTACCACCCAGCCCTGTTCAATCAACCAGACCATGGCACTAAATGCCTCATCCAGGCTTGTCTTGAACACCTCCAGGGACAACCTATGGAGAAAAGGCCTTAAGATCATCGAGTTCAACCCTAACGTAACATCTCCCTGTACACCACAGTTACACCATGTAACTAAGCTCCTCTCCCTGTACACCACAGTTACACCATGTAACTAAGCTCCTCTCCCTGTACACCACTGTTACACCATGTAACTAAGCTCCTCTCCCTGTACACCGTTGCACCATGTAACTAAGCTCCTCTCTCCCTGTACATCACTGTTACACCATGTAACTAAGCTCCTCTCCCTGTACACCACAGTTACACCATGTAACAAAGCTCCTCTCCCTGTACACCACTGTTACACCATGTAACTAAGTTCCTCTCCCTGTACACCACTGTTACACCATGTAACTAAGCTCCTCTCCCTGTACACCGTTGCACCATGTAACTAAGCTCCTCTCTCCCTGTACATCACTGTTACACCATGTAACTAAGCTCCTCTCCCTGTACACCACTGTTACACCATGTAACTAAGTTCCTCTCCCTGTACACCACTGTTACACCATGTAACTAAGCTACTCTCCCTGTACACCACTGTTACACCATGTAACTAAGCTCCTCTCTCCCTGTACACCACTGTTACACCATGTAACTAAGCTACTCTCCCTGTACACCACTGTTACACCATGTAACTGAGCTCCTCTCCTTGTACACCACTGTTACACCATGTAACTAAGCTACTCTCCCTGTACACCACTGTTACACCATGTAACTGAGCTCCTCTCCTTGTACACCACTGTTACACCATGTAACTAAGCTACTCTCCCTGTACACCACTGTTACACCACGTAACTAAGCTCCTCTCTCCCTGTACACCACTGTTACACCACATAACTAAGCTCCTCTCCCTGTACACCACTGTTACACCACGTAACTAAGCTCTTCTCCCTGTACACCACTGTTACACCATGTAACTAAGCTCCTCATCCACACATATTTTAAACACCCCCAGGAATGGTGACTCCACCTCTTTCCTGAGCAGCCTCTTCCAGTGTCTGATGACTTTTTCAGCGAAGAAACATTTCCTAATATCCAATCCTAATCTCTCCTGTTGCAACTTCAGGCCAGTTCCTCTTGTCCAATCACTTCTTACTTGGGAGAGGCAGCTAGCCTCCACCTCACTACAACCTTTCAGGTGGTTGCAGAGGCCTTGCCTTGGCTTGCTCTTCTCCAGGCTGGACAGTGCCAGCAAGAAGAAAAGAAAGAAAACATCCAGATAAAACCAATATCAACAGGAAAAAGCCCTGAGATGCAGGAGGGATGCTCAGTGTCCTGGTGCCAGGCTGGGTTCACCTTTCCTTCTTTGAGATTATATTTTGTTAGCTCACTCTTGCAATAAGATTTTTCTCCTTGAAAATAAAATTGGAGTGAACTCCTAAACTCTAAGAGCAGAGCCCACTTATCCATGGTATTCCAGGGTCCACTTTTGCCTGAGTGCCTACACAAGTTGGGCCAGGCCCTTCAGTGGCTTCAAACATCCTTGCCAGGGAAGGAAAACACTGCTAAATCAGGAGTACAAAAAACACCCATCAAATCCAGTGCTGATCATTGTGAATTGCTACTGGAAATCACTATCCCATGAAGGTGGCCCAATGAGATGGTGTAAGAAAGGCAGAAGCAAGCCTCAGATACTCTCTGACAAGGCTGAGCAGCTCCCTTCCCCAGCCTGTGACACCTTGCACCTGCCTGGCTTGGAGCTTTGGTTAGCTGCAGTGTAAATGCCCAGCACAGGAAATTGATGCTAGCAGGGAGGCAACCTTGGCTTGCTCAGGCTCCTTGATGGAAGCAGGGAGAAAGAGAGGCTGTGCAGGGTAGCCAACACCATTGTGTGGGGCAGAGGAGGAGGAGGGCTGCAGCCTTCATCAAACCCAGACCCTGATGGCAGCTCTTGGATGCTGCAGAGGTGTGACTGTGGCTCTCAAAACACCTGCTCCACACACCAGCCTTGCCAGCACACAGCAAAGGCTGTAGCTACCTACCATCCCCAAGAGCACTTGGAAACTCTTCACATGGTTTTACCTGAGTTAGGGCCATGCCTGAAATTTGGTCACACTACTTCTTGGGTGGTTAGCTGAGGATCTCCATCCCAAGGCAGGCAGCAATAAATTGTGTTCCTGAGGACCCTCATCCCTCTTACCCTGTGGAGGGAAAAACAATTATAGACACTGGCATGTCCTCATGCATGGTGTTTGGGTCCATTTCAGGGTGGGTTGAGGCTCTGGGATACTCTCACCTCACACACATTTTGCTAGCAGAGCATGCTGAGGGGTATCCAGGATGTTGTGGAGAGGAGAAATGTCCCAGGAAAGGTCTGGAGAAAGTATGAATATTCTGCAATCTCCCATCCACACCCATCCTGGCCTTATTGTGCAACTCTAGCTGCCTGTTCTGCCCCTATTCTGTTCCAAAATGGTGGGGATTGATTTGCCAGTCCAAGCTGACAGGGGTGTTGAAGAGGCCAGGCTGACTCAGAGGGTGCAGAGGGATATGACTCATGCCAGAAGGTGGATTTCACCTTAGCCCTTGCTGCCTTGATTCCTGCCCTCCACAATGCTGAAATCACTGGCACAGCAGTGGGCAGCCACCTCTCAACTGCCAGCCTCTCCATCAGCAAGATGCTGCCACTGGGAGCAGTGGTGTTTGGCACAGGGTAATGTTAGCAACCTGGATCTGCAAATTAGGGGTGAGAAGAGCACTACTGGAGTGGCAGTGACAACGCACAGGGTGGGTGGGCAAGCAGAAGCCAGAAAAAAATTACAAAATCATAGAATGGTAGAGGTTGGAAGGGTCCTCTGAAGATCAGAGAGTCTAACCTCCCTGCCAAAGCAGGATCACTGAGAGCAGGTCACACAGGAATGCATCCAGACGGGTCTTGAAAGCCTCCAGAGAAGGAGATTCCACAATCTCTCTGGGCAGCCTGTTCCAGGCTGCAGCTAAATCCCTTCGGGATGGTGAGGCAGAGCCCTTAGTCAGCTCTGATGTGGTTTGGGAAGGTGGTGGGACGCAGAGCCTGCCTGGCTTACAGGGCTAGCTGTGGTTTGCAAACAGAGGTTGGAAACACCCAGCGGGCCAGGAGAAGAACCATAGTGTGCCGGGAAGGGGGAAATGAAGGGCCAAAGTCATAAAGAGCTCTGATAAGAAGAGGCTGGTAATCAGAACAAATATTGGGTGATTCAGTGGCAGCTGATTAAGGAAGGAGTAAAGCATACTTCTTGCCATGTTTGACTCACTGGCTGTGACCGTAAACAGCATCAAAGTGGAGAGGCAAACACAGCAAGCAGGTGGCTCCCCCCAGACTGTGGCACCTGCTCAGCTTCTGCAAGCAGGAAGCCCAAAAATCTGGCCTCCAGGCTTCCTTCAGCATAAAAGATGCCTCCTCCTGTGGCAAGCACGGGTCTCCATGTGGCAGGGATGGCAACAGGGCTTGGCACTGAACAGGATGCCAGTACAAACAGCCAGGTTGTTTGCTGTGTGTCCCTGTAGACAAGCAGCATCCCCCCCCGTGTTACCTCACTGGGGGATGTCACAAGAGATGCAGTCCCCTGCTAGCCAAGCCTTGTAACAAGGGCAGGTGGCCAAGGGGCAACAAAACCTCCCAACATCCTGTGATATTTGCTCACATGGGGCAGATCACAGTCTCACAGAATTGTTTTGGTTGGAAAAGACCTGTAAGATCATCGACTCCCACCATTATCTAACCAAGTCTGGTGCTAAACCAAGTCCCTTAGCAGCACCACATTTCTGCATCTTTTAAGCACCTCCAGGGATGGGAATTCAGCCACCTCCCTGGGGAGCTTATTCCAGTGTTTGATAAATCTTTCATTAAAGAAATTTCTTTCCTAATATCCTGTGGTAACCTTCCCTGGTCTTTAACCCCCATTTAACAGTGCCAGGGTCTGGTCCCCATAACACTCACAGCACCTCCACTCTGGACTCGGTGGCTGGGTTGGTGCCTGGCATGGCTATTGCCTTTACTTCCATTCAAATCCCTGCAGCAGGCAGTTAGGGAAAAGAATCACTCAATCTCATCCCCAAAGAGACACTGGGAAATGTCACATAATACAGGCTGGATGCTAGGAGAAAATTCTTTACAGAGAGAGTGATTTGCCATTGGAATGGGCTGCCCAGGGAGGTGGTGGGGGCACCGTCCCTGGATGTGTTCAAGCAAAGCCTGAATGGAGCACTCAGTGCCATGGTCTGGTTGATTGGCTAGGGCTGAGTGCTAGGTTGGACTGGATGATCTTGGAGGTCTCTTCCAACCTGGTTGATTCTATGATTCTATGAATACTCCTCATAAAGCTTTGCTGGGGTCAGGCTTTAAAAAGCCAATGATGCTTCAGCTCATGGGTGGGCTTCTCATCACCATCATCAGAAATACAGGTTTAGAGCCCAGGCTAAACACCTCCTTTCAGAAGTCCAGATTCAGATCTCTTGAAGGACAACTAGAGCTGCAACAGAAGAAAGCAAACAGGAAAAAGCCAACCCAACCCCAGCACCTCCCAAAACCATGACCCAAAGCTTACTTCTGAAAACTCAGGCTCTCACCCCATAAATAAAACACTAGCGTGCTTCCTGCTAGCTCCACCCTCCCACTCACAGCACGAACATGATTTCATAACACCCAACTAGCAAAGCAATCTTCACCTTTCCCAGCAAGTCTGGTGGGGGGCTCTGATGTGCAGGACCCACAGACCTTGAGCTCTTGGCTATCACAGCTGGGCCATGTCTTGAACAAAGACCAGTGGGACATCTCTGATGCCTCTGAAAAAATCAGCAAAGTTCAGGGGAAAACCAGCCATAACAGCAGCAACAAAAATAAATGCTGGTGGGCTGTGTGGATCCCCACACTACAACACAGCAGAGAGCGAGGAGATTCTTTGGTTGCACAGGTCACTCCACACTCCCTGTCCCCTTCCCATCCATCATGCCAGTAGTGGCAACAGGCAGATTGCAGCGGAGAGGTGCTGCAGCGGGGCCGAAAGCTGCTTTACCGGGGGAAAAGCAACAGTAAGTCACAGAATCAACCAGGTTGGATGAGACCTCCAAGATCATCCAGGCCAACCTATCATCCATCTCTGTCCAATCAACCAGACCATGGCACTAAGTGCCTCAGCCAGGCTTTGCTTCAACACCTCCAGGGATGATGACTCCACCACCTCCCTGGGCAGCCCATTCCAATGCCAATCACTATCTCTGCCAACAACTTCCTCCTAACATCCAGCCTAGACCTCCCCTGTGCTGACAGTGCCTGTCTCCTTTCATGGGAGAAGTTGGGCAGCTCCAGCCCCACTATGGTGCTGAGCCAGGGACAGTGCCTGCTCTCCCCAGCAGTGGTGGAGGGACACCCTGGCTGCGCCATCACCAAAGCTGGCATTTCAAACCCGTGGTAACGCTTTGCTCACACAGAGCAGACCTGCAGTAGGCACATCCCTACCCAGACAGGCAGAGTTGAGATGATTTACTCGTTTCAAGTGCTGACTTGGGCATGGGAGTAACCTGGCAAGCTGGGTGAATAACAAACAACCTCCCCAAAACAAAACAAAATACAGCACAAACATGATAAAATCAACTTCTCAGAGATGGCATGTATACTTTCTCCTTGGCACTATGCTGCTCCTCCCCAAACAGGAGCTGGAGTGCCACTAAATCACAGATGGGCAAACCCACAAAAGCAGAGGGAAGAGAATAAATAAGACAATGCTGAGACCATGTAGGTACCAAGTGAGGCATGTCCAAGGGCTGGCATGACTTCAAGTCATGAGGCCTTGTCCCTGGAGGTGCTTAAGGCCAGGCTGGATGGGACTCTGGCTAGCCTGATCTAGGGTAGGGTGTCCCTGCCTGTGGCAGGAGGGTTGGAACTAGATGATCCTTGTAGTCCCTTCCAACCCTGACTGATTCTATGGTTCTAAATTGGACTTGCAAAGACTTGTCGAGTGGCTGACCAACCTGTGAGTGCAAGTTGCAGATGGACCTGACTTGCTCACCAGATTACTGGGGGTGGAAAGTCCCTGCAAGACCTGTAATCACTAGCTAAGAAGTAAGGCAGTGGGAGGGGGAGGGGAAATCAAGCAGAGGCTTTAGGCCCTGGAGAGCACAGCTCATGGGATCTTGGGCCTTGCTAGTACCTGACCACTTCAGCTTCTCCAACACCATCAGTTAATCACCTTCTGGGTTACACCAGCCACCACCACCTGCATTTCCTGCAGCTGGCAATGCAGGCTGCTGCTCCCTGATTGGGGCTCATCACTGCTCTGCTATAGCCCCACACTTCCCAACCAACCACAGCTTCCTAGCCACCTCCAGTGGCTTTGCCAGTGAAGAGGGAGAGCAATAAGTGGGACATGATGGGAATCTGGGAATGAGTTGCCAACACACTAGTCAACACATGGGGAAAACATGACATGTGTGCCATGGGCTTCTTGTCATAGATGCTTGCTGCTGAGTTGGCTCTACATCAAGATTTTGGGTTCCATTTGTAGAGTCCCTTGCCTATGGGAGAAGAGGCAGTGAAACATTAGGGACTCATTGAGAAAGCCAAGAGCTCTGGCAGCACCCTTGGAGCCTGCTGAAGAGCTGCTGCCATGTCTGGAACTGCCCTGAGAGTGCCCAGCATTTGCTCCAGCCACCACGGCAACTTGTCCTGCCCATGCCCTGTTCCCAGCCAGCTGCCTCAGCTCCTTGGCAGTGCAAGAGTCACAGCCCATTGCATCATCCTCCCTCTGCTGCCCTGGGGCAGGTCTCTATCAGCCTAAACTGGCAGCATTCCCTGGGGCATCATCACTGGATAGCCCCAGACAGCTGAGAGGAGCTGGTGCAACGTTTGCCCTATGTCCTGGAAAACACCTGGCATTTCCAAGCGTTTCCTGGTCCCAGGCCATGCCAAAGACAAGATTTTTCCCAGTTCCTGGCAAGCAGCACCAGTTCCTGGCATTCTCTTGAGACAGTGGGAGCACTGTCCTCCAGAACTTTTGTGGCAGCTCCTGCCTGCTGCAAAGATTTGCCCCAGAGGGATGGGGTTGATTGGTTTGCAAGTGTCTGGAAAAGGTTTCTATGGGCACATAGTCAGCTGCACCAATTGCAGGCAAGACAAGTTCATTCAGATTCCTGGGAGACCAGAAATGAATCACAGAATGAGAGAAAGGTTTGACTTGGAAGGGACATGTAGAGGTCATCTAGTCCAACACCCCTGCAGTCAGCAGGGACATCTTCAATTGCATCAGATTACTCAGAGCTTTGTCCAGCCTGGCTTGGAATGTTTCCAGGGATGGGGCATCCACCACCTCTCTGGGCAACCTGGGCCAGTGTTTCACCATTTGCATTGTAAAAAGATTCTTCCTTGTATCTAGTCTGAAGTTCTCCTTTTTTAAAATGTTAGAATTATAGAATCAGCCAGATTGGAAGAGACCTCCAACATCATCCAGTCCAACCTAGCACCCAGCTCTAGCCAGTCAACCAGACCATGGCACTAAGTGCCTCAGCCAGGCTTTGCTTCAACATCTCCAGGGACAGTGACTCCACCACCTCCCTGGGCAGCCCATTCCAATGCCAATCACTCTCTCTGACAACAACTTCCTAACAACATCCAGCCTAGACCTCCCCCAAGACAACTCCAGACTGTGTCCCCTTGTTCTCTTGCTGCTTGACTGGCAGACAAGACCAACCCCCACCTGGCTACAGCCTCCCTTCAGGTAGTTGTAGACAGCAATGAGGTCCCCCCTGAGCCTCCTCTTCTCCAGCCTACAACACCCCCAGCTCCCTCAGCCTCTCCTCACAGGGCTGTGTTCCAGGCCCCTCACCAGCTTCGTTGCCCTTCTCTGGACATGTTCCAGCACCTCAACATCTCTCTTGAATTGAGGAGCCCAGAACTGGACACAGCACTCAAGGTGTGGTCTGACCAGAGGCAGAATAACCTCCCTTGTCCTACTGGCCACACTGTTCCTGATACAGGCCAGGATGCCATTGGCTCTCTTGGCCACCTGGGCACACTGCTGGCTCATGTTCAGCTACTATCTACCAATACCCGCAAGTCCCTTTCTTCCTGGCTGCTCTCCAGCTAGTCTGTCTCTAGCCTGTATCAGCCCTTTTCCTGTCACAACAGGCCCTGCTAAAAAGTCTGTCCCCATCTTTCTTCATTTTCTCTTTACTACTGGAGGCCACAATAAGGTATTCCCAGAGCCTTCTCCAGGTGGGACAGCCTCAACTCTCTCAGCCTTTCTTAACAGCAGAGGTGTTCCAGCTCTCTGATAATTGTTGTGGTCTCCTCTCCAACTAGCTCGTGTTTGTACTGTGCTGAGGACTTCAGAGCTGGACCCAGCATTGTGGGTGAGATCTCAGCAGGGCAGAGTTAAAGGATAGAGTCACATCCCTCAGCCTGCTCGCTGGCAGCTTTTGATGTGGCCCAGGGTCTTTCTGGTCTGTGAGCACACATTGCTGGCTCATAAACGAAAGCAGAAGTGGAGCAATTAGCTTCTGAGCAAAGGGCGGAGAGGTGACAGTTTAAGGGCAGGGAGGTTGTTTCTCAGCAAACTGGGGCCTAGGTGCTGCTTTGCATGCCTTGATAACACTGCAAGAGAGGAGCTGGTCCAAACAGAGTATCTCCTCTTGGCCTGGAGCACAGCCAGACATGATGCACCTCTTTCTCCACAGCAACCTGTTGTTTTTCTCCTGGGCTTGAAGGCACTGCAAAGCTTTCCATGCTCCTGGACACCTGCAGCAAGGTAGCCTTGGGCTCTGTCAGCAGCCCAGACAAGTGTTAGAAGCAAATGCAAACCCTTTTCATATAAAAATAAAGCCATCAAGAGCTTTTGGCCTGAGGGAGTCTATGAACTCCCATGGTGAATGGGCTGGCACCAGAACCAGCTGAGGACCCTGGGCTGCACAGTTGGGCATTGCTGCATCACAACCATCATTTTTCAGGCCTCCCTTTGTGGGCTTTTCTATTTTTGCCCTTCTGCCTAATCACTTAAGCTGCTTTCCAGAGTAACTACAGCATTTGCAGCTTTCATTGACTTCCTCTCAAAAACGAGAGCAAGGATTGCCAGAAGTGAGGTGTTAGAGACGCTTGCATGTGGTTTTATTCTTAGGGATGGTCTACAGGCTTCAAATGATGCCAGGTAGGCAGCTGGGCAAGTGAAAGGCTAGCAGTGCCCAGAGAGCATCTGCTACCATTTATTTTGCTGGCCACTAGGAAGCAAAATGATGTGATAGAGAAGAGAGCTTTCTGTTTACAACTCTCTCCACGTAGGAGAGGCTGAACTAGAAAAGCCAAATCACTCTCCACTCTACAATAAACAGTGGGTGTTGGGTTTTAAAGAGCATCTCCTTGTGACCTCAATGGTCCACTTTATGTGTGGTGGCATGGAAAGGAGCCCAAAGGTGAAAAGGCTTAATTAGTAATACTTCAAGCTGATTACTATGGCCCATATATAGGATGACCTGCATCTACTATCACTTAGCATGGTGATGACTGAGTAGAGCATGTGGTTTAAATATCTCCCTTATGCTAAAGCTAAATGCATTTGTAGCCCTAACCCTCTAATTGACTGATTCTAAATATGATAGATTAGCTTTCCATCTCATTATATGCATCTAAGCACGGGATAAGGGTGTGCATACCCTTGGACACATGGTTTTTCATTGCTGCTGCCCTACAACAGCAATTAACAGAAAATGACTCGTCTGCTTGGGTTTGCTGCAGGCTTATCTTGTACCCTATCTCAGAAAGCTGCTGTATTCTCTTTGTGATAACAAAAATAAGCTGCAGAATCTCGCTTCGAGGCGGACATCAAACATAGGTGTTGTCCGTGTGACCTTTGCCTGATGACCCTAATTTGGTGTGGGGCTCTTGCTGCCTGTGGTCACTGCCCCATAAACAACCAGCTGTGCCCAGCAGGAGAGGCTGGGAACAAGCAGCAGAGGAAGGTCTTGGCACAAACAACAGCTTAAGCTTCCATTGCCCGTTCTCAAGGAGGATGTTAATTTAGTTATTGTCTAAAAGTCATTTCCTTATTCCAGCTGTACAAGGTGCCTTGTCCTGTGGTCACTGAGCCTGGTGGCAAGGTGTTGCACATCAGGTAGGCTCCACTTGCCTAGGAACTGCTCACTGTGGCCCCAGCTTAAGGACACGGGTGGGTGGAGGACTAAAGCAAAGTCCCTGAGTGACCTCATGTGCATCATCCAGCCCAGCTGAACACTAATAAGCTTACAACATTTAGGCTTTCACTCCAGGTGTGGGTAGCTCCAGGCACCTCCTTGCTTTGTCTCTGCCTTGGAACTAGTATCCAAAGCAGGATGCTCTGGGCCAGATGCCTGATGTTGAACTCCAGTTGCTGCTGGGGGCTCCTAAGCCATTTGTTAGCACTCAGGAGTCCCTGGGATGCACTTGTGCTCCACCAAAACTGAAAGGTGAGACCACCCTCAAAATTTGGACCATTCACAGGCTTCCTGGAGACCTCCCTCTGACACAGGAGGCAGGTCACCTCCTGCTAGGAAGAGAAAGCATTTGGCCATACCTCCCAGTCCTCCCAGCTAAATGAGAGAAGGGGCCACCACCTTTTTGCCCAAGATCACTCACATCTAACAAACCTCCATTGCTAGCCGCACCCACAGGTGCTCTGCTTCCTCTATTCAACCCATGATAGAGGCTTGGAGCCCAGCTGCCTTTATGGTGAAAGGGAAACTTTCTTACAGCTCCTTTATGGCCATGCTGGCTGTTCCAGACCAACACCAATAGTCTCTATGTAGTCACAGACTAAATCACCACAGGGACATGAGCTCTGTTGGCATTTTCCACTCAAGTGGCTCGGGCACTGGCTGCAGTTTGGGGATTTTCCATCTCAGACTAATAACTGAGCTCTACCAGAAGCCAAGAGACAGCCCCATTTTGGATTACATCTTCACCAGATCAGCACCAGCAGAGCTCTCTTCTGCATGTGTGAGGAAAATACCAGCTGCAGGCAAGAGGCTTAAGGCCATGGTGAATTGTTGCAGTGCAAGGAAAATTAAAGGAGCCAGGGCAACATATTAGAGAAGGCAACCTGAGCTGGCAAGGAAAACTCTTCCTCATTAGAAACAAACCCAAAAGACAGACTTTAGCTGCCAAGGAGTAATTTAGATGTAGCCTGTATTTTTATGGGTCTGCAGGAGGACCTGCTGAAACTTGGTGATAAAGGTTCCCATAAATGGAAAGATTTTGTTAAAATCCAGACCTAGCTGAGCAAGTTCAAAAGCCACATTTGCCTTTTTTTTTCCCCTCCAGTTAGAACTGAGTTTTAAGCTACTGAGATTTGTATTTGAAAGGAAAGGTCATCCTGTGACACATGGCTCACTTGATCACTTACCTTAGGCAGTTGGAGGCAGGTTTGCCCCACTGTCCAGGGAAGTGGAAGAAGCCTTGAGCTGAACAAAGTCACCACCCTGCCTTCTCAGAAAGGGTTAGTGATGAGCAAGAATAAAGGGCCTGAGAAGCAGCAAACAGAATGGGTGCCCCAAGGAGAGCAACGTGTTCAGATATGTCAAGCAAATAACAATACTTAAGCTCAAGCCCCAGAGCGTGTGCACAGAGCTTAAAAATACTGCTGAGTCAGCTCTAGGTGAAATACTCACCTGGAATACTGCCCTCCTGCCCCAACTCAGAAGGCTTGAGCTACTGGTGGCCTGGCCTTCACTCCAAGTTTGGGAGACATTAGCATCCCAGAGGAATCATAGAATCAAGCAGGTTGGAAGAGACCTCCAACATCATCCAGGCCAACCTATCAACCAGCCCTAGCCAGTCAACCACACCATGGCCCTAAGTGCCTCAGCCAGGCTTTGCTTCAACACCTCCAGGGATAACGACTCCACCACCTCCCTGGGCAGCCCATTCCAATGCCAATTACTCTCTCTGACAACAACTTCCTCCTAACATCCAGCCTAGACCTCCCCTGGCACAACTTGAGACTGTGTCCCCTTATTCTCTTGCTGCTTGCCTGGCAGAAGAGACCAACCCCACCTGGCTACAGCCTCCCTTCAGGTAGTTGTAGGCAGCAACTGGCCAGAGTCTTGTTGGCATTTGCAAACCCAATGACCCAGTTCTTAGGGTGAACATGACACCATGTAACAGTTCAGAAGAGACCTGTGGTTAGCACCAAAGACTTAAGGTTCTTAACAGCCTCCTTCTTCTTGAACCTGCATTTGGGGAAGAATGAAAGACTTGTGCAGAAGGCATCCCTGGGCAGCAGATAAGCTTACAATAGCTAGGAGGTAAGAGACTGCTTCCTGTCTGAGACTAGAAGCAGATAAAACTGCCTCTCACTCTCACTCCAACTACAGCACAACTTGGCTAGCCTTCAAAAATGGCTTTATTGACCAGCCTTGCAATGTTCTATCTTGGCATGTGGCAGCTGTGGTGGTGGTACTGCTGCTGTTGCAGTGGTTTGGAAATCTTGAGATCATGTTCCTGGCATCAAGTGAATGAAATTGCAACAGCTTTTGTTTAAGAAAAAAACCATTGTAGTTCTTACTGTTGTAGGCAAATGGAGCCTCTGACCCTGGTCCACATGAAGCACTTGGGAATGAGAAGCCAGGTGATGAACAAACCCCTCATTGGAAGGGGGAGGGAAGGAAGCATTGGAGGAACTGAGTCACTACTTTTGAGCAATCCTGAACTCACTGCTAAAATCTCTCATCTCCACTTCTGTAAGACTCGTTGCCAACAACAGCCGTGGGAGCTCAAAGCTGGAGCAGGAGAGCTGACACCACAGGCAAGTTAAAACTGTTTCAGGGCTAAACCCCTTGCTAGCAGAAGCAGCCAATGCAGCAAAGCCTGTCTCCAACCCAAACTCATCTTTCTTGGGATGAAAGGATTTGGGAATGTTCCTTAACAGTTCTGCCTGGCAGCCTTTGCCACAATGGCTTCTAACTCCCATCATCCTCAGGATTCAAAGATGAAACCTCCCTCATCTAGGCAAAGCCATCTGCCTTTCTCATGTGGATGAGGGCAGAGGTGAAAGGGAAACTTTCTTACAGCTCCACGAGTTGCCTACAGTGGTCCTGACAGAAAGGGATCTGGGGGGTGTAATACACAAGCAGCTGAATATGAGCCAGAAGTGTGCCCAGGTGGGCAGAAAGGTCATTGTCATTCTGGGTTGTACTAAAAATGCTGTGGCCAGCAGGAAAAGGGAGGTGATTGTCCCCTTGGACTCAGCTTTGGTGAGGCCACATCTTGAGTATTGTGTTCAGTTTTGGGCACTGCAATACAAGAGAGATGTGGAGGTGCTGGAGCTGGTCCAGAGGGCAATGAAACTGGGGAAGGGCCTAGAGAATAAATCTTATGAGGAGCAACTAAGGGAGCTGGGGATGGTTAGTGTGAGGAAGAGGAGGCTGAGGAGATCTCATTGCTGTCTACAACTACCTGAAGGGAAGTTGTGGAGAGGCTGCTGCTGGGCTCTGCTCACAGGTAACTGGAGACAGAACAAGGGGGAATGGCCTCAAGCTGAGGCTGGGGAGGTTTAGATTGGACATTAGGAAAAGGTTTTTCATAGAGAGAGTGGTCAGGAACTGGAATGAGCTGCCCAGGGAGGTGGTTGAGTCACACACCCTGGATGTGTTTAAGGGTCATCTGGATGCAGTGCTTGGGGATATGGTTTAAGGTGGATCTTGTAGAGCAGGGTTCTAGGTTGGATTTGGTGATTCTGAGGGTGCCAACTTGGATGTTTCTGTGATTAAGCACTTCTAAAACATACTCTGTCCACTCAATCACAGCCCAATGCTGTATCTCCATTTCTTAGAGGACTCCCTCATGTAGCTTTTCTTTTCTAGCTTCTAATACAAGATGTAAGAGGGGAAATATCCTGATCTTCTCCCACAGCTTCCATTTGTGTACTGACACCACTGCATAAGAGTGACCACTACTTCATTCAAGACATCCAGGTAGGCAACCACCACCACCACTTGCCATTCTTCCAGGCTTTGTGACCTTCTTGTCTTCCTACAAACTTGGCTCCATCAACAGGACACGTCTAGGGGTGATGCAGAGTGCTGTGCCCAGAGGAGAGCAGGATGGGCAGCTGGGTGGGTGGGGAATGGCAGGATGGGCTGCAGAAGGCAAAAGGTGATAGGGCTTGTGCAAGGACTGATGCACAAGCTCAGAAATGCTGCTGAGCAGACCTTACACACAGCAACTGTACAGCATGCAAAATCCTTCCCCAGCCTTCCCCTCCTCTTTCTTCACTCCTGTGCCTCCTGCATGTCCTCTTACCTGTGTTTTGAGACTGCGGGGCAGGGGACTGCACTGTGGTGATTATACATCAAGAAGGTGGAAAAATAAGTAAAGCCATGCTCTGTTCTCACATTTTTATCACCTATCTCTTGGTGCTCAGCCTTTTCCTCCAAGCCCTAACATCTGGCTTCACATAGAATCATAGAATCAGCCAGGTTGGAAGTGCCCTCCAAGAGCATCCAGTCCAATCTAGCACCCAGCCCTAGACAATCAACCAGACCATGGCACTAAGTGCCTCAGCCAGGCTTTGCTTCAACACCTCCAGGGATAACGACTCCACCACCTCCCTGGGCAGCCCATTCCAATGCCAATCACTCTCTCTGACAACAACTTCCTAACAACATCCAGCCTAGACCTCCCCCAAAACAACTTGAGACTGTGTCCCCTTGTTCTATTGCTGCTTGCCTGGCAGAAGAGACCAACCCCACCTGGCTACAGCCTCCCTTCAGGGAGTTGTAGACAGCAATGAGGTCCCCCCTGAGCCTCCTCTCCTCCAGGCTAAAACACCCCCAGCTCCCTCAGCCTCTCCTCACAGGGCTGTGCTCCAGGCCCCTCACCAGCTTCATCACCCTCCTCTGGACACCTTCCAGCACCTCAACATCTCTCTTGAATTGAGGAGCCCAGAACTGGACACAGCACTCAAGCTGTGGCCTGAGCAGTGCTGAGTACAGGGGCAGAATAACCTCCCTTGTCCTACTGTACCATGAGAGCCTGGAATGGGTTGCCCAGGGAGGTGGTTTAGGCCCCATCCCTGGAGGTGTTTAAGGCCAGGCTGGATGGGGCTCTGGCCAGCCTGATCTAGGGTAGGGTATCCCTGCCCATGACAGGAGGGTTGGAACTAGATGATCCTTGTGTTCCCTTCCAACCCTGACTGATTCTATGATCCTATGATCCTGGCCACACTGCTCCTGATCCAGGACATGGACTTCAACTTTCATCTAAAAAAACTGTAAATAAGCAACATTTTGGCTACTACTGATGTGGAGAAGTGCAAGTCAGAATCCATAATACTCATAATCCAGATGTTAACTGAAAAAAAAGATAGTTTGACCTGCATTACTTTGGAAAGCTCTTGATTTCTGAGCAAGCTGGGTTTTCTTCAGACAACCTGACTCATCATTTCTGAAGGCTTTGGTTTGGCAAGCACGCTGAATATTTAGCAATACAAACCCTGACTTGCAGCTTCCAGTGAGAACCCTAACGACATGATAAGACAGATTTTCACCCCAGTCACGTCATTTCCAAGCATCAAGAATGGTTCTGGATAGCAAGAACTGTAAAAGCTATGAAATGGCCTCCTTGGGGAGAAGCAGAAACCTCCTGACTTGAGCACTTGAGCATCTGAGCAACCAGCAGAGCGCAAGTGGCAGCCAACAGCTCTTTACTTTCTGGCCAAGGGATAGAGCAGACAAACCCAAACACATTATCCTCCTCATTTCCACTGGCTCTGGGCACTGCTAATCAAGTCCTCATACCACAGACACCGGAGCCTCTCTCATATCCAGCTGGAGAAACAGCAGTTTCTGCAGGAGGTGCATGCAACTTCAAGGGAAAGCACTTCAGAAGGCATAAGAGATCTGTGCCAGTCTTTGAGAAAGCTTTCAAAGCACCTTCACCCAGCAGCTACAACTGCAGTCCCTTTTCTCATGAAATCCCTCAGGCACTTGGGAGTCTGTCAGATGTTTTTCCCTCCCCATTGCCTATCCAGCACTGGTATTAAAAATCTGGTCTTTGGCAGCACAGCCAGGCAGAGTAGATGGGAGATGATTTTCATCTCTTCATTCTAGACCATCTGCTTCTTCCCCCTCCACTTTCAAAGGCCTCAAATGAGACGTAGACCACTGAATTTCATAGCTAAATTTCATGAACCTCTTTGAAAATGAAAGGATTGTGCAAAACACAAATCTGGAGACATCAAAGGCACCTTCCCTTTTCATGCAGGCACTAAAAGGGAACTAATTATAATCTGCTCTGCTGCCAGTTTTCACACTGGAGCAAACACAAGGGTTTTAAACCTTACAAACCCATGGCTGCCAGCTTAAGGCACTCCTAAAGCCTAGACCAAATTAACAGACTACAAACCATTCTGCATCCACTCAGGCATGTGCTGAAGCCAAGAGTGCTGGCAGGCTGGCTCACAGAAAAACTCTCTTTACTATCTCTGCTTTGTTTCAAACACAACAGTCAATATTTCTTCACATATTCAATGGCAGTGTAAACACTAATTCAGCTTTCTCAAAACCAAAGCTGTTTCACTGGTACTTTTTAATGAGCTGATCTTCATCCAAGCTGCCAACAGAGTCTAGAGGGAACATGACTGAAACGGCAGCTCCTCATGAAAAGTATGGGAGAGTTCAGGGATCTTGGCCAAAGATGGTTGACTCAAGATCTGCTGATGTAAGTGGCTGAAATCATTGCACAGACATGTGAGCTTCAGGAAAGCAACACAGGGGAAGAGATGTCCTAAATTACAAAGCATGACCCAGGTGAAAAGATGAAAATCAAGGAATCTCCTACTTCAGAGCAGAAGATTAGCTCATAACCCAAACATGGATCTGCACAGGTGTTTTGCAATGAGGGTGATGGCAGGGTGGAGTGACCATGATGCCATCTGAAATCAATGAAAAGTGAAGCCATGCTCTGTTCTCACATTTTTATCACCTATCTCTTGGTGCTCAGCCTTCTCCTCCAAGCCCTAACATCTGGCTTCACATAGAATCATAGAATCAACCAGGTTGGAAGAGATCTCCAAGATCATCCAGGCCAACCTAGCACCCAGCCCTAGACAATCAACTATACCATGGCACTAAGTGCCTCAGCCAGGCTTTCCTTGACGACCTCCAGGGACGGTGCCTCCATCACCTCCCTGGGCAGCCTATTCCAATGCCAATCACTCTCTCTGACAACAACTTCCTAACAACATCCAGCCTAGACCTCCCCCAAAGCAACTCCAGACTGTGTCTCCTTGTTCTGTTGCTGCTTGCCTGGAAGAAGCGACCAACCCCACCTGGCTACAGCCTCCCTTCAGGTAGTTGTAGACAGCAATGAGGTCTGCCCTGAGCCTCCTCTTCTCCAGGCTGCACACCCCCAGCTCCCTCAGCCTCTCCTCACAGGGCTGTGCTCCAGGCCCCTCACCAGCTTTGTTGCCCTTCTCTGGACATGTTCCAGCATCTCAACATCTCTCTTGAATTGAGGAGCCCAGAACTGGACACAGCACTCCAGGTGTGGCATGACCAGCACAGGGACAGAATAACCTCCCTTGTCCTACTGGCCACACAGTTCCTCATCCAGGCCAGGATGCCATTGGCTCTCCTGGCAACCTGGGCACACTTCTGGCTCATGTTCAGCTACTATGTACCAGTACCCCCAGGGCCCTTTCTGCCTGGCTTCTCTCCAGCCACTCTGGCCCCAGCCTGCAGTGCCGCTTGGGGTTGTTCTGGCCAAAGAATAGAAGCCCACACTTGACATTGTTCATTCTCATCCCATTGGCCTCTGCCCACCCATCCAGCATGCCAAGGTCCCTCTGCAGGCCTCTCCTACCCTCCAACAGATCAGTAACTGCTCCTAGCTTGGTGTAATCTGCAAACTTATTGATGATGGACTCAATCCCCTTGTCCAGATCATGAAAAAAGATATTGAAGAGATAAAGACATTGAGCAGGGGAGCATCCCCCTAGACCAAAGCAGGTACTGGCTAGATTTTTCTGCACCCTAGGCTGGCCCTAGACACCATTTTACATCTTCCAGAGATCCTGCTGATTTACTGGTCATAAAAATCCTGACAGAGCACCTACAGAGATTTCCTGCTTTCCATCCCCCAAGTGGGACACAGTTTGGTGGGTATTGCTAAAGGTCTCCACACATGACTACTGCACATTCTTCATACTGTCAGTGACAGAAGCAAAGCTGCTGAGATCCGGGGGCCACGGAGAAGTGACCACATTTTGATGGTGAATGTAATAGTCTGGCACTAGCTTCTCCAGCAGAAATGATTCTAGCTGTCCAGACCCCAAGGAATAACACAACTAGTTAGACCCTGGGATAATACCAACATGCTGTAAAAAATACTTACTCTTCTCCACTGATCCCCAGGGAAGATGAAGTTGCTCATAACGCTTGATAGAGGGAGTCAAAAAGCACAGAATGGTCTCACTTCTGAGGGCCAATTTAGCTGTACTGAATCTCCTGCCAAGTGAGCACTGCTGCAGTCATAACGCTGAGGAACTGGGTGGGAAGCTGAGGGAAGAGTTGCCTATGGTCATGTCTGCACCAGGCAGGTGAAACTACTCTTAATTCACACGTGAATAAGATGCCACAGTAAACCCCTCATGCAAATGCACTCATCACTGCACCACTTCTTCCTGTGTGGAGAAGCAATTCAATCTATCCTTCATGACTGGTGATTGGGTCATTGCTCTGCATGTTTGCTCTTCCTTCTCCCCTCTTGCCTTGTTTTGAAGGATCTGGGTATCTACAGACTAGCAAAGAGATGTGAGGTTCACTGGCTGCAGTGTGGCCAGTAGATGCCCATGGAAGGCAGGGAAAAATAAAGGGTGCTGTCCTTCAAAGAGCAGATGCAAGAAAGAAAGAGGGAGAACTGGTATAAAACACGACCACAAAATCAAGGAGAGGCTTAGGGTAACTGAACCTATGCCCCACCTGTCAAACAGTTCAGTGAGTGGTTTAGAAGTAGAAGCAAAAGGGACATATTAGTAAGCAGAGAGGGTATGGATGGGAAAGGGCATCACTGGTATGAAAAGCTCAGCTTTGATTTCTTTCTCCTCAGGGAAGGTGAGCACGTACATACCGCTGGGTCTGTGCTGTAGTGAAGGTTGAAAGTGTAATTTCCTTGACAGAGGCTGTTGTTCCTCAGTGTCACCTCCACAACTGCAGCGCCACAAGGTCTGTGCAGAAGTGTCCCTCTCTGCTGCACTTCACCCTTCTCTCAATCTAAAGCATGCAACTAGCACTGTATGAGCATGATCAGTTCTGCAAGAGGTTAGAAATCCTTCTCCCCTTATTGTTATCTGCAAAGGAGGAGGCTGACATACAGCATCAAGGCTGGCAAGGAGTGCAAAGGTGTGGCATGAAGCCTTTCCAAAATCATCCCACTTCCAGAAGATCAGGAACAGTCCAGAACTGCCTCCTAGAGCATGTGGTTGCTACAGATCACACTGATGCCCAAGGACAGGACAAGAGGCCATGGGTGGAAGTTGAGGCATGTAAACATGAGGAAAATCCTTTTTACTGTGAAGGTGACAGAACACTGGAACAGGCTGCCCAGGAAGGTTGTAGAGTCTCCTTCTCTGGAGATATCCAAGGTCCTCCTAGATGCATTCCTGTGTGATCTGGCAGAGGTGATCCTGCTCCACCAGGGCAGCTGGACTAGATGATCTTTCAAGGTCCTTTCCAGCCCCTGACATCCTGTGACACTGTGAAAAACTGCCTCAGTCTGCCTGTTGCAGAGGCTGGAACTGATAAGTGCCCCGTGAGCAATAAACTCTTAAATCCAAATCAAACCAAGTCACCCTCTTTCTTAGATAAGGTTTCTCATTCTGATGGGAGAAAGTTGTCCTTCCCTGTTAGCTGTGGGCCAACAACTCTGCTTTCAAGCAGCTGGCCAGCTCTGTGACTCCCATGGCAGCAATGCTACAAATAATTCAGGCGCTACCACTTTGGGTCAGAATTTTAATGAGGCACTAAAGCCACAAAAGGGGCTCTGTGTAACATAATTAAATAGAACAGGCCTAAATGAACAGTAAGGTTTTACAAGTTACCTTAGAGTTGAGACCAGCTGGGAGGCAAAGAAAGGAGCACTGAAGATGCATGATGTAAAAAGGCATTTCACAGAATGCAAACACTGAAACTTCTGATATCGCACAAACAGGAACAGACTATGAGCAGGTGGCTTCCCCTTGGATTTGGAAGGACCTGCATGGGGCACAGGGGCATTTGGGGTTTTCCTTCTGCTAGTCAGCACGATGAAACAGTTCACAGGGAAGCCTAAACAGTGGCAAAGAGAATCATTTGTCCTTCAGGAAGAAATAAATACTGAAGAAACAGGGGAAAGTCAGCAGGAAACGTCTGGTTCAGTCAAGGCCAAGGGGTGCTGGATCGTGGCTCCAAAATGCTGAACAGTGCTGGGACTCTTCAAAACAGTCTTGCAAACAATGGGAGTTGTGACAGGTCTGCCTGGCTCAGAGCTGCAAGACACTTGTTCCAAGCTCACTCCGACTCCTTGAATCCACTGCAAGCAGCGAGGCTCAGGCTGAGCCAACCAGCTCAGCATGCAATTCACTCTGCATCAGCTATCTACAGGATCAGCTTTGTTCCACCCCGTCAATATTTGATCCAAGAGCTGCATGAATCCTACAACCACAGGAAGGTTTCAGTTTCACATTAAGGTAACGTTGACAGTGGTGCTGCTGCATTGCATGAAGTCAGTGCACTGTTACTCCTTGAGAATGAAATTTCTGGTAAACCTGGGTTTCATTTCCTTCCCCCTCCCCACCCCAGTCCTTTCAAAAGCCCTTTCCCAGAGCTGTAGCTACTGCTGCAGTTCTGGGCTTGTGAATGAAAAGTTTCTGAATTCATCTTGGCTTATCATGGGCAGAATTCCTTCTTCAATGGGAGTCAGGATGGGCTCCTCTTTTATAAAATCAGGATCAAAGTTGCTCACGTCATCTTTGGACTTCTGTCAGTGGAAAAGACAAAGGGAAGAGATGCTGTAAGTATGTGTCATCTGCTTGATCTTGATTCTGCCTCCTTAGTACAGTGCAACAACCCAGGCTGACCTTACTGAAAGCTTTCTCTGGCACTGGACTGGGATGGGCTGAGTGCCCTCACAGAACCAGTGCAAACCCTTTCAGAGTCACTGCAGGCTTCTGTCAGGCAATCTCCTTTCTGATTTAACCGACACCATCTCTGAAGGGTTGCTTGCCCAGACATGGCAGGGCACATAAGCCAGTTCCTTTCCTCGAGTAGCAGGACAGACCCAGTCATTGGAAGCAGTTATCTGCTGTGCTGCCAAATAGCTGACTGCACACAGTCCCTCCTTATTTGCAGTGTCCCAGCTCTGTTTGGGGATGGGGTGGTAGGGGGTGAGCCCTTAAACTCTCACAATAAAAGACTGATGGGCTGTGGGAAGACAAATGGTTTGCCCCAGGTACTGGATGCCTTGCTGCATACCAGAAAGCCTGGCTGCACACCAGAAAGCCTGGCTGCTCACACTGTACATACACAAACAGGGTCTGTGGCACATTCTGACAAGGGATGTGTTTGTCCTGCACCCAAAACAAGGTGTTTCACTGACACTGCACTCTAATGCCCAGCTCATGAGAGACTGAGGATGCTCCCTTAGTCTTTGCTTTGGGTTAAGAAGCAACTCGAGGGGCTGATCTTGAGCTGTGACAGTTTGCCCGAGTGCCTGATCCTGTGCCCAGTGAGCTTCACAGAGCAGGATTGGGTCACTGCCACTGTGAGTTTGCAGAGTGACCACAACATCAGACAACCTCAGAAGCTCTGAACTAGATAAGAGAAGGAATAAAGCTGAGTGCCCACAGCACACACACTGCCTTCTGAAGCGTCAGCTGCAAAGGCAAGGAAGTCACAGAGACAACCTTGGAAAGGCTCTCCATGGAGTTCATCTTTGGGGTGTGTGATACCCATCAGAAAAGGGGCAACACTGTCCCTTCTGCAGCCTGTTTGCCATTTGAACCACTCTGCTGACAGTGGCCTGAGCAGCAAACACTCTGCTGGTGCTGTGTGGACAGAGAAAAGACTGACAGCTCAGCTGGGAAGAGGCAGGTGAAATGGTCAGGCTGAGGATTACTTACCTGCTTTATACCTGGGGTAAGGTGAAAGGTAGTTTGATGCCTAATCTGCTGCAGTTGCTTTTACAAACCTGCATCTTTTGGCTGAGTGACCTTTGATAATCAAGCATGGAGGGGAAAAGTGACCAGTACAACACCATGTGGCCAACCAGCAGACAGGCCAACACCAGAGACCTCATCTCCTCTCTTATCTCACAGGAATAAACTTGCTTACAGAGCACAGAAGTGGGGGGGAGAGGGAGGTGGGGGGAGGAAGGGCAGGATCCCTCCCTGCTTGCCTCCTTCCCACATACAATTCGGGGCCTGAAGGGTGGCTCCATCTGGCGCTGGTTCAGCAGGTCCCAGTCCAGCTCTCTGAAGTAGGGGTGCCGCAGGATCGCGCTCTCTCCGCCCAGCCCTGGGCTGCCCAGCCTCATGTTGGGGTTCTTCGTCATGAACTGCAAAACAAAAAGGGCTGTTTGTTTCCTCCCATCCAGGAGGGACACGGGAGAAGGACTTATTAGAAGTCACACAAAAGCCTGTCCTCAGCTTTCCTGTTGAACCCAGTTGCTGGCCAGACTTCTTGATCTCATTGTACTGAAACCATGTGCAAGGAACTCGACTCATTCTCTAGAGGAGGAAGTCAAGATGTATTTCTCCTTGGTCCTTTTCCTTTTGGTCAAATACTTGGTTACCATAGTATGAAAAGAAAGTTCAGTTGCTCCATTTGTAACAAAGATTTTGCTGGCTGCTTACTTCTGCATTCACTATTCCAGAACACAAGCTTGCTCTCAAACGCTGCTCACCAGCCAGCCAGGCTTTGGACAGGAGTCAGCCCTGAGCTCTGTCTTTACCCAAACTTCAGTTGACTGAAGCACAGCCAGAAGCCTACACTTTCCTTTCTGTCAACTCAGGAAACAAAGGAAAATGAGCAAGGTGCTGGCTTTTAGAGTCCCCTCAAACTCTAAGCAGCTGAGAGCAGACAGGTGACCAATTTCTTTCTTGATGGAAAAACTCTAAAAACCTATTTACTTTTACTTTGCTGCCAGTTGTCGTGGTTTGGGTGTTACCCACCCCCCCACACTTAAGAAAATCACCCAGACTAGACTCAGCTGTGCTGGAAATTGAAGAATGAAGCTTTATATTTACAGTTTAGCACCATATCCAAGCAGGTATTTACAATATCTACAGCTACAGACAGACATAGATAAGGTAAAAAAAGTAATACAGAAACACAACAGCCCTCCCAGAAACCAGAGTCCCCAGCAGGGGCTCCCAACCACCCTTCCACCTTCTCCCCACCCCTCTACCTTACCCCAGACTTTGCCTTATGTTCAAGGTGAGTTTGGAGGGTCAGCCAGGGGGGTTAGGAAGCAGAAGGATTAGCCAGGTAGGGTAGAGAAGTACATGCAGCCCAAAAAGCCAGAGAGTAAACTCCCTATTACCTATATTTATGTTCTTATCCATCTCAGCAAGCCTGTGAGTGCAGTAGCCATCACCATTGTCTTCTTTTCACAGCCTGGCATCTAATTCTTCTCACCAAAATATCCCAACAGGCTCAAACTAGCACACCAACTTCATAGCTTCTCATTCTCTTCTTGCTCTTATACATCTCAGCAAGCCTTTGAGTGTAGCAGACATCAGCACTGTCTCCTTTTCACAGCCTATCATCTAATTCTTCTCACCAGTATATCCCAGCTAGGCTCAAACTAGCACCAACTCCACAGCTTCTCATTCTGCTCTTGCTTGCTCTTACACATCTCAGCAAGCCTTTGAGTGCAGCAGACATTACCATTGTCTCCTTTTCACAGGCAAATATCCCAGCTAAGCTCAAACTAGCACATCAGTGAACAAAAGTCTGAAACCTCAGTCAAAGTGCCCTGATTTGCCAGGGAGCAATGAGAGAAAGAAGCCTCACATCACACACACAGAGTCCAAGAGTGCCCCTTAAATCCCAACAGGAACGATGAAGTGTGAGTGCTGTGCATATTCCTTAAGGTCAAGGGAAATACTGGGGGAAGGAGGAGAATCCTCTCCTGTGGCAGGAAGAGCACTAGTAGGCTTGCTAATTTAGGATTAAAGGTCTTAAAAACTCAGCAAGGCCCAACCTTCCCTCTCCCCTCAAGTATTTCTCCTTCATTAGAGAAATCAGGTTGCGTTTAAACCAGGAAAGTAGCTGCTTTTCTTTGCCTTTTGAAACAGCAGCACAGGGCAAGCTGCACTCTGGTGGAGGTGTCCAGACGATTTCCTGGCAGATGAAAGAGCATTATGTTTAGCAAACAGCTGAACCAGCCAAACCAGACAATCGGCCACTGTTTCTGCACTGACCAAGTCTGCTGCATCTCAGCAACAGGGAAAGGGAAAGAAGTGGAGGTGCAGTCAGAGACCAGCTTCATTCTGACTGCAGGAGCTTTTCAGAAAGCACAACTTCTCCTAGGATGAACAGAAAAAAGGTTCAGTCATTCCTTACCTAGAGAGAAGATGCAGGAAAGAATGACAACTGCCAGATGTATTTTACAAGTCATAGAATCAACAAGGTTGAAAGAGACCTCCAAGATCATCCAGTCCAACCTAGCACCCAGCCCTAGACAGTCAACCAGACCATGGCACTAAGTGCCTCAGCCAGGCTTTGCTTCCACACCTCCAGGCACAGCGACTCCACCACCTCCCTGGGCAGCCCATTCCAATGCCAATCACTCTCTCTGCCAGGAACTTCCTAACAACATCCAGCCTAGACCTCCCCCAACACAACTTGAGACTCTGTCCCCTTGTTCTGTTGCTGCTTGCCTGGCAGAAGAGACCAACCCCACCTGGCTACAGCCTCCCTTCAGGTAGTTGTAGACAGCAATGAGGTCTGCCCTGAGCCTCTTCTTCTGCAGGCTGCACACCCCCAGCTCCCTCAGCCTCTCCTCTCCTCACAGAGATTGTGTTCCAGGCCCCTTGCCAGCTTTGTTACCCTTCTCTGGACACGTTTCCATATCTCAACTTCTGTCTTTAATTGAGGAGCCCAGAACTCATCTCAATATCCCATCTTGAGGCAGCTTTAGAGCCAGAATTGATAAGGCATCTGCAGCTGAGACTTTGTAAGGACCCCAGATTCTGCTCACATTAGCACAAAAACCTCAGCTCCATTCTGACTTCCTGGGACCTTCAAGAACATGTGCTGCTAACAGATTCCCTAGAGCAAAACTGTCTTCCACCACATCCCACCCAAAGCATCAGTGGAAAGAGCTGCTGTGTCCATCCAGATATGTCACTAAGAGAGGAGCAAAGGTAGCATGGCTATCTGCACATGGGGTCTCCTCATGCTTCTCTGGGCTCTTCAGATCTCAGTTATGTAGCATTTTTCAGGGGTTCAACCCAAGGACAAGCAGACCTCTGTCTCCCCAACCCTTTCAACCTGTTCTTCTCCCTTTCGACCAGCAGGACCCAAACACAATTTCTTTCTCAAGAGACACTGCTTCAAAAATTATGTGGGGTACTGATTCCCAGACAACAGCTTTGTTTCCAAATAAGAAATGGGTCAAGCCAAAATCTCTGAGACCTGGCTCAGACAAGCCTTTGCAAGTTGTGAACTAAACTTCTTTGGTTTGCAAAACAGGCCAGAATTCTCCTGGCAGCCCCATCTTTCTCCAGAAAATCCCTGCTTACCTTCTCTGTCCCCACAGATGGCTATCTGCACCTCACTAGCTCTTATTTGCATTACTGGAACACCTAGAAAGCTCAAACAAGATCAGAGCCTGCTGATGCTGGCAATAGTATAGACCAAAACAGTTCAAAAAGACAAGACAAAGAAGAAAGAAGAGCTGGGAATAAGTCTGATTTCTCCTCACTACTGACCCACTACTGCATCCATTACACCAGGAAGCTTCTGAATCATAGAATCAAGCAGGTTGGAAGAGACCTCCAACATCATCCAGCCCAACCTAGCACCCAGCCCTATCCAGTCAACCAGACCATGGCATTAAGTGCCTCAGCCAGGCTTTGCTTCAACACCTCCAGGGATGGTGACTCCACCATCTCCCTGGGCAGCCCATTCCAATGGCAAATCAAAAATACTCTGCTAAGTGTAGAGAGGGGAAAAAAAGTCACGGAAACAATCTCTGGAAAGGGCTGGTTGATGTTTTGTTTGGGTTCCTGCTCGTGTTCAGCCATATAAGACCAAAACCTAAACTGAACTGCCCATTCCCAGACTGGTTCAGTGTCCTGGGATATAGAAGTTTGTTTACATTCCTGTTTGCTTGCTTTAATCCACATGATGTCAAAATCCTACCAGGTGAAGCCATCCAATGCAACTAGCTGAAAGCCAACATAAATGCATTCCTGGCTGCTGAAAACACCCTTTTTATTAGGACAATAAGGGCTAGGCAAGGGCCATCCCTTGAGCTGGGCTGCTTGGAACTCTGAAAAAGCAAAATCCAACACTCCAAATGACTCTTCATATTTGACTGGCCAGCTCTGATTTGAGCATTGGACCCACAGACTGAGAAACCCCAGATGGGTAACTAAGCACCATCTACTCCAAACTGAGTGCCCAAAGGAGACAGGAGGAGAGCGAAGGCTTCAAATCTGCCCTCTTGCAGGAACACATCCTCCTGGCTGGCAGCTGAGAGCAATTCTGGGCTGCCACAAAACCCCTCTGAATTACTCAGTGAGCTGACCTCAGGGACACCTGCTCAAACAGCACCTCCCCCAGCTGGCAGGCATGAGCTCAGCGCCGCTGGCCCTTTTGCTCTGTAAGGAGAGAGCTTTGAAGTAGCAGGCTATCAAGGGCTGGAGTGACCCACAGCACCATAAACTACTCTGGACAGCTTTACCTAAGCTTGCTTCCCAGATACTGCAAGCACCTAATTGTGGGCTAGCAGGGCTTTGAAAGTCACTATAAATCATACACTCTACGATGCAAAGAGGCCTCCCTTTTGTGGGCACTCAGACTCATACTAGCCTGCTCCAGCAAAAGGGTGGGACATCATTTCAAAGGGCAGCTGGTCTCTTATCAGCACTGCACTGAGACCTCGATGGCATCTGTGCTAGTTTGAAGCAGGGTAGAATGTTTTGGTGAGAAGAACTAGATTGTAGGCTGTGAAAGGAAAACAGTGGTGATGTCTACTCCCCTCAGAGTCTTGCTGAAGAAGAAATGAAAACATTAGATAACACTCTCACCATTTTGTGGCACTCTGCTTTGGGCTTCTGACTCAGCTGCAGCTCTCTAACCTCACCTTCCACTCACCTTTGCTTCTTAACCTCTTGGCTGAACCTCTATTCTTCTTTAGGACTGGGGTAAGGTTGAGAGGGGCAGGGGGAAGGTGAGTGGTGGTTGAGAGCCCCTCCTGGGGACTCAGGTTTCTGGGAGGGGAGTTGTGTGTCTGTATTACCTTTTAACTTGTCTATTTCTGTCTATAACTGTATCTGCTGTAACTATCTGCTTGTATATTGTGCTAGCTGTAAATAAATAGCTCCATTTATATTCCCAGAGCCAGCTGAGACCAGTCTGGGTGACTTCTAAAGTGTGGGGGGGTGGGGAACACCCAAACCATCACATATTGTCAATCTGCACAAGGGAAGCAGCGCTGGGAAGGCTGCCTTTGAGCAGGACCATACGATCCCATGCTCTGGGCGGCCGCAGCACCTGGGTGGGTTACTCAGCCTGTGGATGTACCCAGGGGCTGTGACACAAGACAAGAGACTGGCCATTGTTGCTCCTCCTCTACATAAAATCCCCTGGTGAGTTCTGGAGGCAGCAGGTGAGTCACAGCCAGACGAAGGTGAGCTGCTCTCTCTGGGAAGCGGCTCCAGTCTTTACGTGACACTTGGGCTGAACAGCAGGAGTGCAGACAGTGACTCCAACAGATAGTGATGTTCTGCACTGGAACACAGTCCCCTGCCTTAGGTAAGAGCTACATAGAGTAAAATATGAAATGCTTGCAGGCAGTTTCTACTAAAATGAGTAACTAACCCTCTCAAACACTACCTGAATTCAGCAGAAATTATTGCACTGACAAAGAAGTGGATAAAGTTTGTGTTGTGCAGGATGTCAGGCAAAAACAAACAGCTATAATGACCTCTAGAAGGCTCAGAAGCCCACAGATCCTTCTGTCTCTCTCTGCCTTAGGCAGTACTAATGTTTCTCTGCTGCAACAGGAAAGCATCTGACAACTTATCTCATGCCACCTCTGCTACCTGATGGCACTTCTAGGGAAGAAAACAAAGAACTTGGGATTTCAGAGGAACTTAAGTACAAGCTCTGAAATAAGCAGCTGGAGCCCATACCTATGTCCTGAGCTAGGTAAGAGAAGGAACAAAGCTGAGTGCCCACAGCACACAGACACTGCCCTCTGCACATGTGAAGGCTCCACAGGGAAAAGGTTTCTGCAGGTCTTCTACCTGATCACTTCAGCTGCATTCAGAAATGGCTGGAAATGTCTTTAAAAGTGCTGCCTGTCCCTGGCATCCACAGGAAGGTCTGAGTTTGACTCCTGCTCCACAGGTTGAGCAGCCCTAAATGTCCTCCCAAGTCCTGTTTTTGCAGGTGATGAGAGCTGATGTTCAGCAGAAGGTTTTTTGTGGCAAAAACATAGAATCCTAGAATCAGTCAGGGTTGGAAGGGACCACAAGGATCATCTAGTTCCAACCCCCCTGCCTTGGGCAGGCAGGAGGAGGCTCCCAGGTGACCTTCTTGTGGCCTTCCAGGATCTGAAGGGGGCCTACAAAAAAGCTGGGGAGGGACTTTTCAGGATATCAAGGAGTGACAGGACTGGGGGGAACGGAGCAAAGCTGGAGGTGGGTAGGTCAGGCTGGACATGAGGAGGAAGTTGTTGAGCATGAGAGTGGTGAGAGGCTGGAATGGGTTGCCCAGGGAGGTGGTTGAGACCCCATGGCTGGAAGTGTTTAAGGCCAGGCTGGATGAGGCTGTGTGCAGCCTGCTCTAGGGTAGGGTGCCCCTGGCCATGGCAGGGGGATTGGAACTGGATGACCCTTGTGGTCCCTTCCAACCCTGACTGATTCTATGATTCTAAGATTACCTCACCTCAAACCTGAACCAGGCCATCAAGCTTTTGCTCTGTGATCACACCCAGCCATGGAGAATGATCCTACTCCTGGTACAAAGAGCCCCTTGGGAGCATTCTCAGATTGGGTCTGTTTGGGCTACACCAGTTTGCCAAGCAGCAAACTGGAGCGTGGCTCTCGCTGCCCTCAGCTAACCCTCTCAGTGGTTTTGCAGCCAAAATCAGCAGCTGGAATGAGCCAAAACCATGACTTCACGAGATTCATCTGAAAACATTTACTGAAAGAAAATGCAGCAAGCCATGACAAGAAATTAAAAGCTGGAGATTAGTCCACAGAGGGCCCATGAAGTTACAAGGAAAAAATGCAGACATAGCAGTGCCAACCATTAGGGAAAAAAACTGTGTCAACCTGGCAAGCTCAGCCCAGTGAGGGAGAGCAGGAGATCTGCACTGGTCCTGTCTTCACCCACTACATGACTTGCATGGCTTGGACTATGATGGGATGGGTTCCATGTCCTGTAGCACGGTGGGCAAGGCTGCACTGGACTTCCCCAGTGCTCCTCACATGCAGCGCCGCAATTGCTGTTTCAAGTGGCTGGGATTGCAAATCAGTCTAATGGCCTGGGAGTTGGCCAAGTGATGTTTGCTCAAAACAGATGTTTCTAAGCATTATTTCCCTTGAAGTTACAAGTTACAATCATAGAATCAGTCAGGGTTGGAAAGGACCACAAGGATCATCCAGTTCCAACCCCCCTGCCATGGGCAGGGACACCCTACCCTAGAGCAGGCTGCACACAGCCTCATCCAGCCTGGCCTTAAACACCTCCAGCCATGGGGCCTCAACCACCTCCCTGGGCAAGCCAGTCCAGCCTCTCACCATTCTCATGCTCAACAACTTCTACCTGAACCTACCCACCTCCAGCTTTGCTCCGTTCCCCCTAGTCCTATCATTCCCTGACAGCCTCAAAAGTCCCTCCCCAGCTTTTTTGTAGGCCCCCTTCAGATACTGGAAGGCCACAAGAAGGTCACCTGGGAGACTCCTCCAGACTCAACAGCCCCAACTCTTTCAGTCTGTGCTCACAGCAGAGCTGCTGCAGCCCTCTGAGCATCCTCGTGGCCCTTCTCTGGACATGCTCCATGATCTCCACGTCCCTCTTGTGACTGGGACTCCAGAACTGGATGCAGAACCCTTTCTTGAAACTGGAATCTCTGGCAGGTTTAGCATGTGTGCTATGTGAATCAGGGAAACTGATTTCCAAGGTAATGTAACAGTGACTAGGCTGGGTGGAATTGCCTCACGTTCTAGGAACGCACTGACCAGCCTAGAGCCCTTCACAGAATGAACACCCTGCAGGAAGAGGAACACAGCTTTCTGCTCAGATGTTCCCTTCATACTGCCAGACATCTGGATGTGGGAAAGAAAACTTATTTCTTGTGTTAAAGTGTATCTTAGATGCAGCAGCTCCCACCAGGGTTCTGTTGCACCTGGGCTGGGCACATTTACCCTGTAAGAGAAAGTCCATGCTCCTGAGCAGCTCATATAATCATAGAATCAAGCAGGTTGGAAGAGACCTCCAAGAGCATCCAGTCCAACCTAGCACCCAGCCCTAGCCAGTCAACCAGACCATGGCACTAAGTGCCTCAGCCAGGCCTTGCTTCGACACCCCCAGGGACGGTGCCTCCACCACCTCCCTGGGCAGCCCATTCCAATGGCAAATCACTCTCTCTGTGCAGAACTTCCTCTTCAAGATGAAGAACTTCATCTTTCAAATGCAAGCAGATGGCAGAGGTGGAGGCTCTGCTCCTTCCTACAGGCAGAGACAGAGTCTTAGAGAAATTCATTACTTCATTTTGCCAAGACTCCAAGGACAGCCTCTCACAGATTCAACAGCAGACCCTCAGTCTCATCTCCTCTTCATCACACCACATGCCTCAGCGGAGCCCTATCCAGGACTGTGCCAATACAACAGTCCCTAAAGGAAATCAAGATTTCCGTGTTCATGCTGTTAACATTTCCTGCCTCTTGGTGTTCTTCCCATGTTGGTACTCAAGTGAAAAGCAGCAGCAGCAGCAGAGGAGATTAGTGCCCCACACTCTCCCCTCTAGAATCATAGAATCAAGCAGGTTGGAAGAGACCTCCAACATCATCCAGTCCAACCTAGCACCCAGCCCTAGACAATCAACTAGACCATGGCACTAAGTGCCTCATTCAGGCTTTGCTTCAACACCTCCAGGCACAGAGACTCCACCACCTCCCTGGGCAGCCCATTCCAATGCCAATCACTCTCTCTGACAACAACTTCCTCCTAACATCCAGCCTAGAGCTCCCCTGCCACAACTTGAGACTGTGTCCCCTTGTTCTGTTGCTGCTTGCCTGGCAGAAGAGCCCAACCCCCACCTGGCTACAGCCTCCCTTCAGGTGGTTGTAGACAGCAATGAGGTCTGCCCTGAGCCTCCTCTTCTGCAGGCTGCACACCCCCAGCTGCCTCAGCCTCATCTAGTTACGAGGGAGAGCAGGGAGATCAGGAGACACCCAACACACTCATCTTCATTAAGATTCATGAGCTAAAACTACCAGGGCAGAAATTAACTCCAAAGGAAATAAGATTTCTCAGAGATCTATTTGATCTCAGACAAAAGGGAATCGTTATATAAATAGAGCAATTACTCTAATTAAGGCTTCCCTCCACGAATCTCTCCACTGAACGCTGCAGTTGCTGAAAACAGTTTGGCTGCCTATTATGTAAGGCAAACAAATCTGCAGCCTGGGCTTTCTTTAGCCCTCACCCACCCCAAACAGAGGAGAAGAAAGATGGCTCTATGGCAGTCTGCTAGTGTCTGTAGTACTGTTAATGATTGGAAGCCAGGAGGCATTAGCACAGCAGAGAGCCTCTGAGGCTGTGTTTGGTTTTGTGGGGTTTTGTTTGTTCGTTTGCTTTTGGGTGAGGCTTCTTTGTTTAATTTTTTTTTGTTTTAATACCAAGCTGCTTGTTTGGAGACAGTTTTTGTCTTTTGCTTTCTTGGGCAGGGCTCCCATCACCTTCCCTCACGGTCCTGCCTGGGCAGTGCTCACAGTTTTGCCTCGCTTCTTCGTACAAGAGCATTCCAGGACTCAGACACGTTATGGGAAGCGAGGGAATCAGCCCAGCCTGATGGTGTCACCTGAGGCTCCACGTCCCCAGGAGCAGAGTGGTCACAGTATCATCAAGGTTGGAAGAGACCTCACAGATCATCAAGTCCAACCCTTTACCACAGAGCTCAAGGCTAGACCATGGCACCAAGTGCCATGTCCAGTCCTGCCTTGAACAGCTCCAGGGACAGCGACTTTTTTCTCATCTCTTAGGCTCTTCCCCTCAGCATTATTGTGGCACTTTTCCTTATTGATTGATTGATTGTCCAGGAGATTCTTTCACCCAGTATTCCTGTGACGTGGTGGAGTCGTCATCCCTGGGGCAGTTCAAGGCAAGGTTGGATGTGGCACTTGGTGCCATGGTCTAGCCTTGAGCACTGTGGTAAAGGGTTGGACTTGATGATCTGTGAGGTCTCTTCCAACCTTGGTGGTGGTGATTGTTATATACATATATATATATATATATATGTATTTTTTCCTCATCTCTTAGACTCTTCCACTCAGCATTATTGTGACATTTTTCCTTATTTATTGATTTATAGATTGACTGATTGATTACCAAGTAGATTCCTACACCCACTATTCCCATGGCATCTTTGCATATATATATATTTACATATTTATGGAACATATACATATATATGGAAGCTCTCCTCATCTACAGCAGCTCAGCTGGTACTTGGTAACTTAAACTGGAGTGATTAATACGGCCGTGGGTGTGAGCCAAGCATTTGCAAGCTCAAGTCCTACTGACCTTCAGCGATGATTGTGCTGCTCAGAATAGGGCTTGGAGTCATTGCAGTGCTCTCAAACGCTCCCTCTGTTTTACACTGGGGATCTTCTCTGATTGCAGCCATTAGAGGACACGTGGCCTTTCAGCTTTCTACCCTCTTCACAACAGAACTGAGTGCTAAAAGCCCTGATTGCTGCCCATACAATCCATCCTGGTGCTGAGCCAGACTGGGACCCACCCGTGCACACGGTGCCACAGAAAACTCTGAGCAGTTGAAATCCTTCATTGCAGAGAAGGTCCACTGAGTGCAGTGCCAGGTCTTAAAAGTTTAAGGCTGTGCTGAAAAGAATTTAAGGAGGGGAGGAAGAAGAGTGTAAAATCTCTGTTACTTCTTTTTCTAGATGAAAGAACTGGGAAGGGAGGTTAAAACTAATCTTCAGCCCTGCTCCTGAAAGCCAGAAGACTGTAACAATAAGCAGGAGAGCAGTGACATGTTTAAAGTGCCAGCTGCAGGCAAGAAGGGCAAAATGTCAATGCAGTGAATATCAAGCAGACAAATTTGATCTTGCCTTCCCCTAACGCAGGGATGGCTGCTCGATGCCACCCAGCCAAAGCTCGAGGGAAGGAGAAGGATTAACAGTACTGCAAACACTGCTAAGCAAGACAGACAAGCAAAATAAACCAAGGTAGATAGAGCAGCTCATATGTGGGACAGACATCTGGCTCCAAATCTCCTGCTGGGTTGAGGCAATCCCAAACACAAATCCAGGCTGGGCAGTGAGTGTCTGGAGAGCAGCCCTGAGGAGAGGGACTTAGGGGTGCTGGTAGATGAGAAGCTCAAGAGGAGCCAGCAGTGTGCACTTGCAGCCCAGAAAGCCAAGCAGAGCCTGGGCTGCAGCAGGAGAAGTGTGGCCAGCAGGTTGAGGGAGGTGATTCTCCCCCTCTACTCTGCTCTGCTGAGACCCCACCTGGAATACTGCATCCAGTTCTGGAGCCACTATTACAAGAAGGATGTGAAGATGCTGGAGTGTGTCCAGAGAAGGGTCAGGAGGATGCTCAGAGGGCTGCAGCAGCTCTGCTGTGAGGACAGATTGAAAGAGTTGGGGCTGTGCAGGCTGCAGAAGAGGAGGCTCCCAGGTGACCTTCTTGTGGCCTTCCAGGATCTGAAAGGGACCTCCAAAAAAGCTGGGGAGGGACTTTCTGGTCTCTCAGGGAATGACAGGACTGGGGGGAATAGAGGAAAGCTGGAGGTGGGTAGGTTTAGCCTGGAGGTGAGGAGGAAGTTGTTGGGCATGAGAGTGTTGAGAGGCTGGAATGGGTTGCCCAGGGAGGTGGCTGAGGCCCCATGGCTGGAGGTGTTTAAGGCCAGGCTGGCTGAGGCTGTGGCCAGGCTGCTCTAGGCTAGGATGTCCCTGCCCATGTCAGGGGGGTTGGAACTAGCTGATCCTTGTGGTCCCTTCCAACCCTGACTGATTCTGTGATTCAGTGCTGGTGTAAACCAGAGTAACTTTGCTGACTATCACCAGCAGAGAGCTTGGTCCAAAATACAGGAATTAAATGTTGTCTGAGTGTGTCTGTGTCACGCTGTGCTGGTGTCTCTACTTGTTTTCCTGTCTCTCCCCACTCACCAACAAACACTAATGTAGAATGAAAAGGCCACAGGTACCAAATGCACTTTTATCTTTTCTAGTCCTGTAAGAAATAACAATAAGCAGAAATTAACTTAAGTCATTAGATACAAAGAATATTTAACCTAAGTTGTGGTCCTAGCATCGCTCCAGGAATCTGTGTTTTCAGAACTAATGAGTCAACTTCAGTTCCCACAGTGGTTACCAGCTGCACAGGCTGCTCAGACAGTCTCAGCCCCTGGCTGCTGGTTTTAAGTTACCCCAACTGGACTAAGAGGTACAAGGTGGGGATATCCAGGTGGATTACTAAACCAATGCATCAATCTGAGTCATGGAGTCATGGGGGGAGAACGAGCATCACCTTACTATCAGGCTGGGGGTATGATCCTGCTCTTATTCTAAGCAGTGGTAAAATCTCCCTAGGGTTGCATGGGAAAACAATGAATCCTTTTCTTATAGTCTTGTCAAAAGGAAGGAGGAATCCATTACACAGCCCTGGGTGGCCTATTTCCATAGGGTCAAGTACAAAGTGGACTAAAGAGCCCCAGATAAACCTGTAAAGGCCAATTAAGGCAGGAAAATACTTCAAAGGGACTTTTTTGGTGGTCTTAGTTACATTTCAATTCTTTTACTTTTTAAGTTCCTGAAAAGACACAGCAGGTCAGAAATTCAAAGTTGGAGGGGCAAGTAAGACCGATAGCTCTGAAGAGCTGGGATAGTTGGAGATTTGTTACCCCTAGAGAGGTGCTGAGACCTCCCACTTAGGTGGGCTAACCTGCCTCTGCTATGGCTGCACACCTAGAGCTGGTCCCATCGGTCAGCAATCATTCCCTACTCCAGGTTGAACCCAGGTTCTCAAGGGAACCTTTGAGCCTTCCCCAAACACTGGAACTTCACCAAAACACCTTTAAGGGTCTGTAATCACACAGTTCAACTATGACAGAGCTGAGCAGGGAGCCCAGGCCACAAGTCTTGGGCCCATCTATGGTAACTGCTTCTGCCCAAGCACCTAGGAGTAAGCAGAAAAAGAGAGGGGAGACAAAAGTCAGCATAATAAATGGTCCTTGACTTTTTTTGCCAGTCCCTTAAGTGAAAGAGAAGGATGAGTCACAAGTGACATTCCAATAGCCTGGGTTAGGAGTTTTTGTTACAAAGGAAATCTGGACCAGCGTGCTGGGGGACTTAAACAAGAAGATAATTTCATCCTGTTGTAAAGGTAAAAGACCTAAGGACTCCAAGATTCATCCAGCTTTGCCAAGCTGTGTGGAGATGGCTTTAGTATTAGTTCACACTGAATTATTCAGAAGCATGAGACTCCTCTGTGAGGAAGAGGAGCACTTCTGAAAGGTGTGTGATCAATCCATAGAAGAGATTAAAGTCACTAGGGAAAGCTGTTTGGTGTTCCAGAAATAGAAAGCAGAGAGTAAGAGACAGCACATTACAGAGATGGATGTGCAAGTTCAGGCAAAAGAGATAAGAAAGTAGTCTGTGGTGGAGGAGAGCCTTGCCACTTTCTCTTGGGTTGCCAACCAGAGGGACCTGGACAGGCTGGAGAGGTGGGCACAAGCCAGCCTCATGAGCTTCAACAAGAGCAAGTGCAGTGTCCTGCATCTGGGTCGAGGCAATGCCAAGCACAAGTCCAGGCTGGGTAGTGAGTGGCTGGAGAGCAGCACTGAGGAGAGGGACTTGGGAGTGCTGATGGATGAGAAGCTCAACAGGAGCCAGCAGTGTGCGCTTGCAGCCCAGAAAGCCAAGCAGAGCCTGGGCTGCAGCAGGAGAAGTGTGGCCAGCAGGTTGAGGGAGGTGATTCTCCTCTTCTGCTCAACTCTGGTGAGACCCCACCTGGAGTACTGCATCCAGTTCTGGAGCCCCCATTACAAGAGGGATGTGGAGATGCTGGAGCATGTGCAGAGAAGGGTCACGAGGATGGTCAGAGGGCTGCAGCAGCTCTGCTGTGAGCACAGACTGAAAGAGTTGGGGCTGTTGAGTCTGGAGAAGAGGAGGCTCCCAGATGACTTTCTTGTGGCCTTCCAGTATCTGAAGGGGGCATCCAGAAAAGATGGGGAGGGACTTTTTAGGCTCTCCAGGTGGGGAGATTCAGACTGGATGTGGAGAAGAAGTTGTTGAGCATGAGAGTGGTGAGAGGCTGGAATGGGTTGCCCAGGGAGGTGGTTGAGGCCCCATCCCTGGAGGTGTTTAAGGCCAGGCTGGATGAGGCTGTGGCCAGCCTGCTCTAGGGCAGAGTGTCCCTGCCCATGGGAGGGGGGCTGGAACTAGATGATCCTTGTGGTCCCTTCCAGCCCTGATTGATTCTATGACTGACTTCAACACAGTGTGCTAATGGTAAATAGGTTCTGGACAACAGATAATCTAAAACTGCAGAACTCCTTCCCAGTTGGGAAGTGACAGGCTCCAGAGTCCTGCTTTTGCTGCAGAAGCTCTGGAGCCAAGCAGGAAATGAAAGATGAAAGCCTTTCTAAAACACAAAATAAAGGAAAAAAAATATTTACAGAGATCTGGCAGAGAGCTTCACAGAGAGATTCAAATACTGGCCTGGCTCTGACAGCCAAAGCTTAATCAAACTGTGCAAGAGGATTTATGGAGCCTGCCAACTCTGAAGAGATGCCAAAGAGAATAATTTGGCATATTTGAAAGCATGTTTAATATCTGCCTTTGTTAGCAGGCTCCTCAGCTCCGAGGCTAAAGCAGTGAGCTCATCTTGTGCTCTCTTTGATTTCAGTGGGTCCAGCACTGTGTTGTTCCTATTCCTTTTAATCTTTGTCTGAAAAATCTTCCCAGCATCTGGTTCATTCAGAAACAAGCTCATCCTGGCTATTGCAGCACTGCATGTGAAACAGATTATCTGCCTTTTTCCTGGCTGCTGGGAAGAAAGAAAGAACCTGGCACAGGTCTGTGGAATGCAAGTGCAAAGGAGAGACATGAGCCTTGTGCTGGAAAGGAGTTCCGTAGGCAACCTTGCACCAGCAGCATCTGGCAGCCTCCTTTCACACCTTGCAACTGTTGAGGGGAGGCTCAGGGAGCACAGATATGGGCTTGTGCTAACTCACACAGTGGCCAAACTGACTGCCCAGGACTAACTCACACAGTGGCCATACTAACTGCCCAGGACTAACTCATACAGTGGCCAAACTGACTGCCCAGGACTAACTCACACAGTGGCCAAACTGACTGCCCAGGACTAACTCACACAGTGGCCATACTGACTGCCCAGGACTAACTCACACAGTGGCCATACTGACTGCCCAGGACTAACTCACACAGTGGCCAAACTGACTGCCCAGGACTAACTCACACAGTGGCCAAACTGACTGCCCAGGACTAACTCACACAGTGGCCAAACTGACTGCCCAGGACTAACTCACACAGTGGCCAAACTGACTGCCCAGGACTAACTCACACAGTGGCCATACTGACTGCCCAGGACTAACTCACACAGTGGCCAAACTGACTGCCCAGGACTAACTCACACAGTGGCCATACTGACTGCCCAGGACTAACTCACACAGTGGCCAAACTGACTGCCCAGGACTAACTCACACAGTGGCCATACTGACTGCCCAGGACTAACTCACACAGTGGCCAAACTGACTGCCCAGGACTTGAGGGGAAGGTGAGCCACGTAGGCAGCGGGAAGCACACACACATTGAGCTTGGATGTGTGGAACAAAGCACAGCCCAGGGATTCTGAGTCATGTGCTGCTTGTTTTAGTGCACAGGAAGGACAGAGGCATAACCATGGTACCTGAGCTGGTGACAGAGAGTCTGACCATGATCCAGTGGTGTTGGACCTGAGCAAGTGCAGTGTATGAGAACAAACTTCTTTGAAGAGCACTTCAGAAAATCTCATCCTTCACACTGATGTTCAGGGTAAGAGCTGCAACAGGCAGGCAGCTTGAACCATCCACATCTCTCCTGAGCTTAGACATCCCTGCCAGCAGTCTGAAAAAAGCTGGTTTTCCTCCACTCCTCCACCAGTGCAGACTGTTCACTTAGATTGTATTTTAAAGTGTGCCTCTAAGTCTCTCTGTGTGAAAACCTTGGCCTCTGCCTTCTCTCCTCACTAACAGCATTTGCAACTTGCTGGCAGCAGTGGAATCAGTCTGGTTCAGTATGGAGCACTCTCCATCCACCCACCCACCCACCCACCAATCCATCTTCAGCCTTTCTGAAAATAAGCTGCAGTGCACACAAAAGGGATCTTCATCATGGATTTGGGCAACTATGAAAGCACCCTCTTAGGATGGGTAAAATAGAGTCAACCAGATTGGAAGAGACCTCCAAGATCATCCAGGCCAACCTAGCACCCAGCCCTAGCCAGTCAACCAGACCATGGCACTAAGTGCCTCAGCCAGGCTTTGCTTCAACACCTCCAGGGACTCCACTACCTCCCTGGGCAGCCCATTCCAATGCCAATCACTATCTCTGGCAACAACTTCCTCCTAACATCCAGCCTACACCTCCCCCACCACAACTTGAGACTGTGTCCCCTTGTTCTGTTGCTGCTTGCCTGGCAGAAGAGACCAACCCCCACCTGGCTACAGCCTCCCTTCAGGTAGTTGTAGACAGCAATGAGGTCACACCCCTGAGCCTCCTCTTCTGCAGGCTGCACACCCCCAGCTCCCTCAGCTTCTCCTCATAGGGTTTGTGTTCCAGGCCCCTCACCAGCTTTGTTGCCCTTCTCTGGACACCTTCCATCACCTCAACCTCTTCTGGGGAACAATGGAATAACAAACTTCTACAGGAAGTTTTGAGTGGCTCTTTTAGCTGAACCAGCTGAAAAACACCACTTTCTGTGCTCTTCTGTGACATGGGCTCACAGCAATGGCAGAAGAGGCTTCTCCTTTCTAGATTGGGGCTTTTTTTGTATTAGGCTTCAAGGCTCTCTATTATCAAAGAGGTTGCATATTAATTCTGGCCCACTTAACCACCCACCCTTATGGTGTTCCCAAGTACCACTGAAGCTCCCACCTGGCTGCTGGCACAAGCCAGGAATGAAATCCCAGCTCCTTCACCTTGTACTCCGGCAGCCAAATCGAGTGCACAAAGCACAGGTCATCAGAGCAGGACCTGGCTTTTCATGACCCACAGAGCATCATTATTGCTGAGGCTGAGTCTAAACACTGAGTTCCCAGACACAGCAGCCCCTGGATGTTAATGTGACAAAGCAGAGGGAACTTCAAGTCTGCAAGAGCAAAGTCTACAGGAGGAAGGGGAAGTGGTGGGGCGAGTGTGTGTATGTTAGACTTCAGTGGTATTATCAGGGTGCAGAGGGTGCCAAGGCATCTGGAGAGAGAAAATGAACTCAGTGACATGAAGCAGCAGAGTTCACCAAACCAGAGTATTTGCCTTTTGAGTCAGCATCACTTCCAGGCTATTGTTCTCTAAAACAACAAATCAAGTTGTTCTTTTGCACCCTTGGCACTATATTGCTGACACTGTTTTCCTCCAAGACACAGGTCATGTTTGCTATGAGTTGAGCTCCCTCATCTTTCAACCCTTCTCTTTGCACTAACCCACTGGAATTTAGACTTCCCCCCCTCCCTGCCCCATGCTGTTCCACTTACACTGGGTGGGAGTGCAGGCTGCTAAAACCACAGTCAGCTTCCTCTGCCTCTTCCTCTTTTCTTGTCTGGTGTCTACTTTTCAGAAGAAAACCACTTGGAGCGGGACCATCTTTGCCCAGTCACTAAAATCTATTCATGCTTTCTTCAGCAACTGTGTTTTTAAGCAGCTGGAGGTAGAGCAGGCTTCATCCTCATTGGTGATTCCAAACCATGCAGCAGCAGGCAAGGCTGCCCAAGCCTCACCTTTGGAAGGATCGTTTCAGCTAGGCCAGAAGTGTTTCAGAGCTCATATTAAGATTGGAGGCTGGCACACAAGCACCAAGAGACACCCTCAGCTTTAAGCAGATTCAGCTCAGTGCAGAAATCCAGGGTGCAGAAGGCTAACACATCCTTGGGGAGATGCTGCTTTCTAGCCCTTGCTACCACCTGGTTCTGAGAGCGAAAATGTCTAAGCTGCAATAACTTACACAAGTTCCCAAGCCTCTGGGTCAATCAGTGCTACTTCAGATCATCAGTTCACAGAGCTACTCAGTAGGATTAGCCCTTCTCTCCTCTTTTGAAACCAGACCTGGAAAGGAAAATCCCTGCAGCTTTCTCTGTAAATTTGCTTTCCATCATACACCATCCACTTTTGAGACTCAATTTTCACTATGTCACTTCATTCTTCCTCCTCCCTCTAAACCTGGTTGTGAGCAAGGCATTGTGATTGAATTGCATTTGAGTTACACACGAAGGGAGTGAAAAGTGCTGCCAAAATACACAGAATCAACCAGGTTGGAAGAGACCTCCAAGATCATCCAGGCCAACCTAGCACCCAGCCCTAGCCAATCAACCAGACCATGGCACTAAGTGCCTCAGCCAGGCTTTGCTTCAACATCTCCAGGCACAGTGACTCCACCACCTCTCTGGGCAGCCCATTCCAATGCCAATCACTCTCTCTGACAACAACTTCCTCCTAACATCCAGCCTAGACCTCCCTTGCCACAACTTGAGACTGTGTCCCCTTGTTCTGTTGCTGCTTGCCTGGCAGAAGAGATCAACCCCACCTGGCTACAGCCTCCCTTCAGGTAGTTGTAGACAGCAATGAGGTCACCCCTGAGCCTCCTCTTCTGCAGGCTGCACAGCCCCAGCTCCCTCAGCCTCTCCTCACAGGGCTGTGCTTCAAGCCCCTCACCAGCTTTATTGCCCTTCTCTGGACACCTTTCAGCACCTCAGCATCTCTCTTGAATTGAGGAGCCCAGAACTGGACACAGCACTCAAGGGGTGGCCTGACCAGTGCTGAGTACAGGGGCAGAATAACCTCCCTTTTCCTGCTGGCCACACTGTTCCTGATCCAGCCCAGGATGCCATTGGCTCTGCTGCCCACCTGGGCACACTGCTGGCTCATCTTCAGCCTACTATCCACCAGTACCCCCAGGTCCTTTCCCTCCTGGCTGCTTTCCAGCCACTCAGTCCCCAGCCTGTAGTGCTGCTTGGGGTTGTGGCCAAAGTGCAGAACCCTGCACTTGGCCTTGTCCAATCTCATCCCATTGGCCTCTGCCCACCCATCCAGCCTGGCCAGGTCCCTCTGCAGGGCTCTCCTACCCTCCAACAGCTCCACACCTGCTCCTAGCTTGGTGTCATCTGCAAACTTACTGATGCTGGACTCAATCCCCTCGTCCAGATCATCAATAAAGGGATGCCTTTCTGCATGTGGGCTGACCTGTGTGGAAGCCTGTGCTGGAATTGGGCTGGTGGCTGGCTGGGTTTTCATGCCCAGTACAAGTGGGAAATGGACACTTTGTCAAGAAAAAGGATGAATGGAGCAGGGGTTCCCGTCTTGAGGGTTCCTGTCTTAAGAGTCCCCTGCCACTGCGAAAGATAGGTTCCTGCTGTGACTGGGCTGCCCCTGCTTTTGGATGGCTCCTACCTTTTGTACAGCTCTTGGTTTCATCCCATCCCTGCTTTTGGACAGTTCTCCCCACTTTTGCACACTTTAGTGTAAACCTGCAGGCTTGGCAAGCCCTGGAGTCCTTTGGGAGAGAGAGCTGGCAGCATCTGGACTGCCCTCTCTCAGACCCTATCAGTAGCCAACTCCTGGCTGCCTCCTGGACTGGGGGACCCTAGCAGTTTGCTCATCCCTGCTGCTGTGAAGGCAGCATCATTCCATGACCATCCCACTCAGGAAGAAGTGCTCGAGACATTTCTGACCTTAGTGGCTCTGCCACTTGCCTAAGGGCTCCTGCGGCGTGGATCTTGTCCTGGAGTCCTGTACCCCTAAATTCCTCTCCTGCCCGGACTTCGGGGGGAAAGGGGAAAAGCCGCCTGGTTTCCCCCCCCTCGCCTGCCCTGCAGCCGAGAAGGGGGCGACTGCCCCGTGAGTTCCCGCGCTGGAGCCAGGCTGGGACTGGCCGTGCGCTTTCGCGCCTAAGGTGTGGTAACTCTGCCCTTTGTCTAGCGAAGGGTATAAATATTGGGGGTCTTCCCGCCTTTGGGGTTCCCGCTTTGGATTTTGCCCGTGTTGGACGTATGTGTCTGCCTGAGCTGCTCACTCTCCTGTGCCTGGACTGCAGAGAGACTAAGGACTTGCTTTGGTGTTAGGCACACCTTTGTCTGCCTAACGACCCTTAACGACCCTTAACGACTCCTGCAGCCGCTGGAGGAGGAAGACAGACCGCAGGAGCCAGCCTGAGTGAGTTATTTGGCTTAGCTTAATTTAGTAAGAAACCGCTATTAATTAATAGCTGAGGCCTTTTCCAAAAACTGACTTCCAAATATATATAGTCAGATTATTAATGGTATCCTCGTAGAATTCTTAGGCAACTCAACCTGTTTATTAAACGAAATTAATCTTTGTATATATAGTTGTGGGGGCGGGTTTTGTAAAAATAAAAAATATCTATTTTTGATAAATTTTCTTCTCGGCCACGAATTATTACTGCCCTCCGCAACAGATCTCTATGATCAGATATTGCCTGCAGCACCAGAAGGCTGCTCCTGCAGAGGAACCCAGCAAGGGATCACTGCTGAATGCCTGTCTTACGGGTGCAAGTTGCAGCACAAGAGGCTCTGCCTCAACACAAGGGGGAACTTCTTTACTGTAAGGGTCCCAGAGCACTGGAACAGGCTCCCCAGAAAGGTTGTGGAGTCTCCTTCTCTGAGGACTTTCAAGCCCTGTCTGGATGCGTGCCTCTGTGATCTGTGTTAGATAGCATTGTCCTGCTGTGGCAGGGGGAGGTTGGACTCAATGATCTCATTGGATCCCTTCCATCCCCTAACATCCTAACATCCTATGATCCCGTGATCCTATCTTACCTCTGTGAGTAAGACCTGCTGCTCCCTTAATCTTCTGCTCAGCCTGTTTGATAGTGGGGTAAAGCTGTGTTCATAGCTTAGCCTTCTCCATTCCCTGACTTCCTAAATATCTACATTTATCTATAATCTCCTTTTGGAAGAAATTCCTGAGTGAACTGCATCTGTTAGTAAGCTAAACTAACTTTTGTATATAGTTTGGGGGTGGGATTCCAGGAAAATAAAATAATTATAATTCCTGACTCAGCCACATTCCTTCTCTGCCTCCAGGACATGCTTCTCTGGGAGTACTGTAGCAATATCACACACAGCATTAACCGGGTTGGAAAAGACCTCTAAGATCATCGAGTCCAACCTCACCTAACCCTTCTAATTAACTAACCCATGGCACTAAGTGCCTCATCCAGCCTCCTCTTAAACACCTCCAGGGATGGTGACTCCACCACCTCCCTGGGCAGCCCATTCCAATGCCAATCACTCTTGCTGTGAAGAACTTCTTCCTAACATCCAGCCTAAATTTGCCCTGGCACAACTTGAGGATGCATCCTCCTGTCCTGTCACTGGGTGCCTGGGAGAAGAGACCAACCCCACCTGGTTGCAACCTTCTTTCAGGTAGCTGTAGAGAGCAATGAGTCTCCTCTTCCCCTGGCTGAACACTCTCAGCTCCCTCAGCCTCCCCTCACAGGGCTGTGCTCCAGCTACCTCATCAGTCTTGTTGCCCAGAAATGACTGGATGAGTCATTTAGTGCCATGGTGTAGACGACTGGATAGGGCTGGGTGCTAGGTTGGACTGGATGAGCTTGGAGGTCTCTTCCAGCCTGGCTGATTCTATGATTCAAGCATCTCAACATCTAGAGTTAAGCTACTCTAAGTCTGTGCTGCTGTTAGAAGTGACCCACCCCAGACTGTACTGCTGCTCCTTTACCCAGTACCCTCAGAGGCACTGGACTGGAGAGACATCTGATAGAGGAGAACCTTAATATTTGATATAAATGAAGACAACATTGCAAGGCAGATCTTTTCCATACTAAGTCCAAGCTGCAGCTACTACAGCATGTGTAGCTCTTCTGCAGCTAGTGGAGAAGATGACCCTGCAGATCTGCTCTTTGCCTGCAGTGGCTCAGGCTGCCCATGCTTTACCTGCTTGCACACATCTCCTCTCATCCTATCCTTCTCTGCCCTTCTCTTTTCCCAGCTATTGAGGGAAAATATCAAGGACAAAAAAAAAACCCAACCCAAACCAGTGAAAAGAAATAGATAAAACTTTTCCCTAGAGCACAGATATTTATGTTTTCAATTAATTCTACACAAGGTCCCAGGGCACTGAGGCTGATTTTGCTTTCCTTGGTTCCAGTGCTCAAAAAAAACCACATCAGGAACACCCAGTCACTTAAATGAGGTGCCAGGATTTTGAGTTGCTTTCAGAAAACTCAGAAAGATGAAGAGGATACAGCCTTCAGAAATTAGGTGGCTCCTGATGGAAGGAAATGGGTAAAAACCAATTATGGTGAATAAAAGCAAAATGAAATCACAGAGTCTGTGAAATGGGTCCTAAAATCTATTATCCTTGTTTACAGTGAAGCTCTTCATGAAGACAAATGGATCAAATGCTTTCTAAACCAAGATAGATCTATTTGCACAAACACCTAATTGCATCTTCCCAGCAGAAGAATTTGATTTTCCTTTCAGAGGTTTGTACTGCTCAAACCTCAGCCAATTCTCATGAATTGTACCACCCAAGACTAAGTGAATTCTCACTGCTCCTCTTCAAGATTAGAAGCTACTACTTCAAGTAAGGGAATAATCCATTTAGTAAGGCTATTAAGGCCTTAGCATGCAGTACAAGAGATTCCAGATTTAATTCCCTGGTCTTCCATAGGCTTCCCCTGCCATGTAAGGACTAATTATCATGTATGTCACTGTGGCAGCTGAGTGCTTCTATTTTTCAGAGTTCTTAATATCACAGAAACAACCAGGGTGGATTAAAACACACTGACACAGCTGTAAAGCAGGATCACAGGATGTAAAGGGTTGGAGGAGATCATCGACTCCAAGCCCCCTGCCAGAGCAGGACAATGCTATCTAACACAGATCACAGAGGAACACATCCAGACAGGCCTTGAAAGTCTCCAGAGAAGGAGACCTCACAGCCTCTCTGGAGAGCCTGTGCCAGTGCTCTGGGACCCTTACAGTAAAGAAGTTCCCCTCTTGTGCTGCAATTTACACCCATTGCTCCTTGTCCTGTCCCAGGGAGCAGACTGTTCCCCCTCTCCTGGTCAGTCTTCAGATACTTATAAACATTTATCAAATCCTCTCTAAGTCTTCTCTTCTCCAGACTAAGCAGCCCCAGGTCCCTCAGCCTCTCCTCATAAGCCATGCCCTCCAGTCCCCTACGCATAAGCCATGCCCTCCAGTCCCCTAATCACCCTTGGAGCCCTCTGCTGGACCCTCTCCAGCAGATCCCTGTCCCTCTTCAACTGGGGAGCCCAAAACTGAGCACAGTATTCAAGCCTAAATCAGGAAGCTCAAGTTCACCTTATATTGGAGGTAAACACAGCAGTGGTTAGAATATACTTGCATAGTCACAATGCTGTATCTTAGAGAAGTAAGACTAAGACCAGGAGCCTGTTGAAAGCAATCTATGTATTTTAGTAGAAAGTAGACTCTCCTCCTTCATTAAACAGCCACAAGGGAACAAAAAAGCCAGGTTCACCACTCCGTTATACTGACACCTAAAACCAGTGACCAAACATTATCAGTACACTGGAAATACAGTATCTCAGCAGTGATCACATGTGTTATCATTCAAAAGAAATCAAAGGGTGTGGGTTTCTTCCATTTTCATCTAGAGCCCCAGACAATCTCATGACAGGATGCTTCCTTCCTCTTAAAGCCAACATGGTCTGATGCCTCTAAGAACTCAGTATAAAAAAGGCAGGAGGAAATGAGGAGCTCTTCTAGTGAACAGCTCTTGATCCCACAAGCAGCTACTGTTAAGCTGCAGAAATTGAGACTGTAGCAAACAATCATCAGTGCTGTAAAGTAAGATAGAAAAGTCACCTCCAGGTAGCAGCCACTGAAAGAACAAGGGGACACAGTCTCAAGTTGTGCTGGGGGAGGAAGTATAGGCTGGATGTTAGGAGGAACCTGTTGGCAGAGAGAGTGATTGGCATTGGAATGGGCTGCCCAGGGAGGTGGTGGAGTCACCATCCCTGGAGGTGTTCAAGAAGAGCCTGGATGAGGCACTTAATGCCAGAGTCTAGTTGACTGGATGGGGCTTGGGGATAGGTTGGACTGGATGATGTTGGAAGTCTCTTCCAACCTGGTTGATTCTATGAACAGAAACACTGAAGAACTGAAGGTCCAGTAAGAACTTCAATTTCATGCAAATTCCCACTAGTTAATCACAAGGCTCCTGGTTGATGTCCTAAACTTCAGCCTTTCCCCCAAAGCAGACAGCATAGTGCCTCTCTCGAGCAGTGCATGTGCATTTCAGAGAGGCAGCTTTGCTTTTGTTTGGGTTTCACAAGCAACACATGCCAGAGCAGACAAGCAGAGTGGCTGGAGGTGAGATCTTTTTCAGGCAAGTTCCCACCATATGCTAAGTTGTGCAGTTTTGGTCACTATTTAAATTATTATCTCACTCATCCATTCTTGACCCTCCTTCTCCAGTGCTTCTTATCATGCTGCTTGCCAGGAACCTGCTGTTAGAAGCTGGGCTCAGAACATGTGCTAGAGGGGTCTGGGGTGACTGCAGCTTACGCTGGCCATAGGCATTTCATCAGAGGCTAAAACACGAATCATATTATATTATACCCTAGAATTCCTGTTAAGATGAGCATCCCCTTCTACTCAGCTCTGCTGAGACCTCACCTGGAGTGCTGCACCCAGTTCTAGAACCTCTATTACAAGAAAGATGTGGAGATGCTGGAGTATGTGCAGAGAAGGGCCACGAGGATGCTCAGAGGGCTGCAGCAGCTCTGCTGTGAGCACAGACTGAAAGAGTTGGGGCTGTGCAGGATGGAGAAGAGGAGGCTCCCAGGTGACCTTCTTGTGGCCTTCCAGGATCTGAAGGGAGCCTCCAAAAGAGTTGGGGAGGGATTTTAAGGCTCTCAGGGAGTGACAGGAGTGGGGGGAATGGAGCAAAGCTGGAGGGGGGTAGATTCAGAGTGGCCATAAGGAGGAAGTTGTTGAGCATGAGAGTGGTGAGAGGCTGGAATGAGTTGCCCAGGGAGGTGGTTGAGGCCCCATGGCTGGAGGTGTTTAAGGCCAGGCTGGCTGAGGCTGTGGCCAGCCTGATGTGGGGTAGGGTGTCCCTGGCCATGGCAGAGTGGGAGGAACTAGCTGATCCTTGTGGTCCCTTCCAACCCTGACTGATCCTATGATCTATCTGAGCACATTTTATCTCCACCTCATACTTATGCAAGATACCTGCAACAAATCCACTCTGCTATTACTCATCACTGCAGAAGAGGAATTAGGTCAGGCACTCTAGAGTCCCAATCCAACAACATGAATGCTGCTCCAGAAGCTGCAATGAATCTGAACATCACTTAAACAAAAAATTAAGTATGTTGCAGGTTACTTCCAAAACCCAAGAGGGCCTTCAGCATGACAAACAACCACTCCTGAGCACAACCTGTGATTTCAAAGCACAGACCCTTGCCTCCTCAAGGAGTAGATTTTCTTCTCAGTTGATCTCTGCATAATTTATTAGATGCATTTTCAGCTACAGAAAGTAGTTTGTCAGTTCCTATACAACAGAAACCTTTCAGCAGGAAGCTTCCAGATTCTTGCTACTAAGGATCTGAGGAAAATGAACTCTCATCTTTCCTTCAAATGGCCTCATCATTCATTACCTCATTTCTTTGAGTTGGTGCTTCACAAGTTACTATGAATTATATCTTACCCAAGTAGTTCTCAGACCCTCTATTACCACAATATTTAGCAGCATCCAGTCTTAAATGTATCTCAATTCACAGTGATTTTGCAAGGGAAGTTAATGCTTTGATCCTTCTCTCTCCACAGTGTGCTTAGAGATATTGATTTGATCAGAAGCAGGAATAAGTCAATGGCAGAACAGCCAGGTTAGGTCTCCTGATTTGTTTAGTAATATCCTCACCACTTAATCACCCTTTGATTCATTACAGCAAAGCTCAATGGTTCCAGTGCACTATGCACTCTTTGCCACACACAGCCTACAACCTTAAGCAGCTTCATTCCCACAGCACAGGCAAAGATTCACAGTCTCAAGTTGTGCTAGGGGAAGTATAGGCTGGATGTTAGGAGGAAGTTCTTGCCAGAGAGAGTGATTGGCATTGGAATGGGCTGCCCAGGGAGGTGGTGGAGTTGCCGTCCCTAGAGGTGTTCAAGAAAGGACTGGATGAGGCACTTAGTGCCATGGTCTGATTGACTGGCTAGGGCTGGGTGCTAGGTTGGACTGGATGATCTTGGAGGTCTCTTTCAACCTGGTTGATTCTATTCTATGATTCTATGATTTGAGGCACGTGAGAGAGACCTCCTGGGAAAATTCAGGAATATATGGTAGAACAAGAACTAAATATAGCCAGCCACAGCTCTCAACCTGTTTGCTGCACAGCCCCAACTGTTCCTCCCAATCAAGCTTCTGTCCTTGTATGCAGGTAGACTGCAATCCCTGGGGCACAGCTGGCATTATCAGCAGTCAAAACAAAAGACCATCATGAACACCTCACTTATTTTCCACTCCAGTCACATGGGAATCACACAGTCACCACTGACCAAATACTGTGCATAGCTGCTGCTTCTGTTCTGGAAGATGACCATATGTTGTAAATCATTAAGTCAGCAGGGGAATGCTCAGACACACAGACATGCACACTTTGCTTGCCAAGCTGGTTGCTGAACTGTATAAAGGACACGACTATGCAAACACACAGCAAAGTGCAGCAGGATTGTGGGGCTTTTGTTTACCCTTCAATCCAAGATAAGGAAAGGGTCAGGGTTAGGGTCACCGCGGTTCCTGAGTGCCCATACTCCGAGCCCTGTCTTCTCTTGCTAGATTTAGTCTTGAAGAAAGCCAGGACAGGGAGCACACAAACAGCCAGAAGAACTCACTGCTTTGAGGATTGCCACTGCATCCTGCTGGAGCCACGTTGGGTAGACAACTTCATCGTTCAGAATCGCCTCAAAGAGGTCATCCTCGTTCTCTGCCTCGAAAGGCGCGTGGCCGCACAGCATCTCGTACAGCAGCACGCCCATGGCCCACCAGTCCACATCAGGGCCATAGAGCATCTCCTGCAGGATCTGAAGGAATGGGAAATAAATATTAACACTGAAACTTCTTCAACTCAGCAGGAAAGGAGAAAGGATCTAGAAATATTAGTGCAGAAGTTCTTGCTACGTCCTAGCGTTGCTCTCTGGCTGTACGTCTAGGAACACACAGGTGATCTCAAGCTGGGAAAGCCCAGAGCAGAACAGAGGTACACCAGATGCATTAAACAAGGACTAAACTAGCTTGGCTGCTCACAGGGTCACCTGGGAAACAAGCCATGAGAAACAATGCTAGGGCTTAGCAGGAGAAGGGGCATTTCAGCAAAACTAGCTGAGCCTCAGAAGCAGCAGAGCAGTCATGTGTGCTGGCTCACATTGCCTTTTCCTTGCCCCTGGGAAGGAAATTCTTACTCAGCTCCAATGGTGAGGCTTTCACTGGAGAGGACTGTGAGCAAGTCACAAACATCAACCACAAACAACAATTCAACTGTGTTGAAGAAGGATCTAACACTCTGTCAGAACATCTGGCAGCATCTGGAGGGCAGCTGGTCCTTAAAGAGGTGTGTATTAATTTTGTAGTGAGATTGGGAACTGACAGGGAATGAGAAGAGGTAGAAAAAGGAATTGGGAAATGAGGAAAAATTCAACCTTCCTTCAAACTGAACTGGGCCAGTATCTGTATTTGCCTCTATCAAGATTTTTGCAGCTGTCCCTCCATTTTGCACCTCACATTTCCTTAAGAAACATATTATAAGCCTATCTTGATGACTACAGCAGCCTGAAGGTTTATTCATGCTTTGCTTGTACAAGGAACTGATAATACAAGCATACACCTAGGAGAAAAACTTGTACCTGTCAGTCAGATAAGGAGCAGCTAAAAACAGCAGAGCATTTGCTTGCTGTTCCAAAGCTAACCTATGCTTTTCACACTCCCACCAACTTTTCCTAGTCAAAGAAAGGCTTCCTGTACCTCTGGAGCGATGTAGTCTGGTGTACCACAGAAGGTGGCTGTGGTAATGCCGTTGTGAATGCCCTCTTTGCACATTCCAAAGTCTGCCAGCTTGCAGTGACCCTCATAGTCCAGCAGCACGTTGTCCAGCTTCAAGTCCCTGCAATGAGAATCATTCATTGAGTCTCTATGTGCTTGGAACAGACCCAGCACAAATGGAGGCACCATCCCAGGCTTCAGGAGATTAACCTGTAAACTGGACAAACCACGTCATCATAAAAACAAACAAACAAGCAAACAAAAGAGCCCACAGAAAAGCCCAACAAAACCCAAAGATCATGCAGGAGGGAGTCTCTTCTGCTTCCTCACAGAGAGTCATTTGCCATCGGAATGGGCTGCCCAGGGAGGTGGTGGAGTTTCCAACCCTGGAGGTGTTGAAGCAAAGCCTGGCTGAGGCACTTAGTGCCATGGTCTGGTTGATTGTCTAGGGCTGGGTGCTAGGTTGGCCTGGATGCTCTTGGAGGTCTCTTCCAAACTGGTTGATTCTATGGAAGGGAGGAACCAAAAGCATTCTGCCGAAATGCATGCAACACAGGCAGGTGCTGTACGAGTTCACCCACATGGCTTTCCAAACACACCACAAGTCTGGCAGGCAGAGCTCCTGCTAATTTAGCTCTGGGGCTCACTGGAGCAGAGGTTGCCAGAGCTGTCAGATTGCGTAAAGCTGTTATGATGCAGCAAAACGCAGCACATGGGACAGGCTCTGATTCAGCAAAGGGCTGTGCTGAGAGCACACAGCCGAAGGCAGCAAGGCATGTGGAGCCTCTTCAGAGGGGGACCCCTGAGGCATCAGGGGTCAAGTAGCAGGACTTCCCTGGATTGGGGCAAAGCTGACTGATAAACCCCACCTGGAGTGTTGTGCTGGTTTGAGCCCAGCTGGGATATTTTAGTGAGAGGGATTAGATGCTAGGCTGTGAAAATGAAACAATGGTGATGTCTGCTGCACTCAGAGGCTTGCTGAGATGGATAAAAACAGGAACACAAACATAGATAACAGAGTTGCTCTTTGGCTGCGGCTGCCTCCCTTTTCTCTCCCTAACTTGCCACCTGTGTGACTAAACCTTCTGCTTCCTAACCCCCCTGGGTGATCCTCCAAACTCACCTCGAACATAAGGCAAATTCTGGGATAAGGTAGAGGGGTGGGAAGGAGGTGGAAAGATGGTTGGGAGCCCCTGCTGGGGACTCTGGTTATTGGGAGGGCTGTTGTGTTTCTGTATTAGTTTTCACCTTGCCTATTCCTGTCTATAGGTGTAGATATTGTAAATACCTGCTTGTGTATTGTGCTAAGATGTAAATATAAAGCTTCACTCTTTAATTTCCAGCTCAGCTGTGTCTAGTCTGGGTGATTTTCTTAAGTGTGTGGGGGTGCAGGTAACACCCAAACCATCACAAGTGTTAGCCCATCTGAGAAGAAAATAAACTTCCTGTGGGCACCGAGTGGGGAGGGTGAATTTTCAGCCAGCACAAGATGCCTCCACCATAAGGCAAAGTCTTCAAGTTCTCCCAGGTGTATCAATTCCATGGGAACTGCACTAGTGTAAGAATCTTCTTCCCCATGAGAGTGGTGAGAGGCTGGAATGGGTTGCCCAGGGAGGTGGTTGAGGCCCCATCCCTGGGGGTGTTTAAGGCCAGGCTGGATGAGGCTGTGGCCAGCCTGATCTAGGGTAGAGTGTCCACTGCCCATGGCAGGGGGTTGGAACTAGATGATCTTTGTGGCTCCTTCCAACCCTGACTGATTCTAAACTAACATCTCCCCTAGCGCGCACTGTCCTCCTTGTCAGTGCCACAGCAGACCTGCAGCAAATACCCCACTGTACAAGCTACAGAAAGACACATTTTCCAGTGTATCACCTCACAGCCTGCGAGCTCCTCATCGAAAGCAGAGCTGCCCAAATGACAAGAGCCCTAACCAAGCTTATCAGCTTGGCTGACCTTGACATTGCCGCAGGGAGCAGCCTGCAGCCAGCAGCGCCATCCGGAACGTGACCAGAAAGCACAGGGTCATCTGCAGACTTTGGCACTGCCTTCCTAAAAATACACATCAGTTCATAGCACCTCTGCTTTTCAGCTGCCAGACAAGCTCTAGGCACTATCACAGATGGAGGAAAGCAGCACGATGGGAGTTCTGTGCAGTACAAATAGGCCACAGTTCAGCTGTTGAACTGCCTGGTGCAAGAATCATAGAATCATAGAATCAACCAGGTTGGAAGAGACCTCCAAGATCATCCAGGCCAACCTATCACCCTGCCCTATCCAATCAACTAGACCATGGCATTAAGTGCCTCATCCAGTCTTTTCTTGAAGACCCCCAGGGACGGTGCCTCCACACCTCACTTGCACAGAGCCCTCATGGCTGCTGTGAGGCAGCAAAGTGTTGCCATTACCATTTGACAGAGATGGAAGTCACCTTACAGGCACAAAAGCTGCCTTCAGAATTATTCAGATGCCTAGCTAAGCATCAGGACCCCTTCATGAAATCTGGGTGGGAAATTGACTCATCTTGCCCTCTGATTGGGCATCTACTTCCTTGGGAAGGGTGGAACACAGGTAATAGCTTATCTGTATCGACATGAAAACCTGTGAGTGAGCCAAAATCTGAATCCAGATTGATCTTGTTCACGATCTGTTTATGATCTTAAAGTGAGAATCAGGGGGTTGACTGCTCTGACATGCATTGTGCAGCCCACATCACCACCAGAAGCCTCAATGGAACCCTCAGCTTCACTGTTGCAGTGGAAAGATCAAAGATGCATTGTGCTAGACAATCAGAGCCACATCCTATCCTAAAGAGACAACAAAAAGTATTATTTGACTCTTCTGAGCAGTCAGGAAAGTGAGAGCTAGATGTTAAGAAATTTGCCTGTGTCCCCCCAAAGCCAGGGCTGAACACCAGCTTCCAGAATTTCAGCTGCTGATCTTAATCACAAGATCATACATCCTCCCTTTGACATGGCATGGCCAGCAAAAAGCCTCTGCAGTGATGTTGCCCTTCATAGAATCAACCATGTTGGAAGAGACCTCCAAGATCATCCAGGCCAACCTAGCACCCAGCCCTAGCCAGTCAACCAGACCATGGCACTAAGTGCCTCAGACAGGCTTTGCTTCAACACCTCCAGGGACAACAACTCCATCACCTCCCTGGGCAGCCCATTCCAATGCCAATCACTCTCTCTGACAACAACTTCCTCCTAACATCCAGCCTATACTTCCTCCACCACAACTTGAGACTGTGTCCCCTCATTCTGTTGCTGCTTGCCTGGCAGAAGAGACCAATCCCCACCTGGCTACAGCCTCCCTTCAGGTAGCTGTAGACAGCAATGAGGTCACCCCGAGTTTCCTCTTCTTCAGGCTGCACAACCCCAGCAGCCTTGCCAGCTGTTTGCTGGCCAGTGAAACATGGATGTCAAGAACAATACCCATGGTTGTCTTACACATCACTGACTGCTCTGAGTAGGATCACAGTATCACAGTATCACCAAGGTTGGAAGAGACCTCACAGATCATCAAGTCCAACCCTTTACCACAGAGCTCAAGGCCAGACCATGGCACCAAGTGCCACGTCCAATCCTGCCTTGAACAGCCCCAGGGACGGCGACTCCACCACCTCCCCGGGCAGCCCATTCCAGTGTCCAATGACTCTCTCAGGGAAGAACTTTCTCCTCACCTCCAGCCTAAATCTCCCCTGGTGCAGCCTGAGGCTGTGTCCTCTTGTTCTGGTGCTGGCCACCTGAGAGAAGAGAGCAACCTCCTCCTGGCCACAACCACCCCTCAGGTAGTTGTAGACAGCAATAAGGTCACCCCTGAGCCTCCTCTTCTCCAGGCTAACCAATCCCAGCTCCCTCAGCCTCTCCTCGTAGGGCTGTGCTCGAGGCCTCTCCCCAGCCTCGTCGCCCTTCTCTGGACACGCTCAAGCATCTCAATGTCCCTCCTAAACTGGGGGGCCCAGAACTGAACACAGTACTCAAGGTCAGCAGAAGACACTCTTCTCTCTTCTGAGAATCAGAAATGGCTGCTAAGGTATGCAGGCAAAGGCTCATCCTGGCAAGGCTTTAGGTGAGCACAGTGAGAGGTATTGTATGTGCTCACCCAGGACAGGATGCCTTCAGCAGGGGTTCACAGCCAAAGCTCCTGTTGCTCTTCCCTGTGGCTCCTGGCAAAGAAGGAAACCCCTCCAAGCATGAAGGCAGGCCTTGTTTTCAGGAATCTGCAATGATGTGGCTGAAACATGCAGTTTATTCTTGGCTCAGTTCTGAGTGTAGCAAACACCTTTTTGGTTCTGGGCAGGCCCAAGTGTTGGGGGACGTAACAGGAAGGGGAGTTCTGGTGAAGCTCCTTGAAGGTGCCCCTTGCAAACCATCCCCTGCTTCCCAAAACATCTGCCACATCCTAGCAGGTTTTGAGAATCCTGAAAAAACACCTTTCTTAGATCTGATCCAGCAGAAACAGAGCCATGTATATTGAGTAAGCAGGTTACAGTCCCTCATGGAGAGCCAGATGAGCAGAGGCAGGAGCTACAGGGCAGGGCCAGCTCTGCAGACCAGATCAGCAGGCACTCTGCCTCTTCCCCACAGGCCCACAGGACATGAGGGGTTGGAAGGGACCCAAGGAGATCATCGAGTCCAAGCCCCCCTGCCAGAGCAGGACCACACAATTTAGCACAGATCACACAGGAACACATCCAGACAGGCCTTGAAAGGCTCCAGAGACTCCACAACCTCTCTGGGCAGCCTGTGCCAGTGCTCTGAGACCCTTACAAGAAAGAACTTCTCCTTTGTGTTGAGGTGGAACTCCTGTGCTGCAACTTACACCCATTGCTCCTTGTCCTATCCCAAGGAGCAGTGAGCAGAGCCTGTCCCCCGCTCCTGGCAGCCCTCAGATACTTATAAACATTTATCAAATCCCCTCTCAGTCTTCTCTTCTCCAGACTAAGCAGCCCCAGGTCCCTCAGCCTCTCCTCATCAGCCATGCCCTCCAGCCCCATAATCATCCTCATAGCCCTCTGCTGGACCCTCTCCAGCAGATCCCTGTCCCTCTTCAACTGGGGAGCCCAAAACTGAATGCAGTACTCAAGATGAGGTCTCACCAGGGCAGAGTGGAGGGGAAGGAGAACCTCCCTGGATCTGCTGCAGAAGGCCTGAAGTCCCTGCTAGCTGCACAATACTCCACCCTCATTACAGCACCAAGATGGCAGGAACTTGTGCAGGTGTGAGAGCACTTTGGGCTTACTGCACCCTCTTAGGCAACCTCCATATATGAATTGCCATTAAACTTAACCTGTCTGCCTCGTGCTGAGCAACTACAGTTTTACTGCACAAGGCAAGCTTCCAACCCTTTGGCTTCTCTATATTAAGAGTGTCTCTTGTCTGCTCTTGCAGTTGGGCTACTGGTTTCTCTTGACTTCTTTCCAGCAGCATGAAATTCAAGCCTTGCATTTTCCATTTTGACACGTCCTGCAACGTGACGTTGCACCAGGCGCTCTGGCTACCTGCAGACCACTGCAGAAGAGGACCTCCCATGTCCAAAGAAGGCTTTTCAATGCTCTCTCACACAGTATCACAGTATCATCAGGGTTGGAAGAGACCTCAGAGATCACCAAGTCCAACCCTTTACCACAGAGCTCAAGGCCAGACCATGGCACCAAGTGCCACGTCCAATCCTGCCTTGAACAGCTCCAGGGACGGCGACTCCACCACCTCCCCGGGCAGCCCATTCCAGTGTCCAATGACTCTCTCAGGGAAGAACTTTCTCCTCTCCTCCAGCCTAAATCTCCCCTGGCACAGCCTGAGGCTGTGTCCTCTTGTTCTGGTGCTGGCCACCTGAGAGAAGAGAGCAACCTCCTCCTGGCCACAACCACCCCTCAGGTAGTTGTAGACAGCAATGAGGTCTCCCCTGAGCCTCCTCTTCTCCAGGCTAACCAATCCCAGCTCCCTCAGCCTCTCCTCATAGGGCTGTGCTCAAGGCCTCTCCCCAGCCTCGTCGCCCTTCTCTGGACACACTCAAGCATCTCAATGTCCCTCCTAAACTGGGGGGCCCAGAACTGAACACAGTTGCTTGGCAAGGCCACAGAAGATGGCCCCAGATGTCCCTCTCAGAGCAGGTCTTGTGGGCCAGCACAGCAGCAGGCTGAGCAGTGTGGCTTCTCTGAAGCCTGCTCTCTCCAGCTGCCCCTCCAAGACAGGTCTCTGGAAAGGCCATGGTTTGGTCTGGTGTTTAAGCATTTATCTCAAGCAATCACAGATGTCCTGAGCTCTATGCTCACTGCTGCTCAGTGCTGACAGCTCTTCCCATGAGTTGTACTCCGTGAAGCAGCACGGCCACATGAGAGGAAAAACACTGACAGGTTTCTGAGATTTACAAGGAGCTCTTCATTTTCACAGCAAGGATTCCGGGAAGCTGATGAAACTGGAAGTCAGCCAGCTCAGAAAGGCCAAATCTACCTCATTTCCTTAGTGCTTGCATTTTTCCATTCAATATTTTTAGCAGTTGCATGAAGCAATTACAGCGGAGAGGTTTTCTGAGGGCTCCGTTTCTACCGTCCAGCTGAGGTTCTGCCTTTCCCTGGCAAACCTCCACTGGAAAACAGGCTTCATCCTGACTCAGAAAGGCAGCCTTTGTTCTCATAGGCAGCTATGGGGCATGGGCTTAGTGCTGTTGGTTTAGTCTAGACCTAGGAGAAATGACAGAATGAGCTGCTTCTGCGTCACTGCCTGGAAGAGGTGTTCTTGACGTGTCTGCTGCTCGAGTTGAACACGCATTAAAACTCCAAAATTACAACTGCAGACGATCCAGACCTCTTCTGAAGCAGCTGTCAAGTACAATTTCCCTGCACCAGGGAGACTTGCCAGTGAATAGGTGTTATACAAATACCTGTCACTCGCTCTGCTCATCTCTCAGTATCATAGAATCATACAATCAACCAGGTTGGAAGAGAGCTCCAAGATCATCCAGTCCAACCTAGCACCCAGCCCTAGCCAGTCAACCAGACCATGGCACTAAGTGCCTCAGCCAGGCTTTGCTTGAAGACCCCCAGGGACGGTGCCTCCACCACCTCCCTGGGCAGCCCATTCCAATGCCAATCACTCTCTCTGGGAAGAACTTCTTCCTAATATCCAGCCTAGACCTACCCTGGCACAACTTGAGACTGTGTCCCCTTGTTCTATTGCTGCTTGCCTGGCAGAAGAGGCCACCCCCACCTGGCTACAATGTCCCTTCAGGTAGTTGTAGACAGTAATAAGATCACCCCTGAGCCTCCTCTTCTCCAGGCTAAACAGGCCCAGCTCCCTCAGCCTCTCCTCATAGGATTTGTGCTCCAGGCACCTCACCAGCTTTGTTGCCCTTCTCTGGACATGTTCCAGCACCTCAACATCTTTCTTGAATTGAGGGGCCTCATCTCTCATGATGTAGAAACTGTACTTGAAAAGATAAGTTTGGGGGTTGGTTTTTTCCCCTCTTTAGGTGTTATCACCCTGTGTCGTGAGGGCTGGACACGTAGTAAAGGACTTCAGGCTGGGGACAGACTGGCTGGAGAGCAGCCAGGAAGAAAGCCTCATGATGCAGAAACTGTACTTGAAAAGATAAGTTTGGGGGTTGGTTTTTTTTTCCCTCTTTAGGTTTTATCAGCCTTTGTTGTGAGGGCTGACATGTAGTAAAAGTCTTCCGGCTGGGGACAAAGTGGCTGGAGAGGAGCTAGGAAGAAAGGGATGTGGGGGTACTGGTAGATAGTAACTGAACATGAGCCAGCAGTGTGCCCAGGTGGCTGCAAGAGAGCCAATGGCATCCTGGCCTGGCTCAGGAGCAGTGTGGCCAGCAGGACAAGGAAGGTTCTTCTGCCCCTGTACTCAGCACTGGTCAGGCCACACCTTGAGTGCTGTGTCCAGTTCTGGGCCCCTCAATTCAAGAGAGATGTTGAGGTGCTGGAAAGTGTCCAGAGAAGGACAATGAAGCTGGTGAGGGGCCTGGAGCACAGCCCTGTGAGGAGAGGCTGAGGGAGTTTAGGCTGGAGAAGAGGAGGCTCAGGGGTGACCTCATTGCTGTCTACAACTCCCTGAAGGGAGGCTGTAGCCAGGTGGAGTTGGGCTCTTCTGCCAGGCAACCAGGAACAGAACAAGGGGACACAGTCTCAGGTTGTGGCAGGGCAGGTCTAGGCTGGATGTTAGGAGGAAGTTGTTGGCAGAGAGAGTGATTGGCATTGGAATGGGCTGCCCAGGGAGGTGGTGGAGTCACCATCCCTGGAGGTGTTGAAGCAAAGCCTGGCTGAGGCACTTAGTGCCATGGTCTAGCTGACTGGACAGGGCTGGGTGCTAGGTTGGACTGGATGATCTTGGAGGTCTCTTCCAACCTGGTTGATTCCATGACTCACAGGAGTAAAGGTGGCAGAAACTGGTTTCCTGCCTCAGTTCTGCCTTAGTTCAAGGTTCTCCCAGGTTTGGCAATTCCTAGCACTGAGTTTAAGGCTGATAAAATCCTGCTGTTCTCATCTCCATAGAAATGATGTAGCTATGAAAGATGGGTACAGAGTAGTGGGAGCTAGCCACAAATTTAGGTACAACTAATGTAAAATCCTGGCCATTTTTTTTTCCTTCAACATACGATTAAAAGTCCCAGACCCAGAACTATTCAGTGAGTAATTTTAGCATTTCTGAAAGGAAAAAAAAGGTTTTTTCCAAGTCTTTAACATACTAGGCCATCTAGGCACTCTCTGGAAACAGCTTCAGGTGAGTAAAGATGCGCTGAAACCCCCTTTGCAAGAAAAAAAAGGAACAGATTTTTATTCTTCTCCACCTCTTCTGCTGAAGTCATTTTACTTCACAGAAATACCAAAATCATGATGGAGAAAATTATGTTTCTGTTGCCTGCTCTGGTAGCTAAAGCAACACAGATTTCCAAATCCTGCTCCAGTGGAACTGCAAATATTTCTTTGCAAAATGAAGCAACTTCAACAGAGAATGAGAGATGCAGAACTTGATGAACAGCACAGTTGGTAAGATACTTATTGAAGTGGTAGGGTATTTCAAGTTGGAGCTCTTGCTCCAATTACAGCAGACAACAGATTTAAACCAATATTTTGATTAAATAGGAGAACAGATCATAGAAACAAGCAGGTTGGAAGAGACCTCCAGCATCATCCAGTCCAATCTAGCACCCAGCCCTAGACAATCAACCAGACCATGGCACTAAGTGCCTCAGCCAGGCTTTGCTTGAACACTTCCAGGGATGGTGACTCCACCACCTCCTTGGGCAGCCCATTCCAATGCCAATCACTCTCTCTGCCAACAACTTCCTCCTAACATCCAGCCTAGACCTCCCCCACCACAACATGAGACTGTGTCCCCTTGTTCTGTTGCTGCTTGCCTGGCAGAAGAGACCAACCCCACCTGGCTACAGCCTCCCTTCAGGGAGTTGTAGACAGCAATGAGGTCACCCCTGAGCCTCCTCTTCTCCAGGCTGCACACCCCCAGCTCCCTCAGCCTCTCCTCACAGGGCTGTGCTCCAGGCCCCTCACCAGCTTTGTTGCCCTTCTCTGGACACATTCCAGCACCTCAACATCTCTCTTGGATTGAGGAGCCCAGAACTGGTCACAGCACTCAAGGTGTGGCCTGACCAGTGCTGAGTACAGGGGCAGAATAACCTCCCTTGTCCTACTGGCCACACTGTTCCTGAGCCAGCCCAGGATGCCATTGGCTCTCCTGGCCACCTGGGCACACTGCTGGCTCATCTTCAGCTACTACCTACCAGTACCCCCATGTCCCTTTTTCTGCCTGGCTGCTTTCCAGCCTCTCTGTCCCCAGCTAAGACATAAACGCCTGGGCTGGGCTGCTGCTGTTTTCTTAGTTGCTACCACATCTGTAGGGCAGGGGGAAACAGTGAAATCACAAATGGAAAACCAGGTTACTGGCCTCTTAAATGGAAACCCCCAGAGCAGAGATGCCAAATAAAGAAGAAAAGAAATTAAATCACATCTCACAAAACCAGCATGAACTCCTGAGTTTTCCTGATGAATGAAAGGATGAGCTGCTGCTCCCTGCCAGCACCAGAGCCTTCCTCTCATTCAGCTCCTGTCATATTTTAAGGGGAGAATTAGGAGTTTACAGAGGACACTCTTGTGAAGGCAGAACCAGAGGTAAGACTCAGCACAGTTACCCAACATATCATAGAAGAATCATAGAATCAACCAGGTTGGAAGAGACCTCCAACATCATCCAGTCCAACCTAGCACCCAGCCCTGGCCAATTAACTAGACCATGGCACTAAGTGCCTTATCCAGTCTTTTCTTCAGCACCTCCAGGGACAGAGCTCACAGCTTGCAGTCACTCACATCACTTGGGGCTGACATGCTGAGATTAAAAGAGTTGCTTTCCATGCCCACAGATCCACAAAACAGTTCCTAAACCCTGCAGGATTTAGTCCACATGCTCTGTCCTTCAGGCCACTGCACAACAGAACCACAGCACTGTTTAGTTTGGAAAGGACCCTTCAGATCATAAAGTCCAATGATGTCATGTCAAAATAGAGTGTGGGGACTGCAAAACATAACTTCAGCTCCTTGTTTTCTTGGAAAACATTCTGTTAGGTAAAGTAAACATTCTTTCTGGTTTCCAATCAACATCTGAGGTGCAAGCCCATTGAGATGACCTGGGTGAACACAGGCAGCTCAACCCCAGCAGATCTACTGCAAGCTGCAGCGCAGCGTAACAGGACAGAAAGGAAAGATCTCCCCAAGCATTTGTAACTCACCATTACCAGAAAGTGGAAATGAAACAGCAAGGTGCCCTTCTGCACAGTCCTAACAACCAGAAGTTGTTTTCAGAAGCTGACCACACTTAAGTGCTCAGGGACCATAACTAAACCACTCCAGTCTGAACTTTGGCATTTCTCAGAAACGAGGCAAAAGCAGAAATGTGACACAAGGATTCAAGAATCCAACTCAGACCCAGGGTAAGTGGCATGGGTGAGTGGAGCTCCACTGCAAACTAACACTCATTGCTAGGCCATATAACAGGAGATAACCATCTGTCCTTGTCAGTTGTCTGTGCATTTGTAGGGGGCATTGGAGGCGCTGAGGGAAGGTTGATCCCATAGGCATTTCACTACTTGAACAGCTCCTCAGTCAGAAGCCCAGGACCACTTCACCACTTCACAACTTCATCCCACCACAGCACATCCTGCAGACTCCACAGAGGACTGCTGAGGGGGAACAAAGCAGAATATAAGAGAGCTTTGTGGCTTTTCTCTGCAACATCTAACCCACCCACGCTGGCACACAGCACACAGACATTTTGAAACACTCTTTCCTGTGTGTTAGGATAGGCATGATAGATGATGGCCTTCAAAGCAGACCCCATCTCTCCTGCAGACACAACCATAGTAGAGACTGATGCAATATGCCCTTGTGTCCAGGGTCATTTACACACCCAGGGTATGTAGCTGACCTTCTCTGAAAGCTCACACCAGAGCACACAGCTAAAGACCACTCTGGAAGGCATGGTGGGTGCTTGGATACATGAAACACAGAGGGACACCCTCACACCCACCTGTGTCTGTGGTGTTCAGATGTCCAAAGGCACTCTGCAGCAGCCTTATGCACTCACAAGAACAAGCCAGAATAGATTTCCAGTACATTCTTGCTCTGTTGTTTGGGCTTTAGACTAAACTCTGAATGGCAACCACTTGTACCAAGAAGCATGCTGCTACAACTACCTGAAGGGAGGTTGTAGCCAGGTGGGGTTGGTCTATTCTACCAGGCAACCAGCAACAGAACAAGGGGACACAGTCTCAAGTTGTGCCAGGGGAAGTATAGGCTGGATGTTAGGAGCAAGTTCTTCACAGAGAGAGTGATTGGCATTGGAATGGGCTGCCCAGGGAGGTGGTGGAGGCACCGTCCCTGGAGGTGTTGAAGCAAAGCCTGGCTGAGGCACTTAGTGCCATGGTCTAGTTGACTGGCTAGGGCTGGGTGCTAGGTTGGCCTGGATGAGCTTGGAGGTTTCTTCCAACCTGGTTGATTCTATGATTCTAAGTCAAGCAGCCTTCAAGCAAGGCAAGTTCCTGCAAGTCATCTGCCCAGATTAAGGCAGCACCATGGGGTTTTTTTTGCTGCATTAGGGCTGGAACTCAGTTCCGCCAGCTCCTTGTCTGCCTGAACCCTCTTGCTGGAAAAGCAGTTCCCCAGACCACATTAGTGCCCTGGTCCCCTCCCAGTGGTTCCTGAGCTTCTGCTCAGGACATGAAGTGGTGCCCAAGGCATCAATTTCTTTCACAGCAAAGGAGCTGGCATGACCTGAGATCCATGATCTCTGATGGTTTGAAGCACCAGCAGCCCCACCTCTCCTCTCTCTGGGCACTTCAGAAAAGCCTCTGTGGAAGCTAACACAATTACTGCCATGATTTCATTGCTATTGAGATGAACAGGCATGATTCATCCTCCAGTTACACTTCAGTGGTAGGCTAAAGTATACAGGCATTGACTGACAAAAAGCCTTGGGCATATCACAACGGATAAACACAAAGCTTCCAATCACCTTAGTGGGCCTGAGCTTGAGTGGTACAGATCCAGTGAGACCCCATGAGTGCCTTCAAGGCCAGGCACACCTAGAAGCTTCCCCTTTATTATACGAGCAGCAACTGCAGGAGAAGCTAATGACAGTCTCCAGAGGCAGCTTTACAAGGGCAAAAAAAGATCCTGTTGTGAAATGGGGAAGCTGAGAGCTGGAGCCATTAATGGTGAAACAGAGACGTGCTGGAGATTGCCACACTGCAGTAATCCCCAAAAATGGTGCAATCCATTCACATTGATACATCCACAGCTGTCTGTGCCTGCACTTTTTTATCTACATATATGTATAAAATATAGATGTTATTTGTTGCACTTTGATGTGGGACTCTATTCAGGAAAGAGAATCATAGAATCATAGAATCAAGCAGGTTGGAAGAGACCTCCAACATCATCCAGGCCAACCTAGCACCCAGCCCTAGCCAGTCAACCAGACCATGGCACTAAGTGCCTCAGCCAGGCTTTGCTCCAACACCTCCAGGGACAGTGACTCCACCACCTCCCTGGGCAGCCCATTCCAATGCCAATCACTCTCTCTGTGAAGAACTTGCTCCTAACATCCAGGCTATACTTCCCCCGGCACAACCTGGGACTGTGTCCCCTTGTTCTATTGCTGGTTGCCTGGGAGAAGAGGTTCTCTGAATGTCAGGGCACATATCCTCCCATTTAATGAGGGAAGGGAAGAGGTGGACAGAAAAAGGCTTAGTGTCCAGGTCTTGGTATGCATGCCATGCACTGCCTCTCTGGATGAGCTGCCAGCCTAGTCCTGTGATACACTCCTCAGGCCCACTGGGCAGCAACACTGGAATTTGCTGGCTCTGAAACTTCACTTGCTGAGTTTCTCCCAACAGAGCTCCTATTTTACCCTTGCCAGAAAGTGGGAAAGACAAAAAAAGAACCCAAACCACAATGCTTCTTTCTGTTAGCCCCTTTGACTGAGTGTTCAGATAGGGTGTACAACATCCAGGACCCAAAAGCATGAACAAGAATCAGGTGTGGACTGATGACTGACAGTACCAAGAGAGGTTAAAAAGAATAAACCTGTTACATCATCTTGACAAAATAGACCAACACTGATTTGAAGCCTGATACAGAAATCCAAATGAAATTAGGTTTGTGCTCATAGTACAACATGGCCCCAATGCTTCAAGATGGAGTAGAAGAAATTAACCATCACCAACCACCCACAGCCCACTGTACAGCTGCTAGATCTTGTCCCAGTTCCAAGCCCTCCCAGTAGCATCAGAGCTGAACTCTGTTGCTGAAAAGACTCCTCCTTACACCAGCACAGTCACAGGTTCCCAATGCATCGAGGCACCACTAAGCTTGCCCTGGGGGAATTGAACAGTAGCTAACTCCAAAGCAACTTCCCTGCACTCTCACTGCTAATCTCACAGCTGCCATGCCATTCACACTTCCAACACTTGGAGTCTCAGGAGTAAAGTTTCACTCCAGGAAATACCAAGTTAAAGAAAAATAGCCAAAGGTGATCTTATCCATCATGATCAAGTGTGCAGACTGCCTCTGACATCAGAGTGGCTGGAGAGCAGCCAGGAAGAAAGGGACCTGGGGGTACTGGTAGAGAGTAGCTGAAGATGAGCCAGCAGTGTGCCCAGGTGGCCAGGAGAGCCAATGGTATCCGGGCCTGGATTATGAGCAATGTGGCCAGCAGGACAAGGGAGGTTATTCTGCCCCTGTACTCAGCACTGGTCAGGCCACACCTTGAGTGCTGTGTCCAGTTCTGGGCCCCTCAACTCAAGAGAGATGTTGAGGTGCTGGAATGTGTCCAGAGAAGGGCAACAAAGCTGGTGAGGGGCCTGGAACACAAACCCTATGAGGATAGGCTGAGGGAACTGGGGGTGTGCAGCCTGAAGAAGGCTCAGGGGTGATCTCATTGCTGTCTACAACTCCCTGAAGGGAGGCTGTAGCCAGGTGGGGTTGGTCTCTTCTGCCAGGCAAGCAGCAACAGAACAAGGGGACACAGTCTCAAGTTGTGGTGGGGGAAGTACAGGCTGGATGTTAGGAGGAAGTTGTTGTCAGAGAGAGTGATTGGCATTGGAATGGGCTGCCCAGGGAGGTGGAGGAGGCACCGTCCCCGGAGGTGCTGAAGCAAAGCCTGGCTGAGGCACTTAGTGCCATGGTCTGGTTGACTGGCTAGGGCTGGGTGCTAGGCTGGACTGGATGATCTTGGAGGTCTCTTCCAACCTGATTGATTCTATGACTCTAGCTGACCTTCCGAGGTCCCTTCCAGCCCCTCAGTTGCCACATGAGGTGCCTTAGCTGGTTGCCTGAGTGCAAGCAAAGCAGAGGTAACTTAGAGCAAGAGTCAGTCAGTGCTCAAGTGACACAGCCACCATGCACAAAAGCTGCTAGCTCACTTCTTCCTGCAACACATGAAATGAGTCAGGAAATTAAAATAAGCACTGTCTCAACTGACTCCCATCTAGTGAAAGGATTAAAATGGGATCTGAACAAAGCACTTTAGCATAGAGAGATGTCAAGTCTCTGCAGGACACTCACTGCAACCCAAGCATCAACTGCCCAGTGCAGTGGGCACTTTGGTCCCGGAGGGAGAAGGGTCAGTGGTACTGTGTGCCTAGGACCCACCTGGCATGACTCAGCTTTCTGTAGCACCACAATGGAAGATTGCTCTTAGAATCATAGAATCATAGAATCAACCAGGTTGGAAGAGACCTCCAAGATCATCCAGTCCAACCTAGCACCCAGCCCTAACCAATCAACCAGACCATGGCACTAAGTGCCTCAGTCAGGCTTTTCTTGAAGACCCCCAGGGACGGTGCCTCCACCACCTCCCTGGGCAGCCCATTCCAATGCCAATCACTCTCTCTGTGAAGAACTTCTTCCTAATATCCAGCCTAGACCTACCCTGGCACAACTTGAGACTGTGTCCCCTTGTTCTGTTGCTGGTTGCCTGGGAGAAGAGGCCACCCCCCACCTGGCTACAATGCCCCTTCAGGTAGTTGTAGACAGTAATAAGATCACCCCTGAGCCTCCTCTTCTCCAGACTAAACAGGCCCAGCTCCCTCAACCTCTCCTCATAGGATTTGTGCTCCAGGCCCCTCACCAGCTTTGTTGCCCTCCTCTGGACATGTTCCAGCACCTCAACATCTTTCTTGAATTGAATAATTATCTCATCCCTTTCCCACAGGCATCTATAGGCACATCCTTGCTACATGAAGAATCAATGCCCTGTTTCTCTCATCACCCAGGAGCATCAATTCCAGAAAGCGGAACTGGGAAGTTTCTGTAAGGAAGCACAAGGGTTTTCTCAGGACAGGAATGGGAATCATGACTAACACTGGCATGTAGCAAGCTCCAGCTAAGATGGAAATCTAGGGGTGTTACCCAGCAGCAGCATGTGCCTTTCAGTTAGCTGATTCAGAGGCAATTCATGCTGTGAATCTGCTTGTTCACCCTTTGCCTCGCTTCACCTCACTGACAGGAAGGTGCTTGTGACAACTCTTCTCACCTCAGCCTTTTCCAGGCCAACACTGCAGACTACAGGACTCTGGAACTTTCCTGTGTTATCTGAGGGAGATGTGAAGCTGTCAGGACCTCTCTCACTTACACAGGTCTTGACTACATAAGCATAGGGGGCCCACAGAAAAGCTGGGGAGGCAGTTTTTAGCATATCAAGTAGTGACAGGACGAGGGAGAATGGAGCAAAGCTGGAGGTGGGGAGATTCAGGCTGGACGTGGGGAGATTCAGGCTGGACGTGAGGAGGAAATTCTTCCCCATGAGAGTGGTGAGAGGCTGGAATGGGTTGCCCAGGGAGGTGGTTGTGGCCCCATCCCTGGAGATGTTTAAAGTCAGGCTGGATGAGGCTGTGGCCAGCCTGATGTGGGGTAGGGTGTCCCTGGCCATGGCAGGGTGGGTGGAACTAGCTGATCCTTGTGGTCCCTTCCAACCCTGACTGATTCCATGATTCTAAACACAAGGCTACTTTTGCTTCCTATGTCACATTGTCCCTGTGATGACTTGCACAGCACCATAGTGACACAAGTGCACAAGCAATTTTCTTTCTCTCTGACCAGTTCCTGAGTTCTGTACTGCTGGTTTTGAATCTCTGCATTTCCATCGTGCATGCCTGAGTAGAATGACAGAATAATTTCAGCTGGAAAAGGATCTCTCAGATCACTGACTCCAGCCACCAACCCAACAACACCATGGCAATTAAACCACCTCCCAAAGTGCCATGCCCACATGTGTCTTAAACACCTCTAGGCACGGTGACTCCACCACCTCACTGGGCAGCCTGTTCCAATACCTGACTACTCTTTCAGGAAACATTTCTTTCCTAACATCCAGTCTAAACCTCCTTGACACAATTTAAGGCCATTTCCTCTCCTTTCTATCACCTGATATTGGGGAAAGAGACTGACCCCACCTTGAGCTCCAACACAGGCTTCACAGCCCAGAACACCACCTGCCTGCACAATACTGACTTGAGAGGCAAACCTAGAGGAAGGCTGCACCTCACTGCTCCTCTTCAGCTCTGTCACTCTTGCTGCCTGGATCTCAGTGCCCACTCCAAGGTTTGCCACCTCCCCTGGCATTGCTGGTGACCTTCACCATGGCTAGAATGACTCAAAACAGAAAAACACCCAACAAGAAGACAACTCTTATCAACAGCCTTTCATTTCTCCACAGCAACAAAGCACACTCCCAGAGCAGCTGTCCAGACATGGAGCAGATGCAGCAGACACCCAGTATGATGTCTACATGCAGCAGGCTCTGCCCAGAGCTAATGCACGCTCCAGGTATCAGGCAGGAACACTTCGCTGTGCCTCCCCTGATGAGCATGGATGGCAGATTTTTTCCCCACCTAGCTCTCCAGCCCAGCTTTCTATTTCAAGGCAAAGTGCTCCAAAGCCTTGGTGCCCACATGGCACCTTCATACCATAGAACATCAAAGCTCCAGCATTAGTGACACACTACTCAAACACACAGCGGCTTGCTGCTAAACCCAGCAGCTGAGCAAGCAGAGCTTCCTTTTGTCCTAGGCTGCCCTGGGCAGATGGAGCTCTTTCTGACACCTCACTAGCAACCCTGTGCCTTTTACCTTGTTAAGAAATGAGACAGAGGATGGATTCAGGCTTAGCTTCTTCCTACACCTTTCCTTTAAGAGACAGAGGAGGGATTCAGGCTTAGCTTCTTCCTACATCTTTCCTTTAAGAGACAGAGGAGGGATTCAGGCTTAGCTTCTTCCTATACCTTTCCTTTAAGAGATAGAGGATGGATTCAGGCTTAGAGTCTTCCTACATCTTTCCTTTAAGAGATAGAGGATGGATTCAGGCTTAGCTTCTTCCTACACCTTTCCTTTAAAGTGCTTGGGTTTAGCACTGGCCAGCTGCTAAGCTGCTACCAGGGTTGCTCTTTTAGGAGCTAAAGACAGCAAGGTCTCTCTTCCTGGTGATTTAAGCCTTCTCCTCCAGCAGCTTGGCCACATTGCTTTTCTACCTGAGCCTGCCCTTCCATGCTCCCTCTCAGCTGTGCTTTTCTGGGCAGGAAGGATGCTGTGTGCCAGGTAGATATGGTGCCCTGCAGAGAGATGCAGTGACAGAGGGGGAACCCAGCATTTCCCCTCATGTTATAGCCAACAACAGCAGCAAGAAGAAGGGCCCTGTGCACGGCCTTTGCCTTCAGCAGAGGACAGAACTTCACTTTTTTTGTGTTGTAAGCAGTTATAGGAATGGAGAGATTTTCCAGGTTGCTGTGGCAGAGCTTTGTTGTGGCTGTGTCTATGCAGATGCTACTATAGGACCTCAGCTGGCACCTGTCCTCCCTGCCACAGCCCCTGCTTTTTGCCAGACTCCAATACATTTGCTCAAATCAGGCAGTCTCCTGCTCAGCAGCACTGACCCCTTACACAGGCTGAGCCATTCCTAGATCAGGTACCACTTAGATGAGCAAGACTGGAGAAACCTTTCCCCCTTTCTCTGTGGGAGCCCTATATTGGCCTGCTGTTCACATAAACCATAGGCTCCTTCTTGACTTTCTGGCACCCACTATCTACATCATCAGCCAGTGAGTGGGATGGGTCACAGAGGAAGGAGAATGCCTGAGCAAAACCACAGAGGGTTAACCCCGCAGCAGGCTGAGAGAAAATGCAACCCTACAGAGGGCTCTCAGAAGAACCACAGGCTGTGACTCACTGGGAGGGGCTGCACAGAAAAAGGGCTTCCAGAAGTGCCCACAGGAATTTCTTCAGTGAAATTCTTCCCCCCAGAGACAGGCAAGGGAAGAAGTCTCACCTTTCCCATCATAGAATGGATCTGGTGACTGCCCTGCCAGGAGGCAAATTGTTATTGTCCAGCCAATTGTTTCCAGTCTGGCTAAAAATGGGATGGCAGGGGACTAATTGCTTCAATTGCAGGGAAAAAAAAACTCAGTGAGATAGTCTGGAGAGACCAAATTATTTTGTAGACTGTTGTTGTTTGGGTTTGTTTCCATCCTGTCTTAAAGAGCATTAATGACTTCAGTTGCAGGAGGATGGGGGAGAGAAGCCATTAGAGCCAGACCATGATCCACAGCCATCTCTTACCCAGCACACACCCAGTCCCTGACAACCTCTATGGTAGTGCTGGCAGCAGTGTGTTGCATCCATATATCCCTCTGTCGTGGAGGGCCTGTAGGCCTGAACAGAGGCTTGTTTATGCTTATACATGCCTGGACATGTTTTGCTGCCAGGACCCCTGGTTGTAAACAGGTTGTGTAAGCCCACACACCCAGCTCGTGTCTCCCTGGGGCAAATCATAGAATCATACAATCATAGAATCAAGCAGGTTGGAAGAGACCTCCAAGATCATCGAGTCCAACCTAGCACCCAGCCCTATCCAGTCAACTAGACCATGGCACTAAGTGCCTCATCCAGGCTTTTCTTGAACACCCCCAGGGACGGTGCCTCCACCACCTCCCTGGGCAGCCCATTCCAATGCCAATCACTCTCTCTGTGAAGAACTTCTTCCTAACATCCAGCCTATACCTACCCTGGCACAACTTGAGACTGTGTCCCCTTGTTCTATTGCTGGTTGCCTGGGAGAAGAGGCCACCCCCTACCTGGCTACAATGCCCCTTCAGGTAGTTGTAGACAGTAATAAGATCACCCCTGAGCCTCCTCTTCTCCAGACTAAACAGGCCCAGCTCCCTCAACCTCTCCTCATAGGATTTGTGTTCCAGGCCCCTCACCAGCTTTGTTGCCCTTCTCTGGACATGTTCCAGCACCTCAACATCTTTCTTGAATTGAGGGGCCCAGAACTGGACACAGTACTCAAGGTGTGGCCTGACCAGTGCTGAGTACAGGGGCAGAATAACCTCCCTTGTCCTACTGGCCACACTGTTCCTGATGCAGGCCAGGATGCCATCCATGTGATCCCCATATTTGGGAAAGTCCAGGCTAGAGCCTTCTGCCTATTATGGTAAGGTTTGGCTTACTGCCAACCTGATTGGTCACTCTAGTGGCCAAAGAGGCCATTAATCTCAGCCCACAGTCAATAAATGGGGGTGCAGAGGCAAACAACACGTGTTCTCTGACCCTACCCGCAGCTCAGCTGGGACCACACTGCAGCGCCCTGCTGCTCAGACCCACAGGCTCGGATGCCACTGCATAGCTCCGATGCTCCGAGGCTCAGACCTCATGCTTTGATTCAATCGCAGCTCACCTGCCTGCCTACCTTAGATGCGGAGCTCATTTAAGCCTGCACATACACATATAAGGAGCCTATAGCCTCCTAATCCAGTTGTGCATATCTGCAAGCTATATTGCTATCAGAATCAGATCCTGCACTGATTTACTTACGGAGCTCAGACTCCCAGCAGCTGAGCACACTTTGCATGCTCGCCGCTGCTTATTGCCTGGTAAAAGCCATTGCCGCTGAGAGAACCAGGAGGCAGACTTTGGATTGTCTGCACCCACACACACGGCCTGCTAGCTGTGAAGAACCATGCCAGAGACAGCACCTATATTCTTCTGCTCCTGAAATCCTGCCAAGCTGAGATCCCTGGACACAGCATCCAGAAGAAGACAGCAGCATCAAAGGCAGAGATCATCCCTCGCCAGGAGAACAAAGGTTAGAGAAAACCTAAGACCCCAGAAACTGGGAAGATTTATCATCTCCCCTCAAGCTGGGAAGATTCCATCCTCAAAGAGTCCACAGGCAGATCCCCTCAAGTCTGGACACTAGGCACAGCCTCAAGCTGCACCATGGGAGATTTAGGCTGGAGGTGAGGAGAAAGTTCTTCACTGAGAGAGTCATTGGACACTGGAATGGGCTGCCCGGGGAGGTGGTGGAGTTGCCGTCCCTGGAGCTGTTCAAGGCAGGACTGGACGTGGCACTTGGTGCCATGGTCTAGCCTTGAGCTCTGTGGTAAAGGGTTGGACTTGATGATCTGTGAGGTCTCTTCCAACCCTGATGATACTGTGATACTGTGACACAGGCTGTGACACAGCTCCAGAGGGTGATTAGTAATTAATAACACTTGTGAGTAAAGCTTTAACACCTCTGTAATATAAGTTACCTCTGCCATAGAGCAGAAAGAGTTCCAGCCCACCCTGCTGGGCAAATAGCATAAAGATCCCAAGTGGCATTAAGCTGCAGGGAAAACTCCTCTCTCTGTTTATAGCTTGCATGTTTGCTAGTTAAATAACCAAATCCCTGTACATGTTTTGTCCTAAATTGTTTTCATAACCGTGGACTGAACATTGTATTAATATACAGTGGTTGGAGGTGGTGAGAGTTCAAAATATTAAATTTAATATATTTTTATACAAAATTTACACTGCCTCAAATTAATTTCTCACCTCTGCCAAATAAGCGTAGGAATTGAGAACCCTCCCTGCAAAACCCTCCCTGCCTCTGCTGGTCCTGGTAGTGCTGGCAGCAGTGTGTTGCAGTCATACATCCCTCCCTGCCTCTGCTGGCCCTGGTAGTGCTGGCAGCAGTGTGTTGCAGTCATACATCCCTCCCTGCCTCTGCTGGTCCTGGTAGTGCTGGCAGCAGTGTGTTGCATCCATACATCCCTCCCTGCCTCTGCTGGTCCTGGTAGTGCTGGCAGCAGTGTGTTGCATCCATACATCCCTCCCTGCCTCTGCTGGCCCTGGTAGTGCTGGCAGCAGTGTGTTGCATCCATACATCCCTCCCTGCCTCTGCTGGCCCTGGTAGTGCTGGCAGCAGTGTGTTGCATCCATACATCCCTCCCTGCCTCTGCTGGCCCTGGTAGTGCTGGCAGCAGTGTGTTGTATCCATACATCCCTCCCTGCCTCTGTTGGCCCTGGTAGTGCTGGCAGCAGTGTGTTGCATCACAGTATCACAGTATCACCAAGGTTGGAAGAGACCTCATAGATCATCAAGTCCAACCCTTTACCACAGAGCTCAAGGCTAGACCATGGCACCAAGTGCCACGTCCAATCCTGCCTTGAACAGCTCCAGGGATGGCGACTCCACCACCTCCCCAGGCAGCCCATTCCAGTAGCCAATCACTCTCTCAGTGAAGAACTTTCTCCTCACCTCCATACATCCCTCTCTGCCTCTGCTGGCCCTGGTAGTGCTGGCAGCAGTGTGTTGCATCCATACATCCCTCCCTGCCTCTGCTGGCCCTGGTAGTGCTGGCAGCAGTGTGTTGTATCCATACATCCCTCCCTGTCTCTGCTGGCCCTGGTAGTGCTGGCAGCAGTGTGTTGTATCCATACATCCCTCCCTGCCTCTGCTGGCCCTGGTAGTGCTGGCAGCAGTGTGTTGCATCCATACATCCCTCCCTGCCTCTGCTGGCCCTGGTAGTGCTGGCAGCAGTGTGTTGTATCCATACATCCCTCCCTGTCTCTGCTGGCCCTGGTAGTGCTGGCAGCAGTGTGTTGTATCCATACATCCCTCCCTGCCTCTGCTGGCCCTGGTAGTGCTGGCAGCAGTGTGTTGTATCCATACATCCCTCCCTGTCTCTGCTGGCCCTGGTAGTGCTGGCAGCAGTGTGTTGCATCCATACATCCCTCCCTGTCTCTGCTGGCCCTGGTAGTGCTGGCAGCAGTGTGTTGCATCCATACATCCCTCCCTGCCTCTGCTGGTCCTGGTAGTGCTGGCAGCAGTGTGTTGCAGTCATACATCCCTCCCTGCCTCTGCTGGTCCTGGTAGTGCTGGCAGCAGTGTGTTGCAGTCATACATCCCTCCCTGCCTCTGCTGGTCCTGGTAGTGCTGGCAGCAGTGTGTTGCATCCATACATCCCTCTCTGCCTCTGCTGGCAGAGGTGACCAAGAACGAAGAAAGAACTTGAAGTTTCCCTTTCTAATCTGTTTGCATGGAAGTGCCAGCCTTCCTGCAGCTCAGATACTTAGGCATCATAGCTATGCTTGGCAGCATTGCCAGAAAAACTGCTGTGTCCCCTCTTGGTGGCAGGGAAAATGTCCCAAAAGAGAGGATGCTCCACAAAGGAGCAGCAGAACTCAAAGCCTGTAAAAGAAAGTTTGTTTATCTTGTTTGCAAAAGCCACATTGAAACATCTGAGACTACTTCTGGTGTCCAGAACTCAACCTCAAGCCAGGACATGTAATTAATGTTGCAATTCTGCCTTACATAACTGTGTCTGGCACACAGCCACTCGCTTGGCCAATGCTATGGACAGCCCTGCCAGCACAGGCCACAGCAAAGCCTGCGAGCGAGCAGCAACTGTGTCAGACCCACTGGCTACAGGCAGCCTCACATACTCAGCAAGGACTCCAGGGAATTTGGGATCAGGAGCATGTGGGAAATATGTGCTCACGTCTACAAGCCAACTCTATGGAGGCACAGCCATTTCTAACTGGATGTGTCCACCAGGGACCAGGAGAACGGCTTGAACTCCCCCCAAACCACAGGAAGGTTTCAAGGAAGATGCAAGCAGAGGAAAGACTTGGAAATATTAGAAGCTTCCCTGGAGAAGAGATGGAGAATTTCAGCTTAAGTCTGGTTGTAAGAAATTGAAGAGAAAGTAGAGAAGGCTCCCAGTCAAACAGTGACCTCAATTAACCCATTCCAGATGTGACAGACCATGGAGCTACCCAATAGTTCATGCTACATTTAACTCATGCAGAGGTAACAGCTAAGCCACCAGACACTGTCAATTGACATCCCCTTCCTTAGAATCACAGAATCAACCAGGATGGAAGAGATCTCCGACACCATCCAGTCCAACCTAGCACCCAGCCCTAGACAATCAACCAGACCATGGCACTAAGTGCCTCAGCCAGACTTTGCTTCAACACCTCCAGGGACAACAACTCCACCACCTCCCTGGGCAGCCCATTCCAATGCCAATCACTCTCTCTGGGAAGAACTTCCTCCTAACATCCAGACTCTGCTTCCCCCACCACCTTATTCTGTTGCTGGTCACCTGGCAGCAGAGCCCAACCCCACCTGGCTACAGCCTCCCTTCAGGCAGTTGTAGACAGCAATGAGGTCTGCCCTGAGCCTCCTCTTCTGCAGGCTGCACACCCCCAGCTCCCTCAGCCTCTTCTCACAGGGCTGTGCTCCAGGCCCCTCACCAGCTTCCTTGCCCTTCTCTGGACATGTTCCAGCATCTCTCTTGAATTGAGGAGCTGTCCTGGAGTCCTGTACCCCTAAATTCCTCTCCTGCCATGATGTCAGGGGAGAGGGAAAGCTGCCTGGTTCCCCCTCCTCGCCTGCCCTGCGGGCATGAAGGGGGTGAGCAAAGGGGTCCTGCCCACACGAGGAGTGCCCTGTGCAGTGCCCGCGCTGGGATCTGGCCGGCATTGGCTGTGCCTTTTCACGCCTAAGGTGTGGTAACTCTGCCCTTTGTCTAGCGAGGGTATAAATATTGGGGTCTTCCCGCCTTTGGGGGCTCCCACCTTGGAGTTCATCCCTGCCTGAACCTTCATGCCTGCCTGATACTTCTCCCCCCCCGGCTCCCCTAAGCTGCATACAGAAAGCTTCAAAGAACAGCTTCCCCACTGACACCTTCGTGAGAGCTTAACAACTCTTAACCATCCACCCGCGACTGCTGAAAAGGGAACGACAGAGGCAGACCCGAGCAAGGAAGCCTGATCCTGAGTTATTTTGGCTCAACTTTATCAGTAAGAAAACTGCTATTAATTAATAGCTAAAGCCTTTTCCAACCTCTGACTTCCACAACAGTCAGATTATTGATGGTATCCCTGTGGATAATTCTCACGCAACTCAATCTGCTAATTAAACTAAACTAATCTTTGTATAGATAGTTTTGGGGGCAGGTTTTTGGGAAAATAAAATAATTATTTCTGTATAAAATTCCCGACTCAGCCACACTAGCCTGGAGAAGAGGAGGCTCAGGGGTGACCTCATTGCTGTCTACAACTACCTGAGGGGTGGTTGTGGCCAGGAGGAGGTTGCTCTCTTCTCTCAGGTGGCCAGCACCAGAACAAGAGGACACAGCCTCAGGCTGCACCAGGGGAGATTTAGGCTGGAGGTGAGGAGAAAGTTCTTCACTGAGAGAGTCATTGGACACTGGAATGGGCTGCCCGGGGAGGTGGTGGAGTCGCCGTCTCTGGGGCACTTCAAGGCAGGGTTGGACGTGGCACTTGGTGCCATGGTCTAGCCTTGAGCTCTGTGGTAAAGGGTTGGACTTGATGATCTGTGAGGTCTCTTCCAACCCTAATGATACTGTGATACTGTGATACATTAACTCCTGCCTCCACAACAGGAGCCCAGAACTGGACACAGCACTCAAGGTGTGGCCTGAGCAGTGCTGAGTACAGGGGCAGAATAACCTCCCTTGTCCTGCTGGCCACACTGTTCCTTAGCCAGGCCAGGATGCCATTGGCTCTCTTGGCCACCTGGGCACACTGCTGGCTCATCTTCAGCTACTCTCTACCAGCACCCCCAGGTCCCTTTCTTCCTGGCTTCTCTCAGCCACTCTGTCCCCAGCCTGCAGCGCTGCTTGGGGTTGTTGTGGCCAAAGCTTGCTGTATCTCAAGTAGCACAAAGGAGATGAAGAGCTTTAACCCTTCCACAGGGGCAGTCCCTGCCCCCAGAGAGACCCCAGTGAGTAGCACTCCTCCTCCATGCTCCTGGCAGTGTTACGCTCTGACCTTCATGGTGGGTGGGCTGCCTCCTTGGGAGCTTGGCCAGCTGGCATGAGTCACAGAAGCTTCTTGGCTTTCTCATTTATCAAGGCTGGGCAGAGAAGCAAGAAGCAGGAGTCAGCTGCCAAGATCTTTGCTCTCTTCTATGCTCAGCAGAGGCTGAAGGCAGAAAATCTGCTGCTAAGTTGCTGCTTCAGCAACAGGTTTCAAAGTAGCGATATGAGAAGCAGTGAACTGGGGGAGCTCCAGCTGGGAAGGATGGCTACAGAAAGAGGAGGGAAAACTTCAGAGAAGGTAACTGCAATGGCAAAGGTTACTTCAACTTGCTAAGGTTGTGTTGAAATCCCCAAACCACATACAGGTATACAATTCCTCAACTTAGGGTCAAGAGAGAGTGAAACACAGAAACACAAAGCCCACGAGTCCAGCTTTTAGTCACAAGTCACCAAGGACACAGGACCTTGCTTCGTTTCCATCCTCAGGTAAAATGTCAAAAGGAACGTCACCAGGCCCAGAGGGGAGAGGAGAAAACCCGAAGCCTGCACATTAAATGTCACACACCAGAGCCTGCACTCTAATACCAGTGCCACTGCACACTGAAACATGCTGCAGCCTCACTGCAGCAGCACATGGGAGCAAGTCCACCAGGAGCATGAAGGGATCATCTCCCACTGCTCCTTTTGACACACAGGTTTTCACATGAAAGAATCCTCCCCTGCTACCTCCCACTACTAACCCTGCTTTTCCCAAATTTCTCACCTCCATCCCCTCCTCCAGCACACACACATGCTCCTCCCCATCCCCATCCCCTCCTCCAGCACACACACATGTCCCTCCCCATCCCCATCCCCTCCTCCAGCACACACACATGCTCGTCCCCATCCCCATCCCCTCCTCCAGCACACACACATGCTCCTCCCCAACCCCATCCCCTCCTCCAGCACACACACATGCTCCTCCCCAGCCCCATCCCCTCCTCCAGCACACACACATGTCCCTCCCCATCCCCATCCCCTCCTCCAGCACACACACATGCTCCTCTCCAGCCCCATCCCCTCCTCCAGCACACACACATGTCCCTCCCCATCCCCATCCCCTCCTCCAGCACACACACATGTTCCTCCCCAGCCCCATCCCCTCCTCCAGCACACACACATGTTCCTCCCCAGCCCCATCCCCTCCTCCAGCACACACACATGCTCCTCCCCATCCCCATCCCCTCCTCCAGCACACACACATGTTCCTCCCCAGCCCCATCCCCTCCTCCAGCACACACACATGCTCCTCCCCAGCCCCATCCCCTCCTCCAGCACACACAGATGCTCCTCCCCAGCCCCATCCCCTCCTCCAGCACACACACATGTTCCTCCCCAGCCCCATCCCCTCCTCCAGCACACACACATGTTCCTCCCCAACCCCCATCCCCTCCTCCAGCACACACACATGTTCCTCCCCAGCCCCCATCCCCTCCTCCAGCACACACACATGTTCCTCCCCAGCCCCATCCCCTCCTCCAGCACACACACATGCTCCTCCCCAGCCCCATCCCCTCCTCCAGCACACACACATGTTCCTCCCCAGCCCCATCCCCTCCTCCAGCACACACACATGCTCCTCCCCAGCCCCATCCCCTCCTCCAGCACACACACATGCTCCTCCCCAGCCCCCATCCCCTCCTCCAGCACACACACATGTTCCTCCCCAGCCCCATCCCCTCCTCCAGCACACACACATGTTCCTCCCCAGCCCCCATCCCCAAAACGGAGCAGATCATAAGTGGTTCAGATGCAAACATTCACATCGTTACTGGGTGGACTTTGCTGCAGCAGTATACCTGGATTGGAGCTTTAGCCTCTCCTGGCTGGAAGTCATTTTCCTGACTGAGGAGCACTTTCCTACTGTGCTGCTGAGAAACTGGTGAAAGCAGGTCTAGAGATTATTAACAACTCCTGCTTGGGAAACTTCAGCTGATTCCAAAGAGATCAGCTCAGAGCATGGAAGATCTCTGTGGCTTTGAATACATCACACCTGGTACATGGTTGAGACTTGAAGGCTTGCTCCCAAGTGCATTGCTGTTAGCTGGAATACTTCCATCTGCTTTAGTGCAAAAATAAGTGGGTAATACAATTTGGAGACTAAATTGTGCCTTTAGGCACAGCCTCATAAAAAGGGGAGGTTCCTGATCCTATTAACAGCAAAGGTGTTATGACTCAGAGGCCAAATGATGAGCAATGCTTTCCCCTTGCTCCATAGGAATAGGCTTCACAGTCTGCAGCCTGGCCTGTACCAGCAGCTAACTACAAGCCCCAGCACCAGCTCTGCTGGCGTGCAGAGGGCAGAGGCAAAGCTGAGCCTGACACCCTGCCCAGGGTACCACTGGCAGAAGAAGGGATTTTCTCCCATGGAAATTCTGAACTGCAAGCCAGACAACTACTACTGCAGTGCTGCCATGTAACAGTTGAGATTTGCTACTCTAACTTCCAGTTTAGATCTGTATCACCACAGGCAGCTGATGACTGAACTAGACTCTAAAGGTTCTACAATGGTGCACCACTGGTGTTGAAAGTCAGTGGGTGACTTTACAAATCTGTTTGCTATGTGCAGAGCACACACATGCTTACTGGTGTAAAGAATACACAGTATCACAGTATTATCAGGGTTGGAAGAGACCTCACAGATCATCAAGTCCAACCCTTTACCACAGAGCTCAAGGCCAGACCATGGCACCAAGTGCCACGTCCAATCTTGCCTTGAACAGCTCCAGGGACGGCGACTCCACCACCTCCCCGGGCAGCCCATTCCAGTGTCCAATGACTCTCTCAGGGAAGAACTTTCTCCTCACCTCCAGCCTAAATCTCCCCTGGCGCAGCCTGAGGCTGTGTCCTCTTGTTCTGGTGCTGGCCACCTGAGAGAAGAGAGCAACCTCCTCCTGGCCACAACCACCCCTCAGGTAGCTGTAGACAGCAATAAGGTCTCCCCTGAGCCTCCTCTTCTCCAGGCTAACCAATCCCAGCTCCCTCAGCCTCTCCTCGTAGGGCTGTGCTCAAGGCCTCTCCCCAGCCTCATCGCCCTTCTCTGGACACGCTCAAGCATCTCAATGTCCTTCCTAAACTGGGGGGCCCAGAACTGAACACAGCACTCAAGGTGAGGTCTAACCAGTGCAGAGTACAGGGGCAGAATGACCTCCCTGCTCCTGCTGACCACACCATTCCTGATGCAGGCCAGGATGCCACTGGCTCTCTTGGCCACCTGGGCACACTGCTGGCTCATGTTCAGGTGGGTATCAATCAGCACCCCCAGATCCCTCTCTGTCTGGCTGCTCTCCAGCCACTCCGACCCCAGCCTGTATCTCTGCATGGGGTTGCTGTGGCCAAAGTGCAGCACCCTGCACTTGGAGCTATTGAACCCCATCCAATTGGACTCTGCCCATCTGTCCAGGCGGTCAAGGTCCTGCTGCAGAGCCCTTCTGCCCTCCAACCCAGCCACATCTGCCCCCAGCTTGGTGTCATCTGCAAACTTGCTGATGACTGACTCCATGCCCTCATCCAGATCATCTATGAAGATGTTAAAGAGGATGGGGCCCAGCACAGATCCCTGAGGGACACCACTAGTGACAGCTGCCAGCTGGATGTGGCACCATTCACCACCACTCTCTGGGTCCGGCCCTCCAGCCAGTTCCTAACCCAGCACAGAGTGTTGCCATCCAAGCCATGGGCTGACAGCTTAGCCAGCAGTTTGCTGTGGGGGACAGTGTCAAAGGCCTTGCTGAAGTCCAGATAGAGCACATCCACAGGCCTCCCCACATCCACCAAGCGGGTACCTGATCATAGAAGGAGATCAGGTTAGAAAGGCAGGATCTGCCCTTCCCAAACCCATGCTGGCTGGACCTGAGCTCTTTGCCATCCCTCAGGTGCGCTCTTATCACCCCCAAGAGAACCTGCTCCATCAGTTTCCCTGACACTGAGGTCAGGCTGACAGGTCTGTAGTTCCCAGGTTCCTCCATCCGACCCTTCTTGTGGATGGGGACCACATTGGCCATTTTCCAGTCTCCTGGGACCTCTCCAGTGAGCCAGGACTGCTGGAAAATGATGGAGAGCAGCTTGGCCAGCTCAGCTGCCAGCTCTCTCAGCACCCTGGGATGGATCCCATCTGGTCCCATGGACTTGTGGGTGTCCAGGTGGCTCAGCAGGTCCTGAACTAATACAATTTACACGTCATTGACCAGGGTAATATCAGGTGCTTATCTTGGCACAGCTAAAAGAATCATAGAATCAACCAGGTTGGAAGAGACCTCCAACATCATCCAGTCCAACCTAGCACTCAGTCTTATCCAGTCAACTAGACCATGGCACTAAGTGCCTCATCCAGGCTTTGCTTCAACACCTCCAGGGACGGTGCCTCCACCTCCTCCCTGGGCAGCCCATTGCAATGCCAATCACTCTCTCTGCCAACAGCTTCCTCCTAACATCCAGCCTAGACCTCCCCTGCCACAGCTTGAGACTGTGTCCCCTTGTTCTGTTGCTGGTTGCCTGGCAGAAGAGATCAACCCCACCTGGCTACAGCCTCCCTTCAGGCAGTTGTAGACAGCAATGACCTCTGCCCTGAGCCTCCTCTTCTGCAGGCTGCACAGCCCCAGCTCCCTCAGCCTCTCCTCATAGGGTTTGTGTTCCAGAATAAGTCAAATTCTCTCTGGATAGCCTTGGCAGTTGCTTCAGGCCAAGTATATCAACAATACTGATTTATTATGTCTCCATATAGTAGTTTCAACTCACTGCAACAAGTGATGGGTCAAGAAATTATCCATTTCAGCAAGTCAGAAGGAGCAAATGCAACAGCATTTCGTTGGCATAATCTTTGTTTCAAAAAACATGTACAAAACATTTATTTAGGCTGACAGGGACCTTTTTCCTCAGCTATATATATATATATTTATCAGCCCCTAACACTAACTCAGAGATCATATTCTCTGACATTACTGCTGAAAGCTTCTGCAGATCACAAAATGGTAGGGGGTTGGAACAGACCCCAGGAGATCGTCTAGTCCAGCCCCTCAAAGGACAAGCAGTTTGAATAACCTTGTTGCAAGCAAAGCTCCCAGTAGTCTCTTGTGCCACCTGTGCTCCTGACATAGATACTTCCAGAAACCAAAATCCAGCTTTGCTTAGAGAACCTAGATAGGTGCTGTGAAAAAGAAAGGTTGTATGACATCAGGTTAGGAGCAGATGTGGATTTGTTGGAGGGTAGGAGAGCCCTGCAGAGGGACCTGGACAGGCTGGATGGGTGGGCAGAGGCCAATGGGATGAGATTGAACAAGGCCAAGTGCAGGGTTCTGCACTTTGGCCACAACAACCCCAAGCAGCACTACAGGCTGGGGACTGAGTGCCTGGAGAGCGGCCAGGAGGAAAGGGACCTGAGGGTACTGATAGAGAGTAGCTAAATATGAGCCAGCAGTGTGCCCAGGTGGGCAGCAGAGCCAATGGCATCCTGGGCTGGATCAGGAACAGTGTGGCCAGTAGGACAAGGGAGGCTATTCTTCCCCTGTACTCAGCACTGGTCAGGCCACACCTTGAGTGCTGTGTCCAGTTCTGGGCTCCTCAATTCAAGAGAGATGTTGAGGTGCTGGAAGGTGTCCAGAGAAGGGCGATGAAGCTGGTGAGGGGCCTGGAGCACAGCTCTGTGAGGAGAGGCTGAGGGAGCTGGGGGTGTGCAGCCTGCAGAAGAGGAGGCTCAGGGTGGACCTCATTGCTGTCTACAACTACCTGAAGGGAGGCTGTAGCCAGGTGGGGTTGGTCTCTTCGCCAGGCAAGCAGCAAGAGAACAAGGGGACACAGTCTCAAGTTGTGTTGGGGGAGGTCTGGGCTGGATGTTAGGAAGAAGTTGTTGCTAGAGAGAGTGATTGGCATTGGAATGGGCTGCCCAGGGAGGTCATAAAAATCAGACAGGTTGGAAAAGACCTCCAAGATCATCCAGTCCAACCTAGCACCCAGCCCTAGACAATCAACTAGACCATGGCACTAAGTGCCTCAGCCAGGCTTTGCTTCAACACCTCCAGGAAGAGCGACTCCACCACCTCCTTGGGCAGGCCATTCCAATGGCAAACCCTTCTCTCTGTAAAGAACTTTCTTCTAACATGCAGCTTCTTTTAGAAGGAAAGTTTCTTAGCTTTACAAGTCCTAACCTAAATGCTTCAGGATTTGAAGCTTGAGCCCAAGAACCTGGCTGTGATGACTGCACATAGCTATTTCTTAAATTGCATCTGCATGATTTTAGTTATGAAATGCCTTCTTAAGGATGTATTAGTTATGAAAAGCATGATGGAACAGAAGCCATGTCAATCACTTATCTCCTCCATGGACATGAATGAGCAATACTGCTTATTTTTATTGCACCTGTACCAGAATTCTCAACACCCAGGTCGCCTTTCAATCATTTGGTAAAGGGGAGTTTGTGCCTGTGAGAATGTGTAGTACACAAGTTATGACATGCAAATGTAACTACTAACATCAAAGGAGAAGAAGAGTGAAAGTAAAGTAGGCAGAGGTTATCCAGCCTTGGGGCAGGTGGATGAAGTAGGCAAAGTCTTGAGGCCCCTTTGAGCTCTGGGTTTTAATGGTTTATACAAACTCAGTATGTGCAAGGTTTGCAGGTTTCAAATCAATCCCTTTAAATACCATAAAGCAAAAGTAGACACTATCAGAGCCAGTAACTTCTGTAAGCTATTCAGTAGTCCTTAGTCATGTGGAAAGTTGCATTCAAGTTCACAGACTATATACAGTGGAGTCAATGGGGCACAGAGATCTGATATGTGGCTCTCAAAACAGGGACTGCTCTTCGTAAGCATAACTGTAAATCAGGACTAAACTGTCCTGCACAATGACTGATTAAACATGACATGGAAACCTGAGAGGCTGGGGCTTTTTTTTTTCCCTCTGCACTTTCCATTTGACCAAGTGCAGAGAAACAACACTTTAAACACTGCATGCCAGAGGCTGTAAAAGAGCCCAGCTTGCAAGCACGCAGCAACCACATCTGAGTGGAAAACAATGTGGAAGATGTGCTGTCTAGAAGCACAAATCAGTCTACACGAGCTGTTGACTGTCAGATAAGATATCCACAGACATTACTACACTCCTGACCCTAAGACACATTCATTTATATCATTTAAAGCTGAATGAAGCATTCCCAGAGACTCCAGCATGAAAATTCCTTCTCTGCACTGAGCAGTTGCAGGGACAAGGCTATTGGTATGCTATTCAGTGCCAATTTGAAGCTTTTAGCTGATTTGCTTCACTCATTCACCATAAAAATCAGCTTATATTTAATTCTTTTCATTGCTTTCATAACATACAACATCCTTCATTTCATGCTGCTTAAATCTACTCTTCTCTTTAGAGGCCCAGTCACAGAAAGCACCAATTCTAGGAGCAATCCTGAACTGATCCTAAAGCAGTAGGGACCAGATTCTACAGTTGTAAGTGATCCACAGACTTGAGACTCACCCCCATTCTGGCACTATGCTATACAACTGCCTGAAGGGAGGCTGTAGCCAGGTGGGGTTGGTCTCTTCTCCCAGGCAACCAGCAACAGAACAAGGGGACACAGTCTCAAGTTGTGGTGGGGGAAGTCTGGGCTGGATGTTAGGAGGAAGTTGTTGCTAGAGAGAGTGATTGGCATTGGAATGGGCTGCCCAGGGAGGTGGTGGAGTTGCTGTCCCTGGAGGTGTTGAAGCAAAGCCTGGCTGAGGCACTTAGTGCCATGGTCTGGTTGATTGACTAGGGCTGGGTGCTAGGTTGGACTGGATGATCTTGAGGTCTCTTCCAACCTCAGTTACTCTATGATTCAGTGGCTGAGATGTTTCCCATCCCTTCCTCTTGGGTGCTGTGTGTCTCTACCTGCATGCAGCCAAATGGGGGTGGGGAAGAAGGCATCAAATGCAGCAAAGTCTACCTGCAGATGCATCTATTGCAGCACACTCAAGCAAAAGCTTTAAAAAAAACCCAAACTTAAGAACACTCCATTAAACAGAAGATTTCTCTTCATTTGCTAATGCAAAGGGTTACCTGGGGGAGTGGTCTTGACCCTGACCCCAGGTCCTCCTGAGTCCACTTTGGGAGTGAGTCTGACCCTTACTCCAGGTGTAGTGCTTAGCCCACTCCCACTTGTTGTCCAGCCCCCTATAAAAACAGAGGAACTCCCTGTTTCCTTCCCTCTTGCCCTGCCTCCCTGCCTGCCAGCATCACCTTCCTCTCTCCTGCTGCTCTTTGTTTTACCGCATGGCCATCAGCGCACGAGGTGAAAAACCCATTGCCATCAATCTGCTTATATATATATATATATATATTTGGTATCCTGTTTTCCCTTCCCTATACCTTCTTTGTAACTCCCCTACCTCAAACACTTCATTATATTTATTTTTTTTTTTTTGGTATATTTTTGTATCCTGTTTTCCCTTCCCTATACCTTCTTTGTAACTCCCCTACCTCAAATACTTCATTATATTTATATACAATATCTACTTTTTGTATGTTTTGTGTCCTGCTTTCCCTTCTCTATACCTTCTTTGTAACTCTCCTACCTCAAATACTTCATTATGTTTATATTTATTATATTTTTATACATATATTTATATATAATATCTATTTTTTTATATATTTTGTATCTTGTTTTCCCTTCCCTATATATTCTTTGTAACTCCCCTACCTCAAATACTTTATTATATTTAGATATGTACTTATATATAATATCTATTTTTGGTATGTTTTGTATCTTGTTTTCCCTTCCCTATATATTCTTTGTAACTCCCCTACCTCAAATACTTTATTATATTCATATTTATTATATTTAGATATATATATTTATGTATGTTGTGTCTTGTATTCCCTTCCTTATACCTTCTTTGTAACTCCCCTATCTCAAATACTTTATTATATTTAGATATGTACTTATATATAATATTTATTTTTGGTATGTTTTGTATCTTGTTTTCCCTTCCCTAAACCTTTTTTGTAACTCCCCTCAAATACTTAATTATATTTATTATATTTAGATATAGAATACATATTTTGTATCCTGTTTTCCCCTCCCTATATCTTCCTTGCATCTCCCCTACCTCAAACACTTTATTATATGTAGATATATAATACATATTTTGTGTATGTTTGGTATCCTGTTTTCCCTTCCCTATACCTTCTTTGTAACTCCCCTATCTCAAATACTTTATTATATTCATATATATATTTATATATGTTGTATCTTGTATTCCCTTCCTTATACCTTCTTTGTAACTCCCCTATCTCAAATACTTTATTATATTCATATATATATTTATATATGTTGTATCTTGTATTCCCTTCCCTATACTTTCTTTGTAACTCCCCTACCTCAAATACTTTATTATATTTAGATATATACTTATATATAATATCTATTTTTGGTATGTTTTGTATCTTGTTTTCCCTTCCCTATACCTTCTTTGTAACTCCCCTATCTCAAATACTTTATTATATTCATATATATATTTATATATGTTGTATCTTGTATTCCCTTCCCTATACCTTCTTTGTAACTCCCCTATCTCAAATACTTCATTATATTTATTATATTTATATATATATTTATATATAATATCTATTTTTGGTACGTTTTGTATCCTGTTTTCCCTTCCCTGTACTTTCTTTGTAACTCCCCTACCTCAAAAACTTTATTATATTTAGATATATACTTATATATAATATCTATTTTTGGTATGTTTTGTATCTTGTTTTCCCTTCCCTATACCTTCTTTGTAACTCCCCTATCTCAAATACTTTATCATATTAATATTTATTATATTAACATGTATTATACTTATATATAATATGTATATTTTACATATATTTATATGCAGAGGGACCTGGCCAGGCTGGATGGGTGGGCAGAGGCCAATGGGATGAGATTGAACAAGGCCAAGTGCAAGGTTCTGCACTTTGGCCACAACAACCCCAAGCAGCACTACAGGCTCGGGACAGAGTGGCTGAGAGCAGCCAGGAGGAAAGGGACCTGGGGGTACTGATAGACAGTAAGCTGAAGATGAGCCAGCAGTGTGCCCAGGTGGGCAGCAGAGCCAATGGCATCCTGGCCTGCATCAGGAGCAGTGTGGCCAGCAGGACAAGGGAGGTTATTCTGCCCCTGTACTCAGCACTGGTCAGGCCACACCTTGAGTGCTGTGTCCAGTTCTGTGCTCCTCAATTCAAGAGAGATGTTGAGGTGCTGGAAGGTGTCCAGAGAAGGGCAACAAGGCTGGTGAGGGGCCTGGAGCACAAACCCTATGAGGAGAGGTTGAGGGAGCTGGGGGTGTGCAGCCTGGAGGAGAGGAGGCTCAGGGGGGATCTTGTTACTGTCTACAACTACCTGAAGGGACATTGTAGCCAGGTGGGGGGTGGCCTCTTCTCCCAGGTAACCAGCAATAGAACAAGGGGACACAGTCTCAAGTTGTGCCGGGGTAGGTATAGGCTGGATGTTAGGAAGAAGTTCTTCACAGAGAGAGTGATTGGCATTGGAATGGGCTGCCCAGGGAGGTGGTGGAGGCACCGTCCCTGGGGGTCTTCAAGAGGAGACTGGATGAGGCACTTAGTGCCATGGTCTGGTTGACTGGCTAGGGCTGGGTGCTAGGTTGGACTGGATGATCTTGGAGGTCTCTTCCAACCTGGTTGATTCTATGATTCTAACTTCCAAATCAAAGTGACATTATTTATTTGGGTGTGCTTTACCTTTTCCTCTCTACATCTAATTCCTTTTCTTTGCAAAAAGGGGGTAGGGGAAGAGGGAAAGGCATCCTGTAAGTTGTTATTGGTTCTATTAACTATATGTGAGTCTCTGGGAATTTAAAGTAGAACCAAGACAGCTAAGAAAACAAAGCCATACAAAGCTAAGGTAACCAATGGTAATTCCCTGCACGCAGGCATCCCCTCAGCCAACCACTTTGCCTTGCATGGCACTGCTGGTGTCAGTCACAGATCCAGATCAACTGCTAATTTACCTCCCTGGGGAAAGCCCCTTGACTTCAAGGGAAACAAGATCTGGCTCCATATGTGAAAAATGGCATGAGATGAGAATAAACAGAATCTCCCCACAAAAGAAATCCCCCAAACAACAAAACAAAAGAGAAAGAAGGTGAAGGATCCCCTGTCTGCAATGTCTTGACCCGTGGAAAAAGCAAACAGCCCACTGATAAGAGCTGGTCTGATAAGAGTGGCTGTATGTAATTAGCAAAGGCATTCAGCTTCTGTTCTCAGCATGTATTTTTTAATTGATTTTGCTGAAAGAAACTTTAGTGTGGGTTCAATTAATAAGAGCCTTTCCAGCAAAGCCAGTCCCCATAAAAGGCTTATGTAAACCTGCCTTCAAGTGTCATGGGTTCATTGTTTGAACTGGCAGGGAATTAACCTGCTGCAAAAAAACCTCATTCCTTGGAACAGTCAACAGTCAGGAGACACACAGCTGCAGACCTGATGGGTTTCCTGCTCTAAGGAAAGGTGAGGATTTCAGAGACCTAACCAGTATCCATCATAGAATCAACCAGGTTGGAAGAGACCTCCAAGATCATCCAGGCCAACCTAGCACCCAGCCCTAGCCAGTCAACTACACCATGGTACTAAGTGCCTCATCCAGTCTTTTCTTGAAGACCTCCAGGTACGGTGCCTCCACCACCATCCTGGGCAGCCCATTCCAATGCCAATCACTCTCTCTTTGAAGATCTTCCTCCTAACATCCTGCCTATACTTTCCCTGGCACAACTTGAGACTGTGTCCCCTTGTTCTGTTGCTGGTTGCCTGGCAGAAGAGGCCACCCACCACCTGGCTAAAACGTCCCTTCAGGTAGTCCTGTCAGATCTGAGAGGAGACTGAGCTTTTGTCCATCATAAAGATCACTACACACCAGAAGGAGATGCTTTCAGGTAACACACAGGGAAGTAAACGTTTCCTCTTAACATGCCTAGCTAATTTCCCCCAGAGCTGCTGTTCAGCCCAAAGGCAACACTTCATTCTGATCTGGATAATTGTATTACTACCTTTTGCCTTCCCATTAAGTGCAATGAAGTCACAAGACCTGCTTAAGGGTGGCTGGTGCTACATCAGAGCAGGGGGACTCTGTGCAAACTATCTCACATTTGGAGGCATGATGGAGGACAAGCAGACCCAAATCATCTCTACAAGGGCCACTTTCATTAGAAATACCAACACAGGCACAAAGGCAGTAAAATAAGCTAACTAGCATGAGCTCTCAGGATAGAATCATAGAATCAACCAGGTTGGAACAGACCTTCAACATCATCCAGTCCAATCCAATCAACTAGACCATGGCACTAAGTGCCTCAGCCAGGCTTTGCTTCAACACCTCCAGGGACAGCAACTCCACCACCTCCCTGGGCAGCCCATTCCAGTGCCAATCACTCTCTCTGACAACAACTTCCTCCTAACATCCAGTCTAGACCTCCCCCACCACAACTTGAGACTGTGTCCCCTTGTTCTGTTGCTGTTTGCCTGGCAGAAGAGACCAACTTCCACCTGGCCTCCACTTGGACAAGGACCCACTGACAGCCACTCTTTGTGTGTGGCCATCAAGTCAGTTCTTTATCCATCTAGTGGTCCACCAATCAAACCCATGTGTCACCAGCTTGGAGACCAAGCAATCATTTACTATCTCTTTACTTTCTGGAAGAGTATGAATGGACTAGTTTACTTGCATTGAGCAAGCCACCGTGTCATCTCACAATACTCAGATGTGCATGCTGTTTTGGTTTGTTTCTGGCATGCACAAAAGCCCAAATATGTTTCCTCTGCCCTGGGAACTATTGAACTGGAAAGCTGAAGTCAGGAAGAGCTGCCTGAAGAGAAATAGCACATAGAGTCTTTTGATAAAAATCACAAACCAGCCTACCTACAAACAACAGGAACCAGCACACTATTTCTTAGCTTGGAAAAGCCCTTCAAGCTCATCAAGTCCAATCATGAGTTTCACACTGACAAGTCCTTGGCTAAACCAAAGCCCTCAGCACATCTCATCACTATGAATCGCTGTGGTTGGAAAGGACCACCAGGATCAGCCAGTCCAACCTTCCTCCCAGCATCCTTCATCACTAGACCATAGCCTCAAGCACCACATCCACTCTTCTTTTGAACACCTCCAGGCATGGTGACTCCACCACCATCCCAGGCAGCCTGTTCCAGTGCCTGACCACCTGCTCAGTTAAAAACTTCCTCCCATTGGATGCAATTGGAATGGGCTGCCCAGGGAGGTGGTGGAGTCTCCATCCCTGGAGGTGCTCAAGAAAAGACTGGATGAGGCACTTAGTGCCATGGTCTGGTTGACTGGATATGGCTGGGTGCTAGGCTGGAGTGGATGATCTTAGAGGTCTCTTCCAACATGGTTGATTCTATGATTCTATGAAACATCCAACCTAAATCTCCCCTGATGCAACCTGAGGCCATTTCCTCTTGTCCTAGGTGGGAGAAGAGGCCAGCTCCAGCCTCACTACAACCTCCTTTTAGGTAGTTGTAGAGGGCAATAAGGTCCCCTCTCAGCCTCTTCTTGTCCAGACTAAATAGCCTGCCTTTCTGAGGTCAGCTTAAAGAAAGCAGCAGTAGAAGAATACTGCCCTGTGAGCAAAATTTTTATCTCAAACAGCCTTCATTATCACCTTAACCTTTTCCTGGCAACATTTATCATGAGCTGATGCCAAATCTATCCCTGTCCTACTCCTCTGCAGAGAGGGGTGCACAATATACTGTGACTGGCCATGTAGAAAAGCTTTCATGCCTGAATGCATTCTAGTCCTACCCTCTGCATGATGGGATAAGGAATCACACTGTACTTGCTGACATTTTTTCAGGAAGCAGCTATAAATAGGCAGTGCTGAGTAGAGAGCTAAAGCTCAGCTTAGGGCAAAACAGAGATCTTCCCTTGACAAGAGAAGAGAGACACCTCTGCTTTGCAGCATCACAGATTTAAAGCAAAACAAAGCAAACAACCAACCAAAAAACCCCAAACCAATAACAACCATCCCAAAAAAACCCCTCCAAACCCAACAACCACCACCACCAAACCCAAATAACCTTGTGAAACCCAGAGCTCTGCTTTTAAAAACCCCAAATACGTGCATATGCCTTTGTGGGACTTCCACTGGTAGCCAGGGCTTAGTAACAAAGAGCACAACTTCCCTGAAGTGATGAGCAAACTTACTGAAAGTTTCAGTTGCATCATGAAAGCCATCCTGTGAGAGCACAGATCCAGCAAGAAGCCCAGCTTTAATGTTAAACAGGCACATATAACCAAAGTATACCATTCCAGGAGCAACTGTAAAAATACCTCACTATGACTACTTTGAATTCTATGTCTGTGGCCAGAAAAGGAATCAAGGGACACCTGATCTGAGCTGTTAGCAGCACTGTCACCCCAGGCCAAAGTAATGCGTTTCAGCTGCTTCTTTGGCTTTTAGTACTGCCTCTCGATTCTCTCTTGCATTCTAAGGAGAGAAGAGCCAGCTTTTGGCAGCAAATTAAGCTGACATAGAGCTCACTGTGTTAGTAAATGCAGACCCTCTCCCAGACTGCTTAATCTTGAAGGGAATGAGATTCAAAAAGATTCAGCTGAGGGAGCTGGGGGTGTGCAGCCTGGAGAACAGGAAGATCAGGGGTGACCTCATTGCTGTCTACAACTACCTGAAGGGAGGCTGTAGCCAGGTGGGATTGGTCTCTTCTCCCAGGCAAACAGCAACAGAACAAGGGGACACAGTTCCAAGTTGTGCAAGGTGAAGTACAGGCTGGATGTTAGGAGGAAGCTCTTAACAGAGTGATTGGCATTGGAATGGGCTGCCCAGGGAGATGGTGGAGTCATTGTCCCTGGAGGTGTTTAAGCAAAGCTTGGCTGAGGCACTTAGTGCCATGGTCTAGTTGACTGGATAGGGCTGGGTGCTAGGTTGGACTGGATGATCTTAGAGGTCTCTTCCAATCTGGTCTATGATTCTATGAAAATGCAGTATCGTTGTGCTTTAGTCCATGCCAGAAGGAAAACAAATGACCCAGGGTATTCTAGGCCAGCAATTGTCTTACTCCATTGACTGTGGGAATCCAGAAAGAAGAGGCACACTGAACAGCTTGTGGCAAAACACATTCTGGTCAGGCTCTTCCTGTGATCTCTCCCTCCTGCTCCCAAGCTTCCTAAGCATACATTCATATTCTGATCATAAAATCTCCAAACTCTCTCAGCAATTCCTTTCCAAGTGTCTCCTTCCAACCTGAAGACTCTTTCTTGGAACCTGATGTTTGTGATCCAGCAGAAACAACCTCAGCCTAGTACAGCCACAACCAGCAGCTCTCTCCTCTTCCATCTTCCAGAACAGAGTTACCTCAACTAATTTTAAAACCCAAGTCATCTCCTTGCTAATCTGCACTATGCAGCTGAAGCTACCTGACTCCACAACTAAACCAGCCTCCCAGCAAGATCAAAGCCCATGCAGTTGTTCAAGAAGCTTTAAAATGACTCCTCCAGTTTCTACCATGAATTATGGCAGCGCTTTAAAGTGCACCAAAACCCAAAGGCATCGATTACTCCTGCCCTGTCCCAGGCAGCAGGCTGGGGGGGCTGGGGGGGTGGTATGGGGCAGTCTGTAAGCACAGTGGCATTACACTATGCACAGACAGAGTTTTGCTGCTGAATGATTGACAGTAACTCCTGGATGTCACTATTTTAAGGATAATGTCATTTGCGTAATTATCTGGCTGGGTTTCTCTTCAGTGGCTGGCATCATTCACAAGGGAGGCATCAGACTGAAATCCAGTTGTAGAGCTAGAGTCACTGTTCCATGCAGGCAGTCACTCTGCTTTAGAAACTCCACACAGACAGTGTGTATCACTAGTAAATTTCATACTCTCAGGAGTGACCTCATTGCTGTCTACAACTACCTGAAGGGAGGTTGTAGCCAGGTGGGGTTGGTCTCTTCTGCCAGGCAACCAGCAATAGAACAAGGGGACACAGTCTCAAGTTGTGCCAGGGGAAGTATAGGGTGGATGTTAGGAGGAAGTTCTTCACAGAGTGATTGGCATTGGAATGGGCTGCCCAGGGAGGTGGTGGAGCCACCATCCCTGGAGGTGTTGAAGAAAAGCCTGGATGAGACGCTTGGTGCCATGGTCTGGTTGGCTGGATAGGGCTGGGTGCTAGGTTGGACTGGATGATCTTGGAGGTCTCATCCAACCTGCTTGATTCTGTGACCCAGAGAACATCAAAATGACACTCCTCTATTTCACTGTGCCACATATGTCACATGGCATCATATTTAAACATAATTTAGTGTTCTCTGTCCTCACCTGATCATCTGTTTCTTATTGGGGCTTGTGCTAGTTTGAAGCAAGCTGGAATGTTTTGGTAACAGAACTAGATAACAGGCAGTGAAATGAAAACAATTGATGTCAACTTCTCTCACAGTCTCGCTGAGAGCTCTGGGAAGAAGAAGTAAACTTTCTCCATTTTGTTTCTCACTCTTGCTTTTGCCTTAGACCTGGTCACATCTCATTAACCCTGCTCCTACTAACCTTGCTCCCTAACCTCTTGGCTGCACCTCTCTTCTTCCTGAGAACTGGGGTAAGGTTGAGAGGGACCAGGGGGAGGTGTTGGGGTGGTTTGAGAGCCCCTCCTGGGGACTCAGGTTTCTGGGAGGGGAGTTGTGCTTTTGTATTGTTTATCCTTTGTATATTTCTGTATATAATTGTATATAACTGTATATATTGTAAATAGCTGCTTGTAAATTCTGCTAGCTGTAAATAAATTGCTTCATCTATATTCCCAGGGTCCGTCTGAGTTAGCTGGGGCAAATACAAAAGTGTGGGGGGGAGGGTAAGAGCCCAAACCATCACAGGGCTCAAGCTAGGAAGAGAGAGAGAGAGAGAAGTTGTTTTTACTTGGCTTTTCCTACCATCTTACCATCAGATAGAAAAACATCCCCCCCACAGCTCCTATCCCTTTGGCTACTTTAGCTCTCTGCTAGTCTGCGTTTATCTGATACAGGAGGACACATCACTACATGCAGCAGTGCATTGCTGGGTTGAACTATGCAGAGCCCCAAACCAAATGGCACTTGGCCCAACCCACATTCTGAAACGGTACTGACAGAGCCATTGGAAGTGGTCCCACCCTGGATCCAGTTATGGGTCCTAGTTGTACAACTGTAACCAGGATCCAGTTACAGGTCCCAGCTGTACACCTGTAACCTGAACCCAGTTATAGGTCCCAGCTGTGCAACTGTAAGCAAGCAGCAAAAAGAGACTTGATGTTAACCTTTGCAGTACTGGCATGTCTTACGTGGGACTGAGCAGGGCTACAGCAAACATGCATGCTTTGTTGCTGGAACCCAGATATTCCAGAGAGAAAAACTGAGTGTTCCTCCTTCCTCTCCACTGCTCTGGGCAAGAGGATGCCAGAAGCGGTCTGCAAAGCACATCAGAAAGAAAACTTTCTTTAGCAGAAGATTTTCTGAGTGCTGACATCTCTCTGCTCCAGCTGTCCTGTTCCACCCAGAAGAGGTCTTGCTCTGCCCCTGAGTGTATGTGGGAGGATGCTGGTCAAACCAGCATCTTGGAAAGTGAGGCAAAGCACTGCTTGTTCCATGCTGGCTGGTCTATGCCTTGCTGCTTGAGACAATACGTGAACACTTTGGTAGTACAGAAGGGAAGAAGATATAAGCAAATTTCTCCCAAGTCCAGAAGAATAACAAAGAAAAGGAGTTACGTATGGGAAACAGCTTCCTGAGAACAGCCTTGAGACCTGGGAGTGGAGGCTGACGCAGGGAAGCAACGATCCTGTAAACACAAAGATGCCAAAAATGGACAGGAAGGAAAACCTCCTGCTGTAGATTCATGGCAGGAATGAAAAACTCTTTCGGTGGCTGAGCTGAGTGGCACTGTATAGGTACATCAAACAGCTATGGTTTAGACACAGGCCTGCACTAACACAGGGAAACAAAGGGGCTTGGGTGTAAGCAGCACATTAGGCTTTAAATAACAAGGCACAGAGCCGGGCAAAAGCAGCAGCTCCTTACATTTACCTCACAAAAAAAGGTTTCACTTAATGCCTTTCCCTTTGTCATCACTTTGATATGTGCTCTCCAGCAGTAGGTCCTGCCCAGGGCAGCACAGTGGAGGCTTGCCTCAGTCAGCAGTTAATGCAGCGCAGACAAGGGGCAGCTGTGGGGCTGACCACAGGAACTGACACCAGCCACATGAACTGACACCAACACAGAGTCTAGCCCCTGGATCTCGGAAGGAAAGCCTGGTTTCCTGTGTGCTTACACACACATTACAGGAACCATCCCTGCAGTCAATACTGCAGACTGGTATTTCATTCCTTCCTGGAAGCTGCTGCACCTTGGACAACATGTATGGGGAAACTGGAGGTTATCCCAGCTGACAGCTTGCTTCTGATGGGCACAAAAAGACAGTTCTATATTTCATCCTTCCTGGAAGCTGCTGCACCTTGGACAACATGTATGGGGAAACTGGAGGTTACCCCAGCTGACAGCTTGCTCCTGGTGGGCACCAAAAGACAGTTATCACAGAATCAGCCAGGTTGGAAGAGATCTCCAACATCATCCAGTTCAACCAGCACGCAGCCCGAGCTGACTGGATAGGGCTGGGTGCTAGGTTGGACTGGATGATCTTGGAGGTCTCTTCCAACCTGGTTGGTCCTATGATCTAGACCACGGCACTAAGTGTCTCAGCCAGGCTTTGCTTCAACACCTCCACAGAAGGCAACTCCACCACCTCCCTGGGCAGCCCATTTCAATGCCAATCACTCTCTCTGCCAGCAACTTCCTCCTAACATCCAGCCCAGACCTCCCCCAACACAACTTGAGACTGTGTCCCCTTGTTCTATTGCTGCTTGCCTGGGAGAACAGATCAACCCCCACCTGGCTACAGCCTCCCTTCAGGTAGTTGTAGACAGCAATGAGGTCCACCCTGAGCCTCCTCTTCTGCAGGCTGCACACCCCCAGCTCCCTCAGCCTCTCCTCACAGGGCTGTGCTCCAGGCCTTTCATCAGCTTCGCTGCCCTTCTCTGGACATGTTCCAGTACCTCAACATCTCTCTTGAACTGAGGGGTCCAAAACTGGACACAGCACTCAAGGTGTGGCCTGACCAGTGTTGAGTACAGGGGAAGAATAACCTCCCTCATCCTTATTTGCCACACTGTTCCTGATACAGGCCACCTTGGACAACATGCAGGGGGAGACTGGAGGTTATCCCAGCCGACAGCTTGCTCCCAGTGGGCATCAAAAGACAGTTTTATATTTCATTCCTTCCTGGAAGCTGGTGCACCTTGGACAACATGCAGGGGGAGACTGGAGGTTATCCCAGCTGACAGCTTCCTCCCAGTGGGCACCCAAAGACAGTTCTATATTTCATTCCTTCCTGGAAGCTGGTGCACCTTGGACAACATGCAGGGGGAGACTGGAGGTTATCCCAGCTGACAGCTTCCTCCCAGTGGGCACCCAAAGACAGTTCTATATTTCATTCCTTCCTGGAAGCTGGTGCACCTTGGACAACATGCAGGGGGAGACTGGAGGTTATCCCAGCTGACAGCTTCCTCCCAGTGGGCACCAAACGACAGTTATTTATTTAGGCAGAAAACTCAAAGCCATCATCTCAGCTGTGGGATTCAGAGAGAGAATGAATGAATGAATAGCTCACCGATAAATGATGCCTCTTTCGTGGAGAAACATGAGGGCTGAAATGATCTCAGCAGCGTAGAAGCGTGCCCGGTCCTCATCGAAGCGACGCGACTTCTGAATGTGGAACATCAAGTCGCCGCCGTTCACGAACTCCATCACAAAGAACAGGCGATCCTTCACACACACAGACACAACAGACAGCAGCAGTCAGATCCTCTGGCAGCCTCAGAAAGAACTGAGTACAGCTAGTATCTCCCAAACGAGAACAGACGAAGCACCTGGGAGGCACTGGAAACTCTTCGCTGGCTCTCAGCCCCAAGGTGGGTTAGAATCATAGAATCGAGCAGGTTGGAAGAGACCTCCAAGGTCAGCCAGTCCAACCTAGCACCCAGCCCTAGATAATCAACTACACCATGGCACTAAGTGCCTCAGCCACTCTTCTCTTGTCTCACCAATCTGATCTCCTTTTATGATCAGGTTACCTGCCTGGTGAATGTGGGGAAGGCTGTGGATGTAGTCTACCTGGACTTCAGCAAAGCCTTTGACACTGTCTGCCACAAGAAGCTCCTAGCCAAGCTGGCAGCTCATGGTTTGGACAGATTCACTCTGTGCTGGATCAAGAACTGGCTGGATGGCAGAGTCCAGAGAGTGGTGGTGAATGGTGCCACATCCAGTTGGCAGCTGTCACTAGTGGTGTTCCACAGGGATCAGTGCTGGGCCCAGTCCTGTTCAATATCTTTATTGATGACCTGGACAAGGGGATTGAGTCCTGCATCAGTAAGTTTGCAGATGACACCAAGCTAGGAGCAGGTGTGGAGCTGTTGGAAGGTAGAAGAACCCTGCAGAGGGACCTGGCCAGGCTGGATGGGTGGGCAGAGGCCAATGAGATGAGATTGAACAAGGCCAAGTGCAGGGTTCTACACTTTGGCCACAACAACCCCAAGCAGCACTACAGGCTGGGGACTGAGTGGCTGGAGAGCAGCCAGGAGGAAAGGGACCTGAGGGTACTGATAGATAGTAAGCTGAAGATGAGCCAGCAGTGTGCCCAGGTGGCCAAGAGAGCCAATGGCATCCTGGGCTGCATCAGGAACAGTGTGGCCAGTAGGACAAGGGAGGTTATTCTGCCCCTGTACTCAGCACTGCACAGGCCACACCTTGAGTACTGTGTCCAGTTCTGGGCTCCTCAATTCAAGAGAGATGTTGAGGTGCTGAAATGTGTCCAGAGAAGGGCAACAAAGCTGGTGAGGGGCCTGGAACAGGAACCATGTGAGGAGAGGCTGAGGGAGCTGGGGGTGTGCAGCCTGCAGAAGAGGAGGCTCAGGGGTGACCTCATTGCTGTCTACAACTACCTGAAGGGAGGCTGCAGACAGGTGGGGGTTGGTCTCTTCTGCCAGGCAAGCAGCAATAGAACAAGGGGACACAGTCTCAAGTTGTGGTGGGGGAGGTCTAGGCTGGATGTTGTTAGGAAGTTGTTGTCAGAGAGAGTGATTGGCATTGGAATGGGCTGCCCAGGGAGGTGGTGGAGTCACCGTCCCTGGAGGTCTTCAAGAGGAGACCGGATGGGGCACTTAGTGCCATGGTCTAGATGACTGTCTAGGGCTGGGTGCTAGGTTGGACTGGATGATCTTGGAGGTCTCTTCCAACCTGGTTGATTCTATGATTCTTGAACACCTCCAGGGACAGCGACTCCACTACCTCCCTGGGCAGCCCATTCCAATGCCAATCACTCTCTCTGACAACAACTTCCTCCTAACATCCAGCCTATACTTCCCCCTGCACAACTTGAGACTGTGTCCCCTTGTTCTCTTGCTGCTTGCCTGGCAGAAGAGACCAACTCCACCCGGCTACAGCCTCCCTTCAGGTAGTTGTAGACAGCAATGAGGTCCACCCTGAGCCTCCTCCTTTCCAGGCTGCACACCCCCAGCTCCCTCAGCCTCTCCTCACAGGGCTGGGCTGCAGGCCCCCCACCAGCCTTCTCAACCTTCTCTGGACACGTTGCAGCGTCTCAACATCTCTCTCAAATGGAACACCTGAGCTCTCTAGGGAAAGGTGCTCCAAAATACATAATCAGACTGCTCACAAACCGCAGCATCACCACAACAGCACAAAGGCTCAGGAGCAGCAAAGACAACGTTGCCTCAAGGATATCCCAACACTATTTTAGGACATGTGTGTTGTTTTCCATCACAGGATTTCCTGCCATGCAGGAAATGGCAGCTGCCATTTGGGCCCTCAGATTTCATCTTGTCTCTGATTAACCTGCAGAGATCCCCCCCCACCCCAGTGATGAATGAACTGATAAAAGTATAAACCACAGTTTCTGCTAGGCAGAAAAGCTCAGCCCATTAGCCACAGCTCTAAGTCTTTGAGGGTGTCTTCAGCATTGCTCTATTTCTTGCAGAAGTGCACATATAGGGAAGTGCTGCTTCACCTGCATGCTCCACAGGCTGGGTAGGGGGTTTATGTGTACAATAGGGCTGCTTGCTTAATTGTGAGAGAAAAGACACACAGTGATTTGTCACAAAGCCACACCCTAGAACTGGTGCAGTTTGGTTCAAAAACTTTCCTTATTAATTGTCTGGGGACATTTAGTATTGATTGTTTCAGTCTGAGTATCAGGAACTACCAGACAAAAAAAGAGGCATACACAGAATCACAGAATCAACCAGGTTGGAAGAGATCTCCAAGATCATCCAGTCCAACCTAGCACCCAGCCCCATCCAATCAACTGGACCATGGCACTAAGTGCCTCATCCAGGCTTTTTTTTTAACACCTCCAGGGATGGTGACTCCACCACCTCCCTGGGCAGCCCATTCCAGTGGCAAATCACTCTCTCTGGCAACAACTTCCTCCTAACATCCAGTCTATAATTCACTTGAGATCAGCCAGCATTTTAATGGTACCATTTGTACTTTCCTCACAAGCCCTTTCTCAGGTCTGATGTTTAGCATTTACTAGCTAGTTTTAACCCCTCCCTAAATCTAAGAGAGGCTAAGCACTGTTATGCTCTCCTTACTGGCAGCCAGCCAGCTTGAAATGACCACTGATATTAACATCCTGAGATGCACACAGCAAAAGAAAAGCAAGCAGGAATCCTTTCATTCCTCTCTGAACATGAGCAGGAAGGCAAATGGCTGGTGACAGATGAGGACAGCTTGCTTTTTGTCATCCTCCTGGGCTCTGCTCAGTGGCTCCCTCTGGGCTCCTTCCAGAAGCTAAGATAAATGTGTTCCCACCCATCTCACAATGCTACCACATGTAACACCAGGGCCAAGGGTTAAATGCTATCCCCAGTCCTTATAAACAACAATCATAGAATCAACCAGGTTGGAAGAGACCTCCAAGATCATCCAGTCCAACCTAGCACCCAGCCCTAGACAATCAACCAGACCATGGCACTAAGTGCCTCAGCCAGGCTTTGCTTCAACACCTCCAGGGACAGAGACTCCACCACCTCCCTGGGCAGCCCATTCCAATGCCAATCACTCTCTCTGACAACAACTTCCTCCTCACATCCAGCCTAGACCTCCCCCAACACAACTTAACACTGTGTCCCCTTGTTCTCTTGCTGCTTGCCTGGCAGAAGAGACCAACCCCACCTGGCTACAGCCTCCCTTCAGGGAGCTGCAGACAGCAATGAGGTCAGCCCTGAGCCTCCTCTTCTCCAGCCTAAACACCCCCAGCTCCCTCAGCCTCTACTATGTCATTGTTTCACTCTGCCTGTAGCTGAAAGACATCCCAGCTGGCTTGTCTGTGGCAGCAGTCTAAGCCAGAGCAGCAAACACTCTGCAAACCCACTGGCAAACTCAGCATTTCAGCCCACAGGAGACCTCTAATGCCACATTGGCACTGCCACCAGTTAAACTGCATCTGGCTGTGCTGTGTCTGCCTGTTCAACAACTCTTGCTCCAGCTGCAGCACCACTACTGCCTCTGCCTTTCCAGTCGGGCCAGCTTTTACATCTCCTTGTTATTCTTCCCCTCCCCCTTCCTTGCTGATCTCTCCACATGCCAGGAGCTTATCTAGCCTAGCTTGTCCAGGCACCTCTTCAAGCCCATACTTAAAAAAGAAACCCCTCTTGCCAGATCTGCAACAGGAAGTAATGCAATTTACCAGCACCCCGATGAAGGATGTGTCTCTGTGTATTTATGTAAGCAATACATATGCCTGCATAAACATGCAGAAAGTTAGGTGAGTGTGAATGTATCTTCTACTCTTTTCTTAAAGGGGAGCTTCAGGGAGGCAAAGTCAGCTCTTCCTGTTTTAAAACATACATGTCCTGTGTCTCCACTGCTGGCCCACCTCAGACTTCTGGATGCATTCATCTTAAAGGAAGATACCATTTCTTCTTGATGATCTGGACCAGGGGATTGAGTCCAGCATCAGTAAGTTTGCAGATGACACCAAGCTAGGAGCAGCTGTGGAGCTGTTGGAAGGTAGAAGAGCCCTGCAGAGGGACCTGGACAGGCTGGATGGGTGGGCAGAGGCCAATGGCATGAGACTGAACAAGGCCAAGTGCAGGGTTCTGCACTTTGGCCACAACAACCCCAAGCAGCACTACAGGCTGGGGACTGAGTGGCTGGAAAGCAGCCAGGAAGAAAGGGACCTGGGGGTACTGATAGAGAGTAGCTGAAGATGAGCCAGCAGTGTGCCCAGGTGGCCAAGAGAGCCAATGGCATCCTGGCCTGCATCAGGAACAGTGTGGCCAGTAGGACAAGGGAGGTTATTCTGCCCCTGTACTCAGCACTGCACAGGCCACACCTTGAGTGCTGTGTCCAGTTCTGGGCCCCTAAATTCAAGAGAGATGTTGAGGTGCTAGAATAGTTCCAGAGAAGGGCAACAAAGCTGGTGAGGGGCCTGGAACAGAAACCCTGTGAGGAGAGGCTGAGGGAGCTGGGGGTTGTTTAGCCTGGAGAAGAGGAGGCTCAGGGGTGACCTCATTGCTGTCTACAACTACCTGAAGGGACATTGTAGCTAGGTGGGGGTTGGCCTCTTCTGCCAGGCAACCAGCAATAGAACAAGGGGACACAGTCTCAAGTTCTGCCAGAGGAGGTCTAGGCTGGATGTTAGGCGGAAGTTGTTGTCAGAGAGAGTGATTGGCATTGGAATGGGCTGCCCAGGGAGGTGGTGGAGGCACTGTCGCTGGAGGTCATCAAGAAAAGCCTGGCTGAGGCACTTGGTGCCATGGTCTAGATGACTGAATAGGGCTGGAGGATAGGTTGGACTGGATGATCTTGGAGGTCTCTTCCAACCTGGCTGATTCTAGGATTCCTCAAATGCTCAAGTGTGCTAGGATACAACTGCTTTCAAGAGTCACATCACTGGTGACATAACATTAGCATCCTTTTGTTACAAACAGCTCTTGCTTCAGACTAACTGCAAACCTCAACAATTATCGCTGCATATGATGCTCACAGGCAGCTAAGGCCTCACCTCCAACCCATGGTCTCATTTCAGAACCTGTGAAATTAATGCATAAGTAAATAAGAATTCTTTAATTACTGAAGCTCTCTTATTTAGGCCTAATAGAAATTTGGACTACTCTACAATTTATTTTCTTGGAAGAGGTCCAGCTAATTGCCTATATTAAAGCAGCAGACAGTTCAAGAAAAGACTGGATGAGGCACTTAGTGCCATGGTCTAGTTGATTGGATAGGGTTGGGGATAGGTTGGACTGGATGATCTTGGAGGTCTCTTCCAACCTGGTTGATTCTACGATTCAGATACTTGCAAATTTGACCTGAGTTAGAGTTAAGTGCCTGCCTTCTTGGCATGGGAATTAGGAGGAGTTGAAAGCTAGAGTGTTTTGGGGTGGCTCTAATACTGAAATCCTCACATTTCTATCTTTTGTGTTTTGCATTGCTCAGAAGTCTTCCCTGATCTGCTATCTCTGTTTGACGTCGGCAGAAGTAAAAGAAAGAGCATCTGAGTCAACAGGAAACAGTGACGCAGAAGCCTCTGCAGCGGCAGCAGCTGCGCGAGGAAATCGCCTTGCACCACGGCTGGCCAAGGAGCCGGATGAGTGGAGCCACAGAGCAACTGCTGCTGTACATTGAAGACATACTTGGAGGAAACAAATGAAGTCCTTGGGATCAGGCAGGCTCATTTAGAGCACAAATCCTATGAGGAGAGGTTGAGGGAGCTGGGCCTGTTTAGCCTGGAGAAGAGGAGGCTCAGGGGTGATCTTATTACTGTCTACAACTCCCTGAAGGGACATTGTAGCCAGGTGGGGGGTGGCCTCTTCTCCCAGGTAACCAGCAATAGAACAAGGGGACACAGTCTCAAGTTGTGCCAGGGTAGGTATAGGCTGGATATTAGGAAGAAGTTCTTCACAGAGAGAGTGATTGGCATTGGAATGGGCTGCCCAGGGAGGTGGTGGAGGCACCGTCCCTGGGGGTCTTCAAGAAAAGCCTGGCTGAGGCACTTAGTGCCATGGTCTAGTTGAGTGGTTAGGGCTGGGTGCTAGGTTGGACTGGATGATCTTGGAGGTCTCTTCCAACCTGGTTGATTCTATGATTCTATGATTTCAAGGTCAGCCTACACTAGAGATTAGCCCTGGCAATTTCAGAGCAAGAGAGTTACTTGGGGTTTTTATTTCTTTGAATCTGGGGTTGCTATCTGAATTTGTTTGCTTACACTTCTCAAGGCTGCTGAAAGCACATGCTGTGTGCTGAGGACAGTGTTGGACAGCAAGCACATGCAACTGTTTTATTTGCTTGTTGTCTTAGCCAGGTGGTGGAGTTGCCATCCCTGGAGGTGTTTAAAAGGAGAGTGGATGTGGCGCTTGAGGCTGTGGTCTAGTGATGAAGGATGCTGGGATGAAGGTTGGACTGGCTGATCCTGGTGGTCATTTCCAACCATAGCAATTCATACTGATTAGATGTTGTGCTGAAGGATTTGGTTTAGTCAAGGACTTGTCAGTGTGAAACTAATGATTGGACTCAATGATCCTGAAGGTCTTTTCCAATCTAAGAAATTCTGTGAGTCTGTGTTGGTAGGGCTTGAAGAGAATCCCTGTTTGCAAATAGCACTGGGTGGGACAATTCATGTACTGATTAATGCCCCTTGCAAACACAAGTACCCACTGGATCCCCACTCAAAAATTACTTTAGGCCTTTGTCCTCAACAGCTCTACAAGAAAGTTCATTTGGACCCTCATACTTCAGCCAACTATGATCCACTTCCAGCTGAGTCACAGCTGATGTCCACGTATTAGCAACACAAGACCTCTCAAAATGGAGTTGCTGTCCCTGGAGGTATTGAAGCAAAGCCTGGCTGAGGCACTTAGTGCCATGGTCTAGTTGACTGGCTAGGGCTGGGTGCTAGGTTGGACTGGATGATCTTGGAGGTCTCTTCCAACCTGGTTCATTCTATGATTCTAAGTATGAGAGCCTTATCTCCAATCACAGACTTGCATGCCAAGTAAATGAGATGCAGCAGCAGCATTGCCCTGGTTCAGGTAGCACAGAGGAAGGAGAAGGGTAAAGAAGCATTTCCTATGTGCAGATATGGAAGAAGGCAATACCTGCTGCCCTGCAAGAGCTGCTGTGCAAAGGGCAGCATGGAGGCCAGAGAGGATTTCTTTCAAGACCTCAGTGGAGGTTCAAGAGACCCACTGGAAAACACCAAGGTCTCTTCAGCTTCAACAGGCATCAGGAATGGGCTTGGACAAGGTCTGCACACCCCTGTTGCTGCAGAGCTCTTCCAAAAACTGCTTCTGCCCATACTCAACACTGGTCAGGCCACACCTTGAGTGCTGTGTCCAGTTCTGGGCTCCTCGATTCAAGAGAGATGTTGAGATACTGGAATGTGTCCAGAGAAGGGCAACAAAGCTGGTGAGGGGCCTGGAGCACAGCCCTGTGAGGAGAGGCTGAGGGAGCTGGGGGTGTGCAGCCTGGAGAAGAGGAGGCTCAGGGCAGACCTCATTGCTGCCTACAACTACCTGAAGGGAGGCTGTAGCCAGGTGGGGTTGGTCTCTTCTGCCAGGCAAGCAGCAATAGAACAAGGGGACACAGTCTCAAGTTGTGCTGGTGGAAGTATAGGCTGGATGTTAGGAGGAAGTTGTTGGCAGAGAGAGTGATTGGCATTGGAATGGGCTGCCCAGGGAGGTGGTGGAGTTGCTGTCCCTGGAGGTGTTCAAGAAAAGCCTGGCTGGGGCACTTAGTGCCATGATCTAGATGACTGGATAGGGCTGGGTGCTAGGTTGGACTGGATGATCTTGGAGGTCTCTTCCAACCTGGTTGATTGTATGACTCTATGATTCAATTTCTCTGCAGGACAAAGGGCTGAGCTGCTCCACCAAGGACAGATGCCAGCAGTAATTTCACAGGAGCCTCCTCTTTGGATGACAGATGCTATATAAGGCAGCATCTGAAGGATACTGATGCCTGCTTAAATGCAGTTTGGAGCAATGGTCCAAATTCTTCTTAATGCCCCTCCCCCTCACAAAAGAAGGAAAACCTAACTGGCTGGCTCAGGGATTTTGTTAAGTTTGCACTTCATCTTTTTGGGAAATAATTCATGCACACAACTCCTCAGAAAAATCAGCTTTAGGCTCAATCTGAGTTCACTGAAGCCAAAGGGCTTCCCCAAGAATAGAGTCATTTTTCACTCTTCTGGCAGTTCATGCTTTGCAGAGCAGAAAGCAGGCTCTCAAAAATCATCTCCATACAGAGGCAGCTGTGTCACTGCTTCCCAGTGCAAGCTTATTGTTTCCAAAAAGAGGAGCAGGGCTTAGGGAGCTTGCATGCAAATTATTACAAGATAATTACAAGAGCTGGCAGGCTCCCTCAGTGCTCCCAATGTTCCTGCTCTCCCTTCGTGGTCCACAACCCCCACACAAAGCAATCTGCCCCAGGCCTTGCTGGAAGCAGACAAATAATCCATGCTCTCTCAGTATCAGGCCTCGGAAAGCCACATGCACAGCTCCCCCGGCAGTGTGAGTGGCCATCCGTATCTGGGTCAAGTCTCACTGAAGCACAGGACCTAGAGAAGGAGTAACCAATGGGTTTGCTTCTCAGTAGTTATCCTCACAGAAGCAGCAGAGAAGCATGAACCACAGTCAGACACTGCTTTATGCCCAAACGCCTCCCCTCTGCACCTGGCCCTTTAACAAAGCAGCACTGCATCCTGGCAAGCTGCCTGCTGCTCCCAGCTAAGAGGTTCACATGAGGGCAGGCTGTCCAGAGGGGTTAACCATGGCAGCCTTTCAAAACCAGAAAGTACCGTGGGTGTCATAAGGATAGGCTCACCAAGAGGGAATCACTGAACCAACCTTCGCAAGCACAGAGCTGAAGCAGATGCGATGGGGCAAGGCACTGAATTATGCTAGGTGAAGATCTGATCCTTTGATTTCACATCAGAATAACCAGACTGAGCAGAGAAGAAGGAATGCCTCTGTGCTCAGCTGGAATTACATGCATGCATTGGTGATGCTCCTTAAACATGGCCACAGTGATGAGTGCCACGGCACCTGTCACTGCTCTGCTCGCCCCCACGGCCCAAGACTCCCAGACAAACAGGGCAGCGGCAGAAAGACAGCAGCTTTCTCAACCATCTGCTCACTGATTCTTGGTGCTCTGTTAGCTGCTCTACCTCTCTGCTTCAGTGACTGCAGACAGAGTGTGCCAGCCTCAGCAACCACTTCTGCTTAGGAGAAATCAAGCCACAGCAAGGGAGCGTGCTGCAGATGGCACACACGGCACTGAGGCTATCGAGGCAGGGAAGATCACTGCACAGAGAGCACATCTGAAAGGCTGAGAAGGGAAAGGTTTCTTCTGGTGGTTCTTTTCTGAACAGAGTGCCACCTCTGAGAGGCTGAGAAAGGAAAGGGTTCTTCTGGTGGTTCTTTTCTGAACAGTGCCACCTCTGAAAGGCTGAGAAAGGAAAGGTTTCTTCTGGTGGCTCTTCTCTGAACAGAGAGCACATCTGAAAGGCTGAGAAGGGAAAGGTTTCTTCTGGTGGTTCTTTTCTGAACAGAGAGCACATCTGAAAGGCTGAGAAAGGAAAGCTGGTGAAAGGCCTGAAACACAAACCCTATGAGGAGAGGCTGAGGGAGCTGGGGGTGTGCAGCCTGCAGAAGAGGAGGCTTAGGGGGGACCTCATTGCTGTCTACAACTACCTGAAGGGACATTGTAGCCAGGTGGGAGGTGGCCTCTTCTCCCAGGCAACCAGCAATAGAACAAGGGGACACAGTCTCAAGTTGTGCCAGGGAAAGTATAGGCTGGATGTTAGGAGGAAGTTGTTGTCAGAGAGAGTGATTGGCATTGGAATGGGCTGCCCAGGGAGGTGGTGGAGGCACTGCACCTGGAGGTGTTCAAGAAGAGACTGGATGAGGCACTTAGTGCCATGGTCTAGATGAATGGACAGGGCTGGGTGCTAGGTTGGACTGGATGATCTTGGAGGTCTCTTCCAACCTGGTTGATTCTACGATTCTATGATTTTGATGTTTCTTTTCTGAACAGAGTGCACATCTGAAAGGCTGAGAAAGGAAAGGTTTCTTCTGGTGGCTCTTCTCTGAACAGTGCCACCTCTGAAAGGCTGAGAAAAGAAAGGGTTCTTCTGGTGGCTCTTCTCTGAACAGTGCCACCTCTGAAAGGCTGAGAAAGGAAAGGGTTCTTCTGGTGGTTCTTTTCTAAGGAGGAGCTGTGAAAGTTCAGCAAGCTCAGGAAGGGGATAAGGTGCATGCAGCATCTCTTCTGGGGCGGGCAGGTGGTGAGTAGGCTTCTGAGAAGCACAGGTCACTTCCCCACACCCAGCTCATTTGTAGCTCCTTTAATAAAGAGCTGCGATGTCACTGTCACAACTACAGTGCAGCTCACTGACAACTGCCCTCTGCTATCTACTGCTGCCAATAGCAGCAGGCACAGCCCAGACCTTCCTGTGCCGCAGCAGAGGGGCACATAAACCTCACCTAGAGAATAACAAAGTGGCTCTTTCCATCTGCATAAATAAACTCTGTGGGGTCCCTCGGGGGACAGGCTGTCTCTGGCACGCATGTGTGCACACCACAGTGTTAATGCTGAGCTCATGCCAGAAGACCTGAACAACAACCATGGCAGCTCAGGGTGAGCTGAGAGGAGTTGAGGATTTCCATCTGCCCTGGGAATAAAAAATATCAAATAAACCCACAAATTTAACTACAGGCACCAAATTTCTGCCCCCATTTACTTCAATCTGGACTCGTGAATACAGTAACAATGCACCCTCTGGGTTGAGTGTGTCTTTGTTAGTCTCCTTCCCCTCAAGACAGTCTAATTCACAGCAGGATAACATGGATCAGCTCATTTAATGACCAGAAATATTTTATGACCAGAAACTTTTACTGAACACACATACATAGAGAGAAAGATGATTTTTATCACTGTTCTTCATTTCTATCTGGTTTATTAAAAATAAAACAAAAAACCCACCTAAGGAGCAAAAAAAAACCAATCAATCATCTCAGGTGCTATGTCATAGAATCATAGCATCAGTCAGGGTTGGAAGGGACAACAAGGATCATTCCAGTCCCCCTGTCATGGCCAGGGACACCCTATCCTAGATCAGGCTGGCCACAGCCTCATCCAGCCTGGCCTTAAATACCTCCAGCCATGGGGCCTCAACCACCTCCCTGAGCAACCCATTCCAGCCTCTCACCACTCTCATGCTCAACAACTTCCTTCTCACATCCACTCTGAATCTCCTCACCTCCAGCTTTGCTCCATTCCCCCAGTCCTGTCACTCCCTGAGAGCCTAAAAAGTCCCTCCCTGGATTTTTTGGAGGCCCCCTTCAGATACTAGAAGGCTACAAGAAGGTCACCTCACAGCCCCAACTCTTTCATTCTGTCCTCATAGCAGAGCTGCTGCAGCCCTCTGAGCATCCTCGTGGCCCTTCTCTGGACACACTCCAGCATCTCCACATCCCTCTTGTCATAGGGGCTCCAGAACTGGATGCAGGACTCCAGGTGGGGTCTCAGCAGAGCAGAGCAGAGAGGGAGAATCACCTCCCTGGCCCTGTTGGCCACACTTTGCCTGCTGCAGCCCAGGCTGTGGTTGGCTTTCTGGGCTGCAAGTGCACACTGCTGGCTCCTGTTGAGTTTCTCGTCCAGTGGCACCCCCACGTCAACCAATTCCATCACAAACATTAACTATCTGTGCAATTCCAATTAAAGGAGAAAAAAAATATTCTTTTTAAGTTATTTGGCCATCATTAAAGCAAGATACCTCAAAAACTGACAGAAGAAATCAAATTAGATTCTCCTCTGCAGACTCTTTAAATAAATAAATGCCCCTTCCCATCTGAAACATCAAAAACCTGACTGAAATCAGAGGGGAATAAATTGAGGAATAAGGAACTAGAACCTATCAAGCTATAGACACCACCTGTTAATCAAAGATCTATAGGACATCTGAATCCCTTAGCTGGCTGCTGGTCTCAGGAGAGAGTAGCTCCATCAAGCTCCATGCTCTTTTTACAGCCCTCAGTTCAGAAATATAGGCTACTGGAATTGCTGTTTCCAGTTTGGAGTAACCAACCTCTGCAATATCTGAGAGATTCTGCTGGGGAAAGCCTCAGCAGACCTCTACCAAAGGTCTTCCTGAAAATTCAGAGTGCTGAAACACCCAAAAGTCGCTTGGAAATGGCTTGCTACAAGGGTTTTGTGCATCCGTTCTCTTACTTTAAACATCATTTAGAAAGCAACAGAGATTCAAAGAGGCTGAAACCTCATACACTGCTGGGTCACATCTCAGTTGGAATCACAGAATGGTTTAGGGTGGAAGGGACCTCAAAGATCACCATCCCTGGAGGTCTTCAAGAGAAGACTGGCTGAGGCACTTAGTGCCATGGTCTAGTTGACTGGCTAGGCCTGGGTGCTAGGTTGGACTGGATGATCTTGGAGGTCTCTTCCAACCTGGTTGATTCTATGATCACCTAGTTCCAACCCCCTCCCATAGGCTGGGATATCTCCCACTAGAGCAGGTTGCTCAAGGCCTCATCTAATCTACCCTTGAACACCTCCAGGGAGGGAGCATCCACAACCTCCCTGGGCTACCTGTTCCAGTGTTTCATCACCCTCACTGTAAAGAACTTCTTCCTAACATCTAGTTTAAATCTCCCCTCTGTCAGTTTAAACCCATTATCTCTCATCCTGTCATTACAAGACCTTGTAAACAGTTACCTCTTCTGAGCTTCAATACCCTTTTTTTCTCCTCTCCCCTTCTCCTCAATACTGATTGGCATCTGCTTGCTCAGGCTGTTTGTGATTTGGTTCCACTTCAAACCCTTTTTTATGCCACAACTTCCTTGACTTTAAGTCCAAAGCAAAATATTAGTTTCTTGTACTGTGGCTAACCATAAGCAACAGCATCTCCTTCAGCCACTCTTGCACTAAGCTTGGTAATTTTGTCCAACAGTCACAACCTTTCTCACAAGCCACTGCATATGGATCCAGGCATTTTCTCAGCTTCATATAAATGCAAGTATCTGAAGTCCCTCAACAACCAGAGGTGGGAAAATTCCACTCAGGGGCTGCAACACCATGATGGCAGCTAACCCTTCAGTTCACATTTTCACTTCAGCTCCTGTCACCTCAATGTGCAGCTTAAGTGTGGACATCCAGTAAAGTTCACAGACAGTATCAGAAATATCTGTCTGATCTGGTTTCAACTTCTGCAAGAGAAACCACTCTGCCTACCAAAAAACCCTGACCTCATAGTTGCTGCAATGATGAGACCACAATAAGGCTTTACTGCACCTGTTAGAGAAGTTAAACCTTTCTGACCAGGCTTTGGAGGTCTCACACTTAGAATCATAGAATCAAGCAGGTTGGAAGAGACATCCAAGAGCAGTCAGGCCAACCTAGCACCCAGCCCTGTCCAGTCAACCAGACCATAGCACTAAGTGCCTCAGCCAGGCTTTGCTTCAACACCTCCAGGCACAGCAGCTCTATCACCTCCCTGGGCAGCCCATTCCAATGCCAATCACTCTCTATGGCAAGATCTTCCTCCTAATATCCAGCCTACACCTCCCCCTGCCACAATTTGAGAGTGTGCCCTCTTGTTCTGTTGCTGCTTGCCTGGGAGGAGAAAGCAACCCCATCTGGCTACTTGTGGTTTACTGGCAACTCACACCAGCAAGCCAGCAAATATGCCATGGGTTTTAGTAGCTGTGAACATTGCCAAAACCACAGCAAGACATAGTTTTGTCCAGTCTACCTTTAGTTGGTGCTAGACATGACAGGAGTTGGAGAAATGTTAACAGAACAAGGGGACACAGTCTCAGGTTGTGGCAGGGGAGGTCTGGGCTGGATGTTGTTAGGAAGTTGTTGTCAGAGAGAGTGATTGGCATTGGAATGGGCTGCCCAGGGAGGTGGTGGAGTCATTGTCCCTGGAGGTGTTGAAGCAAAGCCTGGCTGAGGCACTTAGTGCCATGGTCTAGTTGATTGGACAGGGCTGGGTGCTAGGTTGGACTGAATGATCTTGGGAGGTCTCTTCCAGCCTTGTTGATTCTATGATTCTATGAAATGCAGAAAGCAAAAGCCCTTCCCATGGTAGTGAAGTCAATATGAGGGCATCCTGGCACACACATCTCCAGAAGCCACACTAAGGAGTGGAGGTGGAGAGAGGAAACCTCCCTGTACTCCCATCTGGCAGCCACTCCCCTTGCCCCTGCAAGAATCTGAAACCTAAGCTAACAGCATCCCAAACTCACCATCCCAGGGCCCTAAGTAAAGCTCAACTCCAGGTCCTTCAAGCTTGACTTCTGACAACTCTCCAGCAGGACCTGAGCAGGGTGCCTGTGTTTATGGTCAGAAAACACATTAAACTGTCCTCAAAGCTTTTGGAAAATGCCAGGCCTAGAAACATTTTTGCTTGATTTTGACCGGCAGCAATGAAACTGAAGCCTTGCTGGTCTTCCTGCACAGTGGCTTGGGGCTAGCAACAGTCTCACTGCTCAAGAACAAGGGAAAAATTCTCAGTGCTTGCAGAAAAATATCCAAGAAGCACACTTGGCTGTTGGGTGCATATGCACATATGGAGTCATGCCTCCTCAACATGCCAGAGAGGGAAGGCTGGGGGTTGATCACCTGGGAGGTGATCAAAGCTGTCCTCTCTGCTCCCTGAGGGCTCCCTCTCAGTGCTTCTCAAAGAGAACATTGAAGATGTCTCTCAGCTTCCCTGTTGCCTACCAGCATGCTCCATGGCCTGTGTCAGGATGCTTGTTTGTCTAACCAGAGCCCCAGGAAGGCTGCTGCTGCTGCCCTTCCAGCCTTCCTCACCTCAACCATGCCAGGCTCTGCCTCAGGGCTGCCCTGTGCTCCACCTATTTGGTGACAGTGGAGTAGACAATCAGATCAATGCTGGAGGGACCATGACTAAGAGACTCCTCTGGACATACAAGGGCACCAGGAGCCCCACTTGTAGGTGAGCAGCCACCCAGCTGCCACTGCTTAGCCTCACCACTCAGACTGGGGGGGGGCCTTGCCTGAAAACTACACCCCTGCCAAAGGCTCCAGGTTAGCTCTAACATGTCCTGAGTGATTCATGACCTGAAGCCCATGCTGACCTTGGGAAAACTCCCTGAGTGTCTCAAGAGCCTGTAGAACAGTGGAGAAATCCTTCCCCTTCCTCATCAAAAGCAAGATGTCAACCCACAGCTCCTAATGGGAGCAGAGAGCTGCGTGCTGGGCAGCAGGCTGCCCTCATAAAGTGGGACCAGTTCAACAATGATGCTGCCCTCGAGTCCCTGGGCCAATTCCTCTTGCCTTCAATAGCATCCCTGCTAGCTATTATCTTGGAGGGATGCTCATTACAGAAAATCATACCCCTCTGCCAAGTTCTCATGTCTCACTATTTTTGGAACAACACAGACAGCAGAGCCACACTGAAAGCAAATCCATATAACGATCAGGTTAGCAGGGACAGTGCTGGAAACAGCATCTCCTGGGGGACAGTCCCCTGGAGGCATCCTGCAGTCAGGAGAAGAGATAAAGGCAATAAACATAAAACCCCAGAAGCTATTTGACACTATTTGTGTGGGAAGCTGATCTCCTCCAGCCCATTTCCTTCTCATGCATGTGAGTGGAGACAAAAGGATTGAAAAGCAGGAAGGATGGTTCCTAAAGCCCAAAGAAGGCAAACTCATTTTAATTAAAACATTCCAGGATCCACATTCCTAAGGATTAAATGATTTACTTAGCTATTTATACATACAGCCTCTTTCACTCGTTGTAGGACAATATTGCTGAGGTGTTGGATGACACAGGTGTTAGGTAAACACTGGCCCCCACAGCAAACTGCTGGCTAAGCTGTCAGCCCATGGCTTGGATGGCAACACTCTGTGCTGGGTTAGGAACTGGCTGGAGGGCTGGACCCAGAGAGTGGTGGTGAATGGTGCCACATCCAGCTGGCAGCTGTCACTAGTGGTGTCCCTCAGGGATCTGTGCTGGGCCCCATCCTCTTTAACATCTTCATAGATGATCTGGATGAGGGCATGGAGTCAGTCATCAGCAAGTTTGCAGATGACACTAAGCTGGGGGCAGATGTGACTGAGTTGGAAAGCAGAAGGGCTCTGCAGTGGGACCTTGACCACCTGGACAGATGGGCAGAGTCCAATGGGATGGGGTTCAATAGCTCCAAGTGCAGGGTGCTGCACTTTGGCCACAGCAACCCCATGCAGAGATACAGGCTGGGGACAGAGTGGCTGGAGAGCAGCCAGACAGAGAGGGATCTGGGGGTACTGAATGATACCTGCCTGAACATGAGCCAGCAGTGTGCCCAGGTGTCCAAGAGAGCCAGTGGCATCCTGGCCTGCATCAGGAATGGTGTGGCCAGCAGGAGCAGGGAGGTCATTCTGCCCCTGTACTCTGCACTGGTTAGACCACACCTTGAGTGCTGTGTTCAGTTCTGGGCCCCCCAGTTTAGGAGGGACATTGAGATGCTTGAGCATGTCCAGAGAAGGGCAACGAGGCTGGGGAGAGGCCTTGAGCACAGCCCTACGAGGAGAGGCTGAGGGAGCTGGGATTGGTTAGCCTGGAGAAGAGGAGGCTCAGGGGTGACCTTATTGCTGTCTACAACTACCTGAGGGGAGGTTGTGGCCAGGAGGAGGTTGCTCTCTTCTCTCAGGTGGCCAGCACCAGAACGAGAGGACACAGCCTCAGGCTGTGCCAGGGGAGATTTAGGCTGGAGGTGAGGAGAAAGTTCTTCACTGAGAGAGTCATTGGACACTGGAATGGGCTGCCCGGGGAGGTGGTGGAGTCGCCGTCCCTGGAGCTGTTCAAGGCAGGATTGGACGTGGCACTTGGTGCCATGGTCTGGCCTTGAGCTCTGTGGTAAAGGGTTGGACTTGATGATCTGTGAGGTCTCTTCCAACCTTGGTGATACTGTGATACAAACAAGCTTGTGACCCTTAAAGCAGCATTCATGGTTTTCTACAGGCCTACCCCAGCACCTGGCAGCAACTCACAGATTACAGGATTACAGAAATCACAGAATTTCTTAGATTGGAAAAGACCTTCAAGATCATCCAGTCCAATCATTAGCTTGACACTGAATTCTCTCTGACACTAGAGGATTATTCTAAAGCAGGGAAAAAAAGGGTGGTGGGAAAAAGAAAATCAGCAGAGGTAAATGGCTTCTGCAAGGTAGAAAGTTCCCAAGGCAAGGCTTTCAGAGATGTGATGAGCAAGGGAGACCTCACACAGATGCAGCTGAAGCAGAACTTAATCTGTGCCCCCATAAAAGGGAGCAGCAGAACTCCTTTACTGCCTTTCACAGGAAAGGAATCTGGAGGTACAAGTCCAAAACTGCCCAGCCCAATGCTGGGCAGGCAGAGGGCCACATCCAGCCTCTGCCAGCCTGCTGTGCAGCTAATATTCCCTCTTTAGGCTCTGAAAACTGTGCCACATAGCAGGCAGAGACAACCCTTGCAGCTCCTACCACCTAGTGGCAGCAAGATTCTTCTGAGACAGAGCAAGGAGGCTGTTTGGAGGTCAGGCAGCCTTAATCCACCCTGGACAACTAAAGCAGCCTTTGCTAGAGAATATCACTTAGGTTGCATCTGAGACCAAATTATGACCACTCTAAGGCAATCCAAGAGACCAGGAAACCTTTCTGGAAACCACCAGCGGCTAAGACAAGCACAGAAAAACCTACAGCTAGCTCTGAAACAGGCATGCAAAAGTAGCAGCAACACAGGTGAACTCAGGTCACTCACTGCTGCTCCTGCCAGCTTAGCTGACACTGGACTACTGCCACTCCACGACGTTCCCCTGTGCACTACAGACATGCCTCAGGCAGCTTAAGTTACCTCTAGGCTGCTGAGACTGGAGGAAGACTTTGCTGATTTGGGTGGAATGTTATACAAGCCTCAGAATTCAAGGTCCCTAGAGCCAGCCAAACCCTAACACCCTTTGAATGCTCTGTCCTCAAACTGCTGCAGCACTTCAGGTGCTTCCAAGGCCCTTCCTTTTCAGTTTCCACAATTTCCTCTTGAAGTGGGAGGCAGGGCCATAAGTGGATGCCCCTGTTCTAGGTGCAGCCTCACCAGTGCCAAGCAGAAGGACTTGCCCTGAGCTGCTGAAGCAGCCCAGTGTGAGACTGCACAGCTGGTTCATACTGAACTTGGCACCTATCATAAGCCACAGGTACCTTCCAGCTGGGCTACCACCCTGCCAGTTAGCATCATAGAAACAGTCAGGGTTGGAAGGAATCAGCCAGTTCCTACCTCCCTGCCATGGGCAGGAACAGCCTACCCTAGAGCAGGCTGCACACAGCCTCAGCCAGCCTGGCCTTAAATACCTCCAGCCATGGGGCCTCAACCACCTCCCTGGGCAACCCAGTCCAGCCTCTCACCACTCTCATGCTCAACAACTTCCTCCTCACGGCCACTCTGAACCTCCCCACCTCCAGCTTTGCTCCACTCCCCCCAGTCCTGGCACGCCCTGACAGCCTAAAAAGTCCCTCCCCAGCTTTTTTGGAGGCCCCCTTCAGATCCTGGAAGGCCACAAGAAGGTCACCTGGGAGCCTCCTCTCCTCCAGCCTGCACAGCCCCAACTCTTTCAGTCTGTGATCACAGCAGAGCTGCTGCAGCCCTCTGAGCATCCTCCTGGCCCTTCTCTGGACACGCTCCAGCATCTCCACATCCCTCTTATAATAGGGGCTCCAGAACTGGATGCAGCACTGCAGTTAGTCTCAGCCTGTCCTGATGAATCTCATGACAACTTTGCTTTGACAGTGACAAGCCTCAAAATGGCTAACTACAGAGAGGTCCCAAACCAAACAGGTCATTATTTACCCAAGATCTCCATGCCAGGCTGGAGTCATGCTTTGCTTTTTTTTCCAACATAAAAGGTCAATGCCACATTTTCAGAGTTTGGGCTGTAAGTGTGACACATGAAGTCATTTCCATGGCACTGCAAGTGAAAGCAGGTGCTTTTTTTTTCATGTAACCCTGCCCTAAATCCAAACATAAGTGACATTTGAAAATAGAGCTGCAGGCTGACATACTGAATAACTGGTTACTCTTTCATTCTCACATAGATACAGACATATCATACGAATATACATTATTTTCTGCCAAGTTGGTGCTAATGGAGGTGAAGAATGAGCAGAAACTCTAAATACTGTATCACCCTGACTGAACCCTCCTGGAAGGACTACGTCCAATGAATGCCCTGCTCTTCCAATCGTGTCTTGACTATAGCAAAAGGATTTAATTATGCTTTTATAGGCAATTTAAATATGGTTATTCTGGATTGAAGTGGGTGTCACTGAGTGCAGAACATGGGTAACAGGTGTGATAGAATCATAGAATCAAACAGGTTGGAATAGAACTCCAAGATCATCAAGTCCAACCTAGCACCCAGCCCTAGCCAATCAACCAGACCATGGCACTAAGTGCCTCAGCCAGGCTTTGCTTCAACACCTCCAGGGACTGCAACTCCACCACCTCCCTGGGCAGCCCATTCCAATGCCAATCACTCTCTCTGACAACAACTTCCTCCTAACATCCAGCCTGTACTTCCCCTGGCACAACTTGAGACTGTGTCCCCTTGTTCTCTTGCTGCTTGCCTGGGAGAAGAGACCAACCCCCACCTGGCTACAATGTCCCCCTCAGGTAGTTGTAGACAGCAAGGAGGTCACCCCTGAGCTTCCTCTTCTCCAGCATAAACACCCTCAACTCCCTCAGCCTCTCCTCACAGGGCTCTGCTCCAGGCCCCTCACCAGCTTTGTTGCCCTTCTCTGGACACCTTCCAGCACCTCAACATCTCTCTTGAACTGAGGAGCCCAGAACTGGACACAGCACTCAAGGTGTGGCCTGACCAGTGCTGAGTACAGGGGAAGAATAACCTCCCTTGTCCTACTGGCCACACTGTTCCTGAGCCAGGCCTGGATGCCATTGGCTTTGCTGCCCACCTGGGCACACTGCTGACTAATGTTCAGCTACTCTCTATCAGTACCCCCAGGTCCCTTTCAGCCTGGCTGCTCTCCAGCCACTCTGTCCCCAGCTTGTAGTGCTGCTTGGGGTTGTCGTGGCCAAATTATGGAACCCTGCACTTACCCTTGTTAAATCTCATCCCACTGACCTCTGCCCACCCATCCAGCCTGGCCAGGTCCCTCTGCAGGGCTCTCCTACCCTCCAAGAGGTCCACACCTGCTCCTAGCTTGGTGTCATCTGCAGACTTACAGAGTCTGGACTCAATCCCCTCATCCACATCATCAATAAAGATACTGAACAGGACTGGGTCCAGCACTGATCCTTGGGGAATACCACATGTGATGAACCACATTAGCCTGAAATCTACTTTTCCTTTTGTTAACTTTTCCTATCCTGGTTTTGGGTGTTATTGGAAGGAAGTGGTTTTCTGTTACTGCCAATGCCTATGACGAAACAAAGTTGGATTTAAGTAAATGAGAAACCTGGAAAAGACTAGAAATAGTAGTGTCCTGCTATGGCAATCACCATTCTCTTGGCACCCTTCCAGAGACTGACCAGCTTTGCATTCAGGGCAAGAAGGGTTGAAGGGCTTCTTCCCTCAACTCCCACCCAGTGACAAGCTGTTCCAGAAATTCCTCATTCTGGGCTGCTTTACTGTTTAGCAACCCCTTTTCACCTCCACTCTAACTGTATCATTTACTCCTAGCCAGCATTTTGACAGCTTAGTTTCCCTCCTCACTGTTTGACGTCTGTAAACATCAATCAGATTTGCTTTTTGCTTTCCATTTGTTGGTCTAAAACAAGCTGAGTTCTTCCCTTTTTTCCCCCCTTTGCAAGGGACTCTGCAATTGTTTCATCAGCCCAGAAGACCTGGCCTGCACCTAAAGCAGATTGCATTTCTCTTTTTTAAATGATGGACAGTATTAGTACAGCAACCTTAAATCCTCTTTAAGTTCATGGGAAATACTCTGCAGAGACCAGAAGCACACTTGATATTTTTACATCCATTCTGCAATTCAGTAAGAAAAGCCATAAGAAAGAGCACAGCAACAAGTGGTGAAACCCACTGCTATCGTGTGTCTGACCTCAAGAAGACTGGACAGCATTGGTACTTTACATGAGAACTTCAGGAAAGACATTAAGTAGGACGAGGGAGGTTATACTTCCCCTGTACTCAGCACTGCTCAGGCCACACCTTGAGTGCTGAGTCCAGTTCTGGGCCCCTCAATTCAAGAGAGATGTTGAGGTGCTGAAAGGTGTCCAGAGAAGGGCAACGAAGCTGATGAAAGGCCTGAAACACAAACCCTATGAGGGAAGGCTGAAGGAGCTGGGGGTGCGCAGCCTGCAGAAGAGAAGGCTCAGGGGTGACCTCATTGCTGTCTACAACTACCTGAAGGGAGGCTGCAGCCAGGTGGGGTTGGCCTCTTCTCCCAGGCAACCAGCAAGAGAACAAGGGGACACAGTCTCAAGTCGTGCAGGGGGAAGTATAGACTGGATGTTAGGAGGAAGTTCTTCATAGAGAGAGTGATTGGCATTGGAATGGGCTGCCCAGGGAGGTGGTGGAGTCTCTGTCCCTGGAGGTGTTGAAGCAAAGCCTGGCTGAGGCACTTAGTGATATGGTCTCGTTGAGTGGACAGGGCTGGGTACTAGGTTGGACTGGATGGTCTTGGAGGTCTCTTCCAACCTGGTTGATGCTATGATTCAAATGTGGGCCTCGTGTCTTCATACAATGAAAAGCTTCCCTGGCTACCAGTAACACAGTGAGTTGCAAGTTTTGTTTCTGCTGTACAGCGCAGCTGCTCTGTGAACCACACAAGCTGAATACACGCAAGAAAAGCCCAAGCAAACCACCTCATTTCTGCTGCATGAGTCTACCCAAAGGCTCCACCCTAAATGAGCACAACTCACACTCCATTAGCTGGCTGTTGCATCACCCTAGTGGGAAGAGGAATGGGTGGGTGGCAGGATGCATTTGTCTGCCTTTTTTTCTTAATTCAGTATTTTGAGTTTACGTAGGAGGAGTGAAGCAAGTTTCTCCTGCCTCTTCCCAGAGCAAAACAAGCTCCATTACCATTTAGCAATGAAGAAAAAGCAACTGGAAAGGATCCCAGACAGTTTGGAAGAGCTACACTGTAGAAAATGTTTTAGTCCTAGCTTAGTTCAGGGACTTTAAAATCTGTATCCTGACTCCGTCACAGCCACTCCTCCCTCCACCGCTCACATCAGCAACAAGCTCCCACCCGCATGCACACACTAGACACGCAGCACATCTGCAGTCCTCCACATACACACACAAGTGTATATGGATCTCAGTGTCCATCCATGTCACTAAGATCCTTTCCTGTAAACCCAGTTTTGAGTAGGAGGTTACTCCCACTTGCAAGTAACGCAGTTGATTCAATGCAAATACAGTCCTGTTCAGCTAGCGAGACAACAGAGCCTGAGATGCCAGCAGCTAGAGGATACCACAGATCTGTAGGCAGTTGCACATATGCATTTGGAACCATGCAATGGCACAGAGATGTTTCCAGGGAAGACACAAAGCAAAGACTTCCCTGCTATTACAGTTTTATTAGGGAACTTAGAGCAAGCCAGGATTTTGTTTGCCAAACGCCCAGGAGACTGTCAGATGTTAGAAGTTCACCCTTGAGCAGAGAGGTTTCTCCTGGGTCTAAGGTGGAGATAGAATACATAGGAGGGTGCCTCTGTTCTGAACATGCCAACCAGAGTTTATATACCTGGGCTATACTTACAGGAGTCTGGAAGCAACAGTAGAGCTTGGTGAGGAATGGGTGGTTTCTTGCTAAGGAAAGGATGCGTTTCTCAGTCATGGTACATTCGACATCATCATCTTGGAGAATGACATCCTTCTTCAACACCTTCACTGCATAAAGCTGCCCACTCTCTTTCATCTTGGCAAGCATCACCTAAAGCACAGGTGAAGGGTGAATCCTAAGGGCTGAGCCATCAGTCTCACACCTTCTCACACTATAAAGGTCATTTATCTCATGACCAGGCTTGTGGAAGCAAGTGAGTCAGCCTGTTAGTATGGGCATCGGTGTAGAAGCAATGACGCATACACTACTGTCTACAGCAGACTTCTCTAGACAGAAACACCCACACACATTGCTCCAGTATCTGGCATAGGCTGGCTGGTCAAAGCTCATCCATTGTACCAGGACAAACCCCTTGAACAGTGCCATCCATCCCACTTACCTTCTCAGTTATCAAATTCAACTACACCATCTCACGCTGGCTTTGTGGCAACACAGAAATGAAACAGCCATCTCATTGCTTTTTTAACCACTGCCTTGTTTCCTTTAGAGGAGGAGTAGTCTTTACATGCTCCAAGAAATGCTGCCCAAATGAGTGCCAGTGCACAGGCTTGCAATTTCTGGCATGGGCCCTGGCATGCAGCTGTTCCTTTGGTTGCTAACCTTTTTTGCAATAGCCAATCTTCATTTTGCTGTCAGCTTGCCTTGTCTCCACGCTCTCTGTCCAACCAGGCATGCTCCACTGGACAGTCTGTGTGCTACATTATGAAAGAACTTCATCTGTCTTGGAGTTTCTTAAATAAAGAATTTGGTTTTCCCCAAAAGAGCCATGAATAACTCTCACCTTTCCAAAACTGCCTTTCCCCAACACACGAAGGAAGGTTAAGTCTTTAATCCCAAGTTTGCTTGCTGAACTTTCGCTAATGTTGTTGCCATCTTTCAGGCTGCCTTTTCCCTGATGTCTCAAAGTAGATCTTGACACCAGTTTCTGTGGAGAAAAAAGCAAGCATCAGTACACATAGAAACAATGCTTTGCCTCAGAGGTGTACACAAGTAGTCAACCTATCAAAGCTGAGCATTTAGGACCTGTGCAGATGTACTGCATGACCACTGGAAGAGGAAGCACAATGGTACCACCACCCGGCATAGCTGCTGTGTGTAACCAACCAACCTCAGCACTGCACAGAACTATGTTGAGACTTCAATACCAGTTCCTGACGTGACTGTTTTAAGCGTTAAACTCACTGCCCAGCAGACCTAAGCCTGCCTTTTTCCATCTTCATTCCTCAGAAAAATAAGGCAGTGACTGTAGAAATCCAAGCCTCCTATCTAATATCTGAGCAAGGACAGCTGCATAATCCTGGTGAGATCTAGAACCTGAGCAGACTTTGCCTGAATTCCTTAGGTTTCTATCTGATTTTAAGACTCCTACTCAAAGCCCAGTTCAGTGGGACCTAAACTTCACAATATTTTTCTTTCCCATGGCTAGGCTGCAAATTTGATCACAGGATGTTAGGAGTGGGAAAGGACCCAAGGAGATCATTGAGTCCAACCCCCCTGCCAGAGCAGGACCACATAATCAAGCACAGATCACAGAGGAACACATCCAGACAGGCCTTCAAAGTCTCCAGAGAAGGAGATTCCACAACCTCTCTGGGGAGCCTGTTCCAGTGCTCTGGGACCCTTACAGTAAAGAAGTTCCCCCTTGTGTTGGGTTGGAACTTCTTTTGCTGCAACTTACACCCATTGCTCCTTGTCCCAAATCATGGAAGGCTGTTTGGTTGTTCATTCCCATGTCAGCAGTGAAGTGTCTGCACTTGGAGGAACTGTACCAGAAGTAGCAGGTTTTTAGTTTCTGTTTCTGCAGCACACAAATGTCACCTTAGCTTCCAGTGCCCTTTGTTCACAGCTCTTGTGTGGGTACACATACACAGAATCAATCAATGAGGTTGGAAGAGACCTCCAACATCACCCAGTCCAACCTAGCACCCAGCCCTATCCAGTCATCTAGACCATGGCACTAAGTGCCTCAGCCAGGCTTTGCTTCAACACCTCCACAGAAGGCAACTCCACCACCTCCCTGGGCAGCCCATTCCAATGCCAATCTCTGACAACAACTTCCTCCTAACATCCAGTCTAGAACTCCCCCACCACAACTTGAGACTGTGTCTCCTTCTTCTCTTGCTTGTTGTCTGGAAGACCAATCCCCACCTGGCTACAGCCTCCCTTCAGGTAGTTGCAGACAGCAATGAGGTCTGCCCTGAGCCTCCTCTTCTGCAGGCTGCACACCCCCAGCTCCCTTAGCCTCTCCTCACAGGGCTCTGCTCCAGGCCCCTCACCAGCTTTGTTGCCCTTCTCTGGACACATTCCAGCACCTCAACATCTCTCTTGAATTGAGGAGCCCAGAACTGGACACAGTAAAACAAACCATGAAAGCTTTTTATCAGCCTGAACAAGCTCAGACAGACTTCTTGAGCTCCACCTTGTGACTAGATTGGTGTAAGGCAAGATTCCTCCTGCACAGAAGGCTTGTCTGACTGCCACAGAAATGGCAACCCCAACTATGAGGAAAGAATGAAGAACCTTCAGGACAGCACCCAGCAAAACTCACTGCAGGCTTAAGCTTACAGCACAGTCTGAACACTTACCTAGCACCTCCAGCTCACAAATAACGAGAAGAGATTGTTAAGCACCCAGCACAGATCTTTAATTTTCATGCTTCAGTCTCCTTTTGATGTGCAGATTATGCAAACAAACAGTGAGGAGTGTTGATTTGTACAGAACTGAGAAGGGAGTGTGGGACTTGTGTTTTCCTGCAACTCCCAGGCTAATTGTCCTCCTGAAATGCTGGAGCATGGAGAGCTAAGAGCTTCGCTTGCTGATCGAGTGACAGCGCAGCCTCACGAGCAGCCTAGGCTGATTCAGCTCATTTTACTTCAGAATGCTACCCAAACTACACAAGATTTACCTGGTCTGGCAAATATGTTTTGGGTTTTAATAGTTTCTTTTTGGTCAAATGTGCTAGTTTGAGCCTAGCTGGGATATTTTGGTGAGAAGAATTAGATGCTAGGCTGTGAAAAGGAAACAACGCTGATGGCTGCTGCACTCATAGGCTTGCTGAGATGGGTAAGAACAAGAACATAAATATAGATAACAGAGTTGCTCTCTCTTTTGGGCTCTCACTGCATGAACTTCTCTCCCTAACCTGCTATCTAACTAATCTCTCTGCTTCCTAACCCCCCTGTCTGACTCTCCAAACTCACCATGAACGTAAGGCAAAGTCAGGGATAAGGTAGAGGGGTGGAAAGGAGATGGAAGGGTGGTTGGGAGCCCTTTCTGGGGACTCTGGTTTCAGGGAGGGCTGTTGTGTTTCTGTATTACCTTTTTACCTTGTCTATGTCTGTCTACAGCTGTAGATATTGTAAATACCTGCATGGATATTGTGCTAAGCTCTAAATATAAAGCTTCATTCTTTAATTTCCAGCTGCTAAGTCTAGTCTGGGTGATTTTCTCAAGTGGGGGGCGGGGGGGGGGCAGGTAGCACCCAAACCATCACATCAAATAACAATAAAACCTATACCAACATTTTATTATGGGCTATTGTGGTTTCAGGCTGTGGTCATTTGAGATAGAGTTCTAGCTCAGACACAAAAATATTCAGAACAAAGAAACTTAGAAGTAGCAGCTGAGTGGAGAGGTGAACATTCTAGGGATAGGCCAGATAATGGCAACAAGCTGGGGACTGAGTGGCTGGAGAGCAGCCAGGAAGAAAGGGACCTGAGGGTACTGATAGAGAGTAAGCTGAAGATGAGCCAGCAGTGTGCCCAGGTGGCCAAGAGAGCCAATGGCATCCTGGCCTGGCTCAGGAGCAGTGTGGCCAGTAGGACAAGGGAGGTTATTCTGCCCCTGTACTCAGCACTGCACAGGCCACACCTTGAGTGCTGTGTCCAGTTCTGGGCTCCTCAATTCAAGAGAGATGTTGAGGTGCTGGAAGGTGTCCACAGAAGGGCAACAAAGCTGGTGAGGGGCCTGGAGCACAAATCCTATGAGGAGAGGCTGAGGGAGCTGGGCCTGTTTAGCCTGGAGAAGAGGAGGCTCAGGGGTGATCTTATTACTGTCTACAACTACCTGAAGGGGCATTGTAGCCAGGTGGGGGGTGGCCTCTTCTCCCAGGCAACCAGCAATAGAACAAGGGGACACAGTCTCAAGTTGTGCCAGGGTAGGTATAGGCTGGATATTAGGAAGAAGTTCTTCACAGAGAGAGTGATTGGCACTGGAATGGGCTGCCCAGGGAGGTGGTGGAGGCACCGTCCCTGGGGGTCTTCAAGAAAAGCCTGGATGAGGCACTTAGTGCCATGGTCTGGTTGATTGGATAGGGCTGGGTGCTAGGTTGGACTGGATGATCTTGGAGGTCTCTTCCAACCTAGTTGATTCTATGAATGGATAAGTTAATATGTCACTGGAGCATCAAGAGCTTTATGTCTGGAAGCACAGCTTGGACCTTCCCCTTGCTGCTTCTGCCACTTCAGCTGTGCCTGCTGCTATTTTCCCCTGCTGCTGATGGTTTCACTGGTTTGACAATGCTTGACCCCTTCCCCCATCTTGAAGTCATCACATTCCTCTAGTAGTGTATTCTCCTTATACTGTTATATTTAAGCTACAAAAAATACAATTTCATTTTTCCCTGACTTTCCAAAAAATCCATGTTTTAGAGAGTTTATTCTACCAGGGCAGGGATCCATCCTAACCTGGGACAGAGGCAAATTCACTTTTCAAAGCTGCTCATGAAGGAAAAATGATGAAAACTTGTTAGCAAGTGACAGCTCTGATTTCCATTACTCCTCATGGGCATTTTTACTCAAACTCTTACAAGATATTCTATACACTCTAAACAGAGTGAGATATACAACAGTTGGGATTTTTAAGATGCTCATAAGTACTGACAACCAGAAATTGGACATGTATGCCCCAATCCTGACAAAAAGCCCCCTGAGATCCTGCTTCAGATAGTAAAGACCTGTGCTGACAAGGAGTACACATTTTACCTGGGGGAACCCCAGGTAGAGAGCAATTTGTCATTGGAATGGGCTGCCCAGGGAGGTGGTGGAGGCACCGTCCCTGAAGGTGTTCAACAAAAGACTGGATGAGGCACTTAGTGCCATGGTCTAGTTGATTGCTTAGGGCTGAGTGATAGGTTGGACTGGATGATCCTGAAGCTCTCTTCCAACCTGGCTGATTCTATGAAGTGTAGCAAAAGGTTACATGGTTTCCTCAGAATTACTCAGAAAAACAGAGACAAGGCAGAGGAGAGGACCTAGGCCCCTTGCTGAGCTCTTCTGATGCCCTACTCCAAGCTACATACACAGACATTTGTGTACACAGGAAAGGTAACAAAAAGGTACAGCATAAACTGACTACCAACTGGGTTGAGGTTTTATTCTTCTCTGATTCATGTCAGTCACTGGAGCCATACAAAGCAGAAACAGAAAAGAAAGCAACACCTATAGACCAAAGCCTCAATCAGGTTAAACTCAGATGTAAGATCCACTTTCCAGGTAAAGTCTTTGCCACAAGCCACAAACAGTAACAACCTATTCATGCAGTCCATCATCCAATGTCATGTGTCGTAGCTGAAGTCTCTGACTTCTCCTGTACCCATAAAATCAGTCGGTTGTGGAAGTTTTAAATACAAGAGGAAAGGAGAGGGAAAGGAGAGGGAAAGGAGAGGGAAAGGAGAGGGAAAGGAGAGGGAAAGGAGAGGGAAAGGAGAGGGAAAGGAGAGGGAAAGGAGAGGGAAAGGAGAGGGAAAGGAGAGGGAAAGGAGAGGGAAAGGAGAGGGAAAGGAGAGGGAAAGGAGAGGGAAAGGAGAGGGAAAGGAGAGGGAAAGGGCAGGAGGAAAGGGCAGGAGGAAAGGGCAGGAGGAAAGGGCAGGAGGAAAGGGCAGGAGGAAAGGGCAGGAGGAAAGGGCAGGAGGAAAGGGCAGGAGGAAAGGGCAGGAGGAAAGGGCAGGAGGAAAGGGCAGGAGGAAAGGGCAGGAGGAAAGGGCAGGAGGAAAGGGCAGGAGGAAAGGGCAGGAGGAAAGGGCAGGAGGAAAGGGCAGGAGGAAAGGGCAGGAGGAAAGGGCAGGAGGAAAGGGCAGGAGGAAAGGGCAGGAGGAAAGGGCAGGAGGAAAGGGCAGGAGGAAAGGGCAGGAGGAAAGGGCAGGAGGAAAGGGCAGGAGGAAAGGGCAGGAGGAAAGGGCAGGAGGAAAGGGCAGGAGGAAAGGGCAGGAGGAAAGGGCAGGAGGAAAGGGCAGGAGGAAAGGAAAGGAAAGGGCAGAAGGAATGGAAAGGAAAGGGCAGAAGGAATGGAAAGGAAAGGGCAGAAGGAATGGAAAGGAAAGGGCAGAAGGAAAGGAAAGGGCAGAAGGAAAGGAAAGGAAAGGGCAGAAGGAAAGGAAAGGGCAGAAGGAAAGGAAAGGGCAGAAGGAAAGGAAAGGGCAGAAGGAATGGAAAGGGCAGAAGGAAAGGAAAGGAAAGGGCAGAAGGAAAGGAACGGAAAGGGCAGAAGGAAAGGAACGGAAAGGGCAGAAGGAAAGGAACGGAAAGGAAAGGAAAGGGCAGAAGGAAAGGAAAGGAAAGGGCAGAAGGAAAGGAAAGGAAAGGGCAGAAGGAAAGGAAAGGGCAGAAGGAAAGGAAAGGAAAGGGCAGAAGGAAAGGAAAGGAAAGGGCAGAAGGAAAGGAAAGGAAAGGGCAGAAGGAAAGGAAAGGAAAGGGCAGAAGGAAAGGAAAGGAAAGGGCAGAAGGAAAGGAAAGCAAAAAAAGAAAGGAAGAAAAGAGAAAATAGAAAAGGAGAGAGAGAAAAACGCAGACTCACCGCATTGGGGGAGATGCTGCCTGGTTGCAGTCCCATGCAGGCCAAGGTCTTAGCAAGCTCCGCTGAGTTCACCCCACAGTTGGGTGCAACGTTTGCTTGGCATCGAATGTGCACATTCATTTTACAGACTGACAGGGGGGGTGGTAGGGATGCAAAGTAAAAGCAAAAGAACCATTAGAGTAACTTGGAGCTACTGCAGAGAGAGAATTTAGCAATACATTCATCTGGATCTTCTCTGTGTCTTTAAATTCAAGGGATTTTTGCCACTGATTCCATCAGAAATAAAATTAAGACTCTCATAAGAGAATAAACCTCTGAAAATCAGGAGTATACCCCCAAATTTTCTATGCAGGGTGTCACATTGCCTAAAGTTGCTCACAAACACCTGCTTGCCAGGTTTATGAATACCCTTACAGCTATTCCAGCAGATAAAATGAGCATTAACAACGCCACAGAATTCCCAGCAAACTTCCCCTGTATTGGCAGGTGTTGAATTTTAAAGACATATTGCCCAATGAGAAACGAAAGCCTTTTGTCCCCCCGCTCATGGGTGTGCACACTCCCTCTTGTGGGAGAGGAAGGCAAAGGGAGAACGATGCAGAATTTTAGAGTCTGGATCACTGAAACAAACACCTAACACCAGAACATGCTTTGTCATCAATTAACAACCTGAGCAGACAGGGTAGGCACCCTAAAGCAAAGACTCTCCTTTCCCCTCAGATGTCTTTTCACTGCATTATCTTATTAGGGGATGAAAAACCTTCAGGTAAAGGGAAAACTGAATGCAGAAAGCAGAGGTACCCAAGAATATACTCAATAAAGCGAGTTGCTAGAGGGCAGGGATGCTGTCCAGAGGAACCTGGACAAGCTGGAGAGGTGAGTCCAGGCCAGTCTCATGAAATTCAACGAGGCTGAGTGTAAGGTCCTGCACCTGGGTTGGCACAATCCCAAGCACAGCTACAGGCTGGATGGGGAATGGCTGAGAGCAACCCTGAGGAAAAGGACCTGGCGGTCTGGGGTGATGAAAAGCTCAACATGAGCCTGCAGTGTGAGTGCAGCCCAGACAGCAAATGTGTGCTGGGCTGCAGCAAGAGCAGTGTGGCCAGCAGGGCAAGGGAGGGGATTCTGCCCCTTTACTCTGCTCTCCTCAGACCCCACCTGGAGTACTGTGTGCAGTTCTGGAGCCCTCAACACAAGGAGGACTTGGAACTGTTAGAGTGAGTCCAGAGGAGGGCCATGAAGATGCTCAGTGGGCTGCAGCAGCTCTGCTATGAGGACAGGCTGAGAAAAGTTGGGACTCTTCAGCCTGGAGAAGAGAAGGCTCCAAGGAGACCTTGTAGTAGCCTACCAGTATCTGAAGGACACCTACAGGAAGGCTGGGGAGGGACTATTGACAAGGTCTTGTAATGACAGGATGAGGGGTAAAGGGTTTAAAGTGGAAGAGGGGAGATTCCTAGATGTTAGGAAGAAGTTCTTTCCAGTGAGGGTGGTGAGACACTGGCACAGGTTGCCCAGGGAGGCTGTGGCTGCTCCCTTCCTGGAGGTGTTCAAAGCCAGGTTGGATGAGGCCTCGAGCAACCTGTTCTAGTGGGAGGTGTCCCTGCCTATGGCAGGAGGTTGGAACTGGATGATCTCTGAGGTCCCTTCCAACCTAAACCACTCTATGAGTTAAACACTCACTGCAGAATGCAGAGCAGAGCCCTTCTGGAGGTCAGAAATTAAAAAGCAGATAAGTAATTTTTTTTAACTCTTTCAAAGATGAACATTCCTCACTCAGCTTTCTCTTGAAGGTTGCACAAATAAAGCCCCCCATCAAGAGTCTCAAAACACAAGTGTTTTGTGCAAAGGCCAAAGTTAGCAGCTGCTCACTTTTGCACTGCAGCCCCTGGCGCATGATTCCCCAGAGCAAGGACCCGCAGTGGTCACAGAAAGTTGGGACTTTGTAGTTGTGGACGCTGAACTTATGAGGAATGTTGATTCCAAACCTCTGCTCAGTCACCTAAAACGCCAAAAGAAAAGCACATAGTTAAATTCAAATACACATCAGCGAGCTGATGCTCATTTCCATGCAGGCATTTAAGTGCACAACTATGAAACCCATTTTAACTCTGAAGTTGTCCCAACAGGTCACCTCTGATTTCCCATTGGAATGGGCTGCCCAGGGAGGTGGTGGAGGCACCGTCCCTGGGGGTCTTCAAGAAAAGATTGGATGAGGCACTTAGTGCCATGGTCTGGTTGATTGGATAGGGCTGGGTGCTAGGTTGGACTGGATGATCTTGGAGGTCTCTTCCAACCTGGTTGATTCTATGATTCTGTGACTCTGTTTAGTGCAAGTGAACACAAACCTATGAGGAGAGGCTGAGGGAGCTGGGGGTGTTTAGCCTACTGAAGAGGAGGCTCAGGGGTGACCTCATTGCTGTCTACAACTACCTGAAGGGAGGCTGTAGCCAGGTGAGGGTTGGCCTCTTCTGCCAGGCAACCAGCAATAGAACAAGGGGACACAGTCTGAAGTTGTGCCAGGGGAAGTATAGGCTGGATGTTAGGAGGAAGTTCTTCACAGAGAAAGTGATTTCCCATTGGAATGGGCTGACCAGAGAGGTGGAGGAGTCACCATCCCTGGAGGTGTTGAAGAAAAGCCTGGCTGAGGCACTTAGTGCCATGGTCTGGTTGACTGGCTAGGGCTGGGTGCTAGGTTGGACTGGATGATCTTGGAGGTCTCCTCCAACCTGGTTGATTCTATGAATCTACCACACCTGCTCCAGGCCTGCTCTGGTTTCCTTGCTGGGCAGGCTCAACAACCTGACAAACCAGATTTTAAAGAAGAGCTGCCCAGCCAATTTTAAATCCTTTAAACCAAGTTAGAATTGGGCATGTGGATTATCTCATCACAAACCTATCACACTGCAGTGCCACAAAGAAAGGACATAAGCTATAGCACTTTAACCAGCTTTCACAGCAGTAGCCCCCATAGTATGTACAAACAGTCAACTTTAGGTCAAGCTGTTTGATTTTGTTTTAATATAGAACAGTTTTCCCAGTTTCTCCCAAATTCCTCATTACTCTTCCCACCCTTGTTGTTAACAGCCTTCCATTTGAGGCCCAGATTTCACTTTATTGCTTGCTTTCATACCCTTTAACCTTGCTCTTTTTAAACTGAAGCATTCAGATCTCACCCTAGGAACCCTGGATTAGCTGATGAAGCCCATCCCCCACTGAACTTCTTCATTACTTCCCATTTTGTCTTTCAACACGCAGGAGGGAGGAGGAATTGATCACTTCAATGTCAGAGATGCCACATGAACAACAGGTTTAAAGTGAGTGATGTCTCCTCACTTTTGTCTCCCTTTAAAGTAGCTAAGAGGTGCTATAAACCCTTCACAACCCTAAAGGAGGGGCAAGAAGACTCACCATTTAACTTTAGCCTTGAGCAGTTTGTTTCACCTGGTAAAGGATCATTTTAAGACATCTACTCAGCAAATCAGAGCCAAGAAGTAAGGAGCAAAGGTAATTGCCTATCTGCCTGGGAAAGGTTTGTGCAGAGCATGGCACAGAGAACTACCTCCCAGTTCAAAATATTTTAACTGACTTTTCATTAAAATGTGCTAGTTTGAGCCCAGCTGGGATATTTGGGTGAGAAGAATTAGATGATAGGCTGTGAAAAGTTAAAAATGGTGATGTCTGCTGCACTCATAGGCTTGCTGAGATGGATAAGAACAAGAACACAAACACAGATAATGCAGTTGTTTGCGCTCTGTCTTTGGGGCTGCACTTCTCACTCTCTATCCTAACCTGCTGTCTGTGTGACTACTCCATCTGCTTCCTACCCTCTCTGGCCAACCCTCCAAGCTCACCTGGAACATAAGGCAAAGCCTGGGGTAAGGTAGAGGTGTGAGAACAAGGTGGAAAGGTGGTTGGGAGCCCCTCCTGGGGACTCTGGTTTCTGGGAGGGCTGCTGTGTTTCTGCATTACTTTTTACCTTGTCTATGTCTGTCTCTAGCTGTAGATATTGTAAATACCTGCTTGTGTATTGTGCTGAACTGTGAATATAAAGCTTCATTCTTCAATTTCCAGCTTGGCTAAGTCCAGTCTGGGGGATTTTCTTAAGTGTGTGGGGGGAGGGATAACACCCAAACCATCACAAACCAACTTCCAGTTACAGAAACAAGATGTGCAAGGCACAAAGCAGTTTTAGGTGGAGATGCGACTACTGTTAAATACAGCCAAAACTAGCAAGAAAGAAAACCTTCAGAAACAAAAGTTATGCAAGGGATTTTATGACAACATAAATGATTTCATAGAGTGAAAGTGTGGAGTAGTGACTAAATGGACACTTTACCACAAACAAAAAGGCATGAAAGACCTGTGGTTCAACTTGGAAGTCAGAAAAATGCACATTAAGAACCAGGCACCAAATTCTGATGACAACACATTTGGGCTGTTCAGTCTGGAGAAGAGGAAGCTCCAAGGTGACCTTCTTGTGGCCTTCCAGGATCTGAAGGGGGCTACAAAAAAGCTGGGGAGGGACTTTTGAGGCTTTCAGGGAGTGACAGGACTAAGGGGAATGGAGCAAAGCTGGAGGTGGGGAGATTCAGAGTGGACATGCGGAGGAAGTTGTTCAGCGTGTGAGTGGTGAGAGGCTGGACTGGGTTGCCCAGGGAGGTGGTTGAGGCCCCATGGCTGGAGGTGTTTAAGGCCAGGCTGGATGAGGCTGTGTGCAGCCTGCTCTAGGGTAGGGTGTCCCTGCCCATGGCAGGGGGGTTGGAGCTAGATGATCCTTGTGGTCCCTTCCAACTCTGACTGATTCTGTGATTCTAATCTATGATTTTAATCATGCAAAAAAAATACCAAGCAAGACAGTGAATCTGCTCTTTCTTGATGTCTTCCACTGAAGGCACTCTGCCTTCCTAAACTATGTGCTAATACAACCAGTTATTGCTGTGTGAACAACAAGCAGAAGAGGGGCATGCACAAAAGCCATGCCGCATATCGCTCTCGCTTTTAAATCCATGAATAAAGATAACACAGAACAAACTGTGTTACACAAAAACCCCCAGCAACCCAGGCAACCCTGAAGAGTCACAAATTATGATGAAATCAAGACAACCAACGTGACTTTACCTTGAGATCAGTCTTGTTAGCATTGTTTTGGCATGTGCAAGCTGTAACAATCAGGTGGTGGCAACGCTTGTGTACGACACAGGTGCATACTAGGAAATAAGAGAGGCATGCTGAAAAGAGTTTGTGAAAGACACAGACCACATCAATCCTCTATCCAGGCTCTCCAAGGCTCAAAGAGTACAGTAAATGTGTGAAAAATAATCAGCAGCTTGGAATTTCCAAAATCTCCCACCAGATCTTGAGTACTCTGTCCAGTTCTGGAGGCTCAGGGGTGATCTCATTACTGTCTACAACTCCCTGAAGGGAGGCTGTAGCCAGGTGGGGTTGGTCTCTTCTGCCAGGCAAACAGCAACAGAACAAGGGGACAGAGTCTCAAGTCGAGGTGGGGGAGGTCTAGGCTGGATGTTAGGAGGAAGCTATTGGCAGAGAGAGTGCTTGGCATTGGAATGGGCTGCCCAGGGAGGTGATGGAGGCAACGTCCCTGGAGGTGTTGAAGCAAAGCCTGGCTGAGGCACTTAGTGCCATGGTCTAGTTGATTGGCTAGGGATGGGTGCCAGGTTGGACTGGATGATCTTGGAGGTGTCTTCCAACCTGGTTGATTCTATGTATCTCCCACCCACTCCATGAGAAATTCTGCCTATATCAAATATGGGTGATGCACAAAAAACAACAGTGAAACTTCTCAGATAAACTAATTGAAATCACTATCCAGAGGAGAGTATTTCACACAATATCCACAAACAACTTTAAAGAATGCAGGTCTAAGATACTCAAAGCCATCACTACCTCTCAGTGCTTCTTACTCTGGTTATCCAAGTATAGAATCACAGAATCAACCAGGTTGGAAGAGACCTCCAAGATCATCCAGTTCAACCAGCACCCAGCCCTGTCCAATCAACTAGACCATGGCATTAAGTGCCTCAGCCAGGCTTTTCTTGAGCACCTCCAGGGATGGAGACTCTACCACCTCCCTGGGCAGCTCACTCCAATGCAAATCACTCTCTCTTGTGAATAGCTTCCTCCTAACATCCAGCCTAGACCTCCCCTGGCACAACTTGTACATCCTGGCCAGGTTAGTTTGACACTGAGGCTCAGTGCCTGGGAAACTGGGTAACTGCAGTAGAATGGTGCTATGTCTAGGTTAATTAGCTAGGCCTTTTCAAACTGGCTAATCAGTCCTAAAGCAGAGCTGGACTCTCCCCAGGTCTGAATGGCTGGAATGAACTCGGATTCCTTCAGTCCATAACCCCATGGGCACTGAAGACACCACTAAGGACTATAGCTACTGTCTGCGTAACGTAGGGGAAAATGCAAGTTGCAGATGTGCTGCAGGGTCCCAATGCTGTTCTGTTTGCTGCTGACCTGAGCTTGCACTCATGAAAGAGTATCAACAACATTCACTGCCACCCAGAAATTTCATGCAGTACATTAATTTTGTTTACATGTAGCTTCCTTTCATAGGAGGACACCAGTGCCCTACTAGGTTGCACAAGAAACAGGCTGCAGGAAAAGGCTCTGCTGAATTTCTGGGCACCTCAGAAGTTATTCTGTCATCTTAGCTCAGAAAGAAGGAAAGGCAGAACAATAATTAAGTGCAAATGAGCACCACTTACATCTATGCAGTCACTGAGCCAAAACAAGCATTCAGACAACAATGCTGCACCAGCCCACAAGGCTGCCCTTTGAAGTTACATTCCTAATTTCACTTTGTTGGACATCCCATGGAGAGAAAGGAAGAGGGTGGCAATTTCAGTACAGCACTCTCTGTCCCAGTACCAGCTGAATAGTGTCCTGAAGGGACCAAGCCTAGCTGGACGTTGCATCCACTCAATGAGTCTGCACAGGATGAAACAGCAGTCAGACCTTGAGGTGTCTGCATGAACGTAGGTGGTTGCTCCAGTATGCAAGCAAACTGTTAGCCTGACAGCTGCTCAAATGCAGAGTTTCAGCTGGCTAGAGAGGAAGAGGAGCTGTGACTTCAGAGTTTTAACTGCAGGATGTCCCAGCACGATGGGAAAGTGCTCCCAAAACAGCACGTCCCACACCCACACCATGAGGGAGAAGAGCACCTTACCTTGGCACTGGTATCCCTGCTTCCCAAACACACCCCTGTCGAAAACAAAACAGGAACATAAGTTAGACATCAGCAAGCCAGCCTTGCAGATCTTTCACAGAATAAAGAGTCAGAATGCAAGAGGATCCCAAATTAGATGCCTGGGGCAAAACTTCCCTGCTGGGCAAATAATGGTGCAATTCAGCACAGGATGTGAGAGTGTAACAAAGCACCGCAAGGGCCAGAGCTCCCAGGGCAGGCTGTCAACGTGCACCTTATTCCCCATATTCCACCTCACTATAGTTTCTGAAATGCATCACTTGATTACAACACACACAGCACTCATTAACCTGATCCCAGCAGCCCACACCCTGCTATTATGTCTCCCACTCCCTGCTCTTTTGAGCCATTTCTAAGTTTTTCTCCCTGCTCTGCATACTCTCCCACATGCATCACCCCACATCTCACACCCCTGATGGCTTCTCTGTTCTCAGGAGTCTTTCAAGCATCTGCTTTTTTCTCAGTGTCATCTCAAAGCCACACTCGAGTTATCATAGAATCAGTCAGGGCTGGAAGGGACCACAAGGATCAGCCAGTTCCAACCACCCTGCCATGGCCAGGGACACCCTGCCCTAGAGCAGGCTGCCCACAGCCTCATCCAGCCTGGCCTTAAACACCTCCAGCCATGGGGCCTCAACCACCTCCCTGGGCAACCCATTCCAGGCTCTCACCACTCTCATGCTCAACAACTTCCTCCTCACATCCAGTCTCAATCTCCCCACCTCCAGCTTTGCTGCATTCCCCCCAGTCCTGGCACTCCTTGAGAGCCTAAAAAGTCCCTCCCCAGCCTTTTTGTAGCCCCCTTCAGATCCTGGAAGGCCACAAGAAGGTCACCTGGGAGCCTCCTCTTCGCCAGACTACACAGCCCCAACTCTTTCAGTCTGTCCTCACAGCAGAGCTACTGCAGCCCTCTGAGCATCCTCCTGGCCCTGCTCTGGACACACTCCAGCATCTCCACATCCTTCTTGGAATAGGGGCTCCAGAACTGGATGCAGTAGTCCAGGTGGGATCTCACCAGAGCAGAATAGAGGTGGAGAATCACCTCCCTGGCCCTGCTGGCCACACTTCTCCTGCTGCAGCCCAGGATCTGGTTGGCTTTCTGGGCTGCAATTGCACACTGCTAATACCAGAGCTGTTTCCTCAAACTGCTTGAGTTACTTTGTCAGAATAACACCAATGTTTACAAGTGAGGGGCATTGCCCCATCTCCACACCATCCCAGTTTGTTTTCAACATCCAGGATACACAACACCTCTGGCCTCTCTGAAGCCAACTCCACTTTGCAGCACCATTGTACACAGCTAAGCCTGACAGGCAAGAGGAATCCCATTGGTGGCCCTTGCTAAGGTGCTGGGTGACTGCTTCACGATGGAGGCCAGCACGTTGGTCCCCAAAAGATGAAGGGATGGGAAGCTGCAGAGCAACACGTTTGAGCTGTTCTTACCAGATGAACTCCCTGCAGTGTGAGCAGTAGGTAGGCTGGCGCAGGTAGGTGGCCATGAACTTGTGCCCGTTCACCTGGTGCACTCGCCTTCGCATCGCCCGCTGCCGCTTCCGAGTCAGGTTCTTGAACACCCGATCCCTCGGGAGGGTGCCTGGGCAGAAGGCAAGCAAAAACAGAGACAACAGAACATTGTCACACACAGCTGTTACTCCTGCTCTGTTCTGCAGAGAGAGTGATTGGCATGGGAATGGGCTGCCCAGGGAGGTGGTGGAGTCGCCATCCCTGGAGGTGTTGAAGCAAAGCCTGGCTGAGGCACTTAGTGCCATGGTCTGGTTGATTGGACAGGGCTGGATGCTAGGTTGGACTGGATGAGCTCGGAGGTCTCTTCCAACCTGGTTGGTTCTATGATTCTTTTGCTAATGCAAAATGCTTTTAAAAGGCCACAATTACATCTTTGTGTGGTAGTTTGAGGGATCCTGGGTCTCCCTTAACAAAACCAAAGGGACACAGATGGCATCCCAGGGGGATGGACCTGCTTGTCCTGGGATGTTGTAATACCGTTAGCTACTCTGTGTTACGGTATCATAGCCTAAAAGGCAGTGCCTGACTGACCCTCTTCTCTTCTCCTCCCTGCCTTTCCTCCTTTCATAGAATCTTAGAATCAATCAGGTTGGAAGAGACCTCCAAGATCATCCAGGTCAACCTAGTACCCAGCCCTTTCCAATCAATTAGCCTATGGCACTAAGTACCTCAGCCAGGCTTTGCTTCAACATTAAGAAGAATTTGGACCATTGCTACAAACTACATTTAAGCAGGCATCAGTATCCTTCAGATGCTGCCTTATATAGCATCTGTCATCTAAAGAGGAGGCTCCTGTGAAATTACTGCTGGCATCTGTCCTTGGTGGAGCAGCTCAGCCCTTTGTCCTGCAGAGAAATTGAATCACAGAGTCATACAATCAATCAGGTTGGAAGAGACCTCCAACATCATCCAGTCCAACCTAGCACCCAGCCCTAGCCAGTCATCTAGATCATGGCACTAAGTGCCTCAGCCAGGCTTTGCTTGAACACCCCCAGGGACGGTGCCTCCACCACCTCCCTGGGCAGCCCATTCCAATGCCAAGCTCTCTCTCTGACAACAACTTCCTCCTAACAGCCAGCTTAGATCTCCTCTGTCACAACTTGAGACTGTGTCCCCTTGTTCTATTGGTGGTTGCCTGGGAGAAGAGGCCACCCCCCACCTGGCTACAGCCTCCCTTCAAGTAGTTGTAGACAGCAATGAGGTCACTCCTGAGCCTCCCCTTCTCCAGCCTAAACAACCCCAGCTCCCTCAGCCTCTCCTGATAGGGTTTGTGTTCCAGGCCCCTCACCAGCTTTGTTGCCCTTCTCTGGACACCTTCCAGCACCTCAACATCTCTCTTGAATTGAGGGGCCCAGAACTGGACTCAGCACTCAAGGTGTGGCCCGACCTGGGCCACCTGGGCACACTGCTGGCTCATCTTCAGCCTACTATCTGTACAGACGAGGTCAGGCACAAGCTGAGCTTCCCAGATCAAAGCCTCATCTGGGGCACACTTGCCTCAGAAGAGCAAACCGAAATTTGCAGTTTTCAAGTTGGTTGACTTTGCAAAGGCCCTGCAGAAGAGCATTTAGGAGACACAAACTGGAGTCTGCTACAGGTGACTGTGCCCCAAGGTGTGCAGCCCTGGGCTTGAGCCTAGGCTGGTACCAAGGCAAACGCCAGCCATCGCCAAGCGCTCTGCGCAGCCACGGCACAGGAAGGCACCGGCGGTCTGCAAACCTCCCACCCATCTGATGATCCTGGAGCAACGGATCGGTAGCGGTACCCAAACACAGCTGCTAGCATCCCACTTCATTTACACACAAAAAGGAGACTGAGCATTTCCCTGCTTTCAGTTAGCTTCACTGATTAATCACTTGAGGGTGGGGAGGGAGGAAACAAAACAATCCCAAACAAACAAAACCCCCAAAACAAAACACAAACCCGTGAAAAAGCTGTCAAGGCTGGCAATGCCAGTCCCACATCACAGGCATGTTTGCCGCTCCTCTTCCTAAGAGCCAATCCTCTCAGTACTAAACCCAGCCACTTCAAAGGGCTGCGAGCCACACAAGGTATTGCTCTCAGCACTCTTGCAGTACAGGTTTAGAATTAAACCCCAGCCATAAAGCTGAAGGGATTTTTTTTTTTGCCTCCCAGCCCTTTGCTGATGTGTCCCCTCCAGAAGCACCGATGGAAACCTCCTACCCAATGGCACAACTGCAACACAGAGCACAGCTGGACTTTAAGACAGCTCATATTTATTTTCAGCATGGAAGTGCATGTCATAAATTAGGATTTTCCCCCATGAAGACACAGAAAAGGATGTGGTAGGGATGATTCCAGCACTTAACACAAACCTGCCTTCTACAGTGCAGGACTTCAAGCAGCTGGGCAGAGAGGCAGGCACAGAAAAGCCTGCCTTTCTAGGGAAGGGCTTAAACACATGCTTCATTCTCCCTGGAGCCAGCAACAACTCAGAAGGCAACAGGAATTACCAGACTAAATCAGAACATCGGTCCAGCTAGTTCAGCATCCTGCCTCTGCCAATGGGCAACCAGAAACACATCAGCAAGACAGAGGAACTCTGCAGCTGGGAGATAATTTCCCTCTTTCCCACATGTGAAATGTCATTTTGATTTCCAGAAGTGAGGTTCAAGATTGTTTCTAAGCACTTAAACAGCATTGCACAATTACACCAGCTTTGTTATCTATCATGGGCAAGAGGAACTTAAAGAAGTCCACCAGTTCATGCCTCTTCCCTGTAAGAAAGATCAAGAGTCAGTGGCTTTGCTAAGTCCAAGCTTCTTGCAAGTAGAATCATAGAATCAATCAGGTTGGAAGAGACCTCCAACATCATCCAGTCCAACCTAGCACCCAGCCCTAACGAATCAACCAGACCATGGCACTAAGTGCCTCAGACAGGCTTTGCTTCAACACCTCCAGGGACAGTGCCTCCACCACCTCCCTGGGCAGCCCATTCCAATGCCAATCACTCTCTCTGACAACAACTTCCTAACAACATCCAGCCTAGACCTCCCCCGGCATAACTTGAGACTCTGTACCCTTGTTCTCTGCCTGCCTGGCAGAAGAGCCCAACCCCACCTGGCTACAGCCTCCCTTCAGGGAGTTGTAGACAGCAATGAGCTCTGCCCTCAGCCTCCTCTTCTGCAGGCTGCACACCCCCAGCTCCCTCAGCCTCTCCTCACAGGGCTGTGCTCCAGGCCCCTCACCAGCCTTGCTGCCCTTCTCTGGACATGTTCCAGCACCTGAACATCTCTCTCGAATTGAGGAGCCCAGAACTGGACACAGCACTCAAGATGTGGCCTGATCAGTGCTGAGTACAGGGGCAGAATAACCTCCCTTGTCCTGCTGGCCACACTGTTCCTGAGCCAGGCCAGGATGCCATTGGCTCTCCTGCTCACCTGGGCACACTTGCTTTTTAATGGCTGAAATCTCCATGCTGCCTGCATTGCTGGGTCACAACCATGACCAGGCCTGAGCCCTCTCCTTTGAGCTGTGCTTGGCCTCCATCTTCCATTCTTCAGCCACCAACATCTTACACAGCACATCCTAGAGATCCACTTTTCAGTGAAACACACACTGCAAGTTTTCTGTCCTTTTTTTCCCTGAAAGCATCATTCACATTTAAAACATTCATCCAATTTTACTTTTCCCCACATTTCTTGGCTGCATTAGCATCAACCTGCCAACTTTGCACCGATGCTGTGCCTCTTCCAGGTGTTATTCACCCATCCTTGCATTCACATTACATTACAGCAAATCTAAGTGTTACTTTGCAGCATCCTGGATTACTTCTCACATGCAACTAACTCTTTTGGACACTGCTCTTCCCATTTCCTGACAGTAAGTGAAAAGGAGAGGGAGAGCACAGCACAATTTCAGACATAACTCAGGCTCAGGCACAGGTAGGTGACTATCCATCACATGATCTAATTGATCTACACATACAAGCCACCTCCCACAGAATAAATCTCTCTTTCAGAAGGTCTGGGTGCTCACACACTATGGAGCAGACAAGTTCAGCCCTCCAATATGATTTTGAAATGGCAGAACATGTCATAGGATCACAGGTGTTGGAAGAGACCCAAAGAGATCAAGTCTAACCCTCCCTGCCAGAGCAGGACCATGCAGTCTAGCTCAGGTCACACAGGAATGCATCCAGACAGGCCTTGAAAGTCTCCAGAGAAGGAGACTCCACAACCTCTCTGGGGAGCCTGTGCCAGTGCTCTGGGACCCTTACACTAAAAAAGTTCCCCTCGTGTTGAGATGGAACCTCTTGTGCTGCAACTTACACCCATTGCTCCTTGTCCTGTCACAGGAAATAAGTGAGCAGAGCCTGTCCCCCCCATCCTCACACCCAGTCCTCAGATATTTATAGACATTGATTAAATCCTCTCTCAGTCTTCTCTGCTCCAGACTAAACAGCCCCAGGTCTCTCAGCCTCTCCTCATAAGGCAGCCCTTCAGCCCCCTAATCACCCTCCCAGCCCTCTGATGGACTCTCTCAAGTAGATCCCTTGTCCCTCTTAAACTGGGGAACCCAAAATATCACCACCAAAACCACCTTCCTCCCAACCTCAAGCTTCCTCAACCACCAAAGCTGGCAGTTCCCCAGCTCCCATCTGCCAAACAGCTCCCAGCATCTCTGAGTGAGAGGTTGCATACAGAAACCATCAATGCAGAGCTGAAGCCTGCTAGTGGACAGAGCAGCCAACACAGTGGCCCTTGGGCCTCTCACTCTTCATGTCAGAGGGTGCAAAGCCATCACAGACATTTTCTCTGCTCATGTTCTGCCTTCTGGCCAGCTTCCTACAGAATATTTTATTCCTCTTCTGCATGCAGAGAGCACTTTGCAAAACCAAGCAGCTCCAGACTGCTTTAGGAGACCCAGACTTTTAAAAGCTTCTCATCTCTGGTAAAGCAACAACCACCATGAACGCTTCAAATGTCCAAACACTGCTCCAAAAACAGGCAAGTAATTACACAGGGGAGGGAGTTGTCCAAATCTATGCTTAAATTTGGACATCTGTAACTATGGGGCATTTACTGTGCCTGGCTATGTGCAAAAGTAACTACAAAGTTAAATACTAAGAAGCCTCTTATCCTTTCCTCCTCCTCCCCACTGGTGCCTAACACGTGGTTATGGCAGTGGAAACTATTCACGTGGAGGGAGAGGAGAATAAATAACCCACCAGGTCATCTGAGGACATCTGCCTGCACTAGCACACCACTCACCCAGCTCAGCAGCCTCACTCACCGCCCTACCTGCCCTTCCCAAAACGAGATCCTCTCTTCCTTCCCCTATCCCTTTTTCATTACAGTGGGTAACTCCAGTCAAGTCCTTCCAGTGGTGGCATAACTACAGCTGTAAGAGAAGAGGAAGAGCTTGTTGTGGAGGGCCTGTCAGCCTGAACAGAGGCTTCCTTATGCCCCTACATGCCTGGACATGTTTTCCTGCCAGGACCCCTGGTTGTAAACAGGGTTATGTAACACACACCCAACTTGTGTATCCCTGGGGTCCGCCCATGTGATCCCCATACTTGGGAGAGTCCAGGCAAACAGCTTCTGCCTATTAAGGTAGGGTTTGGCTTGCTGCCAACCTGATTGGTCACTGGTGGCCAAGAGGGCCATTAATCTTGGCCCACAGTCTATAAAGAGGGGTGCAAAGGTGCCCCACGTGTTCAGATTCAGCTGTTCAGATTCAGCTCTCTGACCCACCTGCAAGGATCAGCTATAGCACCTGAAGCACTCAGCCGCTCATACCCACATGCTCGGGAGCCACTGCATTGCTCTGATGCTCACTGAGGCTTAAACCTCAGGCTTTGATTCAATTAGCAGCTAACCTGACTGAGCACTTTAGATGCAGAAGCTCATTCAAGCCTGCACCCATTTATATATACATGGGAGCAGATAGCCTCCTAACCTAGACCAGCTGTGCATATCTGCAAGCTACACTACCATCGGGACCTGATTCTGATCTTGATCTATCTACAGAGCTCAATCTCCCAGCAGCCTGGCACACTGCATGCCTGCTGCTTTGCCTGGTAAGAGGACCAGGACAGCAGGCCTCTGGATTGTCTGCACACTCGCACACAGCCTGAACCTGTGTGCAGAGGACCGTGCCAAGAGCCAGCACGGACATTCTCCTCCTATTCCTGGAGCCCTGCCAGCTGATCGTCCCTGGACGCAGTATCCAGAAGAAGCAGCAGCATCGAGGCAGGGACCGTCCCTCGCCAGGAGAACATAAGGTTAGAGAAACCTGTTTACCCCAGAGACTGGGAAGATTTAGCATTTCCCTCTCAAGCCGGGAAGATTCCAGCCCCACAGAGTCCACAGGCAGAGCCCCTGGAAGTCTGGACACTGGGCACAGGCTGTGACCTGCCTGAACATGAGCCAGCAGTGTGCCCAGGTAGCCAAGAGACACAGTGGCATCCTGGCCTGCATCAGGAATGGTGTGGTCAGCAGGAGCAGGGAGGTCATTCTGCCCCTGTACTCTGCACTGCTTAGACCACACCTTGAGTCCTGTGTTCAGTTCTGGGCCCCCCAGTTTAGAAGGGACATTGAGATGCTTGAGCGTGTCCAGAGAAGGGCGACGAGGCTGGGGAGAGGCCTTGAGCACAGCCCTACGAGGAGAGGCTGAGGGAGCTGGGATTGGTTAGCCTGGAGAAGAGGAGGCTCAGGGGAGACCTTATTGCTGTCTACAACTACCTGAGGGGTGGTTGTGGCCAGGAGGAGGTTGCTCTCTTCTCTCAGGTGGCCAGCACCAGAACGAGAGGACACAGCCTCAAGCTATGCCAGGGGAGATTTAGGCTGGAGGTGAGGAGAAAGTTCTTCACTGAGAGAGTCATTGGACACTGGAATGGGCTGCCCGGGGAGGTGGTGGAGTCGCCGTCCTTGGAGCTGTTCAAGGCAGGATTGGACGTGGCACTTGGTGCCATGGTCTAGCCTTGAGCTCTGTGGTAAAGGGTTGGACTTGATGATCTGTGAGGTCTCTTCCAATCCTGATGATACTGTGATACTGTGACACAACCCTGGGAGGGTGATCAATAATTAATAGCCACACTCATATGAAAAGCTTTGATTCTTCTGTAATATAAGTTGCCTCTGCCTTAGAGCAGAGTTTCAGCCCTCTGCTGGGCTAACAGCAATAAGCTCCCAAGCAGCATTAAACCAGAAAGGAAATCTCTCTCTGTGAATAGTTTATAATTGAATGTTTTGCCAGTTATTAACCAGATTCCTGTATACATTATAGACTAAATTGTTTTCATAAACTTGCACAAAAGAACTAAACAGTGGTTGGGGGTGGCAAGAGTTTGTAAATATTAATTTTAATAAATTACATTTTTGTATAAAATTAATACTGCCTCAAATTAATTTCTCACCTCTGCCAAATAGGCGTAGGCATAGAGAACCCCCTCCACAACAGAGCTGCAGGAAGAACTTCTTCCTAACATCCAGCCTAGACCTACCCTGGCACAACTTGAGACTGTGTCCCCTTGTTCTATTGCTGCTTGCCTGGGAGAAGAGGCCACCCCCCACCTGGCTACAATGCCCCTTCAGGTAGTTGTAGACAGTAATAAGATCACCTCTGAGCCTCCTCTTCTCGAGGCTAAACAGGCCCAGCTCCCTCAACCTCTCCTCATAGGGTTTGTGCTCCAGGCCCCTCACCAGCTTTGTTGCCCTTCTCTGGACATGTTCCAGCACCTCAACATCTCTCTTGAATTGAGGGGCCCAGAACTGGACACAGCACTCAAGGTGTGGCCGGAGCAGTGCTGAGTACAGGGGAAGAATAACCTCCCTTGTCCTGCTGGCCACACTGTTCCTGAGCCAGCCCAGGATGCCACTGGCTCTCTTGGCCACCTGGGCACACTGCTGGCTCATCTTCAGCTTACTATCTATCAGTACCCCCAGGTCCCTTTCCTCCTGGCTGCTCTCCAGCCACTCAGTCCCCAGCCTGTAGTGCTGCTTGGGGTTGTTGTGGCCAAAGTGTAGAACCCTGCACTTGGCCTTGTTCAATCTCATCCCATTGGTCTCTGCCCACCCATCCAGCCTGGCCAGGTCCCTCTACAGGGCTTTCCTACCTTCCAACAGCTCCACACCTGCTCCTAGCTTGGTATCATCTGCAAACTTACTGATGCTGGACTCAATGCCCTCGTCCAGGTCATCAATAAAGATATTGAACAGGACTGGGCCCAGTACTGATGCTTGGGGAACACCACTAGTATGTAATGGTTTGCCTCAAAGTTCAAGCCTGTGAGGTGTCAGCCATTGGAAATCAATCTTGCTGCCGTGCTATCAGCCGCTGCCGCGACGGCAGCACAGCCAAGGTCGCTTGGGTACGTCCTTACACGTGACGTTGTCTGGGGTTATACTCCTGCACACATCAATAGCATTTCCCTCTGAAAGCCAAAGACAGTCGAAAAGCAATGTAAAAAGCCTTAATGTAATCATGCTAACAGATTAAAACTGCATTAAACCTTCTCTATTTTGTTTTATTAGTAGCACTGCACTGTGCTACTAATGCACACTATCCTGTGCCCCCAGGAGCACTGCAAGCAAAGATGCTGCTGCACTGAGTGACAGACAAACACAGAGCTTACACCAACCACTGAGCTTATTAGACTGTAAAATGCAAGCTAATGGATTGACAGGCACCTCCCTCACCACCTCCCCAACGCTCACAAGCACTGCAGCACTGAATGGGATTCAGAACAGGACCAAGGCTCATCGAGTCCATGCTCTAGAGGTGAGCAGAGGGCTTGGTTTTTTTCAGGAAAAGAATATGCTAAACTTCTCTCACAGAATGGTTTGAGTTGGAAAGGACCTTAAAGATCATCTAGTCCCAACCCTCTGCCATGGGCAAAGACAACTCCTACTAGGCCAGGTTGCTCAAGGGCTCAATCCAACTTTGCCTTGCACACTTCCAGGAATGGAGTCTCCACAATTTCTCTGGGCAACTTGTCCTAGTGTCTCACTTTCTAATGATTAATCTAAAGCTATCTCCTCTCAGTTTGAAACCATTAGCTCTCATTCTGTCACTCCATGCCCTTCTAAAAAGGCCCTCTCCAGCTCTTCTATAGACCCCTTTCAAATATTGGAAGGCTGCAATAAGGTCATCCTGGAGCCTTCTCTTCTCCAGGCTGAACAACCCCAATCATCTCAGTCTTTCCTCATAGGAGAGATCTTAGAATTACAGAATCAGTCAAGGTTGGAAGGGGCCACAAGGATCAGCCAGTTCCAACTCCCCTGACATGAGCACAGACACTCTACCCTAGAGCAGGCTGCCCACAGCCTCATCCAGCCTGGCCTTAAACACCTCCAGCCATGGGGCCTCAACCACCTCCCTGGGCAACCCAGTCCAGCCTCTCACCACTCTCATGCTCAACAACTTCCTCCTCATGTCCAGTCTCAATCTCCCCACCTCCAGCTTTGCTCCATTCCCCCCAGTCCTGTCACTCCCTCACAGCCTCAAAAAGTCCCTCCCCAGTTTTTTTATAGGCCCCCTTCAGATCCTGGAAGGCCACAAGAAGGTCACCTGGGAGCCTCCTCTTCTCCAGACTTAACAGCCCCAACTCTTTCAGTCTGTCCTCACAGCAGAGCTGCTCCATCTCTCTGAGCATCCTGTGGCCCTTCTCTGGACATGCTCCAGCATCTCCACATCCTTCTTGGAATAGGGGCTCCAGAACTGGATGCAATAGTCCAGGTTGGGTCTCAGCAGAGCAGAGTAGAGGTGGAGAATCACCTCCCTGGCCCTGCTGGCCACACTTCTCCTGATGCAGCCCAGTCTTCTAGCTCTTTCATCATTTTTGTGGCTTTCCACTGGACCTGTCTCAACAGGTCCATATCCTTCTTGTGCACAGGACTCCAGAGTGTGGACACAGTACTCCGAGTGAAGTCTCATCAAAGCACAGTAAGTAAACCAAGCAAAAGTGCAGGGGGCAGGGTGTGTGCCCTGATTTGCATTAGAACAGAACTAATTCTGTTCAGCAATTTTACTTTTCAGCTCAGCCTGTAAGTGCCTGCATTTTCCACAGGGAACAGGGTGGTTTTGCAGTGTCTGCCTCTAGCAGCAGTAGCACTGGGTATCTTCCATAGGTAGTGCAAAGATTGGGTGGCAGACCAAAGCCATTGTTAAATCCTGTGTACCACACTGGGTGTCCAAAAACTAACAGGCTGCACCTGCAGTGGGAAGCAGACAGGAGCAGTGACCCTAAACTGACAAATGTGGAATTCTGTTCCATACACATCACACTCAGCACAAAGCTGAGGGACTATGAGAATCAAGCACTTCTTCAACTTAGAATCATAGAATCAAGCAGGTTGGAAGAGACCTCCAAGATCACCCAGTCCAACCTAGCACCCAGCCCTAGCCAGTCTACTAGGCCATGGCACTAAGTGCCTCAGCCAGGCTTTGCTTCAACACCTCCAAGAACAGCCAGTGTCCAGGGAGCACTCTGTCCATTCTGCCTTTGATCCCAACCTAGGGGTTGTGAAATCCAGTTCCAAACTGCCACTAAGTCCTATCTGGGACTTCTGCCACAGTATCAGTGGTGACAGTGACTAATTACAATTAGGGGGTTGAGTCCAATATTGCTTTTGTCTATATTTAACATTATTATTTTCAATGAAACAGTTTTCATTTTCTTTTAGAATCATAGAATCAACCAGGTTGGAAGAGACCTCCAACCTAGCACCCAGCCCTGTCCAGTCAACTAGACCATGGCACTAAGTGCCTCAGTCAGGCTTTGCTTCAACACCTCCAGGCATGGCAACTCCACCACCTCCCTGGGCAGCCCATTCCAATGCCAATCACTCTCTCTGACAACAACTTCCTCCTAACATCCAGCCTAGACCTCACATGGCACAACTTGAGACTGTGTCCCCTTATTCTATTGCTGCTTGCCTGGCAGAAGAGACCAACCCCCACCTGGCTACAATGTCCCTTCAGGTAGCTGCAGACAGCAATGAGGTCACCCCTGAGCCTCCTCTACTCCAGGCTGCACACCCCCAGCTCCCTCAGCCTCTCCTCAAAGGGCTCTGCTCCAGGCCCCTCAACAGCTTTGTTGCCCTTCTCTGGACACTTTCCAGCACCTCAACATCTCTCTTGAATTAAGGAGCCCAGAACTGGACACAGCACTCAAGGTGTGGCCTGACCAGTGCTGAGTACAGGGGAAGAATAACCTCCTTTGTCCTACTGGCCACACTGTTCCTGATGCAAGCCAGGATGCCATTGGCTCTCTTGGCCACCTGGGCACACTGCTGCCTCATCTTCAGCCTACTCTCTACCAGTACCCCCAGGTCCCTTTCCTCCTGGCTGCTTTCCAGCCACTCAGTCCCCAGTCTGTAGCACTGCTTGTGGATGTTGAGAGCTAAGAGGCAAGGCACTGCAGCATGTTGTGCAAGGCTGAAAAATACGAATGGAAACTCCTTCCCAATCATTTCTGCAGTGAGTAACACTGAACTGAGCACACTGGATGCTGAGGAGAACAAAAGAACTCAATGAACATGAGCAATCCCATGCCTGAGAGACCAGGCTCTCAAACACAGATCACTGCAAGCCAGCCCCTTTGTGCCTCCCAGGTCACAGGCAGCAGAAATGCTGCAGGGTGAAAAGGAGGATGTGTTTAAAGGTAACAGCCACTTTCCTCTCCCTTCTCTTTACAGCCACATCACTGTGAGAGCAGGGAGGGACAGCCCCATTTTTCCTCCTGTGCTAGTTTTTTCTGCCAAGGGCAAAGAAAGGTTTTACCTGTGCTGCATTTTATCATTTCATCACCACAAGTTTTTGCATTCATTTAGAGTCTGTAACTTCATGATTCTTCTGTCTGTGCAAGAGACAAGGCTGGGCTGGTAACTGCAGAGCTGTCTCAGCCTGCACAGTGGGGAGATGCCAGGAAAGAAGCATTTCCTTTTTAATTAGAGGAGAGGCTTTCCGTGAAACAGCAGAAACTCAACCACCTGAGCCCTTCAGAGGAGCCCCACATTGGTGCTGTGTACTAGATTGAGCCTAGCTAGGATATTTTGGTGGGAAGAATGAGATGATAGGCTGTGAAAAGGAAACAGTGCTGATGTCTACTGCACTCATAGGCTTGCTGAGATGTATAAGAAGAAGAACACAAACAGAGATAAGGGAGTTGCTCTCTGGGCTTTTTGGGCTGCGCTTCTCTCTCTAACCTAACTCACTGCCTGATTAATCCATCTGCTTCCTAACTCTCCTGACAGACCCTCTGAACACATCTTGAGTGTAAGGTAAAGTCTAGGATAAAGTAGAGAGGTGGGGAGATGGTGGAAGGGTGGTTGGGAGCCCCTTCTGGGGACTGGTTTCTGGGAGGGCTGTTGTGTTTCTGTATTACCTTTCAACTTGTCTATTTCTGTATATACTGTAAATACCTGCTTGTATATTGTGCTAAGCTGTAAATAATAAGCTTCATTCAATTTCCAGCTTGACTGAGCCTAGTCTGGGTGAATTTCTTAAGTGTGGGGAGTGGGTAACACCCAAACCATCACATGCTGTTAACTTGAAGGCCACCTCCTGTCTAACCCATACCCAGCAAGAGACAGATGACAGCCATGCAGCTTGGGAAAGTAGGATAAATTAGGTTGTACCTAGAGAGAGAACGGATGCCTGCTTCCCTTTGGCTGTAGTGGAACATGCTCTTCCAGCAGTAGCAGTAGCCCAAGAGACATCCCAGCCCCTTTGCTCCCTCCTCCTGATGGAATCCTCTCCATACTTCTGGAAAGCAGCCAAACAGAGAGGGATCTGGGGGTGCTGATTGATACCCGCCTGAACATGAGCCAGCAGTGTGCCCAGGTGGCCAAGAGAGCCAGTGGCATCCTGGCCTGCATCAGGAATGGTGTGGTCAGCAGGAGCAGGGAGGTCATTCTGCCCCTGTACTCTGCACTGGTTAGACCACACCTTGAGTACTGTGTTCAGTTCTGGGCCCCCCAGTTTAGAAGGGACATTGAGATGCTTGAGCGTGTCCAGAGAAGGGTGACGAGGCTGGGGAGAGGCCTTGAGCACAGCCCTACGAGGAGAGGCTGAGGGAGCTGGGATTGGTTAGCCTGGAGAAGGCTCAGGGGTGACCTTATTGCTGTCTACAACTACCTGAGGGGAGGTTGTGGCCAGGAGGAGGTTGCTCTCTTCTCTCAGGTGGCCAGCACCAGAACGAGAGGACACAGCCTCAGGCTGCGCCAGGGGAGATTTAGGCTGGAGGTGAGGAGAAAGTTCTTCCCTGAGAGAGTCATTGGACACTGGAATGGGCTGCCCGGGGAGGTGGTGGAGTCGCCGTCCCTGGAGCTGTTCAAGGCAGGATTGGACGTGGCACTTGGTGCCATGGTCTAGCCCTGAGCTCTGTGGTAAAGGGTTGGACTTGATGATCTGTGAGGTCTCTTCCAACCCTGATGATACTGTGATACAGACCTGCCAGCATAACTCCACCTGCAACTGTTCCATCACCCACTCCTATCACACTGATCTGAGGTAAGAACAGGCAACAATGAAAAACCAAACCCAGTGAGAAACAGGCAGCAGTAACTGCCTCTCCTCAGCTGCAGGCTCAACAGCACATTTGCTCAGTCTCAATTTTGTCATAAGATGGGGACAATCCTCCTCTAAAGATGAGCAAATAATACTAATACCTTATACTTCTTACTGCATTGCTCATGAAAAGCCTTAACAGACCAAAGTTTCTCCCTCTTCCCCTCACCAGTTATAATCATTATTATTTCCTTCTGCTTAAGCAAGTGAATTTCCATTGTAAAAACCTCCCAATAGTCCTTCCTACCTATTAAGTTCAGGAGAAAAATGCTGAGAAGTGATTTATAAAGGGCTGGAAACCATTTAAATACATTTTTCATTGAAAACAGGAAAATAAAACTAACAGAGCAACTTTGAGCTTTTCCATGATTAATTCATGTACCAGAAGCTCTCTGCACCCTATATTTTAGAAGACACCAAACTAATGCTGGCTACAGAGCAGAAGCAGCAGTGACAGTGCCACCAGCCACCAGCACCAGAGCAAGCAAGATCCTTATGGAAAGCAGGATTGGCAAGCTGGGCAAACAGCAGGGAGATCCTGAACTCTCCCCTGCTTCTGATGCCTCAAGGCTTGTGTGTCATAACCCTCAGCAGCTCACATGAGCGTAGAAGGCTCTGTAGCAGATATCACAACATGCTATCAGGTGGCCCAGCCCACACAAGGAAGCACAAGCTCTGGGTTAAGCCTATTTTTAACCAAATGCACTTTAAAGCTATTTTTAAGGAGCTGCTGTGGGGACATGCCTGTTTTGGGCTATGTGGCCAGCTTCACAAGTAAAATTGGCCACCTCGGTATGAAGAGTATCCAGCTCTTACACTCAACTACATCTGTTCAAAACCCACACCTTTATGTCTAGGCAATGCATTTAACCTGTCTCAAGAGAAGGAGGACCAGGAAAATAATCCAGATGTAACATGAGACAAAATACACAAAGAAACCAGGACCAACAGAAAGCCAGCTGAAATGGAATTGGGATGAGATTGAACATGGCCAAGGGCAGGGTTCTGCACTTTGGCCACAACAACCCCAAGAAGCGCTACAGGCTGGGGACAGAGTGGCTGAGAGCAGCCAGGAGGAAAGGGACCTGGGGGGTACTGGTAGATAGTAGCTGAAGACGAGCCAGCAGTGTGCCCAGGTGGCCAAGAGAGCCAATGGCATCATGGCCTGCGTCAGGAACAGTGTGGCCAGCAGGACAAGGGAGGTTATTCAACCCCTGTACTGAACACTGCTCAGGCCACACCTTGAGTGCTGTGTCCAGTTCTGGGCTCCTCAATCCAAGAGAGATGTTGAGATACTGGAAGGTGTCCAGAGAAGGGCAACAAAGCTGGTGAGGGGCCTGGAGCACAGCCCTGTGAGGAATGAGAGGCTGAGGGAGCTGGGGGTGTGCAGCCTGCAGAAGAGGAGGCTCAGGGCAGAGCTCATTGCTGTCTACAACTACCTGAAGGGAGGCTGTAGCCAGGTGGGGTTGGTCTCTTCTTCCAGGCAAGCAGCAATGGAACAAGGGGACACAGTCTCAAGTTGTGGCAGGGGAGGTCTAGGCTGGATGTTAGAAGGAAGTTGTTGGCAGAGAGAGTGATTGGCATTGGAATGGGCTGCCCAGGGAGGTGGTGGAGTTGCCATCCTTGGAGGTGTTGAAGCAAAGCCTGGCTGAGGCACTTAGTGCCATGGTCTGGTTGACTGGCTTGGGCTGGGTGCTAGGTTGGACTGGCTGATCTTGGAGGTCTCTTCCAACCTGGTTGCTTTTATGATCCTACCACTTGTAGGGTGAACAGACCAACACCCACCTTGCTACAACCTCCCTTTTAAGGACTTACAGAGCAGGCATCTCCCCTGAGCCTCCTCAACCTGGCAGCCATCCCTAGGACAAAACCTCAAGCCTTCAACACCAGGGCACTGCATCTCTCAGTGGGTAAGCAAATTGTCATCTGAAGTGCAACTGGAATCCAGTCAGGAGCAAATTAATCAGGAGAGCTAATTAAGAAGGACAAGTTCAACACTTCCCTTATTCTGCTGTTGGAGCCCCAGCCTTTCCCCAGTCATTAGAGGTACACTGGCCTTGTGCTCACCTGGGAGCATGACCAACACCTGAATCACCACCCTGCAACACCTGGATTCTCCTGGTTGACTGGTCACTCAAGGGCTGCAAAGACCCAGCCCAAGTGGTCTGGCTGCATGCTCAGCTCTGATTACACAGCTGATCCTCAGTATTCTTGAGATTCCCATGTGGCAGTTTGCTAATAAGCTCTCTAATTGCAGCAGCCTTAAAAAGCAGCTTGTTTACCATGTCGCTCTCCCATGCAGATTCCCACACACCAGGAGCTGAGTAAGACTGCTGCAGCAAAGCATCTGTCAAAAAAAGTGAACTCAGCCTCCTGCATTCCAAGCTTATTGCTACCATGAAGGGTTCTGCCAAAAAGCAGCATCCCTTCTCATCAAGAGTCCCCACCTCGGTCATGAAGCAAGGAAATACTCCAGTCCTCAACTGCTCCAGTTAGCAATCAGACTTGGCTTCATTGCACAGCCCCTCCTAGAACACTGCTGTGCCATGCTCCACATCCCTCCTCGTTCCAGCAGATCATCAGGATTTTCCACAGGGATTTCACAATGGCTGCAGGCCAGGGGGAGCACCATGTTCAGTGGCCAGTAGGACAAGGGAGGTTATTCTGCCCCTGTGCTTAGCACTGGTCAGGCCACACCTTGAGTGCTGTGTCCAGTTCTGGGCTCCTCAATTCAAGAGAGATGTTGAGGTGCTGGAACATGTCCAGAGAAGGGCAACGAAGCTGGTGAGGGGCCTGGAGCAGAGCACTGTGAGGAGAGGCTGAGGGAGCTGGGGGTGTGCAGCCTGCAGAAGAGGAGGCTGAGGGCAGAGCTCATTGCTGTCTACAACTACCTGAAGGGAGGCTGTAGCCAGGTGGGGGTTGGCCTCTTCTCCCAGGCAACCAGCAATAGAATAAGGGGACACAGTCTCAAGTTGTGCTGGGGAAAGTATAGGCTGGATGTTGGGAGGAAGTTGTTGTCAGAGAGTGATTGGCATTGGAATGGGCTGCCCAGGGAGGTGGTGGAGTCACTGTCCCTGGAGATGTTCAAGAAGAGACTGGCTGAGGCACTTGGTGCCATGGTCTAGTAGACTGGCTAGGGCTGGGTGCTAGGTTGGACTGGATGATGTTGGAGGTCTCTTCCAACCTGGTTGATTCTATGATTCTATGAACTTCCCATGCAGACAACATGGCTAGAACTGATCTATCCCCCTTCCCCATTTCCTCCCCAACAGGACTTCTCCCTTGCAATATCTGAGATTTCAACAGCAGATATTCCAAGATCCAGACAAATACAGCTTTCAAAACACTGCATGGAGAAAGTGTTGTTTGCCTTAGCTCAGGATTTCTTTACGCATGGAGGGAAGGACTCTGCTGGTTTCACTTGCTCCAGAAGTGCCACTTACCTATGTTCTGCTCACAAATAGGTGGCTCTTTCCATCAAGTGTAAGAGCAGTTGTAATAAGTACTTATTTTGCCTCCCCATGGGCTCTCCAGTCTCACTCCTCAACTAATGAACAAACAGACAGGGGTGAGTGAAAAGAAAGCCACTTTCCCCAGCAGCTTCTGAGAAATACCTAAAACCTGCACCTCTTCTCATTTTCCCCCTGTTTCTCAATGGGGAAGTAACACATGAGGAGGGAATTTGTTTAAGCTCAAATGACAGGAGACAAAGCCAGCATCCAATGGGATGAGATTGAACAAGGCCAAGTGCAGGGTTCTACACCTTGGCCACAACAACCCCAAGCAGCACTATAGGCTGGGGACAGAGAAGCTGAGAGCAGCCAGGAAGAAAGGGACCTGGGGGTACTGGTAGAGAGTAGCTGAACATGAGGCAGCAGTGTGCCCAGGTGGCCAAGAGAGCCAATGACATCCTGGCCTGGATCAGGAAGAGTGTGGCCAGCAGGACAAGGGAGGTTATTCTGCCCCTGTGCTCAGCACTGCTCAGGCCACACCTTGAGTGCTGTGTCCAGTTCTGGGCCCCTCAATTCAAGAGAGATGTTGAGGTGCTGGAAGGTGTCCAGAGAAGGGCAACAAAGCTGGTGAGGGGCCTGGAGCACAGCCCTGTGAGGAATGAGAGGCTGAGGGAGCTGGGGGTGTGCAGCCTGGAGAAGAGGAGGCTCAGGGCAGACCTCATTGCTGCCCACAACTCCCTGAAGGGAGGCTGTAGCCAGGTGGGGGTTGGTCTCTTCTGCCAGGCAACCAGCAAGAGAACAAGGGGACACAGTCTCAAATTGTTTTGGGGGAGGTCTAGGCTGGATGTTAGGAGGAAGTTCTTGCCAGAGGCATTGGAATGGGCTGCCCAGGGAGGTGGTGGAGTCACCATCCCTGGAGGTGTTGAAGCAAAGCCTGGATGAGGCACTTAGTGCCGTGGTCTAGTTCATTGGCTAAGGCTGGGTGCTAGGTTGGACTGGATGATCTTGGAGGTGTCTTCCAACCCAACTGATTCTATGATCCCCTGGTCTGATGCTCACAATAATCCTTGCACAGATTTGAACATTTCTGCCCCAGTGTGGCACCCTACCTTCTCTCCTCCACTCCCTGCCACATTGCCATGTTCCAGCCAGAGCAACTCTCCAATCTGGTTTGCCATGCACTCCACAAACTGCTGCTCTGGCACAGTGAGGGGTGTGAAAACAACCTTGGGGAAAAAAAATCACATAGACTTTATCACACCTTCTGTGGGGTCCACATCCCTAGCATCCAACCTTTGCACCCATCCTTACAGCATAGCCCAAAGCTGTGTGGTACCAGACTGAGCTCTGAATGCCCACTGCATGGGACACAAGGTGCCTCTCTAACTAAGCTGTGTGATGGCCCTCACAGGCAAGTTACCATCAGCCCTTTTGATGTGACATTGAAGCCATTCTCTCAAGGACTTGTTTTTCTTGCCTTACCTTGCATTAATGAGTGCAATACAGGACCAGACTTAGGCCCCAGATTCCTCACCCACCACTTAAGTACCCTGAACTGTGCAGGCTGGAGAAGAAATAACTTTCTGCCTTGCTGTTCTGCAAGTCTGTACTGTGAATATACAGGGAGGACCAATTTCAGACACAGAACTTCAGCATTTCCTCACTTTTCAGAGTTTGAGGCTGGATGTTAGGAGGAAGTTCTTGCCAGAGGCATTGGAATGGGCTGCCCAGGGAGGTGGTGGAGGCACCGTCCCTGGAGGTCTTCAAGCAAAGCCTGGCTGAGGCACTTAGTGCCATGGTCTGGTTGACTGGACAGGGCTGGGTGCTAGGTTGGACTGGATGCTCTTGGAGGTCTCTTCCAACCTGGTTGATTCTATGATTTTGTACCATTAGTGATAGCCTTCAAATGAAAAGGTTTCTGTTCCTAAGAATTTCCTAAGTTTTCCTAACAAAGAGAACTCAACACAAGGGGGAACTTCTTTACTGTAAGGGTCACAGAGCACTGGAACAGGGTCCACAGAGAGGATGTGGAGTCTCCTCCCCTGGAGACTTCCAAGGCCTGCCTGGATGTGTTCTCCTGTGTGATCTGTGCTAGATTGTGTGGTCCTGCTCTGGCAGGGGGGTTGGACTCAATGATCTCCTTGGGTGCCTTCCACCCCCTAACATCCTGTGAGCCTGTGAACTATCGCTGGAAATAATGTGGGCAGCAGAGCAGCCTTCAGACCCAATCCACCAGCACAGCTACGGTCTCAGGCACACAGGTCAGGAAGAGAAGACAGCACTAAGAAGGGAACAGTGCACAGAGAACAACTGCTGTGCAGATTCAACACGAGTGGTAGACAGACACTAGCTCAGTACATCTGGCAGCTAGACAGCAGAAAAGAGCTGGAATGCTGGGATTAAAGACTTGCTTCCAAATTACTGCAAGAAATGGACTTTGCTGATCACAACTCCTGCTGCAGGCTTTCACAGGATCACAGGATGTTAGGGGTTGGAAGGGACCCAAAGAGATCATCGAGGCCAACCCCCCGGCCAGAGCAGGACCATAATCTAGCGCAGGTCACACAGGAATGCATCCAGACGGCTCTTGAAAGTCTCCAGAGAAGGACTCACCACCACCTCTCTAGGAAGTCTGCTCCAGTGTTCTGTGACCCTTACAGTAAAGAAGTTCCTCATCCTGTGCAGCTCATTTAGCATTCAACAGTCCATATTCTCCCAATTCCCACCTTCTTTAACCCTTTGAGCTTCTTCAAGCTTCTTCTTTACAGCTTCTGCCCACACTCACCTGTTATCACTCTCCAGCCCAATCTCCTATTCCCTTCTCTCTCATATTTCTTCTCTGTCCTTCTCCTCCTTGTGACTTTATTCCTACTTTGAGTGACCTTTCTCCAGTGTTTCACTGTTCACTGTCCTTGCCCTGTGTCCTACAACAGTGCATGGAGAGCAGGACCTCCTCCTGCATGCCTTTCTCATGCCCTGCAGCAGCACCCTGAGCCAGTGGTGAGCTCTATCACAGAACAGATCTGGCCCTAAACCAACCCTGCTCCAGATTTGCTCAGCTCCCTAGTCCAGCCAGACTGCACAGAACTGGCCCCATGCAAGGTCAGCCCAAGGGAAGCCCAAGAGCATCCTTTTCAGACAGGCAGATTTACCCTTAATTATGAAACCATCTCTGCAGTACCACCATTGCTAGGAGGAACAGTCACTGAGGTGGGAACCTGTTCAGTGCAGGTGATATCTGCAGCCCTCAAAGTCACACTGATCTCAAGCAGTTTTTCCCAGAAGATCACAAATGGGTAGATTTTCCCTGAGTCAGAAGAAAGTGACAGCTGTCAAAAGCTATCATCCTCCCACCCTCTCCTCTGACAAACCAGGTTGCCCTGGCAAAACAACATCAAGATCTGTATGTTGGTTCAGCAACTTGTTCTGGAAAAACTACTGGATCATTTCCAGAAGAGGAGAGGGAAAAAAAGGGAAAAAACCCACAGCTTTTCCAGCTGACACTGGAGAGCAGAAAAGTTAACACTTCATGCTGGAGACACTTCAGAAGGACACAAAACAGGGGAGGATAAAACTGAGCAGGAGGACTTGCCTCCATAAGCATCAGTGGAAGACAAGAGCAGCTCTATAAGCTCCATAGCAGCTCATGTAAGGCTGAAGACCCCATTCTGCCTGGCTACCAATGAGACCTTAGAATCATAACAGAATCAACCAGGTTGGAAGAGACCTCCAAGATCATCCAGGCCAACCTAGCATCCAGCCCTAGCCAGTCATCTAGACCATGGCACTAAGTGCCTCATCCAGGCTTTGCTTCAACACCTCCAGGGATAGCAAATCCACCACCTCCCTGGGCAGCCCATTCCAATGCCAAGCACTCTCTCTGACAACAACTTCCTCCTAACATCCAGCCTAGACCTCCCCCACCACAACTTGAGACTGTGTCCCCTTGTTCTCTTGCTGCTTGCCTGGCGGAAAAGACCAACCCCACCTGGCTACAGCCTCCCTTCAGGTAGTTGTAGGCAGCAATTAGGTCACTCCTGAGCCTCCTCTTCTCCAGGATAAACACCCCCAGCTCCCTCAGCCTCTCCTCACAGGCTTTGTGTTCCAGGCCCCTCACCACCTTGTCTCACTCCAGTGAGATGGAGGAGTCAACTTTCACAACATCCACAACACACTGCAGACCAATGCTGGTGGTGTCCCCCATCATCTTTCGGGCCAGTGGGTACTTTGGCCCTTGCAAGTACTAATGACACATGACTAGCTTTCAGGTGAACTGAGGTAATAAGGCATTGTGGCACATCTTGTTACCTCACACATCCTCCCATGCCCAGCAGGCCTGCTCATGCACCACGGCCAGCACTGCCCTGCACAGCAGCTATGTGACAGGGACTTCTGGATGCCTGACAGACTGGACTGCCAGACAGCCAGAGACAAGGAAAGCCCTTGCCTGTGGTTGTACCACTGAAATTAGGAGTCTCTTCTAACATTCACTGTTCTCAGATTTGGATATAAAATGGCAAACAGTGTAATTTAGGTGTCCAGTTCTGGGCTCCTCAAGTCAAGAGAGATGTTGAGGTGCTGGAACATGTCCAGAGAAGGGCAACAAAGCTGGTGAGGGGCCTGGAGCACAGCCCTGTGAGGAGAGGCTGAGGGAGCAGGCTGAGGGAGCTGGGGGTGTGCAGCCTGCAGAAGAGGAGGCTGAGGGCAGACCTCATTGCTGTCTGCAACTCCCTGAAGGGAGGCTGTAGCCAGGTGGGGTTGGTCTCTTCTGCCAGGCAACCAGCAACAGAACAAGGGGACACAGTCTCAAGTTGTGCTGGGGAAGGTTATAGGCTTGATATTACAGAATCACAGAACATGAGAGGTTGGAAGGGAACTCCAGAGATCATCGAGTCTAAACCCCCTGCCAAGGCAGGATCACCTGGGGTAGTTTGCACGGGAACGCATCCAGGTGGGTTTTGAAAGACTCCAGAGAAGGAGACTCCACAACTTCCCTGGGCAGCAAGGGTGATTTGCCATTGGAATGGGCTGCCCAGGGAGGTGGTGGAGTTCCATGTCTGGAGATGTTCAAAAATAGCCTGGATGAGGCACTCAGTGCCATAGTCTGGTTGATTGGACAGGGCTGGGTGACAGGTTGGACTGGATGAGCTTGGAGGTCTCTTCCAACCTGGCTGAAAAGCAAAGTACATTTCTGTTGTTTGGGGTGTGTATGTGTGTTTGGCTGAGGGTTGTCTGGGGTTTTTTATTGTTTGATTGGTTTTTTTCTTGATTGGGTGGGTCCCCCCCCCCCCCCCCCTTCAGTTTCTGCTACAGATTTAGGGACTTAGCTATTCACTCACTTCATCAGTCTAGTACCTTGCAAATTGTGGCTAGGGAAATTCTGGCTCAGCCATGAAGTGTACTGGTGCACACTTCACCAGAGTGGTGCCCCCTCATCCCAGTCCAGGGCATCATTCAGGTGTCCTTGACCACAACAGCTGTGAAGGGAGACGGCCAGTAAATGGTATCCCCCAGCACAAGACAGCAGCAACAAGGGAGAAGGCTTCTGCCCTCATCCCCACTATTGAATCAGTCTCCAGCTCCTATGACTTCATGCTCTGCTTCTTCCAGTCCTCATTTACTATCCTGCTCCACTGCAACAGAAACATCCACTTTGCAGAATCATAAAATCAACCAGGTTGGAAGAGACCTCCAAGATCATCCAGTCCAACCTAGCACCCAGCCCTAGCCAGTCTTTGCTTGAACACCTCCAGGGATGGTGACTCCACCACCTCCCTGGGCAGCCCATTCCAATGCCAATCACTCTCTCTGTGAAGAAAGCTGCAAACTTATTGATGCTGGACTCAATCCCCTCGTCCTGATCATCAGTAAAGAAATTGAACAGGACTGGGCCCAGCACTGATCCTAGGAGAACACCATTAGTGCCAACTGGATGTGGCATCATTCACCACCACTCCAGCAGAGTGCTGTCCTCCAAGGCCAAGCAAATATATGTCATCTCCTCTGAGAACCATTGTCACTTCTTCCAGGAATCACATTAAAGGGAAAAAAATAAAACAAAATACAAAGCTCTGTTCCTCATTCCAGCCAGGAACACTGAAATCCCAGAGGAGATTGCAAGCTTGCATATTTATATCTAGGTTTCAGAGCCCAGACAAAACACAGCCTGCTATGGCAGTGCAGTTAACCCTGATATTGCTGTTTGTTGCACTTTTACAGCCTCTGGATACCTGAGCAGTTGGCAGATCTTGGCAAGTCATGAATTAATGCCAAAAATCTCTCAGTATAAGACATGCTGCAATAGCTGTGGAGCTCAGATGTATCATTTTCCACGAAATAAAGGTGGTTTTGTTAATATAAGCCCTGTGAGGAGAGGCTGAGGGAGCTGGGGGTGTTTAGCCTGGAGAAGTCAAGTCTCAGGGGCGACTTCATTGCTGTCTACAACTACCCAAAGGGCATCCAAAGACTCCTCCCTGTGAAAAGCAAACTCCAAGACATTCTTCATGGCCTCTCTGACTCTGAAATTCTCTTCTGCCATCTTCAGTGTCACTATGAAGCTTTCACATCTTTGTGGTTAAATCACAAAGGCTTTAGAACAAGAAGAGAGCTGCTCTCGCTCCTGTTGGCTTGGATGACACGTCTCTGTTGGGCTGCAGGGTTGCAGAGTGTGACCTCCACAACAGCAATACCTGCTCTGAACTTCAAGAACAGTCTCTGTCTTTTACTTTTTAACCTGATTGGCATTGGAATGGGATGCCCAAAGAGGTGGTGGAGTCGCTGTGCCTGGAGGTGTTGAAGCAAAGCCTGGCTGAGGCACTTAGTGCCATGGTCTGGTTGATTGCATAGGTCTGGGTGCTAGGTTGGACTGGATGATCTTGGAGGTCTCTTCCAACCTGGTTGATTCTATGACATCTTCCAACAAGGCTGAAAGAGCAGTGAAGTTCACTTATCTCCCACACAGATATACAGCATCTGAAGACAACATTCCTGGTCTCTGCAAGTATTCTCTTTTCTCCAGAGTGCCTTTAGGGTCTATTTTCTGCTCCATGGGGCTCCACATCGTTCTATCTATTTCCACTGGTTAAAAGAGAATTAAAACAACACGGAGTGCACTGGGAAATCCCTTGCCTGCACATGTGACAAGTGTAAAGCACTGGAAAAAGTGGAGGCATTGGGGAAAACACAACAACAAAAAACCCATCACTCCCCAAAACACCCAATGCAACAAAACAAAACAAGCAGAGTGGTGCAGAAAAAAACATCTCCTTTTGATCTTTGACATAGAAGACTTTAGGCTAGATGTTAAAGACTTCATAGAATCAATCAGGGTTGGAATGGGCCACAAGGATCAGCTAGTTACAACTCCCCTACCATGGGCAGGGACACCCTACCCTAGAGCAGGCTGCCCACAGCCTCATCCAGCCTGGCCTTAAACACCTCCAGCCATGGGGCCTCAACCACCTCCCTGGGCAACCCAGTCCAGCCTCTCACCACTCTCATGCTCAACAACTTCTTCCTCATGGCCACTCTGAATCTCCCCACCTCCAGCTTTGCTTCATTCCCCCCAGTCCTGTCACTCCCTGACAGCCTAAAAAGTCCCTCCCCAGCTTCTTTGTAGCCCACTTCAGATACTGGAAGGTCTCATAGAATTATGCTGTCAGACTGCAAACAAAAGATAGCAAAACCAACTTAATCCCATTCTGCACCACTATTAGCTAGTCAGATCAGAAGGTTCTCTGGACAGTTCCCAGGGTCTTAATCTCCTGATTTTGCTAGGAACCAAAACAGGCAGTGAATGACAAGAGGCCATTTTTCATTCCTGACTTCCTAAAATCAGGCTGAAAACAGTCATAGGGCAGTCTGGAGAGGAATGGTAAGCATCATTTTTCCCCTGTCTTGTGGAAGAACTTAATAATGTACCTGCAAATAGAAGTTTTGTGAGGCTGAGGAGCTACATTACAGTATCATAGAACCATAGAATCAACCAGGTTGGAAGAGACCTCCAAGATCATCCAGTCCAACCTAGCACCCAGCCCTAACCAATCTGAACAAGCTTCTGAGTACAAAGCCTGTATATCATTTAAGACTTCAATGCTGTAGATCTTTACTGGTGCCTGCCTGAGGAAATAGGACTTTTTAAGATAAAGAACACTTCAGGTTATTAGAATCATAGAATCAACCAGGTTGGAAGAGACCTAAAAGATCATCCAGGCCAACCTAGCACCCAGCCCTAGCCAGTCAACCAGACCATGGCACTAAGTGCCTCAGCCAGGCTTTGCTTCAACACCTACAGGGATGGTGACTCCTCTGCTTCCCTGGGCAGCCCATTCCAATGCCAATCACTCTCTCTGACAACAACTTCCTCCTAACATCCAGCCTAGACCTCCCCCAACACAACTCCAGACTGTGTCCCCTTGTTCTCTTGCTGGTTGCCTGGCAGAAGAGACCAACCCCACCTGGCTACAGCCTCCCTTCAGGGAGTTGTAGACAGCAATGAGGTCACCTCTGAGCCTTCTCTTCTGCAGGCTGCACACCCCCAGCTCCCTCAGCCTCTCATTCCTCACAGGGCTGTGCTCCAGGCCCCTCACCAGCTTCATTGCCCTTCTCTGGACACCTTCCAGCACCTCAACATCTCTCTTGAATCGAGGAGCCCAGAACTGGACACAGCACTCAAGGTGTGGCCTAAGCAGTGCTGAGCACATGGGCAGAATAACCTCCCTTGTCCTTCTGGCCACACTGTTCCTGAGCCAGCCAGGATGCCTCTCTTGGCAAAGCCCACCAACATGAAATATTTAGCAAGGGGTGCTATATCTGCTCTACCAAGTCACTTACATTTTCAGTATTCTCATTGTTCTTTTTCTTGCCTAGAACTCAAATTTGTCTTTGTCTTTCCTAACACTGAAAAGAAACAACTGCTACATACCTCACTAGGATGAAATTAAAACCAGCCAGAAATACCATTTTGAGTGACAATGCAAAGAAAAAAAAAGAAATAAAAGCCAAATTGTAAGAGTTTGAAGCACTGAAATAGAAGCAATTTGTTTTCTACAGGGCTTGCTTCATTCATCAATTCAGTCAAACAATTAAATTTGTCTCAGAATTAAAAAGAGCAAATAGCAAGAGAGGTGACAAACCGAGGGCACAGCAACACACCATGCCAGCAAAGCTGTGAGGGGACACAATTTGCTCTGGGATTCCAAAATTGCAAGACAGAGAGGTTAATGCTGTCCTCCAGGCACATACCTGGAGACTCTTGGGTCCAGTCTGACCTGGCTACAGTGAAATACCCTGACCTGTGCATGTTCCCCTGCTCTTGAGCATCTCTACTAACTTCTTGCAGGTGTCCAGAGGCACCAACAAAAGCAGCAGATCACTTAGACTCACTGCAAGGCTGTTGGCTTCAAATCAATCACCCCTTCCTGAGAAGAAAGCAATCCATGGCTTGTCTTTTCAGAAATCCAACTGATATCCAGTAACAAAGAGAGAGAAGCAGTGGAGAACAGGTCTGAATTCAGGCCACTGACTATGCAACACCTTATGAGATGCCGCAATAGTAACACAGTCACTTGCTATGAGCAATACAAGCCCCAAAGATGGAGTGTGCTCAGAAGCACCAGATCACCTTCAGTGAGAACTGTCAATGTCATCTGTGACAGATCATTGAATCAACCAGGTTGGAAGAGACCTCCAAGATCATCCAGGCCAACCTAGCACACAGCCCTGTCCGGTCAACCAGACCATGGCACTTGTAAGAGGGAAGAACCAGTTTGTGTGTGAACAGAAGTTACAAGAAGCTAATAATCACTTGGTTACTGAAGGTAAGATCCAGGGGAAGCAAGGTTTGCAGGTATGTACACGAGCAGTAGGGAAAAATGGTATTCCAAAATAAAGGAGGAGTTTGGTTCTCCTGGGTTCAGAACTCTGGGATGCACTGGAGACACATCATAGAATTATGAACACATACAAAGCAAGAGTGGTTGAGTCTATGAAGTTTTAAAAGAAATCATAGGTTGGACTGGATGATCTTGGAGGTCTCTTCCAATCTGGTTGATTCTATGATGACTTGCAAAAAAAATCCAACTATGAGGTAAGTTAAATAAAGAAACTCAGGAAAGAAGGGATGGGGGAAAAGAAGGAAAAAATACATATAAAATAATCAGTTCCTAAGAAATGCCCTATGGTTAGCAGGCAGAAATCAGTCAAAGAATTACAGAGGTTGGAAGAGACCTCCAACATCATCCAGGCCAACCTAGCACCCAGCCCTAGACAGTCAACTACACCATGGCACTAAGTGCCTCAGCCAGGCTTTGCTTCAACACCTCCAGGGATGGTGCCTCCACCACCTCCCTGGGCAGCCCATTCCAATGCCAATCACTCTCTCTGGCAAGAGCTTCCTCCTAACATCCAGCCTAGACCTACCCTGGCACAACTTCAGACTGTGTCCCCTTGTTCTATTGCTGGTTGCCTGGGAGAAGTTTTCTACACTGTCCTCATTTTGACAGGACACAAATGCTTCTATCAGACCTATCACAAGAGTGGCACCTACCTCCCTTATCCCTGCCATGGGTAAGCAAGACCACATGAAAAACTTTTGGTCAAAAAGGGATTGGATCAGGCAAAAAAACCCAACCACTCCTGAAACTGAAGAAACAAGAAGCTGCTAACACCCCTGGGACTCTCTGGTTTGTGTAAGCTTTCTAAGACAAAATAATCCAGGCTCAGGTGGACACTACCATTCCAGGGTTTGGTTTTTTTGGTTGGTCTTGGCTTTTTTTTTGCTTTTCTTCTTTTTAAACCCCCCCTCTCTTCTACCTCTCTTTAACCACTCTTTTAGGCTGTGCTAGTTTGAAGCTAGCTGGGATATTTTGGTGAGAGGAATTAGAGGAAAAGGAAACAGTGGTGATGTCTGCTGAACTCATAGGGTTGCTGAGACAGATAAAAACAAGAACACAAACATAGATAACACAGCTGCTCTCTGCCTTTGGCTGCCTCCCTTCTCTCTCTCTAACCTGCTGTCTGTGTAACTAATCCTTCTGCTTCCTAATCCCCCTGACCAAGCCTCCAAACTCACCTTGAACATAAGGCAAAGTCCGGGGTAAGGTAGAGGAGAGGGAAGAAGGTTGAAGGGTGGTCAGGAGCCCTTCCTGTGGAGTCTGGTTTCTGGGAGGGCTGTTGTGCTTCTGTATTGCCTTTTCAACTGGTCTATAGCTGTGTGTATTGTGAACACCTGCTTGCATATTGTGCTAAGCTGTAAATACAGAGCTTCATTCACTTTCCAGCTCAGCTGAGTCTAGTCTGGGTGATTTTCTCAAGGGGGGGGGGGGCAGGTAACACCCAAACCATCACATAGGCTTTGACTCCATTGAAATGAAGTGATGGTGGCTGAGGCCATGTGAGATCAGCTATTGCCATAAAAAGAACAACTTAGCTTGGGATAAATCCTCTCTGACATGAATAGTGCAAGGAGCTGCAGCAGGCACTGACCCTCCACCTTTGCTCACTGGAGCTCTTAGAAGCTTCCCAAAGGAAGATGCCCCTCACTGTTCAGACTGACTCCATTATGTTGCCCTCCTGTCCACATGGTCTATTCAACACTGGTCAGGCCACATCTTGAGTACTGTGTCCAGTTCTGGGCTCCTCAATTCAAGAGAGATGTTGAAGTGTTGGAACATGTCCAGAGAAGGGCAACGAAGCTGGTGAGGGGCCTGGAGCACAGCCCTGTGAGGAGAGGCTGAGGGAGCTGGGGGTGTGCAGCCTGCAGAAGAGGAGGCTCAGGGCTGACCTCATTGCTGTCTACAACTACCTGAAGGGAGGCTGCAGCCAGGTGGGGGTTGGTCTCTTCTGCCAGGCAAGCAGCAACAGAACAAGGGGACACAGCCTCAAGTTGTGTTGAGGGAGGTCTAGGCTGGATGTTAGGAGGAAGTTGTTGTCAGAGAGAGTGATTGGCATTGGAATGGGCTGCCCAGGGAGGTGGTGGAGTCACTGTCCCTGGAGGTGTTGAAACAAAGCCTGTCTGAGGCACTTGGTGCCATGGTCTAGTTGACTGGCTAGGGCTGGGGGATAGGTTGGACTGGATGATCTTTGAGGTCTCTTCCAACCTGGTTGAGTCTACGATTCTAAGAGCTGCCAAAGTACATGGGTGTCTTTGAGGAGCTTGTCTGTAGCCACTGCCATGCTGCTCTTTTTACCTGCTGGAGTCTGGCACCACCATGTCATCACTGCCAAATCTCACTCAGAGCAGGAGACACACCGGACACACACACTTAATCAGTCATGAAGCACAAGAAAATGATCAAACATTAGAAAGATCATGTTCCTTGAAACTCCATACAGGTGTATGTGCTACTCCAGGGGGGTCTAATGCAAACTGTTGGGTTCACTGCATACCCATAGACAGACACAGGTTCAAGTGTGTCCAACAGGTCTAGGGAGGTTCTTCTCTCCCTCTACTCTGCCCTAATGAGACCATACTCTGTTCGGTTTTGAGCTGCCCAGTTCAAGAGCTCATTGCTGTCTACAACTACCCTAAAGGAGGCTGTAGCCAGGTGGGGTTGGGCTCTTCTGCCAGGCAACCAGCAATAGAACAAGGGGACACAGTCTCAAGTTGTGGTGGGGGAGATCTAGGCTGGATGTTAGGAGGAAGCTGTTGGCAGAGAGAGTGATTGGCATTGGAATGGGCTGCCCAGGGAGGTGGTGGTGTCTTCGTCCAAGCAAAGCCTGGCTGAGGCACTTAGTGCCATGGTGTAGTTGACTGTCTAGGGCTGGGTGCTAGGTTGGCCTGGATGATCTTGGAGGTCTCTTCCAACCTGTTTGATTCTATGATTCCAAGAGAGACAAGGATCTTCCAGAAAGAGTCCAGCAGAGGGCCCACAAGGGTGACTGAGTATCTCCCTTAAGAAGAGAGACTGAGAAACTTGCAGCTGTTTAGTCTGGAGAAGACAGAGGAGATCTTATCAGGGTGTACAAATATTTGAGGGGTGGGTGTCAAGTGGATAGGGGCAGTGTCTTTTAGGGGGTCCACAGCAATAAGACCAGGAGCAATGGCTACAAACTGGAACATAAAAAGTTTCACCTCAACACAAGGAGAAGCTTCTTTAGAGTGAGGGTGACAGAGCACTGGAACAGGCTGCCCAGAGAGGTTGTGGAGTCTCCTTCTCTGGAGACTTTCCAAATCCACCTGGATGCATTCCTGTGAGAACTACCCTAGGTGATCCTGCTTGGCAGGGGGGTTGGACTTAATGATCTCTGGAGGTCTCTTCCAATCTCTAAGGTTCTGTGGTTCTGTGAAGTGGTCTCTACCACGTTAGCCATAAGTAGCAGGAAGGATGTGGGAGAGGCTACCCTCCAGATTAGGACAAACAACTTGGAAGCCACTTCTCTCTTTTTTTTTTTTGGTGCTTTCAAGTTGTAAGTTTTTTTTTCCTCAGACCTTTTAAAAAAGTAATGTTTTTCAAACACAATTCCAAGCCTGAACATTTTCAGAACAACATACAACAAAACAAAACAATAAAACCAACCCAACAGATAAAAGCAGAACAGAACATTTTGTCAAACAGACCTCCCTGATGGATGCCTCCCCCGTCAAGTGACTGGGAGAAGTCAGTATCTGGAATCAGGCTTGCCCTGTTTATTCTTGGAAACTCTAAATGTGACCACACATGGAACTAACCAGTCAAGAAAACCCCTAAAAGCTGCCTTTGATCTTCCCATTCAGTGAGTCCACACATCCTCAACAGAGGAAAGGGAAGTCAAATATTTCCAACTCTCCTCAGAAAGAAGCAGTGGTACAAACATTTAACTTCTCTGCCTTTCACCTTTGTGACCTTGTTAGCAATGTTTTGACAGCTTAGCTACTAGCACAAGTCTGAAGAACGCTCTGGATTCATGCTCAAAGCCACTGACTCTGCTCAATCCTACTTTAAGCAGCCAAGAATCATAGAACCGACCAGATGGGAAGAGATTATCCAGTCCAACCTATCAGCCAGCCCTATCCAATCAACTAGACCATGGTACTAGCCAATGGCATCCTGGCCTGGATCAGGAGCAGTGTGGCCAGCAGGACAAGGGAGGTTATTCTGCCCCTGTACTCAGCACTGCTCAGGCCACACCTTGAGTGATGTGTCCAGTTCTGGGCTCCTCAATTCAAGAGAGATGTTGAGGTGCTGGAAGGTGTCCAGAGAAGGGCAGCAAAGCTGGTGAGAGGCCTGGAGCACAAAGCCTATGAGGAGAGGCTGAGGGAGCTGGGGGTGTGCAGCCTGCAGAAGTGGAGGCTCAGGGCTGACCTCATTGCTGTCTACAACTCCCTGAAGGGAGGCTGTAGCCAGGTGGGGTTGGTCTCTTCTGCCAGGCAAGCAGCAACAAAACAAGGGGACACAGTCTCAAGTTGTGGTGGGGGATGTCTAGGCTGGATGTTAGGAGGAAGTTGTTGTCAGAGAGAGTGATTGGCATTGGAATGGGCTGCCCAGAGAGGTGGTGGAGTCACTGTGCCTGGAGGTCTTCAAGAAAAGCCTGGCTGAGGCACTTAGTGCCATGGTCTAGTTGATTGGATAGGGCTGGGTGCTAGGTTGGCCTGGATGATGATGGAGGTCTCTTCCAATCTGGTTGATTCTATGATTATACCTCCAGGGACAGCAACACTGTATGCACATATAATGTACCCACATAGGATGCAGGTCAGACAAGTTCTTCCCTCTTCCCATCACTGCCTCTACCACAGGCGATCGAAGTGAACTTCTAGCATCCTATTCAAGCCCAAGAGCTATGGGCTCTGGACCTGCAAAAAGTGATCCAGGCTTCCCTAGCAGACTTTTGCACTCTCCCTGTTCTCTGGTTACAAATGGAAAGCTTTTCCCAAATTGCCTTGATAAGGCAATCTTCAGGTCACCCTGTTAAAAGCACAGGTGTAGGGAGCATCCCCCTCAAGGAGAAAATAGGCTTGTTAATATTTGATGCTTGGATAGATGTGAGTGCAGTTCCCAGACCAGAAAGATGACACCTGGGCAGAGAACAACCTTCTTTCCTACTGGACAAATAAAGAGCTGAAAACTGTAGTGATACCATGTAGCCTGCCCAGGTTTACATGGTAAATGAGCTTCACTGGAAAAAGGAACTCTGGTGCTCCCTGCCCTGCTGCAGTGCCAGGCTGTGATAATCCTCATCGTCTCCAGCAGTTCAAGACATTTCTTAGGAGCCCAAGTCAGGTTTTCTGTTCACGCCTCCCTCCTAACATATCTTCTGCAAGTGGGGTTACACCTTGCTCACAGTCCCAGCTGCACACAAGGAAGGACATCTGCAAACCCTGCCACCACGTCCACAGGGCTCAGGGTGCTGCTGTGGAAGACACTGTCTCCCAGCAAACCCTTGCTGGGCTTCCAGCTGTGACACAGCTGTTTGATTCTTTACTCAACTCAAATGCTGTAAAGGCCACAGTCATCCTGAGCAGAGTACTCCTGGGGTGTAAACCAAACACTTCATCAGCTCCTCTGATGTAGCAGCTCCCCAGGCTCCAGCACAGCACAAGCAAAGCAGCTCCCCAGAAGGGTCACAGGATCACAGGATGCGAGGGGTAGGAAGGGACCCAAAGAGACCACTGAGTCCAACCCCAAGTAAAGCACAAGGCTGTCTTCAAACCTGCCTTTGAAAAACAAAGGCAGGGGCACTGGCAGGCCTGGGCACAAAGTGTGAGCTGGGGGAACTCCCTCAGAAGCCTAGGGGCAAGCACCCCCCCAGCCCACATCTTCCTTGCATCCAAGATAGACCACAATAGGGTGGGCTGCCCATGCTGCCTCCCCCAGCACAGCCTTCATGCTGAGCAATCCATTTGCAGGGCAGAGAAAGAAAAAGCATTAAGTCCAGCTCCCCCATGCTACAGGTAAGAAAGCAGAGCAGATCCTGCCTCAGTTCTTGGCTTCTGTACAGGAAACCCTCCCCAACAAATGCAGTTAGAAGCTGCAGCTAAAACAAGTAAGAACTATGATATAGGTCTGTAGAAAATAAGCTTTTCCTGAGCCCCACCTCAATTTTTCCTGAGTTCCTTCAGCACAACTCAGATGTTTGCTCATAGCTGGCATCACAAAAAGCAAGAAGGAAATTAAACCCCATCACACTATAAAAAAAATGCTTACCAAAAAAAAACCCCATTATATCTCCCTGGATACTTTTTATCAGGGCATCTGTCACACTAAAAACTTCTAAGCTTCCTGTGCAAAGTGAACTTGGAAAAGTGCAATGCATGTGAAGTAGATGGGAATCATTATGGAACTGAAATCAACCAGATGTTTTAAACTTACTCTGTTTTAAACGTGCTCTACACGCTCCTTAGTTTGCCCTTCAAGAGGCACTCAGGTGAAAAGTACAAATGACAAAGCCAATTTGCTTGAAGGACAACTTCAGATAAATAAACCAGACCAAGCACGAATCTGCTTCCTGGATCCAAGATCAGAGCAGCAGCAGGCAGCGAGCACACACAGCATGAGCTGACACAAACAGCCTCTTCCAGACTTCCCCTGGCTCAAGAAATGGCCTAGGTGAAGAATGTCATTCACTTATACACCACTTGGTAACTTGGCAAAAATACACACCAGAGTCCAGTTCCTACTGAAAATGAGTCAAAGCAATTCCCTTACCTTCTCTGAAGCTGCCTGTAAGAGTTATGACGACAAACACTTTGCCTTCTGGCTCCAAATCCACCTGGAAAAGTAAAGGAAACATTAGAATATTGGTTTTCAAGGCAGGGTTTTGCATGATAAATGCTGACAACATTAGATAACACATAGGAAGATCTCAATGTATTTCTCATGCACACCCTTAATTCTACTGAAAGCAACCAAGCATCCTGTGCTGGTTTGAGCCTAGCTGGGATATTCTGGTGAGAAGTATTAGATGCTAGGCTGTGAAAAGGAAACAATGCTGATGTCTGCTGCACTCATAGGCTTGCTGAGATGGATAAGAACAAGAACACATAGATAACAGAGGGTTTCTCTCTGGCTTTGGGCTGCACTTCTCTCTCTCTTTCTCTAATCTGCTGTCTGTATAACTACTAATTCTGCTTCCTAACCCCTCTGGCCAATTCTCCAAACCCAGCCTGAACATAAGACAAAGCCTGGGGTAAGGTAGAGGGGTGGGAAAAAGGTGGAAAGATGGTTGGGAGCCCCTCCTGGGGACTCTGGTTTCTGGGAGGGCTGCTGTGTTTCTGTATTAGTTTTTAACTTGTCTTTCTATCTATAGCTGTAGATTTGGTGCCATGGTCTAGCCTTGAGCTCTGTGGTAAAGGGTTGGACTTGATGATCTATGAGGTCTCTTCCAACCTTGCAGATACTGTGATATTGTAAATAACTGCTTGTATATGGTGCTAAGCTGTAAATATAAAGCTTCACTCTTTAATTTCCAGCTCAGCTGAGTCTAGTCTGGGCGATTTTCTTAAGTGTGGGGGGAGTAGGTAACACCCAAACCATCACACAACCATGGCTCAAATTGTTCAGCACTTCTAGGAAAAAGAAACTATCAAGCTCCTCATTGTTTTAGGGAGTCCTGAATGTGGAACAAAGAGGGAAAAAACAATCAAGGGGAAAAAAAAAAAAAGAGTAAGGTCAAACACATATAATTATCTAAACAGGTCCATGGGCATCTGCTTATCGAATTATATGCAGATTTTCTCCCTATTATATTCCTAGCCCATTAAGTCTCTCAAAATTGGCTGGGCCCAGAGAGTGGTGGTGAATGGTGCCACATCCAGTTGGCAGCTGGCACTACTAGTGTGTCCCAAGGATCAGTGCTGGGCCCAGTCCGGTTCAGTATCTTAACTGATGATCTGGGCCAGGGGATTGAGTCCTGCATCAGTAAGTTTGCAGATGACACCAAGCTAGGAGCAGGTGTCTGCCCTCCTCTGACACCAAGGAGGGCAGGAGAGGCCCACAGAAGGACCTTCACAGGCTGGATGGGTGGGCAGAGACCAATGGGATGAGATTGAACAAGGCTAAGTGCAGGGTTCTGCACTTTGGACACAACAACCCCAAGCAGGACCACTTGCTGGGGACAGAGTGGCTGAGAGCAGCCAGGAGGAAAGGGATCTGGGGGTACTGGTAGAGAGTAGCTGAAGATGAGCCAGAAGTGTGCCCAGGTGGGCAGCAGAGCCAATGGCATCCTGGCCTGGATCAGGAACAGTGTGGCCAGCAGGACAAGGGAGGTTATTCTGCCCCTGTACTCAGCACTGCTCAGGCCACACCTTGAGTGCTGTGTCCAGTTCTGAGCTCCTCAATTCAAGAGAGATGTTGAGGTGCTGGAAGGTGTCCAGAGAAGGGCAACGAAGCTGGTGAGGGGCCTGGAGCACAAACTCTATGAGGAGAGACTGAGGGAGCTGGGGGTGTGCAGCCTGAAGAAGAGGAGGCTCAGGGCTGACCTCATTGCTGTCTACAAGAACCTGAAGGGAGGCTGTAGCCAGGTGGGGTTGGTCTCTTCTCCCAGGCAAGCAGCAACAGAACAAGGGGACACAGTCTCAAGTTGTGTTGGGGGAGGTCTAGGCTGGATGTTAGGAGGAAGTTGTTGGCAGAGAGAGTGATTGGCATTGGAATGGGCTGCCCAGGGAGGTGGTGGAGTCACTGTCCCTGGAGGTGTTGAAGCAAAGCCTGGCTGAGGCACTTAGTGCCATGGTCTGGTTGATTGGCTGGGGCTGAGTGAGGTCGGACTGGATGATGTTGGAGGTCTCTTCCAACCTGGCTGATTCTATATATCAGTGCTGGGGTAAACCTTAATTTCTCACATAAATCACCTTTTGGCTTTAGTCATAGGAAACAAAAACCTGCTACTGCTGTTATCTAAGCACTTGTTCTCATTTAATCTACATTATACAGAGATACAGAACTCAATTATAGGGATCAGAGATTTGTTCCAGTGTTGGTCAACCTGCCCTTGAAAGAAGGGTTTTTTGGGGGGACTATTTTAGTTAGGCTTTTAATTAAGGTGTTGCTTTGGGGTTTGGTTGAGGGGTTTTTTGTTCACCCTTTTCTAGCAGCAAAAAAACACAGCTAAGTATCCCTGAAGTTTGAGTTGGGGAGTCAGGCAGAATTTCACTTGTAAAACCAAAACAACAAATGAATGAGGCATCCCATACACACTCCCCTAACTGCAAGGTGAAAATCAGCAAAGAGGAGCTTCACCTCTCATGGATATTAATAATTTGTGCTGAAGGGAAATTCTGAAGATAGAACATTCTGGAAGAATGACTCAACAAGACTGTTCAAACCCTCTATGTTCCTGTACAACCACCTTTGCTTGCTCTGGCAGAAATAGAAGCACATCTTTTACGTCAGCAGCACCACGGAGGTGCTGGGAATTTAATACCCCTTGGTGTGCACAGGCTGCACAGCACAAAACCACTTCCCAGTCCTGCAAGAAAGGATGAGCAGCCCAGGGTCCCTTTTTTCCCCTTGGGTAACACACAATCTGTGCTGCCAACACTTTGGTTCTTCCCCAGTGTTAACACCTATGGCATCACTCTGGTCTCTAACCATAAGCCTAAACTCCCAGAGCAACAGTGCAGGGAGCAGCACTAATCAAGCCAACATCTGGCTGTGATTTGCAACACCCAACCACACACCAACTGCTCCTTTGAAGAGAACACCATTAAGATACAGGAAAGGAGAAAGCTGAACTCACAGTATCACAGTATCACCAAGGTTGGAAGAGACCTCATAGATCATCTAGTCCAACCCTTTACCACAGAGCTCAGGCTAGACCATGGCACCAAGTGCCACGTCCAATCCTGCCTTGAACAGCTCCAGGGACGGCGACTCCACCACCTCCCCAGGCAGCCCATTCCAGTGTCCAATGACTCTCTCAGTGAAGAACTTTCTCCTCACCTCCAGCCTAAATCTCCCCTGGTGCAGCTTGAGGCTGTGTCCTCTCGTTCTGGTGCTGGCCACCTGAGAGAAGAGAGCAACCTCCTCCTGGCCACAACCTCCCCTCAGGTAGCTGTAGACAGCAATAAGGTCACCTCTGAGCCTCCTCTTCTCCAGGCTAAACAATCCCAGCTCCCTCAGCCTCTCCTCATAGGGCTTGTGCACAAGGTCTCTCACTGTAGCTGAGGAAGCACCAAATAGCCTTGCTATGAATGGACAGAAAGTATCTGCCTGGCTGAAAGTTGTCCAAGATGGGCTTACCCTGCAGTGTTAAGGTAGAGCAGAGATTACTGCTGGCACCTCCACTCCTAGGGATGCTAATTGCAGCTTCACTAATAGGAGCCAAGAGGAAGCATCTTCTAGGGTGAGGAGGAAGCAGACAGCACAAACCATCACTGTGCATTTCCCTAGCCTATGATTTGTTACAGAAGTAAAAAAATGGGGGGAGGGGGAGTGTAAATATAGGGAATTTGCTATGACTAGACCTACTATTTTTCAGAGAAAGGCTAAGATTACATCCTAGACACCCAACTCTACTATCCAGAGGTGACACAGCTCTACTGACAAGATACCAATCTGAGGTTGTAGAACTGCTTAAGAAAATGCTATCAAAATGTTGAAGTTATGGAGACTGCATTTTCCACTGAAAAACAAAACCCACAAACAAATCAACCTCACAGGGAAAATGCAAACTAAAAATTTAGCTTTGAGTCAATATTGATTTTCCTATTTCCTTGGGCTGTTTTCTACACTGGCTTAAAGATGCTGTGTTTGAAGAGCCCTTTCTTTCCATTGAATAAGGAACATGTTCCCCCAACACACTTTAACTCCAGTGATATCATGCATCATTTTTGCCTACATTTCAGTCCACTGGAGAGATACTACAGCTTTGTAAAGGCACAGTCTGCAAAAGAAAAACATAATCTAAAATATCTCTATACATGGCCATAGAATCTTAGAATCAACCAGGTTGGAAGAGACCTCCAACATCATCCAGTCCAACTTCACCCAGCCCTAGACAATCAACCAGACCATGGCACTAAGTGCCTCATGCAGGCTTTGCTTCAACACCTCCAGGCACAGCAACTCCACCACCTCCCTGGGCAACCCATTCCAATGCCAATCACTCTCTCTGACAACAACTTCCTCCTAACATCCAGCCTAGACCTCCCCTGCCACAGCTTGAGACTGTGTCCCCTTGTTCTGTTGCTGTTTGCCTGGCAGAAGAGACCAACCCCACCTGGCTACAGCCTCCCTTCAGGTACTTTTAGCCAGCAATAAGGTTTAGCCTCCTCTTCTGCAGGCTGCACACCCCCAGCTCCCTCAGCCTCTCCTCACAGGGCTGTGCTCCAGGCCCCTCACCAGCTTCATTGCCCTTCTCTGGACACCTTCCAGCATCTCAACATCTCTCTCGAATTTAGGGGCCCAGAACTGGACACAGCACTCAAAGTGTGGCCTGAGCAGTGCTGAGTACAGGGGCAGAAGAACCTCCCTTGTCCTGCTGGCCACACTGCTCCTGATGCAGGCCAGGATGCCATTGGCTCTCTTGGCCACCTGGGCACACTGCTGGCTCATGTTCAGCTGCTATCTACCAGTACCCCCAGGTCCCTTTCTGCCTGGCTGCTTTCAGCCACTCTGTCCCCAGCCTGTAGTGCTGCTTGGGGTTGTTGAGGCTCAAGTGTAGAACCCTGCACTTGGCCTTGTTCAATCTCAGAGGCCAGTGGGCTGAGCTCTGCCCACCCATCCAGCCTGTCAGAGTCCCTCTGCAGGGCTCTCCTACCCTCCAGCAGATCCACACCTGCTCCTGGCTTGGTGTCATCTGCAAACTTACTGATGCTGGACTCAATCCCCTCGTCCAGATCATCAATAAAGACATTGAACAGGACTGGGACCAGCAGTGATCCCTGTGGAACACCACTAGTGCCAGCTGCCAACTGGATGTGGCACCATTCACCACCACTCTCTGGGCCCAGCCCTCCAGACAGGTCTTAACCCATATCAGAGTGAATCTGTCCAAGCCAGTGACTCAACAGTCACTCAAACTGATTAACAGGATATCAAGAGTTCTGATTTCATGGTAAAATCCTTACTGAAGTTTTCCAAACCATTCTTCAGTCCTAATAACTCTTCTGCCTCTCTCCATACACAGCCATATGTTAGACTCCTGCCTTCACAGTCACAAAGAGGATAATTCTTCCCTCCTTCTCTGTATCCAATGGGATACAGAGCATATTCTGCACTAGTTTTAGTAGCAAACTCTTGCCAAGACAGAAGCAGAAATGCAACAAAAACTTCATCCACCTTTGAGATAGCACAAACAAAAAGTGGTCCACACTCCGTGGCACACCTTGCTCTCCACTGCTGCAAATAGGATTCCTCTGCCCAGAGGAACAAAGTCTCACAGAACAGACACAAAGTAAACCTGGAAATTACATCAGGAGACTTATGAGAGTTATAAAACAATCTCTTTCCTCCCCTCCAGGCTCCACGATTAAAGACCACTCCAATCCCCTACACCAACTAAGCAGCTGCACTCACATCATACCCTAGTTTAAGGGTACCAAATAATGAGAATCCAGCTGCACTCAAAACCTTCTCACAGCACAGGGATGCAGGACCCCATGAAAAATTACAGTTGAAAGGTTCCAAAACAAGAACTGGAGCCCCAGGATGAGAAGTGCTGTTGAAATTTTGGCACATTAGCACACCACTGGATGCAGACTGACAGTGAAACTGTGTCCTATACAAGGTTAAAGCAGACAGGCTTAAGTGTTTCTCTGATAATTTTAATGTCATTGTATCTTAATAACCTGCTGGTAAAAGACTAGTTTGTGGACCTGCTGTGACCTCCTTTAAGGTGAAATTTGACCAGCTTAGCAGCAGCCAATACAATATCTGAGATCAGCTCCCAGATAGGTGGAACATGCCTCAAAGAGAAAATAATCTCTGACCTAGAAAGCTAAAGGAAAAATGTCTGACCATAGACTTGCCCTCTTAGGAACTTGCCCTCAGAGCAGCTCCCAGACAGCAACACCTAGCTGACTTCCTCTCATCATTGCACAGATCACCATCCCCCAGCCACACAACATGATGTGGCTCATGCTAGTGGCTGTTAACTCCTGTGAGCTCCTCACATCTGCTGGACAACAACCCAGGGAGCAGCAGATAGATGATCACATGCTGAGCTGCCACACACACCAAGCAGCTTGCTAAGCACAGTCCTTGCAGCTTAGTTCCCCATGTTCCTGCCTCTGCTTTACACCTTCATAAGTGCCTTCGTGCTTGGCAATGCAGTACATGCTTTGGGATAGCTTTACCACCCAGCAAACAAACTGCAGCCACATTTGGACATACAGAAATATGAAGTCCTAACATAAAGCCCTCTTCAGCCACTAAAGAACTTTTGTCACTAACAGCTACTTTCACAGAGCAAGAGGACTTCTAGCTATGCTCTGCTACTGAAGCCTTCCCCACATTCACCAGGCGGGTAACCTGATCATAAAAGGAGATCAGGTTGGTGAGGCAGGACCTGCCCTTCCTAAACCCATGCTGGCTGGGCCTGATCCCTTGGCCATCCTGTAGGTGCTTTGTGATGGCACCCAAGATGACCTGTTCCATCACCTTGCCTGGCACTGAGGTCAGGCTCATAGGTCTGTAGTTTTCTGGCTCCCCTTTACGACCCTTCTTGTGAATGGGTATCACATTGGCAGCTTCCAGTCATCAGGGACCTCTCCAGTGAGCCAGGACTGCTGATAAATGATGAGAGTGGCTTGGCCAGCTCAGCTGCCAGCTCTCTCAGCACCCTAGGGTGGATCCCATCCGGTCCCATGGACTTGTGAGGATCCAAATGATGCAGCAGGTCCCTTACTGCTTCCCCATGGATTAGAGGAGGACTGTACTGGTCCCTGACTCCATCCACCACTTCAGGAGTCCAGCTGTCCTGGAGACAACCTGTCCCACTAGTGAAGATTGAGGCAAAGAAGGTGTTAAGCACCTCTGCCTTTTCCTCATCCTTTGTCACTATGTTCCCCTCTCTATCTAGTAAGGACTGGAGGTTGTCCTTGGCCCTTCTCTTGCCATTCATACATTTAAAGAAACACTTTTTATTTTCCTTGGCAGCCGTGGCCAGCCTGAGCTCCAAGTGGGCTTCTGCCTCTCTAATTTTTCCTCTACAAGACCTAGCAACTTCCTTGAACTTCTCCTGGAACACCTCCCCTCTCTTCCAAAGGTGATACACTCTCTTTTTAATCTTTAATTCCTTCAGAAGCTCCTTGCCCATCCAGTCTGGCTGCCTCCCTCGTCAGCTGGATGTTAGGAAGAAGTTCTTCACAGAGAGAGTGATTTCCCATTGGAATGGGCTGCCCAGGGAGGTGGTGGAGGCACCGTCCCTGGAGGTGTTGAAGCAAAGCCTGGCTGAGGCACTTAGTGCCATGGTCTGGTTGATTGGATAGGGCTGGGTGATAGGTTGGACTGGATGATCTTGGAGGTCTCTTCCAACCTGGTTGATTCTATGATTCTATGTGAGCACTTTGAAAGGAAACAGCAGCCAAAAGACTGGTCTTCCATCCATGGAAGGGATAATCCTATCCAGCAACAGGTGGCTGGCAGTCCAGGCCTTGACTGCTCACCAGCAAGGCTATGGTGATCTTGGTACTGCCCAGCACCAGTAAACACCCTGAGGATCCAGCCTCAGAACAGTGCAGGTGTAACACAAGTACCATGCATACACCAAGTTTCTTTCCCACCACTGACTGTGGATGCTTAAAGGCAAAACTTGGTGTTTTTACAGACAAGCAGGGCCCACATCTACTTCTTGACAGATTTATTACAGTTCAACTGCAATCCGTTTGGCCAGAAATGCAACTGATGTTAATCTGCTTTCTCTGAGAAAGCAGGAGAGGCTCAGAAATTCCACAGCCTGAAGGCAGCACAAATGATAGTAAGGGGCCTGGAACACAAGCCCTGTGAGGAGAGGCTGAGGGAGCTGGGATGTGCAGCCTGCAGAAGAGGAGGCTCAGGGCAGACCTCATTGCTGTCTACAACTGCCTGAAGGGAGGCTGTAGCCAGCTGAGGTTGGGCTCTTCTGCCAGGCAAGCAGAAAGAGAACAAGGGGACACAGTCTCAAGTTGTGGTGGGGAAGGCCTAGACTAGATGTTAGGAGGAAGTTGTTGTCAGAGAGAGTGATTGGCATTGGAATGGGCTGCCCAGGGAGGTGGTGGAGTCTCTGTGTCTGGAGGTGTTGAAGCAAAGCCTGGCTGAGGCACTTAGTGCCATGGTCTGGTTGATTGTCTAGGGCTGGGTGCTAGGTTGGCCTGGATGCTCTTGGATTTCTCTTCCAACCTGGCTGATTCTATGACTTTGTAAGGGGCAGCTCCTACACAGTAACACAGGAGATAAGCAATTCAGGAACATAAACATCTGTATGGATTAATTTTTCAAAGAGTAATAAGTATAGAGAAAAGCTTCCAAATGCCAAGAGCTGTGTGGCACAGGGCAACATCTTCTAGGGAACTGCAGAATTCAGCCTGGAAGATTTTGTATCAGAGACAGAGATGCACCACAGTGGGAAAAGTGCTGTTGTAGTGGGAGAAGCTGAGAAGTCTGACTTTCTGTGTGTACATGATATTGCAAACGAGGCACAGTGACCTCTGAATAAATCAGCTAACCTGGTGGCGTGCAGCACCGCATCGCTGGTGCAGATAGCTGTAAACAGCAGCCACCCTCCCCTTTCTCCAGTGCTTTCATCCTCAGCCTGCTTCCCCAGAGAACAACTGGGAGGAAAAACATCGACTTTCTGGCTGTTGCAGAGGTAAATTGGCCAAGCTTTAGCTAACTGGGAGAGGGAAGTGTGCTTATCAGTGCTGCAAAGCCTTTAATCGCTGTCCTAGTTCAAGGAAGTGGAAGACAGCACATGCCTCCCTAGCACAAAGGGTGGGTAACAGCAACAGTTTGAGCTCAGGAACCTCCTTTGTGTCTGTAAGAACAACACAGGATTTCGTCCCAGAGCTAAACATACACTTCAACTTCTGGTGAACTGCACAGTCATACCTAAGAGAGGCTGAGGGAGCTGGGATTGGTTAGCCTGGAGAAGAGGAGGCTCAGGGGAGACCTTATTGCTGTCTACAACTACCTGAAGGGAGGTTGTGGCCAGGAGGAGGTTGCTCTCTTCTCTCAGGTGGCCAGCACCAGAAGGAGAGGACACAGCCTCAAGCTGCACCAGGGGAAATTTAGGCTGTAGGTGAGGAGAAAGTTCTTCCCTGAGAGAGTCATTGGACACTGGAATGGGCTGCCCGGGGAGGTGGTGGAGTCGCCGTCCCTGGAGCTGTTCAAGGCAGGATTGGACGTGGCACTTGGTGCCATGGTCTGGCCTTGAGCTCTGTGGTAAAGGGTTGGACTTGATGATCTGTGAGGTCTCTTCCAACCTTGGTGATACTGGGAAAGGAAAGGAGGGGAGGGGAGGAAAGGAGGGGAGGGGAGGAAAGGAGGGGAGGGGAGGAAAGGAGGGGAGGGGAGGAAAGGAGGGGAGGGGAGGAAAGGAGGGGAGGGGAGGAAAGGAGGGGAGGGGAGGAAAGGAGGGGAGGGGAGGAAAGGAGGGGAGGGGAGGAAAGGAGGGGAGGGGAGGAAAGGAGGGGAGGGGAGGAAAGGAGGGGAGGGGAGGAAAGGAGGGGAGGGGAGGAAAGGAGGGGAGGGGAGGAAAGGAGGGGAGGGGAGGAAAGGAGGGGAGGGGAGGAAAGGAGGGGAGGGGAGGAAAGGAGGGGAGGGGAGGAAAGGAGGGGAGGGGAGGAAAGGAGGGGAGGGGAGGAAAGGAGGGGAGGGGAGGAAAGGAGGGGAGGGGAGGAAAGGAGGGGAGGGGAGGAAAGGAGGGGAGGGGAGGAAAGGAGGGGAGGGGAGGAAAGGAGGGGAGGGGAGGAAAGGAGGGGAGGGGAGGAAAGGAGGGGAGGGGAGGAGATGATCTATGAGGTCTCTTCCAACCTTGGTGATACTGTGATACTGTAAGAGAAAACAAAGGCTAGAGGATTTTGGCAAAGCAAGCTGGTAACCAGCAGGTAAGGACCGATGAGTTCAGCCGCCGTTGCGAGATGCAACACTTTGGCAGCAAGGCTGCACACAGGACTTGAGGAGGACTTCACTCCTAATTCAAACCACTCACATGGTGCCCCATGCCTGAACTTGCTGAGATGGAGCAGCTCTGCGTGACTTCAAAGGCAGCTGCAAGAGATTGGTTTCCCACAGGGAGAGGCCCCAGTCAACCATCTCACACACCTTGACTCGACCGACAGCACTCCTGACGACCAGGCTGGTGTTATTGACTCACCTTCTCTACACTAAGAAATAAAACACCCAAAGAAACAAAACCTAGTTTGAGGGAGCACAAGGGAACAGATGCAGGGAGAACAAAACAGGGCTCCTTAATCATATGCATTCACACTATAATAAAAACTGGTCGTGCATGATTCACCAATGGAAGAGGGTTGGAAAACAAATTCAGGAGGAGGGTAATCTCTCAGGCAACATATCAACACCCAGCTGAAGCATCCGCTGAACTTGAAGAGCAGGTCAAGTCAGTCTGCCTCAGGAGAGCCTGGCATGCCTCTGAACAACTCACTGTGGATGAGGAGAGGCAGATCCATAAGGTGGCTGCCTGACTGGGAGTCGCTCACACTCCAAAACGGAGACCAAGTGAGCGAGGTTGCCCTCCACCACAAAGTACCTTCAACGCTGCATTGGGCATGGACCTTTGTTCTCACAAACACAAGTTGAGCAGATTTCTTCCTCCCTTCCCACAACAGATAAATCCAGTCTGGCAAGCCTGATCTGGAGCACACTGAAATCAGTGGGAATCTTTTTATTGTCTTTGGATCAGACACAAAAGACAACTGCACTTACCCTGGAGCCCAGAAGATCCTTTCTCCCATTGCTGCTCTGTCCTTTTATTCCCTACAGGCACAATTAATAAGCATCCTAGAAGCACAACTTTTTCTAAGCCATGTCAGTGCTGACATGGCTTTTGAAAACAGAACTAAGCCAGACACTTGCAGTGAAAAAAGCAAATACAGAAGCTACCTGGGGAGTTAATTAGCTTAATTAAACAACAACAAAAAAAATCTTTGGACTTCCTACACAATTTTTAGATTTAATTAAGAGAACTGCATATGTAATCAGCCACTTGCAGAGGCAATTCTCAAGGCTCTGTTCAGCAGAAAGTCTGGGTCAGGGTAAACCTGGTTTTTCACATGACTCTAATTATTTCTTCTGGAATCATCATAGAATCAACCAAGTTGGAAGAGACTTCCAACATCATCCAGGCCAACCTAGCACCCAGCCCTGTCCAATCAACTAGACCACAGAATCATAGAATCAAGCAGGTTGGAAGAGACTTCCAAGATCATCCAGGCCAACCTAACACCAAGCCCTAGACAATCAACCAGACCATGGCACTAAGTGCCTCAGCCAGGCTTTGCTTCAACACCTCCAGGGACAAAGACTCCACCACCTCCCTGAGCAGCCCATGCCAATGCCAATCACTCTCTCTGCCAACAGCTTCCTCCTAACATCCAGCCTAGACCTCCCCCAACACAACTTGAGACTGTGTCCCCTTGTTCTGTTGCTGCTTGCCTGGCAGAAGAGACCAACCCCCACCTGGCTACAGCCTCCCTTCAGGTAGTTGTAGACAGTAATAAGGCCACCCTGAGCCTCCTCTTCTCCAGGCTAAACACCCCCAGCTCCCTCAGCCTCTTCTCACAGGGTTTGTGTTCCAGGCCTTTCACCAGTTTGTCACCTAACAGATCATGCTTATGGAATGTCAGATCCTTCTGTATTTTAATAAGGTTGCACCTCCACCTAAGCATGCCTTAGCTGGACAGGTCAGGCAGCAACTTTCCTGTGCTAGTTTGAGCCTACCTAGAATATTTTGGTGAGAAGAGTTAGATGCTAGGCTGTGAAATGGAGACAATGCTGATGTCTGCTGCACTCATACGCTTGCTGAGATGGATAAAAACAACACAAACATACATAACAGAGTTGCTCTGTGGCTTTGGCTGCCTCCCTTCTCTCTCTCTCTAAACTGCCATCTGTGTAACTAATCCTTCTGCTTCCTAACCCCCCTGGCTGGTTCTCCAAACTCACCCTGAATGTAAGGCAAAGTCTGGGGTAAGGTAGAGGGGTGGGAAGACGGTGGAAGGGTGGTTGGGAGCCCCTCCTGGGGACTCTGGTTTCTGGGAGGGCTGTTGTGTTTCTGTATTAGTTTTTAACTTGTCTATGTCTGTCTGTAGCTGTAGATATTGTAAATACCTGCTTGTGTATTGTGCTAAGCTGTAAATATAAAGCTTCACTCTTCCAATTTCCAGCTTGGCTGAGTCTAGTCTGGGTGATTTTTTTAAGTGTGGGAGGGTGGGTTAACATCAAAACCATCACAACTAAATACCTGGTGTTTACAGTAATAGAATCATAGAATCAACCAGGTTAGAAGAGACCTCTAAGATCATCCAGTCCAACCTAGCACCCAGCCCTGTCCAATCAACCAGACCACAGCACTAAGTGCCTCATAGTCTTTTTTTTTTTGAACACACAGAATCAGACATTTTGAGGATGACAGTTCCCTGTCTCTCAAGTCAAGCACCTCTGAGAAATCCTTAGAGCTCTCTAATACTAAGGGGTTTTGCATGTCCAGACCAACAACTTATTTTTCCTACAAGTGCAGACCATGCAGTTTGTAAGACAGAGAGCAGCATGCCTTAAAAATATGAACAAAAACTGGAGCATCCTCCTCTCCTTCCTGAAAAGTAATCTGCACCTCAGATGTCAAGACCAGATGTGCACTGTTTCTCAACAGCCCATGGCAAGCTCTATGCCTTAGAAGATGCTGCTTGGTGAACGGCAACGACCTCATCCTCTGTCCCATCTGACCTTTGAATCTGGCGCTGCCAAACAGAAGCGTTTCCATCCTCGTGCCAAGCTTTAGTTTGGATGCCAGCCCTCAAACACAGAGTAAGCACAGTGTAGCATAACACAGTGGAAAGGCTGCCAAGTGGCACTTTTGGGTCCATGCAGAGTGAGAAAATCACAGAGCGAAGCCCTGGCAGCACACTGAGGCCAGCCATCGATGCACAATTAGACCGAGAGATAATATCTGCTCACCTGGAGATCAGCATGGCCATCTCTTAGTAGAGAACTCTGATGGTTTGGGTGTTACCTGCCCCCCCTTAAGAAAAATCACCCAGACTAGACTCAGCAGCTGGAAATTAAAGACTGGATGAGGCACTTAGTGTCATGGTCTAGTTGACTGGATAGGGCTGGGTGATAGGTTGGACTGGATGATCTTGGAGGTCTCTTCCAACCTGGTTGATTCTATGATTCTATGAATGAAGCTTTATATTATCAGCTTAGCACCACATAGAAGCAGCTATTTACAGTATCTACAGCTACAGACAGACATAGACAAGTTAAAGAAGTAAAACAGAAACACAACAGCCCTCTCAGAAACCAGAGTCCCCCAGGAGGGGCTCCCAACCACCCTTCCATCTTCTTCCCACCCCTCTACCTTACCGCAGACTTAGCCTTACGTTCAGGATGAGTTTGGAGGATTGGCCAGGGGGGTTAGGAAGCAGATGGATTAGTCACACAGGCATCAAGTTAGGAAGAGAAGGGAGACAGCCAAAGCCAGAGAGCAACTCTGTTATCTACGTTTGTGTTCCTGCTTTTAATCCATCTCAGCAATCCTATGAGTGAAGCAGACTCACCACTGTTTCCCTGTCACAGCCTATAACCCAACTCCACTCACTAAAATATCCCAGCTAGGCTCAAACTAGCACAGGAACAAAGGGTCAAAACTCCTCCCTCCTACAAGTGGCAGTAACTGTCAAAGTTTCAGGGGGGAAAAGAAACCTTTCCAACAAGAATTGCTGCTGTGAGTTTAACACTTTGGAGGTAAATGAACAAATGGGTGGAAAGTTTGTCTCTGCTGTAACTCCTACAACCAGTTATTCCAGCTATTACTGCAATATTGCCATTCTAATTGTTTTGTTTCAGGACAGCTGTTTAAAATAGCACTTCTGTTTTCAGGCAAGCTGTGTAATTACAAGCTGTGCAGCAACCAAGAACAATCAGGTGTAACTAATAAGCCTTGGCCAATCCTGGGCTCTTTAATCAATTTTAGCCTGGTTTCATACAAGAGGTTACCTACTCTACAAGTACCTGAAGGGAGGCTGGAGACAGGTGGGGTTGGGCTCTTCTGCCAAGCAACCAGCAACAGAACAAGGGGACACAGTCTCAAGCTGTGCCAGGGAGGTCTGGGCTGGATGTTAGGAGGAAGTTGTTGGCAGAGAGAGTGATTGGCATTGGAATGGGCTGCCCAGGGAGGTGGTGGAGTCACTATCCCTGGAGGCATTGAAGCAAAGCCTGGCTGAGGCACTTAGTGCCATGGTCTGGTTGACTGGTTAGGGCTGGGTGCTAGGTTGGCCTGGATGATCTTTGAGGTCTCTTCCAACCTGCTTGATTCTGTGATTCAAAGGGAGATTTGCTGGGACGCAAAGATTAAGGGCTGCAACAAGATTTATCTAGCCTGTGAATACTCCTGTCATGAAAATCTACTTGAAGAGCTACAAATAAAACATAGAGGGAAAAAAAAGTTTCCTATCTTCAGACTCATTAAATTTTCAAAAGCATGAGCCAAAGCATCCTCCTACTGAGTTACACCAACTTACATTGCTTGTGAGAAATCAAACCTCTGAAACAGTGAATGATTGATGAGTAACAGTTCGGGGTGCCTGCTCTTTAGAATGCTGGGCAGGGGGGAAATGCAGAGTTATAAAGTTAAAAAGTGAGGCATGAAATTGCTTCAGGGTCTATTATTTTTTTGTTTTCACAGAATCAAGCAGGTTGGAAGAGACCTCCAATGTCATCCAGGCCAACCTAGCACCCAGCCCTAGACAATCAACTAGACCATGGCACTAAGTGCCTCATGCAGGCTTTTCTTGAACACCTCCAGGGACAGTGACTCCACCACCTCCCTGGGCAGCCCATTCCAATGCCAATCACTCTCTCTGACAACAACTTCCTCCTAACATCCAGCCTAGACCTCCCCCAAAACAACTTGAGACTGTGTCCCCTTGTTCTCTTGCTGGTTGTCTGGCAGAAGAGACCAACCCCACCTGGCTACAGCCTCCCTTCAGGGAGCTGTAGACAGCAATGAGGTCTGCCCTGAGCCTCCTCTTCTGCAGGCTGCACACCTCCAGCTCCCTCAGCCTCTCCTCACAGGGCTGTGCTCCAGGCCCCTCACCAGCTTTGTTGCCCTTCTCTGGACACATTCCAGTATCTCAACATCTCTCTTGAATCGAGGAGCCCAGAACTGGACACAGCACTCAAGGTGTGGCCAGAAACAGAAGATGACTTCCATCCATAACTCCAAAAGAAGCAGGAGGCTAGAAATAACTAGGGTGGTAAACAAAGCATGAAGAGAACATGAAAGGTCACCAGACCTTAGCAGCAGGGGTGTCATTTCTGAGAGCAAAGAACTTGCCATGCATGGGACAACTCTGCTGAGTGGCCACAAACACCAACGCTGGTGCCGCAACGCCCTTCTCACAGCCTTCCCCCATCAATTCAACGTGGCAGTTCGGTATCAACCCTCCCCAGCCAGGCTCTTGGGTCAGGCAGGAAGATGACCTCACTGTCAGCAGCTCTTGAACCAGTGCATGCAGCTCGAGCTCACCACAAGCATCTCTGCAATCGCGAGGGTACGACCATGCTGCAGCGTGAGGCTTCCTGCCGCGGTCTGCTGTGGCCAGACAGCTCCTGTGCAGTGAGGTAAGGTACTCTGGTGGAGCAGCACTGCCATGACAGAGAGACCTGGAAGGCCAAAGCTTTTGGGCAAAGCCTTGGCAAACAGGTAGCAGCAAGACTGCAAAACTCTGCTCTGAACCAGCCTCGCATCCAGGAGACATCAAGTTGCAGGCATCCCTGCTTTGTTTTCCCACCTAGTCGACAAATGGCATCTCATCTGCCCCAGTGACTATGCACAGTGACATGGGGAAATGTCAGGCAGTGAGCAAAGGCTGCTCTCTGCCTCCCTGAACAGCCCAGCAACACAGCTGACTGCAGAGAGCTGAGGCAGGACACCACTTCCTGGAGGCCCTCTCCACACCTCCATGCCACCTCCTGCCACCACCTTCCCACGGCCTGTACATAGACCATGTGAAACCAAAATTGCGTGGGCAGGACACATTCTGCCTTTCCCTAGCACACAGCCACACCAGCAGAGCTAAGCTGTGCTACACACAAATCATTAAGCCTACCTCTTGCTTGATATCATCTTGCAAATACCACCGTGCCCAGTTCATCACTGGATTTTCCTCCCAACTCCTCCTGCCTTCATCCTACAGTTTTGAGTTTGTTTGTAGGCTGAAGATGAGCCAGCAGTGTGCCCAGGTGGCCAGGAGAGCCAATGGCATCCTGGCCTGGATCAGGAACAGTGTGGCCAGTAGGATGAGGGAGGTTATTCTGCCCCTGTGCTCATCACTGCTCAGGCCACACCTTGAGTGCTGTGTCCAGTTCTGGGCTCCTCAATTCAAGAGAGATGTTGAGGTGCTGGAAGGTGTCCAGAGAAGGGCAATGAAGCTGGTGAGGGGCCTGGAACACAAACCCTATGAGGAGAGGCTGAGGGAGCTGGGAGTGTGCAGCCTAGAGAAGAGGAGGCTCAGGGGTGACCTCATTGCTGTCTACAACTACCTGAAGGGAGGCTGTAGCCAGGTGGGAGGTGGCCTCTTCTGCCAGGCAAGCAGCAATAGACCAAGGGGACACAGCCTCAAATTGTGCTGAGGAAAGTATAAGTTGGACGTTAGGAGGAAGTTGTTGCCAGACTGATTGGCATTGGAATGGGCTGCCCAGGGAGGTGATGGAATTGCTGTCCCTGGAGGTGCTGAAGCAAAGCCTGGATGAGGCACTTAGTGCCATGGTCTAGCTGACTGTCCAGGGCTGGGGGATATGTTGGACTGGATGATCTTCGAGGTCTCTTCCAACCTGGTTGATTCTATGATTCTTTTTTCCACAGACTACTTTTGTTTCCTGCCAGGCAGATAGTGACATCAGTGCAGCACCACTAAATTAAAGGATGGGAAGTGCAGGTCTTAATTTTCTGCTGTTTGAATACTTGATTACAGCAAATAGGTCCCTGCACACCTTCAGTAGCTGGTATCAGGCTATTGGCTTTGCATATGCAAGGTATGGAAATCTGCCTGCAAATGCTATATATTTGCTGCAGGTAAGAGTGGTTCAAAGTGGGACAGCATCTCTGCTCTTGACATTAAGACTTAGGAGCTTTCACAAACAAGAATCTTCTAGTTCTATTCAGTGAACAGCAAGAAGAAGTCAATAAACCTTAACAACCAGTTATTACCAACAAAAAAAGTCTTTCATTGGCTAGAGAGCCTGCTGCTTTCTGCACTCAGGATGATGCTGACAACTCAATTTTTATGTCTCTCACCAAGCACACAATGTGCTGGAAATGCCACTTTCTAAGATCTTTGACTTCTGAAGATGATCAACAAACATATTTTTTCCATCAGACACATTAACTTAACATAACTTGGCAGAAAACCCAGGAAGCTGTGCCAGCTTTGCTGTTTACAGTAGTAAAGAAATAAATCACTGAGGGATGCAAAGCAGACAAGTTGGTGGCACTTCCCAGCTGGAAACTCTCCAAGGGCTGTGCCAATGAGTAGAACACTAACTAGGCTGAGTTAAACAGTAGCCCAGCTTCACATTGATGCAATGTTTCCCAGTAAGGAAAGAGCAGAGGAAGGCTAATAATTGCTAGCAAGGGAACTGATGCACCAGCCAGCACATACCAGAAACCTAGGTTTTGCCCAGAGAGCAGCAGAATCGTAGAATCAACCAGGTTGGAAGAGACCTCCAACGTCATCCAGGCCAACCTAGCACCCAGCCCGAGACAGTCAACCAGACCATGGCACTAAGTGCCTCAGCCAGACTTTGCTTTGACACCTCCAGGGACAGTGACTCCACCACCTCCCTGGGCAGCCCATTCCAATGCCAATCACTCTCTCTCTGGCAAGAAACTTCCTCCTAACATCCAGCCTAGACCTCCCCTGGTGCAGCTTCAAACTGTGTCCCCTTGTTCTGTTGCTGCTTGCCTGGCAGAAGAGACCAACCCCACCTAGCTACAGCCTCCCTTCAGGGAGTTGTAGACAGCAATGAGGTCACCCCTGAGCATCCTCTTCTCCAGGCTGCACACCCCCAGCTCCCTCAGCCTCTCCTCATAGGGTTTGTGTTCCAGGCTCCTCACCAGCTTTGTTGCCCTTCTCTGGACACCTTCCAGCACCTCAACATCTCTCTTGAATTGAGGAGCCCAGAACTGGACACAGCACTCAAGGTGTGGCCTGAGCAGTGCTGAGTACAGGGGCAGAATAACCTCCCTTGTCCTACTGGCCACACTGTTCCTGATCCTGGCCAGAACATGCACCATGTGGAAATACAGAAGTCACAAAAAGATTGGGCAGAAGTAATAACAATGCTCTCAGCCTTGAGAAGTCTTCCAAGGCACAGCACTCACCTGCAGCTTTAAATGAGCTTATTAACAAATTAAGCAGGCTTATGAATCATTCACAACTTTACATTCAGCAGCAAAGTCTACAACATGATTTGAGGTTCTGTGGTGGGAGAACACAACTCAATGGTAGGCCATCATTGCTGCAGAGTTACGGTAGGAGAGCACACAGAGAGGACCCTCAATGGATCCAAAGCAAGGCACTGTGAATGCCTAAGCCAGATGCAATAGTCTGGAGAAGACCCTCTGCAGTGTCTCCCCAGCACTTTGCTCATTTACTTGCATTACTCTCCAGTATTTAGAGATGGAAAATACTTTCCTGGAGGTGGGTAGGTTCAGACTGGAGGTGAGGAGGAAGTTCTTCCCCATTAGAGTGGTGAGAGGCTGGACTGGGTTGCCCAGGGAGGTGGTTGAGGTCCCATGGCTGGAGGTGTTTAAGGCTAAGCTGGATGAGGCTGTGGCCAGCCTGATGTAGAGTAGAGTGTCCCTGGGAATGGCAGGGGGGTTCGAACTAGATGATCCTTGTGGTCCCTTCCATCCCTGCCTGATTCTATGTTTCTATTGCATAGTCTTGAACTTGTGTGAAATTCTTCTTTTCCAAGTCTCCATTAGGTGTGTCACTATTGCTAAAATATCCTCCTAGTGTATATAATTAATTTGGTGTACTGCTGCTTTTCCATTTTTGTCTGATAGCTTGCTCTTTCCTTCTAAAAGTGGGCCACAGCTGATGAGATCATGAACCATTAAAACCCATTAGTTCTCCAGAGAGAGAAATGTGATGCATTCTGCAACACAGGCAGAAAGAATGAAGGTCAGAACTTTCTGCTACTTCAAACATTTCTATCAGAGACTCACTTTTGAACAACCAAACCTCATCTTCTTAATAGCAGTTTAAAACTTAAGTCCCAGAAGCAAGCTACTGAAAAGGTGCAGCTACTGATTGTGCTCAATCACTTGCAGCCCAGAGGGCCAAACAGATCCTGGGCTGCAGCAGGAGAAGTGTGGCCAGTAGGTCAAGGGAGGTGATTCTCCCCTTCTACTCCACTCATTGCATCCAGTTCTGGAGCCCCCATTACAAGAGGGATGTGGAGATGCTGGAGTGTGTCCAGAGAAGGGTCACGAGGATGGTCAGAGGGCTGCAGCAGCTCTGCTGTGAGCACAGACTGAGAGTTGGGGCTGTGCAGTCTGCAGAAGAGGAGGCTCCCAGGTGACCTTCTTGTGGCCTTCCAGTATCTGAAGGAGGCCTCCAAAAAAGCTGGGGAGAGACTTTTTAGGCTGTCAGGGAGTGACAGGACCAGGAGGAATGGAGCAAAGCTGGAGGTGGGGAGATTCAGAGTGGACGTGAGGAGGAAGTTGTTGAGCATGAGAGTGGTGACAGCTGGAATGAGTTGCCCAAGGAGGTGGTTGAGGCCCCATGGCTGAAGGTGTTTAAGGCCAGCCTGATGTAGGGTTAGGTGTTCCTGCCCATGGCAGGGGGGTTGGAAATAGATGATCCTTGTGGTCCCTTCCAACCCTGACTGATTCTATGATTCTAAGTGATTTGAGATGGAAGGGTGAAAAGCAAGCTAGCAAATATGGGTGGTGTCTCACAGGGGAGAATCCATTGGGACACAGGGAATGATGTCAAAGAAGGTTAGAAGCACTCCAGCTCTCACACTAAGCCCTCTCCCATTCCCTGGCACAGTCCTTATGGCACTGTTTAACATCCCTGGTACACATATGCCAGAACATCATGTAAAAGCAGGAGAGTTTCTGGCCACACTGCCAATTAGATGTTTCTAAAGGTACAAAAAAAGGAGTGCCAAGGCATGTACTCCTCCAGCATTCCTGAAGGTATGATGCTTGCTCCTGCTGTCCAGCTGCTGCCACTCGTGTCTGCACTATAATCACACGAGGTCCAGCATTGGGAGTCACAGTCAAGTCTTCATGAAGCAAAAAGAACGTAGGTTGGGATCCAGCACACAGCTGACAACACCCAGAAACGACACATCGCTGCCAACGTTAGCTTTGCCAAGTTAGATCATACCCTAGTTGTACAGTGGGGGTTTGTTTGTGGGTTTGGATTTCAGATTTGGGTTTTTTTTTGGAGTTTTGGGGATTTTTGGGGTTGTTTTATTTTTGTGGTTGGGTTTTTTTTTTTGGGGGGATGGGGTTTTGTTTTAGTAGAGAAGAATACAATTTTTTTTGGTTGTTAAAACTGCATTTAAACTAAAAAGGAGCAGAGATGAGGTACTTCATTGACAGGAGTTGTGTATTTGCACAGAAAGGAGTGGGAATGAAAACCCCAAATCTCCAGATGCTGAAGCCAAGCACTGCAATCAGAGACAGACTTAGTCCAAGCAATTTTTAGTCCCATCAAGCCTGTGATTACAGTTTTACCCATCTACCTCATGAGAGAGATGATCTCATTACTCACTTGTGACCATGAAGTCACAGTTGTGACTCTAGCAATTGAGCTGGGACAGGAAGGAGATGAAAAGCATCAGCCTCCAGCCTTTTCCAGGCTACCGGATGGGTGACAAGTTCCCATGTCACTGAGATATGCTCTTCAGCTGACCCAGCAGTCTGCCTCCCTCTGAAGGAGGAGAGGGCCCTTCTGAGATCTGTGATTTCCTATTGGAGAGAGTGATTTGCTATTGGAATGGGCTGCCCAGGGAGGTGCTGGAGTCATCACCTTTTCCCAGGCAACCAGCAAGAGAAAAAGGGGACAGAGTCTCAAGTTGTGCCAGGGGAGGTCTACGCTGGATGTTAGGAGGAAGTTGTTGCCAGAAGAAGTTATTAGCATTGGAATGGGCTGCCCAGGGAGGTGGTGGAGTCACCATCTCTGGAGGTGTTGAAGCAAAGCCTGGCTGAAGCATTTAGTGCCTTGGTCTAGTTGATTGGACAGGGCTGAGTGATAGTTTGGACTGGATGATGTTGGAGGTCTTTTCCAACTTGGTTGACTCTATGATTCTATGTGTGCAACTGCCAGCTTAACAGGCATCTTGCTGGCATTTACCAACAGCATGTTATCACACATTTCCCCTTCTTAACACTTCTTTTATCATTTCCAAGTGTGGTTTCAAGACAAGTATGCACCTCTCAATCAATGTGACCAAGATGTACCTTGGATTAAAAAAAGGAGGTGGGATGGAAAGCATTTGCAGAGGAAAAGGTCAGAACAGGGTTAGAGTGGTTTTGCTCACATGTCCATCAAGACTGTGACCCGATGCTGACCACATTTCCCATCCCAAGCTCAGCAGCACCTGCAAATCCGCAGGTGAATGTTCTGCTCTTCAAACAGAGCTTCTGCTGAGGATTACTGCAAGTCCAAGCACAAAGCAACACGTGGCAAGCCAAGGGCAGTACAGGCTGTGTTACAAGGTCTGTGTCCAGTTCTGAGCTCCTCAATTCAAGAGAGATGTTGAGGTGCTGGAAGGTGTCCAGAGAAGGGCAGCAAAGCTGGTGAGGGGCCTGGAACACAAACCCTATGAGGAGAGGCTGAGGGAGCTGGGGGTGTGCAGCCTGCAGAAGAGGAGGCTCAGGGGTGACCTCACTGCTGGCTACAACTCCCTGAAGGGAGGCTGTAGCCAGGTGGGGTTGGTCTCTTCTGCCAGGCAAGCAGCAAGAGAAGAAGGGGACACAGTCTCAAGCTGTGTTGGGGGAGGTCTAGGCTGGATGTTAGGAGGAAGTTGTTGTCAGAGAGAGTGATTGGCATTGGAATGGGCTGCCCAGGGAGGTGGTGGAGTCTCTGTCCCTGGAGGTGTTGAAGCAAAGCCTGGCTGAGGCACTTAGTGCCATGGTCTGGTTGACTGGGCAGGGCTGGGTGCTAGGTTGGCCTGGATGATGTTGGAGGTCTCTTCCAACCTGGTTGCTTTTGTGATGCTATGATTCCCATTTGGAACAACTGCTGTCATGTCCCCTTCTTGATAAATGTTCATTTTGTTTGTGGGTGGAAGGCTTGCAATTACCACCAACATACGTGCTTGTAGCTCCAGCTAACTAGGTAATATGCTTAAAAGGATAGATTCCCTTCTGGAGACAAGTACTTCCCTGCCTGGGTGGCATTGGTACTGTGCACCTTATGGTCCCCTTCCCACTGACAAACAGCCCTTGCTGAGAGGGAGCACACTACCTTAATTCCCAAAGCAATATTCTATTCACTCCAGAAAAAGACACATCAACCTTAACCACAGAGGTTTCACCAGCTGAAGACAGAAATCCCTTGGAAGGCATTTATCTTCTTTGAAAATAAAATCAAGTAACTTCCCTTTAGGGTTAACCAAACCCTGTAATACAAAGCCAAGGAGCCAGTCAAACAGTTCCTCTGTATACTAGCAGGATGCTCAGTAACCACCCTGGGGGGAAGAAAATGAAAGAGCCCCAGTCCCTCTAATAACTGCCATACATCCAATGAAGGGAGACATTACAAATGCAGGCCCCTAAGAAAGTAAAACACCTAACATGGTTCAACTATTAATATGCATGATGTTGAAAACAAATCCCAGATAAGATGACAGAATAAAAGAGCAGGACTCTGAGCTAGCTGGCACTTCAGCTATTAGAATCAACCAGGCTGGAAGAGAACTCCAACATCATCCAGTCCGACTTAGTACCCAGCCCTGTCCAGTCAACCAGACCATGGCACTAAGTGCCTCAGCCAGGCTTTGCTTCATCACCTCCAGGGACAGTGTCTCCACCACCTCCCCGGGCAGCCCATTCCAATGCCAATCACTCTCTCTGACAACAACTTCCTCCTAACATCCAGCCTAGACCTCCCCCAAAACAACTCCAGACTGTGTCCCCTTGTTCTGTTGCTGCTTGCCTGGCAGAAGAGACCAACCCCACCTGGCTACAGCCTCCCTTCAGGGAGTTGTAGACAGCAATGAGCTCTGCCCTGAGCCTCCTCTTCTCCAGCCTAAACACCCCCAGCTCCCTCAGCCTCTCCTTATAGGATTTGTGCTCCAGGCCCCTCACCAGCTTTGTTGCCCTTCTCTGGACACCTTCCAGCACCTCAACATCTCTCTTGAACTGAGGAGCCCAGAACTGGACACAGCAATCAAAACACTTCTGGGCCATTATCATAAGCAGTAATACGAAGCGAGATAGAAAGTTTGAACAAGTAATAATGACCCACTGGAAATTTCACAGCAAGAGACGGAAAGATCTGGTACCCTTCAAACACCTACATGTTCCGACTGTGGCTTTGAAGCAAGCCACAACACTGTCTATTGTAAAGAGCACCTTTCCTGTGGAAATGATTGCTTAATACTCTTAGAGGTGGAGTAAGAGCAAATACTCCAGGTGTAGAGAGTTCTGTAAATACCCATCTCCTGATTGAAAACACAGGGGGGCAAAGAGAGGCAGAGGGAGGGAGGGAGGGAGGGAGGGAGGGAGGGAGGGAGGGGCAAAGAGAGGCAGAGGGAGGGAGGGAGGGGGCAAAGAGAGGCAGAGGGAGGGAGGGAGGGAGGGGGCAAAGAGAGGCAGAGGGAGGGAGGGAGGGAGGGAGGGAGGGAGGGAGGGAGGGAGGGGGCAAAGAGAGGCAGAGGGAGGGAGGGAGGGGGCAAAGAGAGGCAGAGGGAGGGAGGCAGGGGGCAAAGAGAGGCAGAGGGAGGGAGGGAGGGGGCAAAGAGAGGCAGAGGGAGGGAGGGAGGGGGCAAAGAGAGGCAGAGGGAGGGAGGCAGGGGGCAAAGAGAGGCAGAGGGAGGGAGGGGGCAAAGAGAGGCAGAGGGAGGGAGGGAGGGGGCAAAGAGAGGCAGAGGGAAGGAGGGAGGGAGAGAGGGAGGCAGGGGGCAAAGAGAGGCAGAGGGAAGGAGGCAGGGGGCAAAGAGAGGCAGAGGGAAGGAGGCAGGGGGCAAAGAGAGGCAGAGGGAGGGAGGCAGGGGGCAAAGAGAGGCAGAGGGAGGGAGGCAGGGGGCAAAGAGAGGCAGAGGGAGGGAGGCAGGGGGCAAAGAGAGGCAGAGGGAGGGAGGCAGGGGGCAAAGAGAGGCAGAGGGAGGGAGGCAGGGGGCAAAGAGAGGCAGAGGGAGGGAGGCAAGGGGCAAAGAGAGGCAGAGGGAGGGAGGCAAGGGGCAAAGAGAGGCAGAGGGAGGGAGGCAGGGGGCAAAGAGAAGCAGAGGGAGGGAGGGAGGCAGGGGGCAAAGAGAGGCCTTACCACTGACAATGTAAAAAAACATTACCAGGGATAAAGAATATTCTTGTGTGGCTGAAGTAACCAAAAACTTGACTCCCATTTCTCTGTAAATACCATTTCACATAACCAGGACTATTTACCATAAGCAAATCCTTTAGTCACCCTAGAAATTCACCACAAAATTGACACTGATAAGATGTTGATAAGTTGTTTTCTTTTTTTGTTTTTTTTTAAGGTCAGGAAGATTCTTCCAGAAGCCAAGTACAGGGGCACCAAAGATTGTTTAAAACCAGCAAGCCTCAGTTACTCTTTTCTCACCTATTTTTTGTTTTCAAAACAGGAACAGGCACTTCCAAAATGCTACTAAAATGAGAAGTGACATTGCTTAAAAAAAACAATGACTGCTGCATATCTATTGCTGAGCAAAGTCTCTTTACAGAAAGCTTATTTATATAGAGAGATAAATCCACTGACCTTGCATTAATCACAAACACTCCTTTCTCTGTGACACAGGGAAATGACAAAACAGAAACCTGAAATAGCATCCTTTATGAGCTAAAACATGTGGTGACTTGAACCATCAGTGCTTCCCTTCAATAAATTCACACAGACCCTACAATTACACTCCTGACAAAATCAGAAGAGTACAATTCTAAAATGAATCATAGAATCAACCAGGTTGGAAGAGACCTCCAACGTCATCCAGGCCAACCTAGCACCCAGCCCTATCCAGTCAACCAGACCATGGCACTAAGTGCCTCAGCCAGGCTTTGCTTCAACACCTCCAGGCACAGTGCCTCCACCACCTCCCTGGGCAGCCCATTCCAATGCCAATCACTCTCTCTGACAACAACTTCCTCCTAACATCCAGCCTAGACCTCCTCCACCACAACTTGAGACTGTGTCCCCTTGTTCTGTTGCTGGTTGCCTGGCAGAAGAGACCAACCCCACCTGGCTACAGCCTCCCTTCAGGTAGTTGTAGACAGCAATGAGCTCTGCCCTGAGCCTCCACTTCTGCAGGCTGCACACCCCCAGCTCCCTCAGCCTCTCTTCACAGGGCTGTGCTCCAGGCCCCTCACCAGCTTCATTGCCCTTCTCTGGACACATTCCAACACCTCAACATCTCTCTTGAATTGAAGGGCCCAGAACTGGACACCCAGTGCAGCACCCAGTGATCTTGGATATAGTTTCATTTCTCCATTCTAAGGTTCTTCCAAAAACCTGGAGTTCTGAAGTTCTTTATTCTGAGAGTTTTACCCAACAAAGTCATAACCAGAGTGAAGGCAACCAAAAAGACTTCTCCTTGTAACATCCAACACTAAGCACGGACTGAGTCTGTGACAAGCCCTGTTTGCCCTACCATATGCATAGAGTCACAGAAGGGTCCAGGCTGGAAGGGATCTCTAGAGGTCTAGTCTGGCCTCCCTGCACTCAGCAGGGACATCTCCACTGCTGCAGGTCACCCAGGGCCCCATCAAGCCTCACCTTGAATGTCTCCAGCAAAGGGGCCTCCATCACCACCCTGGGCAACCTATTCCAGCACTCCACCGCCCTCATAGCACAGAGGGTGCATGGCTGCACTGCAAGCATTGATATGCAGCCACACACAGCTCACCCAAAACAAGCCAAAAGATACTGAGGGGGGGCTACAAAAAAGCTGGGGAGGGACTTTTTTAGGCTATCAGGGAGCAACATAACTAGGGAGAATGGAACAAAGCTGGAGATGGGGAGATTGAGACTGGATGTGAGGAGGAAGTTGTTGAGCATGAGAGTGGTGAGAGGCTGGAATGGGTTGCCCAGGGAGGTGGTTGAGGCCCCATGGCTGGAGGTGTTTAAGGCCAGGCTGGCTGAGGCTGTGGGCAGCCTGCTCTAGGATAGGCTGTTCCTGCCCATGGCACAGGGGTTGGAACTAGATGACCCTTGTGGTCCCTTCCAACCCTGACTGATTCTATGATCCTGTAGTGCTTTTAATGTGCCTTTGGTAGAGCTTCAGTAACTTCAGAGTGGGGTTTTGTACATGACCCCCAGTGGTTCTCATTACCTGCTGGGAGGAGCATGGAGCTGATTGTGAACTGTGTTCTTTGGTAGATACAAAACACAGGGAAAAGGCATCTTGGTAGCAAGCTTTGATCAGAAATAGATTATTGTCCCCAAACCCCTAAATCTTCCACAGCCTCTTATTCCAGGCATCACCACTCCTCTGCAAGGGCAGCAAAATGGGTGCTGATTCGTAGAGTTCCAAAGCCACAGCTGACAGGCCACCCCATTCACTCACTGGGCCTCTGACTGATGTTCCCACAGCTCAGCTGTGAAAGGAGGTAGGCGAGCAGCAGAGACATGAGCAGGAAGTGCTTCACTTCTCTGCTGTTGCACAGCAACTGCCTGTGGGGCAGAGGAGGACGAAGACCTGCTGATCCACTAGATGAGCCCTATGCAAGTTGTCAGAGCTCAGTCACAAGCCTGCCAGAGATGTGACTCACTGTAGCTAATCACAAAACCCCTTCTTAGTCTGGACGGTTTCGGTAAGCATTCACTCAAACAAGAGGAGATTCATCTTTAGCACATCAACAGAAGAAGGGGACACAGTCTCAAGTTGTGTTGGGGGAGGTCTAGGGTGGATGTTAGGAGGAAGTTGTTGGCAGAGAGAGTGATTGGCATTGGAATGGGCTGCCCAGGGAGGTGGTGCAGTCACCATCCCTGGAGGTGTTGAAGCAAAGCCTGGCTGAGGCACTTAGTGCCATGGTCTGGTTGACTGGCTAGGGCTGGGTGCTAGGTTGGAGTGGATGATGTTGGAGGTCTCTTCCAAAATGGTTGATTCTATGATCAACATATTTCCACTACAAGGGACTGAAAAACTCTGGAGCTATATGTAGCACAGCCTGATTTTTTTGATTCTTTATTGCTGAGTCTGCCAGACACTCCAGAATCCAAGAGCTTGCTCTCCATTTTGACACACTCACTGCAGACAATCATGTAGTTCTAAGGACTTGGGTTGAGAGAGTTGTGACCTGTAGAGACAGCACTGTAACAATAAATGCAGGGGTCTCCCTGTCCTTCAGCTACAGATCTTAGCCTCAGCTTCACAGAATCATAGAATCAACAAGATTGAAAGAGACTTCCAAGATCATCCTGGCCAACCTAGCACCCAGCCCTAGCCAGTCAACTAGACCATGGCACTAAGTGCCTCAGCCAGGCTTTGCTTCAACACCTCCAGGGACAGTGACTCCACCACCTCCCTGGGCAGCCCATTCCAATGCCAATCACTCTCTCTGACAACAACTTCCTCCTAACATCCAGCCTAGACCTCCCCTGGCACAACTTGAGACTGTGTCCCCTTGTTCTGTTGCTGCTTGCCTGGCAGAAGAGGCCAACCCCCACCTAGCTACAGCCTCCCTTCAGGTAGTTGTAGGCAGCAATGAGGTCTGCCCTGAGCCTCCTCTTCTGCAGGCTGCACACCCCCAGCTCCCTCAGCCTCTCCTCACAGGGCTGTGCTCCAGGCCCCTCACCAGCTTTGTTATCCTTCTCTGGACAACTTCCAGTATCTCAACATCTCTCTTGAACTGAGGAGCCCAGAACTGGACACAGTACTCAAGGTGTGACCTCACCAGTGCTGAGTACAGGGGCAGAATAACCTCCCTTGTCCTGCTGGCCACACTGTTCCTGAGCCAGGCCTGGATGCCATTGGCTCTCTTGGCCACCTGGGCACACTGCCGGCTCATCTTCAGCTACTACCTACCACTACCCCCAGGTAAATTTACACTTGTCTTGAACACATGAGAGAAACCATATGTGCTTTTGCAACATCATTGCCCATTTCTTTTATCTGCATCATACCCCTCTCCTCCTTCAAAGGGAAAGAACAAAGCCCTGCTCTCTGGGCTCACTACTGCAGCTCTAGAACTTACTCCTTTCCTGGGCATGAGCACAACAGACTTCATGGTCTTCTAGGCTCAAGCCAAACACCATTCAGCAAGATTCTGCAAAGGAAGGTGAAACATGTTCCTCCCTAGCATCAGGAAGATAGGAAAAGCCTGAGCACTTTTACTAACAAGCCAGGTTAAATGTTGCCTGAGCTAACTCTTTGCAAACATCATCAAAAAGAGTCATTAAGTATTAATGTAATAGGGGCTACTTTTGGAGAGGAAGATGGCCTCACACTAAGTGTGATCAGTGTGATCAGTGCTGGGCCCAGTCCTATTCAATATCTTTATTGATGATCTGGACGAGGGCATTGAGTCCTGCATCAGTAAGTTTGCAGATGAGACCAAGCTAGGAGCAGGTGTTGATCTGTTGGAAGGTAGGAGAGCCCTGCAGAGGGACCTGGACAGGCTGGATGGGTGGGCACAGCCCAATGGGATGAGATTGAACAAGGCCAAGTGCAGGGTTCTACACTTTGGCCACAACAACTCCAAGCAGTACCACAGGCTGGGGACTGAGTGGCTGGAGAGCAGCCAGGAGGAAAGGGACCTGGGGGTACTGATAGATAGTAAGCCGAAGATGAGCCAGCAGTGTGCCCAGGTGGCCAAGAGAGCCAATGGCATCCTGGCCTGCATCAGGAACAGTGTGGCCAGTAGGACAAGGGAGGTTATTCTGCCCCTGTACTCAGCACTGGTGAGGCCACACCTTGAGTGCTGTGTCCAGTTCTGGGCCCCTCAATTCAGGAGAGATGTTGAGGTGCTGGAACATGTCCAGAGAAGGGCAACAAAGCTGGTGAGGGGCCTGGAGCACAAACCCTATGAGGAGAGGCTGAGGGAGCTGGGCCTGTTTAGCCTGGAGAAGAGGAGGCTCAGGGGTGATTTTATTACTGTCTACAACTACCTGAAGGGGCATTGTAGCCAGGTGGGGGGTGGCCTCTTCTCCCAGGCAACCAGCAATAGAACAAGGGGACACAGTCTCAAGTTGTGCCAGGGTAGGTCTAGGCTGGATATTAGGAAGAAGTTCTTCACAGAGAGAGTGATTGGCATTGGAATGGGCTGCCCAGGGAGGTGGTGGAGGCACCGTCCCTGGGGGTCTTCAAGCAAAGCCTGGCTGAGGCACTTAGTGCCATGGTCTGGTTGATTGGATAGGGCTGGGTGCTAGGTTGGACTGGATGATCTTGGAGGTCTCTTCCAACCTGGTTGATTCTATGATTCTAAGCCTCAAACCTAGCACCTAGCTCTTTCTACCCAGTTCTGCTTAGTTGTTTGTACAGTAGCTATTCAATAACCACAATACTAAGGAAGACTTTAACCAGCACTTTTTCTTAACACAGGCCTGTAAGCAACCACATCATGAGTCCACTACAGAAACACAAGGCTGAAACTTCTAAGTGAGAAAACTCATTTCAACAAACCCTTTCTCACCAGCCAATCTTATGAGCAATTCTTGTGGTGTATCCAAAGCTCCTATATTGGACTTTTTACTATCATTAAGTAAAAAGATGAAGTGAGAGGTGTGGGGCTGTGCCTTGCAAACTGATTATCAACAGCAATAGTCCCACAAAGCCCTTTTAGGAGTCAGAGGACCACTCTACACGTTTGACACCACTATAGCTTTCATATTAAGTAGTGTTTCAACTCAACAGCTCTGACAAGAATCCCACTACGGCTTTGGGGCACATGGGAACATTCTCCTCATGTGGTTATATTTTCCCTAAAGCTCAGGAGCAAAGTGCCTTATGGAATAATTTTTCACTGAATATATTAATGTTAGATGTTTCAGTCTGTGAATGACCCACATAATACACTCACTGCACAGAAGCCAATTCCTGTCTCTTTCTCCAAGCTCCATGAGCACTCACTGTGCTCAATAATGTACAACCCAGACATCATTATAAACCCTTGTTGCATATAAGGAGGAAAGAAATGTCTCCAGATCTTCTCCCAATTAGACTGGTGCAAAGCTGGCAGCATAACTCCATTGATGCCACTGGGAATCCACCAATGTAAACCTGGCAAACAAAAGCAGAAGCAACTCTGCCACTAAAACTGCCCAACTTTTGCTTCTGCAGCAGTACTTCATCTCCTGACTGTTCAACAGCAAGGAGTCTCCTGGAAGGAGTCTAGAGAGCTGCCACTGTATCACCCAGGCAAGCAGCAATAGAACAAGGGGACACAGCCTCAAGTTTTGCCAGGGGAGGTATGGGCTGGATGTTGTTAGGAAGTTGTTGTCAGAGAGAGTGATTGGCATTGGAATGGGCTGCCCAGGGACGGGGTGGAGTCGCTGTGCCTGGAGGTGTTCAAAAGAAGACTGGATGAGGCACTTAGTGCCATGGTCTAATTGTCTGGATAGGGCTGAGGGATAGGTTGCACTTGGAGGTCTCCTCCAACCTGGTTGATTCTGTTTTATTCTGTTCTAAATGCAAATCAACTCACTCATGAAACTCACTACTCAGAAAACTTGGCAGGTGAACACTATGAAAAAGTCTTTTGTGTAATGTCATCTACAGGCTCACAATCTCCTCCCTCCTGCTCTGCCAATACTTTTTAGCATATTGGCAAAGCCTGTGGCTAACTGCAGTCACAGCAACGTGCTCTGACTCCAGTGCAAACTGTGTCAACCTGAACACAAAGTCTACACCATATAATGGAGCAGAGAAACTCCCATCCAGCAGCAAGGAAGGCTAACAGACAAGCTGAAATGTTGTCCTAGACTGACAGACCCAAAAGCCCTAGGAATTACAGAATCATAGAATCAACCAGGTTGAAAGAGACCTCCAACATCATCCAGGCCAATCTAGCACACAGCCCTAGACAGTCAACTAGACCATGGCAATAAGAGCCTCAGCCAGGCTTTGCTTCAACACCTCCAGGGACAGCAACTCCACCACCTCCCGGGACAGCAACTCCACCACCTCCCTGGGCAGCCCATTCCAATGCCAATCACTCTCTTTGACAACAACTTCCTCCTAATATCCAGCCTAGACCTACCCCAACACAACTCCAGACTGTGTCTCCTTGTTCTGTTGCTGCTTGCCTGGCAGAAGAGACCAACCCCACCTGGCTACAGCCTCCCTTCAGGGAGTTGCAGACAGCAATGAGCTCTGCCCTGAGCCTCCTCTTCTGCAGGCTGCACATCCCCAGCTCCCTCAGCCTCTCCTCATAGGGTTTGTGTTCCAGGCCTTTCAACAGCTTTGTTGCTCTTCTCTGGACACCTTCCAGTATCTCAGCATCTCTCTTGAACTGAGGAGCCCAGAACTGGACACTCAAGGGGTGGCCTGACCAGTGCTGAGTACAGAGGAAGAATAACCTCCCTTGTCCTACTGGCCACACTGTTCCTGATGCAGGCCAGGATTCCATTGGTTCTCTTGGCCACCTGGGCACACTGCTGGCTCATCTTCAGCTACTCCCTACCAGTACCCCCACGTCCCTTTCTTCCTGGCTGCTCTCAGCCACTCTGTCCCCAGCTGGCAGCACTGCTTGGACTATGAAGCACACTATGAAGCTCAAGGCTCCCATCCTTCCCAGGTTTTCTTTATTGGTTTTCAAGATAGCATTCAGAGGAGACAACCCTGGATGTGACATCCATCTGTTACACAAGACACAGACATCCCCAGTGCACAGCAGATGCACTTCTCCACTCTGGAGGCTGCATGCCTCCATCAGGACACAAGATGGGTGGGCTAGAGAGAACAAATCCGGAGAGGCAGCGAGTCCCACAAGGAAGACAGTGTGCAAAAAGAAGCCAGCAGCTCCAGAGCAGCTGTTCTACCTGCAACCTGTCCCATATCTGAGAAGCCCCAGGGAAAAATGCAAAGCAGGGAGCAGGCTATCAGCCAGTAAAACTGCTCTGGCAGGCCTGTGGGATAAATCTGGTCATTGATTAGATGCCTCTGCTCTAGCGTAACATGGGTACATGGGTGCACAAGGGCACACAAGCCCTTGCAAGGGCAATGAAAAAGCAATTTTTTCCATCACCTTGGGCCAAGAACAGAGGCTGAGATTTTAGCAGTGAATATCAGTAGCACCAGGATTGCTGAGGAACACTTGCTCTTGCACAGCATCATGCTAACACAACAGAACTTGGCTTTCAAAACAAATCAGGATATTTTTACTCAGCAATTGTGTTCCCTGAGCAATGGGAACATCTCATGATACTAAAGGATAAAATAAGAAAAGAAGTCGTTGGCATTGCAGAAATTTGTCTGGCCTACCTTAAGTAGCTTAGCAACATTAATTGGATGCTTCAGGATGCACTTTGTTTTAGACATACATTTGCTGTCTTTGATATAATTATAAAGCAAGCACTTCCATCACAACCAGACAGGGCTTCTTGTAGCAGAACAACCAAGGACATGGCAGAGAAGAGGAATAACCACCTGGTGAGCTCCACCAGGACACATATGAGAGAGTGATTTGCCATTGGAATGGGCTGCCCAGGGAGGTGGTGGAGTTGAGAGAGTGATTTGTCATTGGAATGGGCTGCCCAGGGAGGTGATGGAGTTGAGAGAGTGATTTGCCATTGGAATGGAATGCCCAGGGAGGTGGTGGAGTCACCATGCCTGGAGGTGTTCAAGAAAAGCCTGGATGAGGCACTTAGTGCCATGGTCTGGTTGATTGGCCAGGGCTGGCTGCTAGGTTGGACTGGATGATCTTGGAGGTCTCTTCCAACCTGGTTGATTCCATGATTTGACATGACACCAGATTAGCTATCCAGGACTCTAGAATAGTTCCCTGCACAGCCCCACAAATAAAGGAGGAGTGGAGTAAGCAATCACAATAAAAATTATTCACTGTCTTCAAAAGAAAGTCTGCAGCACAGTTGGATGTGTATTAACTGTTTTCCCAAACAGGCTGAGTTCAGGAAGCAAGAAGCCATTATCCAGAGTCCTTTACCAAAGCTGCCAGTGACTTGTTTCACTTAACTCTTCCACTCATCTTTTTCTCCATGGTTACACGAAAGTTCCCTGATTTCTTGATCATGTTAGGAAAGAACAATAGCTACAATCAAGCCTAAAGCATCAAAAGAGTGTTAGTAGTTTGCAAAGAAATAGTGGGAGTCTTATTCACTTCAGTAAGGGATATGCTTTCATACCAAATTACACTGTAAATCAGGAGACTTTATAATGGCACTTCAATAGCTTCAAGAGCCCCCTTGACAATGTCTTCTGCAGGGTTTGCTGCCTGTAAGCTCAAAATGAGCAGATAGCAAAGCATTACTCAGAAAATGCCCCAAACAGAAAGCTTCAGACAGCCTGGATGAAATGCATTTTTACAGAAAGACCTGCAGCAAAAGCTAAATATAAAACATGAACAGAATGAGGTGAGAGAAGGGCTGGGGACAGAGCTTCCTGGGGTGCTGGGCTCACTTGTGCTGCGGTCAACCTGCTGGCCACCTCCTCCTCTGCACACAGCCTCTCTGAAAAGAGCTACCCTAGGGCTGGAGGAGTGGGTTTGCAGGCACCCTCAAGAGCTTCTTCTGCCATGACAAATGCTGCTGAAGGAGACATAGGAATCACAGAATCATAGAATTAACCAACCAGGTTGGAAGAGACCTCCAAGCTCATCCACTCCAACCTACCACCCAGACCTAGACAGTCATCTAGATCATGGCACTAAGTGCCTCAGCCAGGCTTTGCTTCAACACCTCCAGGGATGGTGACTCCACCACCTCCCTGGGCAGCTCATTCTAATGCCAATCACTCTCTCTGCCAACAACTTCCTCCTAACATCCAGCCTATATTTCCCCTGCCACAACTTGAGACTGTGTCCCCTTGTTCTGTTGCTGGTTGCCTGGGAGAAGAGCCCAACCCCACCTGGCTACAGCCTCTCTTCAGATAGTTGTAGACAGCAATGAGGTCACCCCTGAGCCTCCTCTTCTCCAGCCTAAGCACTCCCAGCTCCCTCAGTCTCTCCTCATAGGGTTTGTGTTCCAGGCCCCTCACCAGCCTTGTTGCCTTTCTCTGGACACCTTCCAGCACCTCAACATCTCTCTCCCTCTAATCAGGGCTTACATATAATTCATTGGCAACACCATCAGCAGAGGAGTAGAAATAGAAGCTAACACTGGTATCAAAGTCAACTCCACACCTCCTCAACCATATTAGGAAGAGCTTTGACAAACAACTCCAGCAAACTCTTAGTGACTACATCAACTCTGGCCTCTCCCAGTCGATCACTGCACATCATACCAAGAAGCTGCCACCAGGTTGGAGAGCCAGTGTGCCAGATTTGTGGCCTCCCAGCAGCACAAGTTCACAAGTCAGGAGTGGAGAAAGTGGACCAAGTCCCAGTTAAAAACTTACATGCCCACCAAGCTGTGAAGCCAGACAACCTGAGTACCCTTCAGTGGCATTTGAGTTGAGCTTTCAGCTCAACAGCCGCCTGTCACCAGCAAAACCAACACAGTGATACCTGCACAGCACATCCCAGCCAGGTTATGCTGGGTAGGAAAGCATGTTCCTCTCCTTCACACCTCTCCAGCATTCCCAGAGCCCTTCCCAACTTCAAAAGCATCAAAGCAACTGTTCAAGACATTGCTGTGGAAAAAGAGATCAAGAAGCACACTGGAAAGCCAGCACTGCAGCAGGGCCAGGCACCCAGCTGCATGAAGGTCAGCCAAACTCAAATGCTGCTGTACACAGTTCAAAGCCAGGGCATAAACTCCAGTTCCACAGACATGTACTGGCATTCCAGTGGCTTCAGCCACTGGAAACTGGCTCTTCTCATGCTCTGACTGAATCTTTCCAACCTAACACACTCACAAGGAAAATGTCCTAGCTCTCCAAGGATGCTCACAGTTACCAGACAGGTCATTTACCAGGGAGGAGCTCGTGGATGAGTTAGAAAGAAGGACTCTTAACTACCTCAACTTCTGATGCTGAGACAGGGCAGTAACTGTAGCTCTTCATGACAGTGCACTCTAGTTGTTCCCACCTGCCTTGACCAGCAGAACTGTTACTAGCTTCACATACTCCTGCATTATTTACTACCAGACCAACAGCAACAGTTTTTCCTTTATTTATTTATTATAGGGCAGCAAAGCTGGTGAGGGGCTTGGAGCACAAGGCCTAAGAGGAGAATCACAAAATCACAGAATCAACCAGGTTGGAAGAGACCTCCAAGATCATCCAGGCCAACCCAGCTGAGGGAGCTGGGGGTGTGCAGCGTGCAGAAGAGGAGGCTCAGGGCTGATCTCATTGCTGTCTACAGCTACCTGAAGGGAGGCTGTAGCCAGGTGGGGGTTGGTCTCTTCTGCCAGGCAACCAGCAACAGAACAAGAGGACACAGTCTCAAGTTGTACTGGGGGAGGTCTAGGCTGGATGTTAGAAGGAAGTTTTTGGCAGAGAGAGTGATTGGCATTGGAATGGGCTGCCCAGGAAGGTGGTGGAGTCACCATCCCTGGAAGTGTTCAAGCAAAGCCTGGCTGAGGCACTTAGTGCCATGGTCTAGTTGACTGGACAGGGCTGGGTGCTAGGTTGGACTGGATGAGCTTGAAGGTCTCTTCCAACCTGGTTGGACTGGATGATATTGGAGGTCTCTTCCAACCTGGTTGATTCTATGACCCAGACTTTGGATTAGGGTGCAGGGCACTCTCAGGTAGCCTTGGTGCACAGGACTCTACTGTCATTTTGATGAGTTTCTTCAAAGAACAGATGTATGTTAAATGGAAGTGTGCTAGTTTGAGCCTAGCTAGAATATTTTAGTGAGAGGAATTAGATTACAGGCTGTGAAAAGGGAACAATGGTGATGCATAAAATGGAGATGTATAAAAACAAGAACACAACTGTAGATAACAGAGTTGATCTCTGGCTTCGGCTGCGCCCCTTCTCTCCCTAACTTCTTGTCTAACTGATCCCTCTGCTTCCTAACTTCCCCTGGACCATTCTCCAAACTCACCTTGAATGTAAGGCAAAGTCTGGGGTAAGGTAGAGGGGTGGCAAGGAGGTGGAAGGGTGGTTGGGAGCCCCTCCTGGGAACTCTGGTTTCTGGGAGGGCTGCTGTGTTTCTGTATTACTTTTCAACATGTATATTTCTGTATATAGCTGCAGATATTTTAAATACCTTCTTGTATATTGTGCTAAGCTGTAAATATAAAGCTTCATTCTTTAATTTCCAGCCTCTGAGTCTAGTCTGGGTAATTTTTCTTAGATGTGAGGGGGCAGGTAACACCCAAACCATCACAGAAAGAAACAAAAGCCAAAGTTCTGGTAGCTTTCAAAAACCATCTTGCTTTCTGCAGTGGATGTTTCTCTCCACTATTCCCATTCAAAGTAGTAACTATATACCAGTAATAATACTTACATAAACAACTTGAAAGTCAGCAAGAAACAGGGAAGGAGCTTATTTTACTCCAGCCTAGTTTGCAATTAACATGCAGCATGACTTTCACACAGATCAGAGATCTGCACTGTGTACATGGGCGTCACATGCATGGAAACAGAAATCACGTGGACAGATTGCTATCAGCCTGTTGTTGACCTATGGATGGAGACACCATTCTACTCCTACTCAACAAGCTGCAGTCCCCAAGAGGGCACAGGCTGACACAAAGAAGGACAACAAAGCTGGTGAGGGGCCTGGAGCACAGCTCTCTGAGGAGAGGCTGAGGGAGCTGGGGGTGCCTAGGCTGGAGTAGAGGAGGCTCAGGGGTGATTTCATTGCTATCTGCAGCTACCTGAAGGGAGGCTGTAGCCAGGTGGGGTTGGGCTCTTCTGCCAGGCAAGCAGCAAGAGAACAAGGGGACACAGTCTCAAGGTGTGCCAGAGGAGGTCTAGGCTGGATGTTAGGAGGAAGTTGTTGGCAGAGAGAGTGATTGGCATTGGAATGGGTTGCCCAGGGAGGTGGTGGAGTTGCTGTGCCTGGAGGTGTTGAAGCAAAGCCTGGCTGAGGCACTTAGTGATGTGGTTTGGTTGATTGGACAGAGTTGAGTGCCAGGTTGGCCTGGATGCTCTTGGAGGTTTCTTCCAACCTGGTTGATTCTATGATTTTTGGCTTCCTGATGCAAGTTTTGCCCACCTGGAGAACACTCTGCAGTGAAGTGGGAGTCAAAACAACAAGCAACCACACTACATTTGACTAACAGTACCCTGCTCTCTATGAACATCATGATGTTCTGAGGAAGGAGTTGCATTCTCCTTTCCTCCCTCAATTTTATGTTCAATGAACACAAGAGCATATAAACCTCAGCAAAACACAATTCTTTTTGCCTTAAGAAAAAAAAATCATAGCTAAGGATATAGGCCAAAGAACTCAAGTTAGGGATTGCATGAGAATTATTTATCTCAATCTCTTCCTGCACACAGTAACAAATTCATAAGGAAGTTGCAACTGGCACATTAATCTTACAGACATCTGTTATCTAATTTCCTTCAGCATACTCTGATAATTTGCTATTTCAAGATCAAGCTTTAATTTTAAGTCCTTGTTAAAGTCCTAGAAATTGTGACAGTGACTAACAATTTTTACAAACATAATTAAATAATTCCCTAGTAGCAACACAAGTCAATGCCTGTAAACAATGTGTCCCCCAAGCTTGAAAATTATTTCAGCTACTACATAGAAGGTACAGGGATAATCCTATGGATTGTAAACTTCTCCCTTCTCAGTTACAATTTAGTAGAATCACAGAATCAGTCAGAGTTGGAAAGGACCATAAGGATCATCTAATTCCAACCCCCCTGCCAGAGCCAGGGACACCCTACCCTACATGAGGCTGGCCACAGCCTCATCCAAACTGGCCTTAAGCACCTCCAGCCATGGGGCCTCAACCACCTCCCTGGGCAAGCCAGTCCAGCCTCTCACCACTCTCATGCTGAACAACTTCCTCCTCACATCCACTCTGAACCTCCCCACCTCCAGCTTTGCTCCATCCCCTTAGTCCTGTCACTCCTTTATAGCCTAAAAAGTCCCTCCCCAGCTTTTTCTGTAGGCCCCCTTCAGATACTGGAAGGCCACAAGAAGGTCACCTGGGAGCCTCCTCTTCTCCAGACTGAACAGCCCCAACTCTTTCAGTCTGTCCTTGTTTCACTGACATACAACTATTTCCTATACTGCACTCAGAGACAGACAGAGAAGAGAAACTACCTTTTAGAGATGCTGAGTAAAAAGATTGTGGCACACACTAGTGCAAAATTAGGTGCTTTAAAAGTTTCAACTGTAAGCTAACAGCTTTCAGCCAGCTGAACACTCTCTGCTGCGTTGCACCCAGCAGGTCATGCATGCCTGTGTGAAATGCTGCCATTCAGGTTTGCACAATTTCACACCCACACAGGAAAATGCCAACCAGGAGGAACATGGTATCGGAGCCATCGCTTCCCAGCTTTAACTGCATTGAAGCACACTGAAGGCAAGATGGCATTTAATTGTCATCAACAAAAACTACAGCTCTGCAACTTGACAAATAAATACAAAGAAACAGGAAAGAGAGGAGAATTTTGAAGTTAATATGCTCTTAAAGATTTGTTCTGGTGTAGAAGTAGTCATAGAATCAGTCAGGGTTGGAAGGGGCCACAAGGATCATCTAGTTCCAACCCCCCTGCCATAGGCAGGAACACCCTGCCCTAGATCAGAGTCAAATGTGTTTGTCAGCTACACAAAATATATCCAGCCTATGCTAATGGATTTACTAGAAAGACTTCAAAAGACAATCACTGGTTAGAATGGAAAGGGTTAGTTTTGAACAGTATCTGGAACATGGATTTTAATACAAACCAAGGGCAGAGAACTCTGTCCCGGAACTTGGTGGGATGACTCAGGTGTATAAGTGCCAATGATGAGACAGTTCATGTCCATACACTTACTCATCTGCATAAGTGTTTGGGGTCATAATTGCAGTGAGGTATCTGCAAGTCATCTGGGAAGCACCAGTGCTTACACTCCAGCTGCTCCTACTTGTCTCTCATTAACACTTCCTACAGTTCTCACAAGAGATGGTGACCCACACTACAACTAATCCTTTTTTTTCCCCCTTTTACCCAGTAGGAGAAAATTCACTTTCACAAACAGAGCAGCAGAGCAGCCTGAGAGCTCACACTGCAAGTTTCAGACCAGCACCTGAGCAGAGGGACTGCCTCAGGTAATTCCCAGCAACTCAGCTCCCAGGGAGCAGAGGCAGCCAACTGCCCTGAACTGCTCAGTCCATTACCAGTTCAAGGAGCATTTAGAGTTTGCCAATATATTGCTGTGTCCCTGAAGAGTGAATGAAAAATTCTGTTTCAAACCAAACAGGAAAAGCTGCACAGCCAAGTAAGTGTAAACTGGGTTAAACCTGAGGATTCACCACTCTTCCCCTCACTCCATTCACTCCTTCCTTTGCCAGTATGACCTTTAGCTTTGAAGATGGCAAAAGGGTAGCACAAAGTATTTCAGCATAGAATCACAGAATCAAGCAGGTTGGAAGAGACCTCCAAGATCATCCACTCCAACCTAGCACCCAGCCCTATCCAGTCACCTAGACCATGGCACCAAGTGCCTCAGCCAGGCTTTGCTTCAACACCTCCAGGGACGGTGACTCCACCACCTCCCTGGGCAGCCCATTCCAATGCCAATCACTCTCTCTGACAACAACTTCCTCCTAACATCCAGCCTAGACCTCACCTGCCACAACTTGAGACTCTGTCCCCTTGTTCTATTGCTGGTTGCCTGGCAGAAGAGGCCACCCCCCACCTGGCTACAACCTCCCTTCAGGTAGTTGTAGACAGCAATGAGGTCACCCCTGAGCCTCCTCTTCTCCAGGAGTAGAGGTGTTGTAAATCATCTACAGATCCCTTGTGGTGTCTTTCATCGTGCCAGCAATTCACAGACCTTGGGTTTGTACAAACCAGCATTTCCTACCCTTCTGATTACACAAACCCTCGTGACAGCCTTGCTGGATTTATCAAGACATATTAAATTATCAGGGCAAGATGCTGTTCCCTGTCATCATGTGATTCCGACTGCACGCTATGCAGGATGCTAACAAAGCACCACAAAAGGGAGGGGAGAAAGGGAACAGATGATCAACACTTGCTCACTCCCCACTAGATCCACCCCAGTTGTCATTTTTAGATGCTAACTGCATCTCTTAGCCTGTGTCTTCATGACCAGATATAAGACCAGTTTAGTTTAAAAGCTCACTGCTTTCCCATTCTGTTGGACCTATCAACTTGCAGGTCTAATAGTTCACAAAACACATGTCTATCCAACAGGCATAGGAAACCTTCTCTCACCAAGGACCAAACAAGCATTTTGGGCCACAGACCATATTTGTCCTAAAAAAAAAAAGTCAGTACTGCAGAATGAAAAGAAACAGTGGACCCCTGGACACGGGAGCCAATTTTATTAGAGCTATTCCAGTAATGTAAATAAGGGCACCACCTTTGTAAGAAAGCAGTCCAAGCCCACGTGTAGCCAGACATGGTGTGACTGGGATTCCAGTCTCCCAAGAGGACAGGGACTCTCTCAGCAGTGAAAAGGTAACACTCTCAGCAGAGCAAACATGAAGAAAACCCTCAGAACCACAGCTGTCTGTCCTGAGCTCACTCCTTTTTGCCCTTGCCCACAGGTGTCCATTCTGTATTTAAAACTGTTCTAGCACAAGCCTCAGAAGCAGTTTTTCTCCAGTGGCACAAGTATAGAAATCACAGAATCAAGCAGGTTGGAAGAGACCTCCAAGATCATCCAGGCCAACACAGCACCCAGCCCTATCCAGTCACCTAGACCATGGCACCAAGTGCCTCAGCCAGGCTTTTCCTGAACACCCCCAGGGATGGTGACTCCACCACCTCCCTGGGCAGCCTGGGAAGCTGGCTATGCACCCACTGAGCAAGCCCCAGTGAACTCTGCACTAGCTGTGGTGTCAGGAGCAATACCTGAGCTTACTCAAGGAAGGCTACCTTGGATCCCATTGGAATGGGCTGCCCAGGGAAGTGGTGGAGGCACCGTCCCTGGGGGTTTTCAAGAAAAGACTGGATGAGGCACTTAGTGCCCTGGTCTAGTTGATTGGATAGGGCTGGGTGCTAGGTTGGCCTGGATGATCTTGGTGGTCTCTTCCAACCTGGTTGATTCTATGATCTCTCTGCCCAGCACTAAATCACACCAGTGACTCCCTGACAGAGACCATCTTCAGCACATGAACCTCAAGCCTATCCACTGGGTACCTAAGTACACAACACAGCAATACCAACACACACCCATTAATCAGTCCTAGGACTGGTATTTCCCTGTAATCACCTCAGAGGTGTAGTATCACACCTCAGGCACAGACACGGGCTGAGAACAGAAAGCACAAACGTTTTCCCCTTTGATACAATCGAGATGCTTATCTGTTCTCCACACCATCAGCTCTCTTTCCTCCACATCTGATCTTATTGTGGTGGTTACCTGACCACGTGTGCTGCACTTCCTGGCCTCAAAAAGTTAATACCTACCTGAACCTCAGAAATCCTCTGCTCTCCTGCACCTTCACTACCTAAAAGAAGTGGTTGGGTTTTTTTTCTTCTCTTTTTTAACACTCTAACACTCACAAGCAAACTACTCTCTGGATCAATACAGTCACTCCCCTCCTTTTTACAGCACTAGAGGCAAAGACACGACTTTAGAGCTTGTACTATTCCTTTCACTTAGCATCAGCACTAAGACATAAAGGAGGTTCTCTGGGCCAGACACAAATGACACCTACTTGGAAATAACCTAGAATTAGCTGTAAGTGAAACCGTGTTCAAGCAGCGCAGCAGTGTACGTAACAGGCACAAGACCAGTCCTGCCATTCTGCTCAGAAGTCAAAGAAATTCACATGCACACATCAAACAATTGTGCAAGCATGTGTAGGTCTGTGCAGAAATGCATCCAGCCCCAGGTTTCCAAGCTTCCAAGCATGTCTCTGTGTGTTAAGCAAAAGAAGGAAGGTGCATGACCATGTGAGCCTGCAGGCTTACTTTGCTGGTTACGTACTACAAGTCTGCTCTCCGCCAGCCTACAAAGAGAAGGCATTTCACAGCCTTCAGCTGCGGGGTCCTGACCCTCAAACTGTGACAACTGAGACTTTTATGCGCTCAGGGTCCCAAAAGGCATCAGCTAAATAGTCTAAGCAAATCTAAAGCACAGGAGCCAAGAAGGCGTACGAAGGTACACCTGTGTGAGCACAGGCGCATACTCTGAGCGCATCTGCAGCGCAGGCATGCAAGGACAAGACCCAGCTCTGCAAGTACTCTGCGAGAGCCTTCATTCATTCAGAGCGGAGCCCAGCTCCAGCTTCTCCTTGTGACGGCTACTCACCCAGCCTTCGAAACTGTCGCTAGGGCCCGCGGAGCGCAGGAGGTCCTGGAAGTGCAAGGTGCAGTTGGCCACGAAGTCGTCGTAGCCTATGGGGGTATCGTGGAAGACGGACAGCTCGATCTGATGGCCGTCGGTAACCGTGGCGGAGAACTCCTCGTTGTAGGTGGGCTTGTTGGTCTTCTGCTTGGTGCTCGTCTGCCCTACGCGAACCTGGTCCACGCTAACGGTGACATAAGGATCCAAGAGCTGGTAGCCCTTGCGGAAGAGCGAGTGCCGGAGGGACCAGCGGGTGGGCTGCAGACCCACAGCCTCCCCAATCCGCACCTTCAGGTACCCGTTGAACTTCATGGTTCCGGACATGGCTGCCCCGCTCGGGAGCGCGGAGAAGCGCCAGAGCCGTGTCCCGCGGAGCCCGGCCAGCAGCCAGCCCCGCTGTGACTCCTCAGGGGGCCGGGCGCCGGCGGCGCGCCCGCCTTCGGGCCATGCTGCGGCCCCGGAACCGCCGCGCACCGTCTGCCTCCCGCGGTAGCGGGCTGCCCCTCCGCCGCCGCGACCTGTCCGGGCTGCTGCTGCCGAGGGGGAGCGGCACGGCTCGGCGGGGAACACCTGGGGCGTGGGAAGGCGCCGGGCGGGGCGGAGCCGCGAACCCGCAGCGAGAGGGCGGGCCCAGGGTGCGGAGCGGGCAGGACGGGCGGGCACGGCTCCGGCTCGGCCCGGCCTGCCCCGGCCCGGCCTTACCGCAGGTGCGGCTGGCGGCAGCCCGAAGCCTCGCCGAGAGGGTAGGCGACGGGAGCAGTCAGTCCAGCTGCGTTGCAGGGCGGTCAGCCTGGAAGCGGGGTACAGAGAGGAGCTCCAGGACCTTGGGCAGCCTTCCCAGGCCTCCCAAGCACCTCACCCGCCTGCCGCAGCCCCTCCCCGGTTCACATCCCCTGGGGAAGGGCTGGGGCTGCAGCCTGGTCGCCCTCGCGGTTATCGACGGGACGAGCTACTTGTCCTGTTCCGCGGCGCGGCGCGGGAGCCTCGCAGTTAGGGAGGAGAAGGCGCGCACGGAGCACAAGGACGGGTTCATGCTGCTGGAAAGCTCCCTCGTTGCTGCTCCGCCGTCTGGGAGTCCTTGCACACTATTAGCATACTTGGCACTCGGCGCGCAGGGCTTGCTTTGGGGCGGATTTCTTTCGAGTTTTCGTTTAATAAAGTCAGCATGTTAAATACTTCCAATGACTTTCTGAAGTTCACAGGCTCACAGGCTCTTAGGGGCTGGAAGAGACCCGAAGAGATCATTGAGTCCGCTCCCCCCCGCTGCCAGAGCAGGACCACACAATCTAGCACAGGTCACAGAGGAACACATCCAGACAGGCCTTGAAAAGCTCCAAAGAAGACTCCACAACCTCTCTGGTGAGCCTGTTGCAGTGCTCTGGGACCCTTACAGTAAAGAAGTTCCCCCTTGTGTTGAGCTGGAACCTCCTGTGCTGCAGCTTCCATCCATTGCTCCTTATCCTGTCCCAGGGAGCAAGAGCAGAGCCTGTGTCCCCCTCCCCCCCCCCCCATCCTGACCCCCAGCCCTCAGATAGTTATAAACATTGATTAAATCCCCTCTCAGTCTTCTCTTCTCCAGACCAGGCACCGTCCCTGGGGATCATCAAGAAAAGACTGGATGAGGCACTTAGTGCCATGGTCTGGTTGATTGGATAGGGCAGGGTGATAGGTTGGACTGGATGATCTTGGAGGTCTCTTCCAACCTGGTTGATTCTATGATTCTATGACCAAACAGCCCCAGGTCCTTCAGCCTGTCCTCACCAGGCAGTGTTCCAGTCCCCTCATCATCCTCATAGCCCATAAAATTGAAGTCTCTTAAATTTATCTTTTTTAGAGCTCATATTTTAAGAGATTTCAGTTTTAAGGTTTCCAAACGTCTAAGAATTCGAATTATCAAGATTTCTAATTTTTTTTAGAGCTGAAATCTTTAAGAGAGTTCAAATTTTAAGGTTTCAGATTTATTTAGGGCTCCAATTTTTAAGCTTCCTACATTTTTTTTTAGAGCTCAAATATTTGAGGTTTCCACATGTCTTAGAATTCCAATTTTGAAGAGACTTCAATTTTTAAGGTTTCAATTTTAACATTTCCAAATTTCTTTATGGACCTCAAATTTGTTTTCAAGTTCACAGCAGAATGGTGTGGACTGGGTAGCAGAGCAGTGAAATCCTGGGATCACCAGGAAAGGTGATACTGTTTGACTGACATTAAATGAGGCTGTAATCACAGAACTGTCAGGGTTGGAAGGGACCTCAAGGATCATAGATCATAGAATCCTAGATCATAGAATCAAGCAAGTGGGAAGAGACCTCCAAGATCATCCAGTCCAACCTAGCACCCAGCCCTAGCCAGTCAAGTAGACCATGGCACTAAGTGCCTCAGCCAGTTCCAACACCCCTGCCATGGGCAGAGACACCTCCCACTAGATCAAGTTCCTCAGATCCACATCCAGCCTGGCCTTAAAGACTTCCAAAGAGCAGATTTCACCCTCCTCTTTTGGTAACCTTTTTCACTGTCTCACCACTCTCATACTGAATCAGAGAATGATAGAATCAACCAGGTTGGAAGAAACCTCCAAGATCATCCAGGCCAACCTAGCACCCAGCCCTAGCCAGTCAACCAGACCATGGCACTAAGTGCCTCAGCCAGGCTTTTCTTGAACACTTCCAGGGATGGTGACTCCACCACCTCCCTGGGCAGCCCATTCCAATGCCAATCACTCTCTCTGTGAAGAACTTTCTCCTAACAACATCCAGCCTAGACCTCCCCTGCCACAACTTGAGACTGTGTCCCCTTGTTCTGTTAGGGGTCCCTTCCCACCCCTAACATCCTGTGATTTGCCAGAGAGGTGGTGGAGTCATCATCCCTGGAGGTGATGAAGCAAAGCCTGGCTGAGGCACTTAGTGCTATGGTTTAGTTGATCGCATAAGGTTGGGCTGGATGAGCTTGGAGGTCTCTTCCAACCCAGTTGATTCAATTTGATTAGATTCTCTTCTGTTCAATTCGATTCGATTCTCTTAGATTCTAGTCTATTCTATTCTAATTCCTGTACTTGGGCCTTAAAACCAGATCAATCAAACAAAAAAGTACTCTAAAATTTTAAAAACAAACAAAACAAGCAAACAAAAAAACCCCAACATATGAGCTTCTAAGTGATACATATACTTTTGATGAGCAGCCCATTCCTGGCCAGTTTTCTACTGGAAGGGGAGGGGGGAAAAAAAGTCAGTCCCATGGACTCATATGATGTGACTGTAATTAATTTTGTTTATCCACTAGAAACAGCCTGGAACAGATCATCTCAAACAGCATCTGAACACACCCTGATTCTGAACTCCCAGCCAAAGACCAAGTGCCTTGTGCTCAAAGAGAACTGCACAGTGACATCAAGTCAGAATCATAGAATCAACCAGTTTGGAAGAGACCTCCAAGATCATCCAGGCCAACCTAGCACCCAGCCCTAGCCAGTCAACTAGTCCATGGCACTGAGTGCCTCAGCCAGTCTTTTCTTGAACACCTCCAGGGATGATAACTCCACCACCTCCCTGGGCATCCCATTCCAATGCCAATCACTCTCTCTGACAACAACTTCCTCCTAACATCCAGCCTACACTTCCCCCTGCACAACTTGAGACTGTGTCCCCTTGTTCTGTTGCTGGTTGCCTGGCAGAAGAGACCAACCCCACCTGGCTACAGCCTCCCTTCAGGCAGTTGTAGACAGCAATGAGGTCACCCCTGAGCCTCCTCTTCTCTAGGCTAAACATCCCCAGCTCCCTCAGCCTTTGGTTTTGTGTTCCAGCCCCTTCACCAGCCTTGTTGCCCTTCTCTGGACACGTTCCAGCACCTCAACATCTCTCGTGAGTTGAGGGGCCCAGAACTGGACATGGAACATACCCTGCCTACTCTCCAGACATCCAAACAGTGGAAAAACATCCCTAGTTCAGTATTCCCTTCCAAACATCATAGCATCTCTGCACAGATTGGCCTCATGAGGCTGAATGCAGCAGCACCATCTGGTGATGGCTGCACTGAACCTTCTTGAACAGCACTAGGTGCCAGGCAGGTCTGCAGGAGCATGGCTTCTCTTCTCAGCACCAGCAGGAGCGGAGAGAACAGGCTCCTGACGTGGCAAGTTGATTCATTTTGTGCCCTCAAGTGTTCAGGGAGGCTGAGCTCTTCCTAGCACACACTGTCAAGCTGCACAATTTCCTGAGCAGTCAACTGATGACACACAGTTGTTGAAGAAACTGACACAGAATGAACTGCTGTTGTGCCTCAGCAGCCGCACGGGGGATGGTGTGCAATAGCAACACATACTAAAGCACAAAAGGCAGCACAGTCCAAGTTATAGGTGGATTACAGGATACTAGGCCAAGTGCAGGGTTCTACATTTTGGCCACAACAACCCCAAGCAGCATTACAGGCTGGGGACAGAGTGGCTGGAGAGTAGCCAGGCAGAAAGGGACCTGGGAGTACTGGTAGATAGTAGCTGAAGATGAGGCAGCAGTGTGCCCAGGTGGCCAAGAGAGCCAATGGCATCCTGGCCTGGATCAGGAACAGTGTGGCCAGTAGGACAAGCGAGGTTATTCTGCCCCTGTGCTCAGCACTGGTCAGGCCACACCTTGAGTGCTGTGTCCAGTTCTGGGCCCCTCAATTCAAGAGAGATGTTGAGGTGCTGGAACGTGTCCAGAGAAGGGCAACAAAGCTGGTGAGGGGCCTGGAACACAGCCCTGTGAGGAGAGGCTGAGGGAGCTGGGGGTGTTTAGCCTGGAGAAGAGGAGGCTCAGGGGGGACCTCATTGCTGTCTACAACTCCCTGAAGGGAGGTTGTAGCCAGGTGGGGTTGGGCTCTTCTGCCAGGCAAGCAGCAATAGAACAAGGGGACACAGTCTCAAGTTTTGCCAGGGGAAGTCTATGCTGGATGTTAGGAGGAAGTTCCTGCCAGATAGAGTGATTGGCATTGGAATGGGCTGCCCAGGGAGGTGGTGGAGTTGCCATCTGTGAAGGTGTTCAAGCAAAGCCTGGATGAGGCACTTAGTGCTATGGTCTGATTGATTGGACAGGGCTGGGTGCTAGGTTGGACTGGATGATCTTGGAGGTCTCTTCCAACATGTTTGATTCTATGACAAACAAACACATAATAGGCAGCCTTGCCAACTTTCTTCTACTCTTGAAGACTTTAGTGTAATGGTGGAGAACTCCCTGGAAAAAAACAAACCACAGTTTAGTACTCACCAACTGTCAAAAAGCCCCCACCCCCAAAGAGACTATTAATAATCATTAGAAACAGAACTGTGAGCAAAGCCAGAAGTGTTCCTCAGGCACTGTGTATGTGATACACCCATACTGTTTATATTGCATGCAAGTCTGCTCCTCCTTCTCAAAAAAAATCTACAACAGACCTAGATAAAGCAGAGAAAAAGACAAAAAATGTGATCAAAAGCATGAAACAGGGTTGCGGAGGAAGAGAGGCTGCCTTAGCTAAAGATTTTGGGTCTGAGAAGGAATGAGTGAAAGGGAAAATCTGAGGGAGATCTGTACAATCATAAACCATGTGAGTTGTGTGAAGAGGAAAGGGTTTCTCATCCTTTCCCATAAAAGACTTAAGGGGCACTTGCTGAAATGAAGAGGTAACAGGTTTAAGGCACACAGAAGCAGATGCCTTCTCACACAGTGCACAGGGAGCTGGGTTGTTTAGCCTGCAGAAGAGGAGACTCAGGGGTTACTTCCTTGCTGTCTACAACTACCTAAAGGGAGGCTGTAGCCAGGTGGGGTTGGTCTCCGGGCAAACAGCAAGAGAACAAGGGGACACAGTCTCAAGTTGTGCCAGGGGAGGTCTAGGCTGGATGTTAGGAGGAAGTTGTTGTCAGAGAGAGTGATTGGCATTGGAATGGACTGCCCAGGGAGGTGGTGGAGTTACCATCCCTGGAGGTGTTCAAGAAAAGACTGGATGAGGCACTTAGTGCCATGGTCTGGTTGATTGTCTAGGGCTGGGTGCTAGGTTGGACTGGATGATCTTGGAGGTCTCTTGGTCTCTTCCATCCTGCCTGATTCTGTGATTCTATGATTCTACGATTCTACTATCCCTTGCCAAAAATGGAGCCCAAAAATACCAACAGCTTCATAAAGAAGCTAGACCTTTATGAACTCAGTAGTAGCTACTAACCATGAGATAAACCCTGCCTCAGGAACTTCTTAAACTACAAATTGCCATCAGGGAGTATGCTAATTTGAAACTATCTGGAATATTTTGGTGAGAAGAATTAGATGATAGGCAGTGAAAAGGAAACAAGGGTGATGTCTGCTGTACTCATAGGCTTGCTGACATGTATGAAAACAAGACCATAAATAACTATATTTGTGCTGCACTTCTCTCTCTCTAACCTGCCATCTTTGTGACCAGTCCTTCTGCTTCCTAACCCCCCTGGCTGGTTCTCTAAACTCACCCTGAATGTAAGGCAAAGTCTGGGATAAAGTAGAGGGGTGGGAAGAAGGTGGAAGGGTGGTTGGGAGCCCCTGCTGGGGACTCTGGTTTCTGGGAGGGCTGTTGTGTTTCTGTATTAGTTTTTAACTTACCTATTTCTGTCTATAGCTGTAGATATTGTAAATGCCTGCTTGGATATTGTACTAAGCTGTAAATATAAAGCTCCACTCTAATTTCCAGCTTGGCTAAGTCTAGTCTGGGTGATTTCTTAAGAGTTGGGGGGCAGGTAACACCCAAACCATCACAAACAGCTTCGTAAAGAGGTTAGACACTTATGGACTCAGTAGTAGCTACTAACCATGAGATAAATCCTGGCTCATGAACTTTTTAAACTACAAATTGTTGTCAGAGAGGATTGAATGGAGAAGAACCACTCTGTGCTTCCCAAATCAGGAGATGGACAGGTTCAGACTGGAGGTGAGGAGGAAGTTTTTGAGCATGAGAGTGGTGAAAGGCTGGAACGGGTTGCCCAGGGAGGTGTTTGAGGCCCCATGGCTGGAGGTGTTTAAGGCCAGGCTGGACGAGGCTGTGGGCAGCCTGACATAGGGTGGAGTGTCCCTGGCCATGGCATGGGGGTTGGAACTGGCTGATCCTTGTAGTCTCTTCCAACCCTGACTGATTCTATGATTCTATGATTCTGTGATTCTATTTCCTACCCTTTGTTGCTTAAGCATTTAACTTCTGAAGCCTCAGTTACTGGCTGCTCTCTGGAGTAGCATGGCTGAGCTATGATCAATCTGGGAGCGACCCAATGTACGTATTATGTTTCTCTGGGTAGTAATTTTCACACCAAGTGAGAAAACTCAGGAATGACATCTAAGGAGACTGCCTTAGCCACAGTTCCCTGCAGATGGATGAATGCCCAAAGACAGGATCAACCCTCTGAGTTTATTCTTGCATTCTTCCTTCAGGTCAGAAGTAGCCTTAAGGATAAGCTTATGCAAATTCTCTCATGTTTTTGATCTAGAAAACTTGCAGTTTGTCTCCACAAACAAAGCCAAGGAGCTTGCCTATGCCCTGTTGTGAGTTTACTGTTTAAGCCTGGCCTCATCTCACACTACAGCTGTACACAAATTAGAGCCTGTTCGTGCACCATTTAAAACTCCCACTTCTTTTGCCAGCCAAAGTTTGCATTATTCCCTTCTCCAGTAACCTGCAACTCTGTGATAATTTAGTATCATCCCCACCTGGCAAGTTAAGGGCAAATGATTACATTGCTCTACTTTGAATTTCTACCAAACACTGGTTCCATTCAGAAGTGAGTCTGTAAAGTGATGGAAATACTTTGTCTGCCACAACTACCACTGCAAAAAAAAGTGCTACTGACCTTTCTCCTATTTGGAACTACACTTAAATACACTTCAAAAGTACAGCCATTCAAAGAGCTGTAGAGGCCAGAGAAGCAGCAACTAACTCTATTTGGTTCCTCTATTAATTTTAGTCTATTTATATCACTTCCCTTTTATAGTTCTTTCTGTAAGACTGCTTGTTAAATTTCTAAATAATGACAGCTGCTAAAAACTGAATATCCCATGTGTGGAATCGTTTGTGGTCTACGAAGGAGGTGTGTGTGTGGGGGGGGGGGGTGGTGTGGAATAAAAAGGATCAAATTCCTCTCTAATGATTAAAGTGCAAGGTCCTGCATCTGGGTCGAGGCAATGCCAAGCACAACTCCAGGCTGGGCAGTGAGTAGCTGGAGAGCAGCCCTGAGGAGAGGGACTTGGGGGTGCTGGTGCATGAGAGGCTCAACAGGAGCCAGCAGTGTGCACTTGCAGCCCAGAAAGCCAAGCAGAGCCTGGGCTGCAGCAGCAGAAGTGTGGCCAGCAGGGCCAGGGAGGTGATTCTCCTCCTCTGCTCAACTCTGGTGAGACCCCACCTGGAGTACTGCATCCAGTTCTGGAGCTCTTATTACAAGAAGAATGTGGAGATGCTGGAGTGTGTCCAGAGAAGGGCCACTGGGATGCTCAGAGGGCTGGAGCAGCTCTGCTGTGAGGACAGACTGAAAGAGTTGGGGCTGTTGAGTCTGGAGAAGAGGAGGCTCCCAGGTGACCTTCTTGTGGCTTTCCAGTATCTGAAGGGGGCATCCAAAAAAGCTGGGGAGGGACTTTTTAGGCTCTCAGGGAGTGACAGGACTGGGGGGAATGGGGCAACGCTGGAGGTGGGGAGATTGAGACTGGAGGTGAGGAGGAAGTTGTTGAGCATGAGAGTGGTGAGAGGCTGGAATGGGTTGCCCAGGGAGGTGGTTGAGGCCCCATGGCTGGAGGTGTTTGAGGCCAGGCTGGCTGAGGCTGTGGGCAGCCTGCTCTAGGGTAAGGTGTCCCTGCCCATGGCAGAGTGATTGGAATTAGATGATCCTTGTGGTCCCTTCCAACCCTGACTGATTCTATGATCCTATAACAATCATGGGATCAATCCATAACTCACTGAAGTCCAAAGCAAAGCTGCTGCTGATCCAAGTTGTATGAGGTTCAGCCCTGGTTTGTGTGTCTGCTGTTGGTGCTGCCTTATTCCAGTGCAAACTAGAAAAAGATTCTTAATGCAATATCAGCTTTCCTTAGTTAGCATACACACTTATTTTCCACTCCTCAATTGGAACTCACCTGATCCTTATTAATTTTCTTCCTTCTTTGGAAAACACCAGGTCATTTTATAAAGTGCTGGGATAATAAACTGCAGAATATAGTTTATAAGAGCACTAACTCCTACAAGCCAGCCATTAATACAATTAATGGCCTGTTTGTTGTATTAGGCTGCTCTCATTTGTCTGGGTCCATTAACAAATGCAGTGGTCATTAACTGTTAACAGCAACTCAGTTATTAGATTTTATTACTCCTACAGGAAACACTGGAGAACAAACTGATTGTTGGGGTTTATTGGGATTTATTTCTTTCCCAGCAGCCTTGCCCTATTAGTTATAATTTAGCTCCTCACTTATTCCCAGACACGACTGACACACTCACAAATGGGCTCAAGCAATCTGTGTAGACAGTCAGGTCAGCCCCACCTAGGCCAACAAACCATGGGGGAGGATTAATAAACTCCACCAGTACAGGCTGGGAGGTGATCTGCTGGAGAGCAGCCCTGTGGAGAGGGACCTGGGGGTGCTGGTGGATAACAAATCACAGTATCACAGTATCATCAGGGTTGGAAGAGACCTCACAGATCATCAAGTCCAACCCTTTACCACAGAGCTCAAGGCCAGACCATGGCACCAAGTGCCACGTCCAATCCTGCCTTGAACAGCCCCAGGGACGGCGACTCCACCACCTCCCCGGGCAGCCCATTCCAGTGTCCAATGACTCTCTCAGGGAAGAACTTTCTCCTCACCTCCAGCCTAAATCTCCCCTGGCGCAGCCTGAGGCTGTGTCCTCTCGTTCTGGTGCTGGCCACCTGAGAGAAGAGAGCAACCTCCTCCTGGCCACAACCACCCCTCAGGTAGCTGTAGACAGCAATAAGGTCACCCCTGAGCCTCCTCTTCTCCAGGCTAACCAATCCCAGCTCCCTCAGCCTCTCCTCGTAGGGCTGTGCTCAAGGCCTCTCCCCAGCCTCGTTTGCCCTTCTCTGGACACGCTCAAGCATCTCAATGTCCCTCCTAAACTGGGGGGCCCAGAACTGAACACAGTACTCAAGGTGTGGTCTAACCAGTGCAGAGTACAGGGGCAGAATGACCTCCCTGCTCCTGCTGACCACACCATTCCTGATGCAGGCCAGGATGCCACTGGCTCTCTTGGCCACCTGGGCACACTGCTGGCTCATGTTCACAGCAATGTGCCCTTGTGGCCAAGAAGGCCAATAGGATCCTGGGGTGTATTAGGAAGCGTTTGTCCAGCAGATCAAGGGAGGTTCTCCTCCCTTCTACTCTGCCCTGGTGAGACCTCATCTGAATACTGTGTTCTGTTTTGGGCTCCCCAGTTGAAGAAGGACAGGGATCTGCTGGAGAGGGTCCAGTGGAGAGCTACGAGGATGGTTAGGGGGCTGGAGGGCATGGCCTAAGAGGAGAGGCTGAGGGACCTGGGGCTGTTTAGTCTGGAGAAGACTCAGAGGGGATTTGATCAATGTTTATAAAGGTCTGAGGGCTGGCCAGGAGGGGGAGACAGGCTCTGCTCACTTGCTCCCTGTGATAGGACAAGGAGCAATGGGTCTAAGTTGCAGCAGAAGAGGTTCCAGCTCAACACAAGGGAGAACTTCTTTACTGTAAGGGTCACAGAGCACTGGGACAGGCTCCCCGGAGAGGTTGTGGAGTCTCCTTGTCTGGAGCCTTTCCTCTCTTCCTCTGTGATCTGTGCTAGATTGTGTGGTCCTGCTCTGGCAGGGGGATTGGACTCGGTGATCTCCCTGAGTCCCTTCCAACCCCTAATGTCCTGTGAGCCTGAGAACAAACATCTCCTCTGAAAAATGAGAGTTCCAAGGTACCAGACATCTGAAGTGGCCTCTGCTTTTCACAGATCACAGAGGGACACATCCAGACAGGCCTTGTAAGTCTCCAGAGAAGGAGACTCCACAACCTCCCTGGGGAGCCTGTTCCATTGCTCTATGACCCTTACACTAAAGAAGTTTCCCCTTGTGTTGAGGTGGATCCTCTTCTGCTGCAACTTACACCCATTGCTCCCTGTCCTATCACAGAGAGCAGTGACCAGAGCCTGTCCCCTCTCCTGGCCAGCCCTCAGATCTTTATAAACATTGATCAAATCCCCTCTAAGTCTTCTCTTCTCCAGACTAAACAGCCCCAGGTCCCTCAGCCTCTCCTCTTAGGCCACGCCCTCCAGTCCCCTAATCATCCTTGTAGCCCTCCACTGGACCTCCTCCAGCAGATCCCTGTCCTTCTTCAACTGGGGAGCCCAAAACTGAACTTTTCTGACTTTCCTGGATTTACTTTTGGACAGCAGCTTCCACCTGTGTGTACGATAATGGGATAAAAAGATATGAATATGTATCTGGGAGGCTGTAAAACCTTCTGCTTCATTCATGCTTCTCTCTCTAATTCACTGAAATCCAACAATCAAGTTTAAAAATATCTTTTACTTCCTCTTTGTTGGGTCTGACACATCAAGTAAGGGTGATGTCATTCTGCCGTGTGCAGACATCTAGTCCAGATCATAGAATCATAGAATCAAGCAGGTTGGAAGAGACCTCCAGGATCATCCAATCCAACCTAGCACCCAGCCCTATCCAGTCAACCAGACCATGGCACTAAGTGCCTCATCCAGGCTTTGCTTCAACACCTCCAGGGACAAAGAATCCACCACCTCCCTGGGCAGCCCATTCCAATGCCAGTCACTCTCTCTGACAACAACTTCCTCCTAACTTCCAGCCTAGACCTCCCCCAACACAGCTTGAGACTGTGTCCCCTTGTTCTGTTCCTGCTTGCCTGGCAGAAGAGACCAACCCCACCTGGCTACAGCCTCACTTCAGGTAGTTGTAGACAGCAATGAGGTCCCCCCTGAGCCTCCTCTTCTCCAGGCTAAACAGGCCCAGCTCCCTCAGCCTCTCCTCATAGGGTTTGTGTTCCAGGCCCCTCACCAGCTTTGTTGCCTTTCTCTTCCAGCACCAGATAATTGTAGAGGTCTCTTCTGGCTGAGGCACTTAGTGCCATGGTCTGGTTGACTGGCTAGGGCTGGGTGCTAGGTTGGCCTGGATGATCTTGGAGGTCTCTTCCAACCTGGTTCATTCTATGATGCTATGAAATGAGCTTAGATCAACAATCTTGCAAACTCTTGTATGTGAGGAGTATTACCCAATGAGATGAAGATCTGAAAGACCTTCCCCAGTCCAAATGCTGAAGACTCCTACACCTTATTTGCACTGCTTTTTACTTCCTTGCACTTACAGCTTACTTGCTCTGCATTCCTCACCCTGATTCTCTTCAAAATAATGGGAAAGCAACAACAACAACCAACCAAAAACATGCAAGTGGCAAATCATCATGAAGAACCAGCAACAGCCTGTCATGAAAGTGGCTTTTGTCAAGCTGTCTGAGCAGTTGTCTTCAACCAGCAGCAGCAGGATACACAAGTCAGGGAGGAGACACCCAGAAATTGGAAACAGGATCTTCCAGACTCCATCCAGTCAGTGTTAGACTGATACTGTAAGACAACTGTTAGTACTTTGGAGGTGGAGCTTTGTGAAGGGACTCATTTAGCCTCTGTGGGGATGGATGTATTTAATGAGATTGGAACAACTCCTTTTCTGAGACAGTGGTCATTTTCTATGCTTCATCCATCACCAGGGCAAAACTCTAGCAGTTGCTCTATCACCTGATAACCCCTCCCCAGCAGAGCAGGGAAATTGGGAAAAGGGAAGCAGACCTGTGGACTGAAATGAAAAGAGATTTAATGAAACACTCTCACTGGTGCCAATATAAAGCATATAAAGTTATATGCAGTCTAGCAAAAGTACAGTGGTCACAGTAGACAGGAAAGCAGTTCCCAGGAGTAGGAGAGGAAGAGCAGAGGGTCAGGAGAAGCCTAAGCAGGAGGCCCACTTATCTTCAGCAAACTTCCCACTTTATACTGAGCATGATGAAGTGCAGGGTTCTACACTTTGGCCACAATAACACCAAGCAGTGCTACAGGCTGGGGACTCTCCAGCCAAGCAGAAAGGGACCTGGGGGTACTGGTAGATAGTAGCTGAACATGAGCATCCTGGCCTGAGTCAGGAACAGTGTGGCCAGCAGGACAAGGGAGGTTATTCTGCCCCTGTACTCAGCACTGCTCAGGCCACACCTGGAGTGCTGTGTCCAGTTCTGGGCTCCTCAATTCAAGAGAGATGTTGAGGTGCTGGAAGGTGTCCAAAGAAGGGCAAGGAAGGTGGTGAGGGGCCTGGAGCACAGCCCTGTGAGGAGAGGCTGAGGGAGCTGGGGGTGTGCAGCCTGCAGCAGAGGAGGCTCAGGGCAGAGCTCATTGCTGTCTACAACTACCTAAAGGGAGGCTGTAGCCAGGTGGGGATTGGTCTCTTCTGCCAGGCAACCAGGAACAGAACAAGGGGACAGAGTCTCAAGTTGTGTTGAGGGAGGTCTAGTTTGGATATTAGGAGGAAGTTGTTGTCAGAGAGAGTGATTGGCATTGGAATGGGCTGCCCAGGGAGGTGGTGGAGTCACTGTCTGTGGAGGTGTTGAAGCAAAGCCTGGCTGAGACACTTGGTGCCATGGTCTGGTTGATTGTCTAGGGCTGGGTGCTAGGTTGGATTGGAGGATCTTGGAGGTCTCTTCCAACCTGCTTAATTCTATGATTCTATGTTCATGGTCTGGGATACACCTGTGAGCCAGCTCCAGTTAGCAGTCCTGAGAGACTCCAGCGAATGGCTGACATAGGATTCTGTCCCAGCCAAAACAGGATTGTACATACAGCTACAAGTTCTTCTCTCCTCATAAAGAGACACAATGCTACACCTGGTATAAATGATCCTACCCATTTACTAAAAGCTTGGGTCTATCAGGAAGATAGGGCCACAACCAGCACAGTGCCCCAGTGCATCACAGCACACATGGTGCTTAACTTTCTGAAGAAGAAAATCCATTCTCCTCCAAATAAAATCAAAGAATCATAGAGTGAACCAGGTTTGAAGAGACCTCCAAGATCATCCAGGCCAACCTAGCACCCATCCCTAGCCACTCAGCCAGGCTTTTCTTCAATACCTGCAGGCACAGCAACACCACCACCTCCCTGGGCAGCCCATTCCAATGCCAATCACTCTCTCTGACAACAACTTCCTCCTAACATCCAGCCTAGACCTCCCCCAGCACAACTTGAGACTGTGTCCCCTTGTTCTGTTGATGGTTGCCTGGCAGAAGAGCCCAACCCCACCTGGCTACAGCCTCCCTTCAGGGAGTTGTAGACAGCAATGAGGTCACCCCTGAGCCTCCTCTTCTCCAGGCTGCACACCCCCAGCTCCCTCAGCCTCTTCTCACAGGGCTGTGCTCCAGGCCCCTCACCAGCTTCATTGCCCTTCTCTGAACACCTCCCAGAACTTCAACATCTCTCTTGAACTGAGGAGCCCAGAACTGTACACAGCATTCAAGATGTGGCCTGAGCAGTGCTGAGTACAGGGGAACAATAACCTCCCTTGTCCTACTGGCCACACTGCTCCTGATGCAGGCCAGGATGCCATTGGCTCTCTTGGCCACCTGGGCACACTGCTGGCTCATCTTCAGCTTACTCTCTATCAGTACCCCCAGGTCCCTTTCCTCCTGGCTGCTCTCCAGCCACTCAGTCCCCAGCCTGTGGCACTGCTTGGGGTTGTTGTGGCCAAAGTGTAGAATCCTGCACTTGGCCTTGTTCAATCTCATCCCATTGGCCTCTGCCCACCCATTCAGCCTGTCCAGGTCCCTCTGCAGGGCTCTCCTACCTTCCAGCAGATCTACACCTGCTCCTAGCTTGGTGTCATCTGCAAACTTACTGATGCAGGACTCAATCCGCTCATCCAGGTCATCAATAGAGATGCTGAAATGATTCACAATGGAGGACATGAACATGCTGCCTTGGAGATGCCCCACCAACCATCTTCTCATTTGGCTTGTGAAATAGATCCTTAGCACAATTTGCTTACACATAGGGTGGTCAGAAGGAGTCAAGGTGTGCAAATTCCAATCATAGAATCAGTCAGGGCTGGATGGAACCACCAGGATCATCTAGTTCCAACCTCAATGTAGCCAAATGACATCTTCCCAAATTACATTGGTTTGCCATCTGCAAACCCATTTGAATGCTCTGGCAGCCAATGGATCCAAGGCAGCATGGAGAGGAACAGAGTGAGAGATTTTGCTAAGAACAGGCTCAGACACTGCCAGTTTGTATGACTGACTGGAAAGTGCATCAGTTATCCCTGGGGCAAAGGTTAAAGCCTCTTCTGTGTCTCACATGGTATCTGCATGGGGCTGTGTAGTGTTGTGGTGCTAGGGACTTAGAGATGTGAGTCAGCTTATCTGCTGACGAGTGCACTTCTGATACAACTTCCCTCCTCTCAGCTTCTGATAACAGCTTCCTTCCTACACTCTTTCCTAAGTGAGCACGTGCTGACATGTTGTGCAAGGAAACCAGTCAGACCAGAAACTGTAAAGCACTTAAGGAGCCCAAGGATGTGCATACTATGCCATTAAGAAGCTGACATCAGCAGAGAATTAGAATCACAGAATCAGTCAGGGTTGGAAGGGACCACAAGGATCAGCCAGTTCCAACCCCCCTGCTATAGGCACGGACACCCTACCCTACATCAGGCTGGCCACAGCCTCATCCAGCCTGGCCTTAAACACCTCCAGCCATGGGGCCTCAACCACCTCCCTGGGCAACCCATTCCAGGCTCTCACCACTCTCATGCTCAACAACTTCCTCCTCACATCCAGTCTGAACCTACCCACCTCCAGCTTTGCTCCATTCTCCCTAGACCTGTCACTCCCTGACAGCCTCAAAAGTCCCTCCCCAGCCTTTTTGTAGTCCCCCTTCAGATCCTGGAAGGCCACAAGAAGGTCACTTTGCAGCCTCCTCTTCTCCAGACTGCACAGCCCCAACTCTTGTAGTCTATCCTCATAGCAGAGCTGCTGCAGCCCTCTGCTTGGAAATGAGAAGGTGTAGCCACACAGCACAAGGGAAAGCACCCCTGCACACCTAATGCTGCATCAGACAGCAACCTAAGTGCAGAGCTGTGAAGAACAGGGTTTCTTCTCTTACCGAAGACCTCTAGATGGAGCTACCTGTTTTGTTTTCAAACCAAGCACTTCCAGTCAAGTCCTGCCAGCTATGAGGCAACAGAATGTACAGTGCTGTGGAAGGGAATCCTAGGCATCTGCCACGCCGCTGGTTTGAGGCTAGCTGGAGTATTTTAATGAGAACAATTAGATTATAGGCTGTGAAAAGGAAACACTGGTGATGGCTACTGCACTCACAGGCTTGTATAAAGACAAGAACACAAAACACAGATAAGCCAGTGTGTCAGTGTGTCTCTGTTGCAGCTGGTGCCCTGGGCTGCTTCTGTGTAACTAATCCTTCTGCTTCCTAACCCCCCTGGCTGATCCTCCAACCTCACCTTGCACATAAGGCTAACTGGGATAAGGTAGAGGTGTGGAAAGGAGATGGAAGGGTGGTTGGGAGCCACTCCTGGGGACTTGGGTTTCTGGGAGGGCTGCTGTGTTTCTGTATTACTTTTTAACTTGTCTCTTTCAAGGCAAGGTTGGACATGGCACTTGGTGCCATGGTCTAGCCTTGAGCTCTGTGGTAAAGGGTTGGACTTGATGATCTGTGAGGTCTCTTCCAACCCTGATGATACTGTGATATATTGCAAATACCTGCTTGTATATTGTGCTCAGCTGTAAATATAAAGCTTCATTCTAATTTCCAGCTCAGCTGAGTCTAGTCTGGGTGATTTCCTAAGAGTTGGGGGGTGGGTAACACCCAAACCATCACAGATTAGTTTTCAGCTCCTCCTCTGTAACAGCAGCTAGTACAGAGATAGTCATTTTACAGCACATTGTGCTAAGCTGTCAATATAAAGCTTCATTCCTTCTATCTGGCTGAGTCTAGTCTGGGTGATTTCATAACACTGGGGGGGCAGGTAACCTCCAAACCATCACAGTGGTACATCATTTTACAGTCACATTGTGCTGCATTAGCTAGCCCAAGCTTTTCCACAGTCCTTTGTGAAACCAGCTGCATTGCCAATGCCCTCTTACTGCTTTTAAGAGTCAGTCACCCTCTCCAGAAGAGCAAAAAGAGTCAAACAGGACTGCATACTTCTGAGATCTGAGTGCACACAACACGTTAGATCCCCAGCTGGACAGATCAGCCAAACTAATTCATCTTGGTGATGTGGCACTGACATACAGAAGCCTGGGACGTGGGCTCAGTGCTGGACTAGACCCCTCTGAAGAGGGAAAAAACTGCAATATCTTATGACACCAAAGCACTCCATTGCCTCCCATGAAGTGGAGCTTCATTTCTGGAAGGCCTATACCTTCTACAGACAGCAGTAGTGATTCTCCCAGCAGGACCAGCCAGTCTGAAGAGAGCTATTACGTGAGTGCCACCCTGTGTGATCCCATAAGCTTGGAGAAGAGGCCTTGAGGGTACCACTGTGTCAGCACTATGCACAGGAAGAAGCACTAATGATGCTGTGGATGCTTTGGCACTGCGGTACTCCCATCAGGGCTGAGAAGCACAAAGACCTGATTTTGGAAGGACTAAGTTACTGTACATCTCCAGACCCTATAAGAAGAGGCTCAGGGAGCTGGGGGTGTGCAGCCTGGAGAAGAGGAGGCTCAGGGCAGACCTCATTGCTGTCTACAACTACCTGAAGGGAGGCTGTAGCCAGGTGGGGTTGGTCTCTTCTGCCAGGCAACCAGCAACAGAACAAGGGGACACAGTCTCAAGTTGTGGCAGGTGAGGTCTAGGCTGGATGTTTGGAGGAAGTTGTTAGCAGAGAGAGTGATTGGCATTGGAATGGGCTGCCCAGGGAGGTGGTGGTGTTGCTGTGCCTGGAAGTGTTGAAGCAAATCCTGGCTGAGGCATTTAGTGCCATGGTCTGGTTGATTGGACAGGGCTGGGTGCTAGGTTGGACTGGATGATCTTGGAGGTCTCTTCCAACCTGCTTGATTCTATGATTTATACACAACCTCAGGACCCAGCAGCATCCTGGTCACCCTTGCACAGGGTGAAGAGCATAGAAAGACAGGGTCCAGAGTCAGCATTTCTTTTCTCCTAAGTTCTCATGGGCCCTAAGATAGCCCCTGGGAAGGCAAGGTGACCCTGCTCTCCCTTGGCAGCCCCTGTGTTTCCCTGCTGCCTGTGCCTATTCCACTAGAGGGTCCTCACATCCCACAGAGGTGCAGTGCAAGCTGCTGTACCCAGTGCTGCTCCTAATGAAATCTGATGACCAGGCCCGGGAAAATAAAAATCAGACTTTACAGAGAAGCATGCTGTAATTTTATGATGAGCTTTAATTTGATTCTGTTTAGTTGGAGCAGCCCTCTGGGCAGGCCAGGACCGCCCCATGCAGTGTATGGCTGTGCTTTCAACTAGCACCTCCAGCCTCTTCCAAGGACATAAAGGTTAAAGCCTTCTGTGCAATCAAAGCTGAAACTTACTCTGAGGAGTAAATGACAAAAAGCAGGAGGCCTGCAGGAGCTCACATTGTGCTGGAGCCTGGCACTTGATATGGAGGACAGCAGGGAGAGCAGCTGTGTTAGGTGGGAACAGATCAGGGATCAGATGAACATAGTGGCTGAACTCAAAGAAGAGGTGGAAAGACTATAAACCATAAGAGACTGCAAAAGGGCAATTGACTCTTTCCATAATCTCATTGCTGTTCCCTTTAATCACTGGTGGGAACAAAGATGCACTACAGCACTTCCAGGTCTAGTTCATCTGAACTGGAGAAGAGGAGGCTCAGGGGGGACCTCATTGCTGTCTACTACTACCTGAAGGGACATTGTAGCCAGGTGGGGGGTGGTCTCTTCTCCCAGGCAACCAGCAACAGAACAAGGGGACACAGGCTCAAGTTGTGCTGGGGAGGTCTAGGCTGGATGTTAGGAGGAAGTTGTTGGCAGAGAGAGTGATTGGCATTGGAATGGGCTGCCCAGGGAGGTGGTGGAGTCTCTGTCCCTGGAGGTGTTGAAGCAAAGCCTGGCTGAGGCACTTAGTGCCATGGTCTGGTTGATTGTCTAGGGCTGGGTGCTAGGTTGGACTGGGTGATCTTGGAGGTCTCTTCCAACCTGGTTCATTCTGTGATTCTATACCCGTGGCAGGGGGATTGGAACTAGATGATCTTTGTGGTCCCTTCCAATCCTGACTGATTCTATGATTCCACTCTGATGCAAATAATATTAGTGATCTGAACACTTTTGCTCTTATCCCTTTAATAAGATTAAATATATATAGATTCTGAATCATAGACCCTTTTAAGGTTTGTTTTCAGCATTGTTTTTGATGGCTGCCCTGAGGCAAGTTGTATTTGGGGCAGTTTCTGGGCTTTCTGGGTCCTCATCCTTGCTGATGAGCTGTTCCTTCTGCAGAGCCTCATACCTATTCTGCAAGTGCACTGGAGGCAGTGTGCTTCTTCAAGTAGCACCCTTGCTCCAGTTGCATTTGTTCCATTGGGCAGAGACCTGTTCCCATTGATCCTGCTCATGTGAGTTTCTACATGGGGGCTGAGAGACTTGCTGATGGGAGGGTATGGGACCCTCTGCTCCACTAAGAGTTAACTCTAGCTCAGGTTTTTTTGGGGGGACTAGATCATAGAATCAACCAGGTTGGAAGAGACCTCCAACGTCATCCAGGCCAACCTAGCACCCAGTCCTGTCCAGTCAACCAGACCATGGCTTTTCTTGAACATCTCCAGAGATGGTAGATCAGGCTGGCCAGAGCCTCATCCATCCTGGCCTAATCAGATGAGAGTAGGAGTGCCCTCTGCTTCAAGCTGGATGAACAGCTAGTAAGGAGCTCAGAGCTTGTCCTACATAACCTGGAATTAAAACAGGCAAGGGAAGAAGGAAAACAGATCAAAGAGGGGGAAAGTGGTGGCCTGAGACTACCCTGCAGCTGGGACAGAGCCAGGAGCAGGACCTAGGTCAGCCATTTCCCCTAGCAGGGTCCTCTTCCTTGGCTGCCACTCTCTCAAATGCTGTGTTCACAGCACGCCCTGCTTTGGTTGGGGGTTGTTGTTTCCAGCTAGGTTACAAGCACTGTTGCACAGCTCTTCTGGAACACAGCTGCCCTGCAGACCAGTTTCAGCTGAACTAAGGCAGATTACAGGAAAGACCCAAGGCGAGTAAAAATTAGCCTAAACTGTGGCCTAGTGAAAAGAACCCAATACTTGGAATTGCCATCTATTTTCACAGTATCACAGTATCATCAGGGTTGGAAGAGACCTCACAGATCATCAAGTCCAACCCTTTACCACAGAGCTCAAGGCCAGACCATGGCACCAAGTGCCACGTCCAATCCTGCCTTGAACAGCTCCAGGGACGGCGACTCCACCACCTCCCCGGGCAGCCCATTCCAGTGTCCAATGACTCTCTCAGGGAAGAACTTTCTCCTCACCTCCAGCCTAAGTCTCCCCTGGTGCAGCCTGAGGCTGTGTCCTCTCATTCTGGTGCTGGCCACCTGAGAGAAGAGAGCAACCTCCTCCTGGCCACAACCACCCCTCAGGTAGCTGTAGACAGCAATAAGGTCACCCCTGAGCCTCCTCTTCTCCAGGCTAACCAATCCCAGCTCCCTCAGCCTCTCCTCGTAGGGCTGTGCTCAAGGCCTCTCCCCAGCCTCGTCGCCCTTCTCTGGACACACTCAAGCATCTCAATGTCCCTCCTAAACTGGGGGGCCCAGAACTGAACACAGCAGTCAAGGTGTGGTCTAACCAGTGCAGAGTACAGGGGCAGAATGACCTCCCTGCTCCTGCTGACCACACCATTCCTGATGCAGGCCAGGATGCCACTGGCTCTCTTGGCCACCTGGGCACACTGCTGGCTCATGTTCAGGTGGGTATCAATCAGCACCCCCAGATCCCTCTCTGTCTGGCTGCTCTCCAGCCACTCCGACCCCAGCCTGTATCTCTGCATGGGGTTGTTGTAGCCAAAGTGCAGCACCCTGCACTTGGAGCTATTGAACCCCATCCCCTTGGACTCTGCCCATCTGTCCAGGCGGTCAAGGTCCCGCTGCAGAGCCCTTCTGCCCTCCAACCCAGCCACATCTGCTCCCAGCTTAGTGTCATCTGCAAACTTGCTGATGACTGACTCCATGCCCTCATCCAGATCATCTATGAAGCTGTTAAAGAGGATGGGGCCCAGCACTGATCCCTGAGGGACACCACTAGTGACAGCTGCCAGCTGGATGTGGCACCATTCACCACCACTCTCTGGGTCCGGCCCTCCAGCCAGTTCCTAACCCAGCACAGAGTGTTGCCATCCAAGCCATGGGCTGACAGCTTAGCCAGCAGTTTGCTGTGGGGGACAGTGTCAAAGGCCTTGCTGAAGTCCAGATAGAGCACATCCACAGGCCTCCCCACATCCACCAAGCGGGTACCTGATCATAGAAGGAGATCAGGTTGGAGAGGCAGGATCTGCCCTTCCTAAACCCATGCTGGCTTCAAGCTAGCACAAGCAGTCTGGACATGACTTGAGAGCCAGGAAATCCTGCGTGCAGGTAATTACATCTGCCCTTGCTGCAGAAATGACTGAAACCCCACTGAAAGTGCTGGAGATTTTTCTTGTCTAAGAGCAAGATAGAAGGATCTGTCCTGCCCCATTAAATGGCACTGTCATAAACCTTGTCCAGAGAGAGCTGGGAGTACATTTTTCATTCAAACCTTCTTCAAGCCTTTTTTTTTTCCCCCTCCTCCTTTTGGTCTTTGGGTTTTTTTATTTTAGAGAGGGAAAAGGGAATAAACCCTGACAGCTTTCTCACATAAAATTATATGATGTGGTTTTGACTCATGTGAACGTTTCTGATGTATGTGTCCATACAGCTCTGCCTGTAAAAGCTTTTAGGAGCCCTGTGCACAGGACGTGTTCTGATATAGGTGAATTACACACGAACAAGCAGTGTGGTGAACACAAACTCAGAGGCTCTCCAAGCTCCCCTGTGAGCTGGTCGATATCAAAACCAGAACCTGAAATTCCACTTTGGAAACTGTACATAAGTGCTCAGAGCTTTCTCCTTGCGTTTTGTCCACTGGCTTATAAAATGAGTAGCAGATGAATGACTCTTGTTCCCTTGGCGACTCTGACAGTGCCTGCACACTGGTGGCAATCAATCTTGTGGGTCTGGTTGCTTTTAAAGAGAAAACAGAGGATTTCTTAGCTGTGTTTGGGCATTCTGTTTATGATAAAAAAAATATTTCTTACTGAATCCTTAACAGGCCACAGCATCAACTAAGAATCTTAGACTCAGTCAGGGCTGCAAGGGACCACAAGGATCAGCTAGTTCCAAACCCCTCTGCCCAGCCCACCCTAAATCACACTGGCCAGAGCTCCATCCATCCTAGCCTTAAACACCTCCAGCCCTGGGGCCTCAACCACCTCCCTGGGCAACCCAGTCCAGCCTCTCACCACTCTCATGCTGAACAACTTCCTCCTCACATCCACTCTGCATCTACCCACCTCCAGCTTTGCACCATTCCCCCTGGTCCTGTCACTCCCTGATAGCCTCAAAAGTCCCTCCCCAGCTTTTTTGGATGCCCCCTTCAGACCCTGGAAGGCCACAATGAGGTCACTTTGCAGCCTCCTCTTCTCCAGACTGCACAGCCCCAACTCTTTCAGTCTGTGCTCACAGCAGAGCTGCTGCAGCCCTCTGAGCATCCTCCTGGCCCTTCTCTGGACACACTCCAGCACATCCATATCCTTCTTGTAATGGGGGCTCCAGAAATGGATGCAGTAATGCAGCCAAGGTCTGATCAGAGCAGAGTAGAAGGGGAGAATCACCTCCCTGGCCCTGCTGGCCACACTTCATTCTAATTACCACAGCCAAATATTTTCCCCATTTACAGATATTAGTTATAGTCCTACATGACTATGAGGACAGACTGAAAGAGTTGGGGCTGTTGAGTCTGCAGAAGAGGAGGCTCCCAGGTGACCTTCTTGTGGCCTTCCAGGATCTGAAGGGGGCTAAAAAAAGCTGGGGAGGGACTTTTTAGGCTACCAGGGAGTGACAGGACTGGGGGGAATGGAGCAAAGCTGGAGGTGGGGAGATTCAGACTGGACATGAAGAGGAAGTTGTTGAGCATGAGAGTGGTGAGAGGCTCGAATGGGTTGCCCAGGAAGGTGGTTGAGGCCCCATGGCTGGAGGTGTTTAAGGCCAGGCTGGATGAGGCTGTGGCCAGCCTGCTGTAGGGTAGAGGTCTCTGCCCATGGTAGGGGGGTTGGAATTAGATGATCCTTGTGGTCCCTTCCAACCCTGACTGATTCAATGACTCTGTGAAGAAAGCAAACAACGAGTGACCAGGCCAGTAAACAGTGCAGTTTGCTGACTAGTGTTTGCTTTATAAACTTTGGCACATTTTGATAAGTACATAATAATAGCTCTTAACCCATAAATAATATTTTACAGAGGTCACACTGTAGTTATTTAAGTTCAGAGGTTTATTTCCCAGAACACTAAGTAGCTGTGAATGAATTACGTTTAGTCTGATCTGCCACAGAAGGGTCATAAACTTGTAAGTTGTAGCAAGCCCTAGAATATTACTCCTGTATGTCAGGCAAACTGTAAATGTAAAAGAATAATGCTTGATAAGGGGAAAGTCTTTTTATTTTGTTAAAGGAATATGTGTTTCTAGGGAAAGACTATAAAAATTCATTGTAACTTCAGTGACAATTTGGGCAATCTTTCCTCATGCAGCTTGTGAATTCTGCTTGCTTCAGGGGACTCTCTCTGCATGTTTGAGAGGCTGCAAAATAAATTCTGAGCAGACAACCTTTTTGTTTCTTGGTTCCCTTTGGCTAACAGCATCCCAGAATCCACAGGAGGGGTTGAGAAACACATTTCATAGAATCATGGACTCATAGAATCAACCAGGTTGGAAGAGACCTCCAAGATCATCCAGTCCAACCTAGCACCCAGCCCTGTCCCATCAACTAGACCACATATTTGCATCTTTTCATAGGGCTGACAAAAAAAAGGGTCAATAAACATTGTTCTTAGCCTGGTCAACTGCAACAGTCCCCTTATACTGCTCTCATCAGACCCTACCTGAAGTACTGTGTGCAGCTCTGTAACCCCCAACATGAGAAGGACATGGAACTGTTGGAACGAGTCCAGAAGAGGGCCACAAAGATGCTCAGAGGGCTGCAGCAGCTCTGCTATGAGGACAGCCTACAAGAATTGGGGCTTTAAGAAGACCGTATAGTGGCCTTTCAGTATCTGTAGGGGGGCTACAGAAAGGCTGGGGAGGGACCATTAGAATAGAATAGAATCAACCAGGTTGGAAGAGACCTCCAAGATCATCCAGTCCAACCTAGCACCCAGCCCTAGCCAGTCAACCAGACCATGGCACTAAGTGCCTCAGCCAGGCTTTGCTTCAACACTTCCACAGACAGCGACTCCACCACCTCCCTGGGCAGCCCATTCCAATGCCAATCACTCTCTCTGACAACAACTTCCTCCTAACATCCAGCTTAGACCTCCCCCAACACAACTTGAGACTGTGTCCCCTTGTTCTGTTGGTGGTTTCCTGGCAGAAGAGACCAACCCCCACCTGGCTACAGCCTCCCTTCAGGTAGTTGCAGACAGCAATGAGGTCTGCCCTGAGCCTCCTCTTCTCCAGGCTTCACACCCTCAGCTCCCTCAGCCTCTCCTCATAGGGTTTGTGTTCCAGGCCTTTCATCAGCTTCGTTGCCCTTGTCTGGGCATTAAGGTGTTTAAGGCCAGGCTGGATGGGGCTCTGACCAGCCTGACCTAGGGTAGGGTGTCCGTGCCCATAGCAGGGGGGTTGGAACTAGATGACCCTTGTGGTCCCTTCCAACCCTGCCTGATACTATGAAACTGACTAACCCTCACATCTATGCCCAAACAAATGTAAAGAACAGAGGTCTGGTGGTCCCTGGGTATCTGAACAAGTGCTGTGTCACCTGGCTGTGCTCTATCAATTTCAGATGCCAGCACGAGGCCATGTTGCAGTTCTTACTCTTTTAATTCAAGCATTTGAGATTGCAGTGAGTAACATAACTGTTAGATACAGCATAATTACAGCTCAGTCCTTTACTTGCCAGTCTCAACCACCAGACAAGAGTGAGACATGAGAAGATTTCATGGATGTTTCCTAGCTAGTGAAAGCTCATGAAACAGTGCAGTATAAAGATTACTGGTTCTGAAGGCCACTTTACATGTATGCCTGTTCAGATGGGGACAGCAGCCTTCAGGAACAGTGTGGCCAGTAGGATTATTCTGCCCCTGTACTCAGCACTGGTCAGGCCACACCTTGAGTGCTGTGTCCAGTTCTGGACTCCTCAATTCAAGAGAGATGTTGAGATACTGGAAGGTGTCCAGAGAAGGGCAACAAAGCTGGTGAGAGGACTGGAGCACAGCCCTGTGAGGAGAGGCTGAGGGAGCTGGGGGTGTGCAGCCTGCAGAAGAGGAGGCTCAGGGCAGAGCTCATTGCTACCTACAACTACCCTGAGGGAGGCTATGGCCAGGTGGGGTTGGTCTCTTCTGCCAGGCAAGCAGCAACAGAACAAGAGGACACAGTCTCAAGTTGTGCCAGGGGAGGTCTAGGCTGGATGTTGTTAGGAAGTTGTTGGCAGAGAGAGTGATTGGCATTGGAATGGGCTGCCCAGGGAGGTGGTGGAGTCGCTGTGCCTGGAGGTGTTGAAGCAAAGCCTGGATGAGGCACTTAGTGCCATGGTCTGGTTGACTGTCTAGGGCTGGGTGCTAGGTTGGCCTGGCTGGTCTTGGGGGTCTCTTCCAACCTGGTTGATTCTGTGATTCTATCCATAGCTATATGGGGTAGTGCAAAGCACAGACCCAACACAAGTGTATCCTACTCCCCTCACCTAAGCCTTATGGCATTCACCCAGGCAAGGGGGCAGATATTCCAGTGACCATGGACACAGAGGGTACTGCAAAGCACAGACCAAACATGTGAGTATCCTACTACCCTCTGCAAAAGGGGCAGCTCAATAGGTAATTATTCTGTATTGACTTGTCTTGTGGTGCTATAAAATGTGGTTTGCATTATGTTTTTGTAACAGTTGGCTAAGCAAGGCTTGACCTGCAAGGGTTAGGATGAATACCTGCACAGCTGGAGCCTTCAGTGGCTGATCACAGCCCCACTCTCATCATTTTCTGGGTTTATAAATGTAAATATTAGAGGTTTTGTTTAAACCTTCAGAACCTAAACATGTCATCACTATTAATAACATGTGTTATGAGACACCACATGCTGGCAAAATAACCTGCAGTCAATGACACCAAAAATATTGAGAAGCTTAGCATAGAATTGAAACTCATTAATGGTACACTGTGCAGTTTGGCATACAACCTGGGACAAGAATTCCACACAATGGGACTGTGTGAGTGCTAACAGCAGGCTTCCACAAGATAAAATAAACTTGGTTTATGGACATGAGGGATTGATTTTTAATGAGATTCTGCTTGGCCATACATCTTCCTGGAAGGGTGAGCTGGTTTTTGCCTTGCCTCTCATGCAAAATTACAGTTTGCAGAATGAAAATGCATTTAAATTAGGCCTGTGGATTTGCACTCTCATTATATTAAGTGAAAAGTGGGCTTTATCCTGGGGCTGAATAGAGAAGAGTTTTTAATACGTCAACAAAGATCTCCTCTTCCCCCTCCCCATTACCTATCTCTGTGTTGTGGGATGAAGAGCGCAGCCTACAAGCAGAATATATACTCCTGGAGTTCATAGAATCAGTCAGGGTTGGAAGGGACCACAAGGATCAGCCAGTTCCAACCACCCTACCATGGGCAGGGACACCCTACCCTAGACCAGGCTGCCCACAGCCTCATCCAGCCTGGCCTTAAACACCTCCAGCCATGGAGCCTCAACCACCTCCCTGAGCAACCCAGTCCAGCCTCTCACCACTCTCATCCTCAACAACTTCCTCCTCACATTCAGCCTGAACCTACCCACCTCCAGCTTTGCTCCATTCCTCCCAGTCCTGTCACTCCCTGACAGCCTAAAAAGTCCCCCCGCAGCATTTTTGTAGACCCCCTTCAGATGCTGGAAGGCCACAAGAAGGTCACCTCAGAGCCTCCTCTTCTCCAGACTCAACAGCCCCAACTCTTTCAGTCTGTCCTCACAGCAGAGCTGCTGCAGCCCTCTGAGCATCCTCCTGGCCCTACTCTGGACACGCTCAAGCATCTCCACATCCCACTTGTAATAGGGGCTCCAGAACTGGATGCAGTACTCCAGGTAGGATCTCAGCAGAGCAGAGCAGAGGGGGAGAATCACCTCTCTTGCCCTGCTGGCCACATCCTTGTAGATCCTTCTGAGTTAAACTATCTGGCAAGCTTATTTCACGAGGACAGAAGATTAGGTAAAAAAAAAGCAATAGCATAGGCATTGAAATTTATCTTTTCATGTCCAGGTCTCAACTGCCTGTTAAGAAAACATTAAAATGCAAAACCATTATCAAACTTAGAAGTTTGCCATCAAATCACATTCAGGCAAAGCAAGATAAGACTGTCCCTTTGCCTACAACTCCCAACTTCAGGGAGTTGTAGGCAGCAATGAGGTCACCTCTGAGCCTCCTCTTCTCCAGGCTGCACAACCCCAGCTCCCTCAGCCTCTCCTCATAGGGTTTGTGTTCCAGGCCCTTCACCAACTTCCTTGCCCTTCTCTGGATACCTTCCAGCACCTCAACATCTCTCTGGAACTGAGGGGCCCAGAATTGGACACAGCACTTCACATTTCAGCACTTTTCTTACTCATTCCATCAATTAAAATCAATTCTAAGCCTCTCCTTTGAACCCTAGAAAGAAAACTATAGTCAAGCAGATGGGCAGTGCCTTGTAACCAGGCAGCAGTTGGGGGAAACCAGAAAACAAAAGCAACTATTAAGCCTCTTCAGCCTCAAACTCAAAACATTTTCTTTGTAAAGAAATCACATTTTTGCTTCCCAAATCAGTGTCTCTTGGCACTAAACATGCCGAGCTGTGCAGAGTTACTGCTTTTCTTCCCTCCTTGCCGTTATGGTTTGCACTGTTTGTGTGCAATCATTGCCTTTTAATTGCCTTCTATTGCCTATTTCATTTGTCAATAAATAGAAAGTGCAGACCTATCACCAAAGGCCTTACATCTGTTTCTCATACATCTTAGCCACCCATGGTGCCTGAAGCTGAAGCCATCCCCTACTGCTAACCAGGCTACCAGTTTATTAGGATTTTTTCCTTGCCCTTTTAAAAAGATGAAAGTTCCTAAAAGCTTTTTTTTTCCCCCTCCTTTGTTTGCCCTTTTTTTTTCCTCCCTTTCCTCATACCAGTGATGGTTGAAGTTAATGAAGTAAGCATCTGTGAGGTGAGAGAAGGTCACTCTGGGGTTGGGCACCTCCCAGTGGTGGAACTGGCATTAACCCAGCGATTAGTATGTGATGACAACACCTTAAAGATAATTAGTTGACAATGAGTTGAGAGCCTGTTAACCCCTTTAACACCTTATAGTTTATGGTTTTAATGAAATGCTTTGAGACAAAACAAAATAGATCTACTTTTCCCTGAGTGATTTACCAGGTTTTCTTGGTGTTTCTTCTTCCTTTTAGTGACCTCCTCCCCCCTAAAAAAGAAACAGCTACTAGCAGCCCAGAGCATGTTTCTTTATCTTCACCAACCAATGTAGCACCAGTTCTCTATCTGGTTTTCTCTGCTAGCTGTAAGACTTTCTGGCCTGGGGTAGAAGCCATTGTTGAGGTAAACACATGAGAAGAGACAGATGTGAATTAAATACATTTCTCAGGTGACTGAAGCCTGAAGTGTCCAGCTAAATTTTTTTCCCCAGTGTTTCTTCACATCACTGTCAACATACTGCATAGAATCAGCCAGGTTGGAAGAGACCTCCATGATCATCCAGTCCAACCTAGCACCCAGCCCTAGCCAATCAACCAGACCATGGCACTAAGTGCCTCAGACAGGCTTTGCTTCAACACCTCCAGGGACAGTGACTCCACCACCTCCCTGGGCAGCCCATGCCAATGCCAATCACTCTCTCTGACAACAACTTCCTCCTAACATCCAGCCTAGACCTCCCCCAACACATCTTGTGACTGTGTCCCCTTGTTCTGTTGCTGCTTGCCTGGCAGAAGAGACCAACCCTCACCTGGCTACAGCCAACTTGCAACTCTGTCCCCTCATTCTGGAATGGGCTGCCCAGGGAAGTGGTGGAGGCACCGTCCCTGGAGGTGTTGAAGCAAAGCCTGGCTGAGGCACTTAGTGCCATGGTCTAGTAGACTGGCTAGGGCTGGGTGCTAGGTTGGGCTGGATGATCTTGGAAGTCTCTTCCAACCTGCTTGATTCTATGCTTTTATGCAATTGTAATGGAAATCCTTGGCTTCAACTCACCTGAGTGTTACAGCTGGGATCACTCAAGCTTTCCCCACAAACAAGAGCTACTTGGCAGAACAAGAGGGAGGCTTTTATAAACTAAGTAGTAAGAAAGGCAGGGTCAGGCCACAGCTCCATTTGAGTGAAGCAAACAGGAAACAGCATTGATCATGTGTGTGGGAAGGGCAAGATGAGAAGGAGGAAGCAAAGGGAGAGCAACTGGCAGTCTGCAGTGATTTATACACCCTCCTATTTCCCACCTTCATTCATTCACTCACTGTACTTATCACAACAGGAGAGCTCAAGTGAATTACGACTGGCAACAGCTCCAAAGTGTTGGTAACCACAAATCTGTGCACAGCATTCAGGAGATGCTTGTCCTGCCATTAAAAATAAAATTCCATTTCATTAAATTAAGAGGAAAAGATAAATTTCTTGCTTTGCACGTTCTGGTTTGATGTTACAAAGGTGGTCCTAGAGAGCAAATTTTATGTCCTTACACCATGTCCTGACACAGACCCAGAATGAGGACTGGTCTTGCTTTCATTAGTTTTAGCACAAGACTTCTATTGCTGTTAGCAGCCACAGGCTTTACGTCTGGTATGCACCCAAATATCTGTCTGAGCTACTCTGTAAACCCTCTGAAATGTGCCCATCATTAGCAGTTTCCAGGGTACCAGGACACACAATAGTTTCACACAATTCTCATTTCTCCTGTGCCTCTCATTCTAGCCCTTTACAGTGCTTTAAAAACAAAACAGTAAATTAAGTTCCATAATGGCAAACCTTCCCTGGAGAGACTTTTATTCCCAGGTGACAGGCAAGGCAAAGCTTGCAAAGGATCCCCGCAGCAGTTACAACCCAGACCTCCTGGCTCCCAGCCTTCTGCTTTACTCCTAATTAAATACACCCAGATTTATGCAGAATATAGAGAGAACTCTGCTATGCTCTCTTAAAGGCAATATATAGATCCAGCACTGTATCAAATGTCCATAAACTCAAAAATAAAGCATTGCCATCCATTTCTGAATCACTTATTCACTAGTTTGTAGCACTGCTGCAATTTATCTTTGCAGAGGTCTAAGAATAGAAGGATTGTCCTCCAAATGTCAAGAGTATTACCCAAAACTGATTCACCTCTCTGATGTGATGACCATCAACTTAAGCAATGAAAAGAACTCATAATAATCTTACCTTAAACACAGTCAGCAAAGCTAATTTGCTATTGTAAGTGGGTGGGTCATAAAATCAGAATTCCTGGAATTCATAATTGCATCTGGGTTGAGGCAATCCCAAGCACAACTCCAGGCTGGGCAGTGAGTGCCTGGAAAGCAGCCCTGAGGAGAGGGACTTGGGGGTGCTGCTGGACGAGAAGCTCAAGAGGAGCCAGCAGTGTGCACTTGCAGCCCAGAAAGCCAAGCAGAGCCTGGGCTGCAGCAGGAGAAATGTGGCCAGCAGGGCCAGGGAGGTGATTCTCCCTCTCTACTCCACTCTGCTGAGACCTCACCTGGAGTACTGCATCCAGTTCTGGAGCCCCTATTCCAAGAGGGATGTGGAGATGCTGGAGTGTGTCCAGAGAAGGGCCAGGAGGATGCTCAGAGGGCTGCAGCAGCTCTGCTGTGAGCACAGACTGAAAGAGTTGGGGCTGTTGAGTCTGGAGAAGAGGAGGCTCCCAGGTAACATTCTTATGGCCTTCCAGGATCTGAAGGGGCCTCCAAAAAAAGCTGGGGAGGGACTTTTGAGGCTCTCAGGTAGTGCTAGGACTGGGGGGAATGGAGCAAAGCTGGAGGTGGGGAGATTCAGAGTGGCCGTGAGGAGGAAGTTGTTGAGCATGAGAGTGGTGAGAGCCTGGAATGGATTGCCCAGGGAGGTGGTTGAGGCCCCATGGCTGGAGGTGTTTAAGGCCAGGCTGGCTGAGGCTGTGGGCAGCCTGCTCTAGGGTAGGGTGTCCCTGGGCATAGCAGGGGGATTGGAACTGGCTGATCCTTGTGGTCCCTTCCATCCCTGTCTGATTCTGTGATTCTACAATTCTGTGATTGAGTTTTCATCATTAGACACTATCCAGGGTTAATTAACCAATCTCCTCCATAACACAGCAGCAAAAAGAAATATGCTGAAAATGCCACACAGAATCAGATTCTCTTGCCTGAGGACTGAGGCTTTCCTAGGGGCCTTTGGGAATTACTGTGACCCTTAAGTGCTCAGTCCCAACGCTAAGTACAGGATCATGTGGCTGAAAATGAATTTGAAAGGCACTGCTCATAATTAATGATGGATTTAAAAGGACAACCTTATGGGCTACCAGAAAACAACACCACCAGCTTCCAGAAAAAGGTGTGGCCCCACTGGCATCAGCAAAGCTACGCCACTGTGTGCCAGCTGAGATCTGTCCTCATCTCAACACAGTAAGTTTTTAGCTACTTAATTCCTTTATCCAATTTTAAAGCTGCTTTAGGATGTCACTCTGGGGAACTCATGCAAAATATCTGTTCACTGTGGGATTCTGTGTCCATCTGCACAGTCCTGTTGAATCCAGCTCTCACCTGCCTTTCTCCTTATCTCATCAAAACCACTTGCAACTACTGCTGACTTCAGTGCACATCAACACAGAACACCTGGGACAGATGTGTTGGAAACTGGAGTTAGGCAGAAGTATTAAACAGTGGTACTGAAGTAAGTGAAATTATCAAAGACCCCGAATTAAGCAGAAGTGTCAATCTGCTGGAGGGTAAGAAGGCCCTGCAGAGGGATTCAGACAGGCTGGAGTGAGTGGCTAAGGCCAATTGCATGAGGTTTAACAAGGCCAAGTGCCAGGTCATGCACTTTGGCCACAACAACCCCCAGCAGCCCTACAGACTGGGGGAGGAGTGGCTGAGAACTGCCTGGCAGTATTGGAGGACATCTGGCTGAACATGAGCCAGCAGTGTGCCCAGGTGGCCAAGAAGGCCAACAGCATCCTGGCCTGCATCAGAAACAGTGTGACCAGCAGGAGTAGGAAGGTGATCATGCCTCTGTGCTCAGCACTCATGAGATCACACCTCGAGTACTGTGTCCAGTTTGGGTCACCACAGTATAGGAGGGACACTGAGGCACTGAAGTGGATGCAGAGAAGGGCAATGAGGCTGGGGAGAGGTCTGGCAAACATGGCCTGTGAGGACCAGCTGAGGGAGCTGGGGGTGTTTAGTCTGGAGAAGAGGAGGCTGAGAGGGGACCTTATTGCCCTCTACAGCTACCTAAAAGAAGGTTGTAGTGAGGCTGGAGCTGGTCTCTTCTCCCAAATTACTGCTGATAGGACAGGAAGAAATGGCCTCAAGTTGTGTCAAGGGAGGTTTAGGTTGGATGTTGGGAGAAAGTTCTTTCCTGAGCAGGTGGTCAGGCACTGGAACAGGCTGCCCAGGGAGGTGGTGGAGTTGCCATCCCTGGAGGTGTTTAAAATAGAGTGGATGTGGTGTTGAGGCTATGGTCTAGTGATGAAGGATGCTGGGATGAAGGTTGGACTGGCTGATCTTGGTGGTCCTTTCCAACCATAGCGATTCACAGTGATCAGATATTGTGCTGAGGGCTTTGGTTTAGTCAAGGACTTGTCAGTGTGAAACTCATGGTTGGACTCGATGAGCTTGGAGGTGTTTTCCAATCTAAGAAATTCTGTGAGTCTGTGATCAAAGAACACTGCCCCTTTGGTTTGTAAAATTCAGAGTTTGTTTCAGAGATGCTCACAGCACTGCTGCCACCATTCTGTTCTGACCTGCTGTCTCCTCAGACTGGGGTCAATCCAGCTCACTTTCCAGCTGGATTTGCATTATCCCAGCAAAATGGAGACAGCTGGTTTGGTTTTGTGGATCATAAGGCATTTCCTTAAGAATTTTCAAGCTATATAGTCAGGTGTCCATGTATTTTCAGCTCTCCGTGATTAAAATGTCTTAATACACAAGGATTTGCATATTCAGCATTTCAATCCATGATCTAATCTGACAAATAGGCCAAGCAAAAGCATTGAACAAAAGTGATGTAGAGAACAAGTCCTGTGAAGAGCAGTTAAGGAACTGATGTTGTTCAGCCTGGAGAAAAGGAGACTGAGGGGACACCTTCTTGCTCTCTACCTCTATCCATGAAGGGAGACTGTAGCCAGGTGGGGTTCAGTCTCTTCTCCCAGGCAACCAGCAACAGAACAAGGGGACACAGCCTCAAGTTGTGCTGGGAGAGGTCTAGGCTGTATCTCCTTGTTCTGTTGCTGGTTGTCTGGCAGAAGAGACCAACACACACCTGGCTACAGCCTCAGTTGTAAGCAGCAATGAGGTCACCCCTAAGCCTCCTCTTCTGCAGGCTGCACACCCCCAGCTCCCTCAGCCTCTCCTCACAGGGCTGTGCTCCAGGCCCCTCACCAGCTTCCTTGTCCTTGTCTGGACACCTTCCAGCACCTCAACATCTCTCTTGAATTGAGGAGCCCAGAACTGGACACAGCACTCAATTGAAGAAGGTACCAACATTAAACAGATTGAAAAAGAAGATCACAGATGAGCAGCACTGCAGAGAGAGAAAATTTCCATTGCTATAGAACTAAGTAAATACTCCTCTCAATGTCAGCAAAATGCCTCTGCCTGCACAGCCAAGATAAAGAAGGAAATCAGCATGGGAGCCAGCACATAACCTTGTTTGGGGCTGCTTGAGACAGTAATGGAGTCTGATATTTTGCCATTTTTCATGCACTAGCCATCAAAATGTAGGCAAAAAAAAGTGACAGAAGTAAACTTCAAGAAGACAAACAGAATTTTCCAGACTCCTTCAGGATTTTGCAGTGTTAAAAGGTATTGCTCAAGCGACCAATAAATTTGCACTTCTCCTGAAGTTGGCAGAGATGCTATGTCTAGAGCATGACCAAACCTCAATCCACTCAATTCTAGGGAAATCATAGAATCAACCAGGTTGGAAGAGACCTCCAACATCATCCAGTCCAACCTAGCACCCAGCCCTAGCCAGTCAACCAGACCATGGCACTAAGTGCCTCAGCCAGGCTTTGCTTCAACACCTCCAGGGACAGCGACTCCACCACCTCCCTGGGCAGCCCATTCCAATGCCAACCACTCTCTGTGAAGAACTTTCTCCTAACATCCAGCCTAGACCTACCCTGGCACAACTTGAGACTGTGTCCCCTTGTTCTATTGCTGGTTACCTGGCAGAAGAGGCCAACCCCCACCTGGCTACAATGTCCCTTCAGGGAGTTGTAGACAGCAATGAGGTCAGCCCTGAGCCTCCTCTTCTCCAGGCTAAACAACCCCAGCTCCCTCAGCTTCTCCTCATAGGGTTTGTGCTCCAGGCCCCTCACCAGCTTTGTTGCCCTTCTCTGGACATGCTCCAGCACCTCAACATCTCTCTTGAATTGAGGAGTTCTTATGTTTAATAGCAGCCCGTGTTTGCCATGTCCCATGCCACACACAATACAGTAGAATCAAGCAGGTTGGAAGAGACCTCCAACATCACCCAGCCCTGTCCAGTCAACTAGACCATGGCACTAAGTGCCTCAGCCAGGCTTTGCTTCAACACCTCCAGGGACAGCGACTCCACCACCTCCCTGGGCAGCCCATTCCAATGCCAATCACTCTCTCTGGCAAGAACTTCCTCCTAACATCCAGCCTAGAACCCCCCACCACAACTTGAGACTGTGTCCCCTTGTTCTGTCAGAAGGGACCAACCCCACCTGGCTACAACCTCCCTTCACAGGTAGCTGTAGACAGCAATGAGGTCTACCCTGAGCCTCCTCTTCTCCAGCCTAAACACCCCCAGCTCCCTCAGCCTCTCCTCACAGGGCTGTGCTCCAGGCCTCTCACCAGCTTCATTGCCCTTCTCTGGACACATTCCAGCATCTTAAAAACTCTCTTGAATTGTACTTGATGATCCTGAAGGTCTCTTCCAATCTAAGACATTCTGTGAGGTCATGCTATGCCCAATTCATGCTAAGGGAAAGTCAAGACTCTTGCCTCATGTGGCAAGACCTACACACAGAAACCAGTTCCACGTCCAGCTGAAGAAACTGTGCCAGGGCCACGTGAGACACAATGGTCAGGTTCTGCTAACATCTGTGTGGTCTAATTTTCTATTACTGTCAGCAAGTTACTTCTAGGAGTGCTAGGTCATTTTGTCCATAAACATTGTCCCCATCACACAGTTCTAATTTTAACCCTATTTGTCTCCAGTTGATTTACATTTGGCCAGAAGCAAATTGCCTATTGGAAGCATTTATTGAGAATTAATTAGGTGGCTAAAATACCTCCAGCAGATTCTGTTAACGGTGTCTGTTCCTTGTGGGCTCTCCAGAACCTGACATTTTCCAGTTAAAACACCTAGCAATTAAAAAGAATAATCCATAAAATAAATGATATAATTAGTTCCAGAATGGAAGTCAGGCTCTTTGAAATTAGATGCCTTTTTTTCCCCTAAGGCTACAGTGCCATACAATAGTCTAAGGGTTTATGGTGCCAGGGGATTTTTGACAGAGGAGAAAGTATGCACTTAGAATAGGTAGGTCGCTGCATGAAGCAAAAGAAGGCTCCTTGCTAGCTTAAAATCATACAGACATATGTGATAACTGTGCACATACTGAAGAGGGCTACAGGAGGGAAGACAAACTGTTTGAAGCACTATTAGGATCATAGAATCAGTTGGGGTTGGAAGGGACTACAAGGATCAGCCAGTTCCAACCCCCCTGCTATGCCCAGGGATACCCTACCCTAGAGCAGGCTGGCCACAGCCTCATCCAGCCTGGCATTAAAGATCTCCAGCCATGGGGCCTCAACCACCTCCCTGGGCAGCCCAGTCCAGGCTCTCACCACTCTCATGCTCAACAACTTCCTCCTCACCTCCAGGCTGACTCTCCTCACCTCCAGCTTTGCTCCATTCCCCCCAGTCCTGGCACTCCCTGACAGCCTAAAAAGTCCCTCCCCAGCTTTTTTGTAGGCCCCCTTCAGATCCTAGAAGACCACAAGAAGGTCACCTCACAGCCTCCTCTTCTCCAGACTGCACAGCCCCAACTCTTGTAGTCTGTAAAAGGAAACGTGTGAGATTAAATCAGGAGATGGTCACATGTGATGGTTTGAGTGTTACCTACACCCAGATTTGACTCAGTCAATCTGGAAATTGGAAGAATGAAGCTTAGCACAAGAAAAGCCTAGATGAGGCATTTAGTGCCATGGTCTAGCTGATTGGATAGGGCTGGGTGCTAGTTTGGACTGGATGCTCCTGGAGATATCTTCCAACCTGGTTGATTCTATGATTTACAATATCTACAGGTATAGACAAGCTAAAAAGGTAATACAGAAACACAACAGCCCTCCTAGAAACCAGAGTCCCCTGCAGGGGCTCCCAACCACCCTTCCACCTCCTTTCCTCCCCTCTACCTTACCCTAGACTTTGCCTTATGTTCAAGGTGAGTTTGGAGAGTCAGCCAAGGGGGTTAGGAAGCAGAAAGATTAGTCAGGCAGCAACTTAGAGAGAGAAGTTCATGCAGCCCCAGAGTGAGACTCTGTTATCTATGTTATGTTCTTGTTCTTATCCATCTCAGCAAGCCTATGAGTGCAGCATGCATCACGACTGCTTCCTTTTCACAGCCTATCAACTGTTCTGGGCCCCTCAATTCAAGAAAGATGTTGAGGTGTTGGAACATGTCCAGAGAAGGGCAACAAAGCTGGTGAGGGGCCTGGAGCACAAATCCTATGAGGAGAGGTTGAGGGAGCTGGGCCTGTTTAGCCTGGAGAAGAGGAGGCTCAGGGGTGATCTTATTACCGTCTACAACTACCTGAAGGGGCATTGTAGCCAGGTGGGGGTGGCCTCTTCTCCCAGGCAACCATCAATTGAACAAGGGGACACAGTCTCAAGTTGTGCCAGGGTAGGTATAGGCTGGATGTCAGGAGGAAGTTGTTGGCAGAGAGAGTGATTGGCATTGGAATGGGCTGCCCAGGGAGGTGGTGGAGTCATCGTCCCTGGGGGTGTTCAAGCAAAGCCTGGCTGAGGCACTTAGTGCCATGGTCTGGTTGATTGGTTAGGGCTGGGTGCTAGGTTGGACTGGATGATCTTGGAGATCTCTTCCAACCTGGTTGATTCTATGATTCCTCTCACCAAAACACCCAGCTAGGCTCACACCAGCACCTCACCCCACCCAAGGGCACGCTCAAACCACGCTGCAGCTCTCTGCAAGCACAGCCAGGACCTTCCCCCTATGTACTGCAGAACATTTGCCCGGTGTCCAAACGAGCTTTTGTTTTCGGCGCGCGCCGCTTCAAAGCACAGCTCTGTGGGCTCATAAAAACCCAGAGAACAAATAGGGGCCTCTAAGAGCCATTTATAAGCCATGCCCACTGCACACCGAGACACATACAATCTGTAAAACGTCAGCTTCAAAGCTCCACAGAGAGCGGCGGTAACCCTGACCCCCGACCTCGCCGGCTCTAGCTGCGCCCTCGCGCTCTCCGAAGCAGCTGGTTCAGATCAACGTGCCCCAGCTTTTAAAAGGGACTGTCCCAGGGTTTTACGTGAAGGGCAGTAATGTTATTAACTCTGGCTGCAAAAGCCACCTTCGCTGAGAGGCTTTACAGATGGGCCAATCAAAAGCTTCACCCCACGCAGAGCGCGGGGGGTTAAGAAGGGCGTCGCTGGAGCGATGGGGTTTAAAGCGCGCCGGGAGAAGGAGCAAGGCACAGGAGGAAAGGAGGGTGTATGAGTGCTGCTTCCTGTCAAAACACACTGAGGAAGCACTTCACTGGTAGCATTTTCCTCTTAAAGAGACACATCAGGCCAAAACAAACAAAGCTAAGGAATCTGGTTTATCCCACTGTTGGGTACCCAAGGCTAGCAACTTAAACCGTGGAATCGAACAGGGATGGGGTGGCTGGGATGCTCAGAGGGCTGGAGCAGCTCTGCTGTGAGCACAGACTGAAAGAGTTGGGGCTGTTGAGTCTGGAGAAGAGGAGGCTGTGAGGTGACCTTCTTGTGGCCTTCCAGTATCTAACAGGGACCTACAAAAAAGCTGGGGAGGGACTTTCCAGGATATCAGGGAGTGACAAGACTAGAGGGAATGGAGCAAAGCTGGAGGTGGGTAGGTTCAGCCTGGAGGTCAGAAGGAAGTTGTTCATCATGAGAGCAGTAAGAGGCTGGAATGGGTTGCCCAGGAAGGTGGTTAAGGCCCCATGGCTGGAGGTGTTTCAGGCCAGGCTGGATGAGGCTGTGGCCAGCCTGATGTAGGGTAGGGCAGCCCTGGCGATTGAAGGGGGTTTGGAACTAGATGATCCTTGTGGTCCCTTCCAACCCTGATTGATTCTATGATCCACCACCTCTCTGGGCAACCTGGGCCTGTGTTTCACCCTCTGCATTGTAAAAAATTTCTTCCTTGTAACTAGGCTGAATCTCTCCTCTTCTAAAATCATAGAATCAACCAGGTTGGAAGAGACCTCCAACATCATCCAGTCCAACCTAGCAACCAGCTCTGATCAATTAACCAGACCATGGCACTAAGTGCCTCAGCCAGAATTTGCTTGCACACCTCCAGGGACAGCAACTCCACCACCTCCCTGGGCAGCCCATTCCAATGCCAATCACTCTGACAACAACTTCCTCCTAACATCCAGCCTAGACCTCCCCTGCCACAGCTTGAGACTGTGTCCCCTTGTTCTGCTGCTGGTTGCCTGGCAGAAGAGACCAACCCCCACCTGGCTACATCCTCCCTGCAGGTAGTTGTAGACAGCAGCGAGCTCACCCCTGAGCCTCTTCTTCTGCAGGCTAAACAACCACATCTGATTGATGATGCTTTGTACCAGTGCTCACACAGTTAATGATTTAACTAGGTTTCTACACTCTATGTTCTCACTCCCTTTTCCCATATCATGTCCCCTTGTTCTATTGCTGGTTGCCTGGCAGAAGAGAAATGAGGTATGGTTGAGTGACCAAGTGCAGGGTCTTCTTGAGAAGACTGTTAATTGAAGAGAGGTTGTGGCCAGGTGGGGGTTGGTCTCTTCTCCCAGACAATCAGCAAGAGAACAAGGGGACACAGTCTCAAGTTGTGCCAGGGGAGGTCTAGGCTGGATGTTAGGAGGAAGTTGTTGTCATAGAGAGTGATTGGCATTGGAATGGGCTGCCCAGGGAGGTGGTGGAGTTGCTGTCCCTGGAGGTGTTGAAGCAAAGCCTGGCTGAGGCACTTAGTGCCATGGTCTGGTTGACTGAAGAGGGCTGGGTGCTAGGTTGGACTGGATGATCTTGGAGATCTCTTCCAACCTGGTTGATTCTATGAACATGTCAGCAAAAGCATTCACACACACTGTGACCCTGTCAATCAATACTTCCCTTTTGTAAGGCCCCATATATGTTTTTATCCTTTTACTTTACATATCTCTCCAAAGGTAGGTGGGGGATTAGCCCCTTACAGTCTGTTGGAAGTCCAGAAGTATGATGTAGCCTGCTGGTTTGGCAAACCGTGGCTGCCAAAGTCTAAATCATGCTCTTCGAAGGAGAATGTCAGAGTTCAAGGGCAGACAGTGTATTTTAGACAACAAAGCAGCAGCTGGTGTCCACTCATAATAAACACAAAGAAGTTGGGGTCAGCAATATAAGTCAGCTGGCTCCCCATTCACTGAACGTGAGCCAAAGACAACTGCAGTCAAAGGGACAGCTCAGAGTGTTTTGACTTGGACCCACTGTGAATCCAGACCCACTCTTCATGTAGGTGGGGTGGGAATATATGTGGAAAGATTTCCACAGGACTTGAGTCTGGCTCCACAGCACTGTGCTCAGGAACCACTCACCCTTCTTTTTTTTTTGTCTATTGATACATTTTATTGTTCCTATTTATTCAGGCTTGGGGTTTTTTTCTTATGTAACTCCTTAGAAGCCAGTATTGAGTTAGAAATATTCCTGTCCTTCAATAAACTAAAAGGCAATGTTTGAAGCTGCTGTTCAAAATATTGCAGCCAAGTTGTCTGCACCACCTGCTCTCAGGGAGCACAGTACAGATCAACCTTCTCACTTTGCTTCCAAACCCTCAGTAGAATCTTTTTAATTTAGAATCATAGAATCGAGCAGATGGGAAGAGACCTCCAAGACCATACAGGCCAGCCTAGCACCCAGCCCGGTCCAGTCAACCAGACCACATCACTAAATGCCTCATGCAGCCTTTTCTTCTACACCTCCAGGGACAGTGACTCCACCACCTCCCTGGGCAGCCCATTCCAATGCCAATCACTCTCTCTGACAACAACTTCCTAACAACATCCAGCCTAGACCTCCCCCAGCACAACTTGAGACTGTGTCCCCTTGTTCTCTTGCTGCTTGCCTGGCAGAAGAGACCAACTGCACCTGGCTGCAGCCTCCCTTCAGATAGCTGCAGATAGCAATGAGGTCTGCCCTGAGCCTTCTCTTCTGCAGGCTGCACACCCCCAGCTCCCTCAGCCTCTCCTCACAGGCCTGTGCTCCAGGCCCATTACCACCTCCTCTGGACACCTTCCAGCACCTCAACTTCTCTCTTCGATTGAGGGGCCCAGAACTGGACACAGCACTCAAGGTGTGGCCTGAGCAGTGCTGAGTACAGGGGCAGAATAACCTCCCTTGTCCTGCTGGCCACACTGCTCCTGATCCAGGCCAGGATGCCATTGGCTCTCTTGGCCACCTGGGCACACTGCTGGCTCATCTTCAGCTACTCTCTACTACTACCCCCAGCCTCCTTTTGGCCTGGCTGCTCTCAGCCACTCTGTCCCCAGCCTGTAGTGCTGCTTGGGGTTGTTGTGGCCAAAGTGCAGAACCCTGCTCTTGGCCTTGTTCAATCTCATCCCATTGGCCTCTGCCCACCCATCCAGCCTGGCCAGGTCCCTCTGCAGGGCTCTCCTACCCTCCAACAGCTCCACACCTGCTCCTAGCTTGGTGCCATCTGCAAACTTACTGATGCTGGACTCAATCTCTGGTCCAGATCATCAATAAAGATATTGACCAGGACTGTGCCCAGCACTGATCCCTGGGGTACACCACTAGTGCCAGCTGCCAACTGGATGTGGCACCATTCACCACCACTCTCTGGGCCCAGCCTTCCAGCCAGTTCTTGACCCATAGCAGAGTGAATATGTGCAAGCCATGAGCTGCCAGCTCTGCCAGGAGCTTCCTGTGGCAGACGGTGTCAAGGCTTTGCTGAAGTCCAGGTAGACTCCATCCACAGCCTGCCCCACGTTCCCCAGGCAGGTAACCTGAACACAGAAGGAGATGGGGTTGGTCAGGCAGCCAGAAGCAGCCATTTCTCCCTGAGGATGCTCCATTTTCCAAACCCAAATGTTGTTCCTACTAGAACCATGAGTCAATCTTTGCCTCTCTTCCAGATACTGCCAACTCCCGTGTGGAAGTCCAACGGGAAGCACATCATGGAACAGCAGGAACATTCTTTGTTAGTAACCCCTCGTAGATTTATAAACCCAACCTTTCTTCTTGCACTTGACACATCCAACACCAGGCTCTGTGCGTGTCCCGCATCTCTTCCCCCTTAGCACAGCTTTCTTGTTGGTAGCACTCATGTGTTACAAGTTGCCTTTTGAAACCCTGTGGGGAGTAAAAACTTCTCTTGTTCTCTCCTAATCTGGTCACAGCCTTTCATGTTTAATAGAGACATCACAGCCCTCATGTTTTGCAAGCTCCAGCTCACATCCCTTCTCTACCAAGGGCCTCCTGACTGGGTCTTGAAAGGCTTAATCATAGAATCAGTCAGGGTTGGAAGGGACCACAAGGATCAGCCAGTTCCAACCCCACTGCCATGGCCAGGGACACCCTGACCCCTGCATCAGGATGGCCACAGCCTCAGCCAGCCTGGCCTTAAACACCTCCAGCCATGGGGCCTCAACCACCTCCCTGGGCAACCCATTCCAGCCTCTCACCACTCTCATGCTCAACAACTTCCTCCTCACGGCCAATCTGAATCTCCCCACCTCCAGCTTTGCTCCATGCCCCCCAGTTCTGGCACTCCCTGAGGGCCTAAAAAGTCCCTCCCCAGCTTTTTTGGAGGCCTCCTTCAGATCCTGGAAGGCCACAAGAAGGTCACCTCAGAGCCTACTCTTCTTCAGACTGAACAGCCTCAACTCTTTCAGTCTGTCCTCACAGCAGAGCTTCTCCAAGCCCCCTGGGCATCCTTGTGGCCCTACTCTGGACACACTCCAGCATCTCCACATCCCACTTGTAATAGTGGCTCCAGAACTGGATGCAGTACTCCAGGTAGGGTCTCACCCTAGCACAGTAGAGAGGGAGAATCACCTCCCTGGCCCTGCTGAAGCCCAGGCTCTGCTTGGCTTTCTGGGCTGCAAGTGCACACTGCTGGCTCATGTTGAGCTTCTCAGCCAGCAGCACCCCCAAGTCCCTCTCCTCAGGGCTACTCTCCAGCCACTCACTGCCCAGCCTGGATTTGTGCTTGGCATTGCTTGAACCCAGATGAATCATAAGGTGTTATTTTGGTGCTCAACTCACAAACACAGATCTTCATGCTAGATACAGTGCTGCTTGAGGCTATTACCACCCTCACAGTCTCTTGTTGCTGGTTGTACGTACAACAACTCCAACTGTTTAGCCAGAAGGAAACATTTACCAGATCCCACACAACATCCTGAAGAAAGATGTATGGAAAGGTGTTAGAATCATAGAATCAACCAGGTTGGAAGAGACCTCCAACATCATCCAGCCCAACCTAGCACCCAGCCCTAACCAATCAACCAGACCATGGCACTAAGTGCCTCAGACAGGCTTTTCTTGAAGACCCCCAGGGACGGTGCCTCCACCACCTCCCTGGGCAGCCCATTCCAATGCCAATCACTCTCTCTGTGAAGAACTTCTTCCTAACATCCAGCCTATACCTACCCTGGCACAACTTGAGACTGTGTCCCCTTGTTCTATTGCTGGTTGCCTGGGAGAAGAGGCCACCCCCCACCTGGCTACAATGTCCCTTCAGGTAGTTGTAGACAGTAATAAGATCACCCCTGAGCCTCCTCTTCTCCAGGCTCCAGGTATATGCTTTCATATACCCAGAATAAAGGTGAGAAATTCACCCCCAGATGTGCTAAACTTGACATTATTTTTTCCCCTGCCCATTTAAGCCTCTCACCTTCCTAGACACTTTCCTAATTACTGCCCCATTAAGACATTCAGAGGACTTTTGCTGCCCCATTAAGACATTCAGAGGACTTTTCCCAGTCTCTCCAGTTTGTACAAAACAAGAAATGCTTATTGGAGCAGCTGCTGTTGCCTGAGTGCTTGTGCTAACCACCAGGCTAGAATAATTCACCCTCTGACCCTTCATGCACCAAAGTGTTTAGAACAATTACCCCTCATAAGATTATGGAGCTGCAGTTTTCAATCCACCACACCCCTATTTCTCCCCTCCAAAAGAGATATGCATCACTGTATAGAGAATGTAACCTGACTGACAATAGGTTTGCTTCTGCTAGTTGTACTTTGCAGACCTCCTGGGGTATTCTACAGCCTACCAGAGGTACAGGCACCAGAGGCTGGAAAAACACAGTTGCAAAGGAATAAATGCATGGGATTAATAACAGTCTCTTAAGACCTTAATAATACATGTGCTGCAGACCTTGGCTCTGAGAAGACAGAATGTGAGACACAGTCTAGATGTTCACCTGCCAAGAGAGGAAAGCCCTTTCCCTGTCCAGCAAGACACAAGCATTGGCACAGGAGGTCACTAAACCCAAGTGTTTGCCGTTGTGGTGATGTGGGGTTGAAAAAGACAGATGTGTGTGAAACAAGATCCTCTGTTCCATAAGATCCTGCTGTACATTACCAATGTCATATGGGAACTCTAACACAAGAGGCACCACCCCTGGAGGTGTTCAAGAAAAGACTGGATGAGGCACTTGGTGCCATGGTCTGGTTGACTGGATAGGGCTGGGGATAGGTTGGAGTGGGTGATCTTGGAGGTCTCTTCCAGCCTGGTTGATTCTATGATTAAGTGGAGACTGCTGAGTTTTGAATTGCAAAAGACATGGTTTGCTCCCCTTCCACCTCCCTGCAAACAAAAAGGAAGGGGAATAGAGATGTCCTTCACTGGCATTGATGGAAAGCACATTTCAGGTAACCTGGAGGCATTTCTGAGCTACAGCTTATGGTAAGAATGTCCTAGCTGCAATACCCAATTGTTCAAAACTCCCTAAAATACCTATGGCAAGCAAGAGCTCAGTACGAGAATGGTAAAAAAACATGCATTAGCAAAATCAACACACTTGCTGTCTGGTATCTTACTTCTCCAGTGAGTTAGAGTGAATTCTGCACTCGAAGGTATGATTGGCAATCATTTTATGTCCCCTTTAATCACTGGTGGGAACAAAGATGCACTACAACACTTCCAGGTCTAGTTCATCTGAACTGGAGAAGAAGAGGCTCAGGGGGGACCTCATTGCTGTCTACAATTACCTGAAGGGAGGCTGTAGCCAAGTGGGGTTGGTCTCTTCTGCCAGGCAAGCAGCAACAGAACAAGGGGACACAGCCTCAAGTTGTGCTGGGGGAGGTCTAGGCTGGATGTTAGGAGGAAGTTGTTGTCAGGGAGAATGATTGGCATTGGAATGGGCTGCCCAGGGAGGTGGTGGAGTCACCATCCCTGGAGGTGTTGAAGCCAAGCATGGCTGAGGCACTTAGTGCCATGGCATCAGGAACAGTGTGGCCAGTAGGTCAAGGGAGGTTATTCTGCCCCTGTACTCGGCACTGGTCAGACCACACCTTGAGTACTGTGTCCAGTTCTGGGCCCCTCAATTCAAGAAGGATGTTGAGGTGCTTGAACATGTCCAGAGAAGGGCAACAAAGCTGGTGAGGGGCCTGGAGCACAAATCCTATGAGGAGAGGTTGAGGGAGCTGGGCCTGTTTAGCCTGGAGAAGAGGAGGCTCAGGGGTGATCTTATTACTGTCTACAACTACCTGAAGGGGCATTGTAGCCAGGTGGGGGGTGGCCTCTTCTCCCAGGCAACCAGCAATAGAACAAGGGGACACAGTCTCAAGTTGTGCCAGGGTAGGTCTAGGCTGGATATTAGGAAGAAGTTGTTGGCAGAGAGAGTGATTGGCATTGGAATGGGCTGCCCAGGGAGGTGGTGGAGGCACCGTGCCTGGGGGTCTTCAAGCAAAGCCTGGCTGAGGCACTTAGTGCCATGGTCTGGTTGACTGGCTAGGGCTGGGTGCTAGGTTGGACTGGATGATCTTGGAGGTCTCTTCCAACCTGGTTGGTTGATTCTATGGTTGATTTATCTTATTGAAGGTGTCTGAAGCAGAATCACAGAGCCTTAGAGGTCAGAAGGGACCTCCAGAGATCATTGAGTTCAACGTCCCTGCCAAGGCAGGATCCCCTAGGGTAGTTCACACAGGAATGCATCCAGGCGCATTTGGAAAGTGCCCAGAGAAGGAGACTCCACAAACTCTTTGGGAAGTCTGTTCCAGGGCTCTGTTACCATCACTGTAAAGAAGTCTCTCCATGCTAAGCTGAAACCTTCTCTGTTCCAGTTTGTGGCTGCTGCTCCTGACCAGTGAAAAGAGATTAGCCCTAGGCACTTGGTACCCACCCCTCAGATATTCCAATAGAATCACAGAGTCAGTCAGTGTTGGAAGGGATCACAAAGATCAGCCAGTTCCAACTCCCTGCCGTGGGCAGGGACATCCTGACCCCTACATCTGGATGGCCAAAGCCTCATCCAGCCTGGCCTTAAGCACCTCCAGCCATGGGGCCTCAACCATCTCCCTGGGCCTCTCGCCACTCTCATGCTCAACAACTTCCTCCTCATGGCCAATCTGAATCTCCTCACCTCCAGCTTTGCTCCATTCCCCCCAGTCCTGGCACTACCTGAGATCCTCAAAAGTCCCTCCCCAGCTTTTTTGGAGGCCCCCTTCAGATACCTGAAGGCCACAAGAAGGTCACCTGGGAGCCTCCTCTTCTGCAGCCTGCACAGCCCCAACTCTTTCAGTCTGTCCTCATAACAGAGCTGCTGCAGCCCTCTCAGCATCCTCGTGGCCCTTCTCTGGACATGGTCCAGCATCTCCACATCCCTCTTGGAATAGGGGCTCCAGAACTGGATGCAGTACTCCAGGTGAGGTCTCATCCGAGTGGAGTAGAAGGGGAGAATCACCTCCCTGGCCCTGCTGGCCACACTTCTGCTGCTGCAGCCCAGGCTCTGTTTGGCTTTCTGGGCTGCAAGTGCACACTGCTGGCTGCTGTTGAGCTTCTTGTCCACCAGCACCCCTAAGTCACTCTCCTCAGGGCTGCTTTCCAGCCACTCACTGCCCAGCCTGGAGTTGTGCTTGGCATTGCCTCAACCAAGATGTAGGACACCACACTTGCTCTTGTCGAACCTCATGAGGTTGGTTTGTGCCCAGCTCTGCAGCCTGTCCAGGTCCCTCTGGATGGATCCCTTCCCTCCAGCCTGTCTGCTGCACCACACAGCTTGGTGTCATCAGCAAACTTGCTGAGGCTGCCTCTGTCCGTGGCACCAACAAAGATGCTGAGCAAGACTGATCCCAGGACTGATCCTTGAGGGACTTCACTTGTCCCTGGCCTCCACTTGGCCATGGAGCCATTGACAGCCACTCTTTGGGTGTGGCCATCAAGCCAGATCTTTATCCATCCAGTGCTCCACCCACCAAACCCATGTGTCACCAGCTTGGAGACCAGGATGTGGTGCGGGACAGTGTCAAAGCCAGTGTCATCCCATTGGCCTCTGCCCACCCATCCAGCCTGGCCAGGTCCCTCTGCAGGGCTCTCCTACCTTCCAACAGCTCCACCCCTGTTCCTAGCTTGGTGTCATCTGCAAACTTACTGATGCTGGACTCAATCCCCTCGTCCAGGTCATCAATAAAGATATTGAACAGGACTGGGCCCAGCACTGATCCCTGGGGCACACCACTAGTGCCAGCTGCCAACTGGATGTGGCACCATTCACCACCACTCTCTGAGCTCTGCCATCCAGCCAGTTCTTGATCCAGCACAGAGTGAATCTGTCCAAACCATGAGCTGCCAGCTTGGCTAGGAGCTTCTTGTGGCAGACAGTGTCAAAGGCTTTGCTGAAGTCCAAATCACTCTGTTCAGGGACTATGAAGAACATTAGCTCAGAGCAGAGGACTACACTGTAGGCACTTGGACAGATGAGACTCATCCCTTACGTTTAACTAGTGCCGGTTCAAACTTGCTCGTGGAAGAGCAGAAGCTTGATGTCTTCAGCAAGGAGAACATCCAAGTCTGTAATCAGCTTTGCAGACACATTTTGACTTTCCTAATGGGACTGTGGGATATTTACCTTTGGTCAGCATCAATGTCTGCACACGTGCCTCACCAAAATAGCGGCTGCAGGCCAGGGACCTCCAGGCCCTGCAGGTTGGGATGCACAGCTGCACCACATCCCCTCTGATGGACTATGGCAGTTTTGGCAAGCAGGAGAGAGAAATCCAGCTACTGCTTATATGGAGCTGGAATAAGCTCCTGTAATCTGGACTTCCATGTGCAGGGGATTGTGATGAAAATGCAGAAGAGCTGGAAGACTGAACTTATCCAAAGAAAGGAAAGTCTTCTGGAAGCAAGCAAGGAACTGAAACAGCTCACTGAGTCCAGGGACTGGTGCAGCCACAATTAAATCCTGCTTCACATCAGCTGCTTAAGTACATTTCCCTGAAAAAAAGCTAATTTTCATAGAATCAACAAGGTTGGAAGAGACCTCCAAGATCATCCAGTCCAACCTAGCACCCAGCCCTAGACAATCAACCAGACCATGGCACTAAGTGCCTCAGCCAGGCTTTGCTTCAACACCTCCAGGCACAGCAACTCCACCACCTCCCTGGGCAGCCCATTCCAGTGCCAATCACTCTCTCTGACAACAACTTCCTCCTAACATCCAGTCTAGACCTCCCCCAGCACAACTTGAGACTCTGTCCCCTTGTTCTCTTGCTGATTGCCTGGCAGAAGAGACCAACCCCCACCTGGCTACAGCCTCCCTTCAGGTAGTTGTAGACAGCAATGAGCTCTGCCCTCAGCCTCCTTTTCTCCAGGATAAACACCCCCAGCTCCCTCAGCCTCTCCTCATAGGGTTTGTGCTCCAGGCCCCTCACCAGCTTCGTTGCTCTTCTCTGGACACATTCCAGCACCTCCACATCTCTCTTGAATTCAAGAGCCCAGAACTGGACACAGCACTCAAGGTGTGGCCTGAGCAGTGCTGAGCACAGGGGCAGAATAACCTCCCTTGTCCTGCTGCCCACACTGCTCCTGATACAGGCCAGGATGCCATTGGCTCTGCTGCCCACCTGGGCACACTGCTGGCTCATCTTCAGCTCCTCTCTACCAGTACCCCCAGGTCCCTTTCTTCCTGGCTGCTCTCAGCCACTCTGTCCCCAGCCTGTAGCATTGCTTGGGGTTGTGGCCAAAGCGTAGAACCCTGCCCTTGGCCTTGTTCAATCTCATCCCATTGGCCTCTGCTCACCCATCCATGTTTTTAGGCACCAAAGCATCCCTACATTGGAGGGGCACAGGAAGCCTGGCTCTACAACTTCTAATACTCACTGAGCAACTTGTTATATTTACTAGCTTTCATTCAACTGTTACAGGGTCTCCAAAAGATACACAGTGCTGACTGTACAAGAGCAACTCACTGTGGCACTGGCAAGTAATTAGAAGGAAAAGAACCAGAACAGTCATTAAAACAGGTAAAGCAACTTTTTGATCCAGGACCACGAGAGTGGGAAGGGGAAAAAAAGACCTACACAAAGTTTTGGCATGGGGAAGGAGAAACTACCACCCCCACCCCACGCTCTCCATCTCAGGTTGGGTCCTAGGGGGCTTGGAAAGTTGTTAATACCTTTTTCAGTGTTGGGCTGAGTTTCACCATCATGTAACCTTTCAAATTCATGGCAAAGCATGGCCTCTTCTAGGGTCCTACAACCACTTTGCAAGCAGCTCTTTGCCCTGAAACTAGCAGGGAGAATTTAGCCTCCTTTCCAACCATTCTGTGCTTCAGGGGGAGCAAATGAAAGCCTCCATGAGGAAGGCAGGAGCTCACACAAAGGCTTCACTTGCCCCTTTCTGTAAACATACACTCTGAGTGTGAGCTCAAGGAAAGAGGAAATACTTTCTGCAAGCTATAGTAAAACAGTTGCTGCTTTTTATTGCTCCTACCACAGCTCCACAGTTCTCCCTAGACCTGCTCCACTTTGTCCTGCAGAGGTCGGTCTTGCCTGCAACACCATGCAGAGCCGTGAGCCCTCTTGCTCTGCAAACAACACCTCTGCTCCACTCTCCTGCCACGCTTCAGGCATTAGTAGAATTAGGTAAGGTTTCATCCTCCACAAAACTTATGCTGGAGTCTCTCTGCACAACAGAGGTCCGTTGTTTTTTACAAGCATTTATGTGTGCATCCCCCACAAGTGAGAATATTTCTGCCAGGCAACCAGCAACAGAACAAGGGGACACAGTCTCGAGTTGTGCCAGGGGAGGTATAGGCTGGATGTTAGGAAGAAGTTCTTCACAGAGAGAGTGATTGGCATTGGAATGGGCTGCCCAGGGAGGTGGTGGAGGCACTGTCCCTGGGGGTCTTCAAGAAAAGACTGGATGAGGCACTTAGTGCCATGGTCTGGTTGATTGGTTAGGGCTGGGTGCTAGGTTGGACTGGATGATCTTGGAGGTCTCTTCCAACTTGGTTGATTCCATGATTTCCTGATTCCCCCACAAATGATAATGTTTCTGGATTATAGAATCTACCCCAAGAAAAGCAAAGAGCCACCCAAACCACTGGTAACCAGAGACTAAACTAATCATAGTTATCATAGAATCATAAAGTCACAGTATCACACAGTATCACAGTATCACCAAGGTTGGAAGAGACCTCACAGATCATCAAGTCCAACCCTTTACCACAGAGCTCAAGGCCAGACCATGGCACCAAGTGCCACGTCCAATCCTGCCTTGAACAGCTCCAGGGACGGCGACTCCACCACCTCCCCGGGCAGCCCATTCCAGTGCCCAATGACTCTCTCAGTGAAGAACTTTCTCCTCACCTCCAGCCTAAATCTCCCCTGGTGCAGCCTGAGGCTGTGTCCTCTTGTTCTGGTGCTGGCCACCTGAGAGAAGAGAGCAACCTCCTCCTGGCCACAACCTCCCCTCAGGTAGTTGTAGACAGCAATAAGGTCTCCCCTGAGCCTCCTCTTCTCCAGGCTAACCAATCCCAGCTCCCTCAGCCTCTCCTCGTAGGGCTGTGCTCAAGGCCTCTCCCCAGCCTCGTTGCCCTTCTCTGGACACGCTCAAGCATCTCAATGTCCCTCCTAAACTGGGGAGCCCAGAACTGAACACAGTACTCAAGGTGTGGTCTAAGCAGTGGAGAGTACAGGGGCAGAATGACCTCCCTGCTCCTGCTGGCCACATCATTCTTGAAACAGTCAGAGAACTGTTTCAGTATGCATTGCAGTTGGAAGTTCCACTTAGGATATTTGGATGAGGCACTTAGTGCCATGGTCTGGTTGATTGGATAGAGCTGGGTGCTAGGTTGGACTGGATGATCTTGGAGGTCTCTTCCAACCTGGTTGATTCTCTGACTGTAGTGTACAGCCTTTGGTGCCTCATCCAGTCTTTTCTTGAGTACCTCCAGGGATGGTGACTCCACCACCTCCCTGGGCAGCCCATTCCAATGCCAATCACTCTTGTATTAAACAGCTCATGGATGTGTATCAATCAGCTCAATCACAGAGTGAATAACAGCTACCTGAAAAGAGGTTGTGGAGAGGCTGCTGCTGGTCTCTTCTCACAGGTAAATAGTGGTAGAACAAGAGACAATGGCCTCAAGCTGCAACTGGGTAGGTTTAGAGTGGACATTAGGAAACATTTTTTCCCAGCAAGAGTGGTCAGGCATTGGAATGGGCTGCCCAGGGAGGTGGTGGACTCACCAACCCCAACTGTGGTAGGTGAGGATATGGTTTAAGGGTGTACTCTGTAGAGTGGGGATAATGGTTGCACTTGCTGATCCTGGGGGTCTTGTCCAACCAGAGTGTTTCTGTGATTCTGAGTCCATCCATCAACCTGAGATCACTGTGGTCATTAAACCAGCTCCTCAACTGCCACATCCACACGTTTTTTGAACACCTCCAGGGACAGTGACTCAAACAACCCCCTGGCCAGTGGAGTTTTGATGTAAATATGCTGAATCACAGCTTTTAATTGTCTTTTTTTTAGCCCAACATTTGTGCTTGCACTAACCAAGGTCACTGGATGTGGGGTATGAAATACCAGCAAACCCTTTAATGCAATCAGTTTTGCATTGCTTCCTAATGAGCACACAAATTCTCCATGCTGGGATGCAGCCTTGACCAAAAAGTAGTACCAGAACACGATCTGAGAGACCTCAGCATGCTTTAACCCTGTTCTGATTCCATAACTATCATATAGATGACTGTAAATATCTTTTGTTTCTGACATTGCACCTCTTGAGCTTACAGCACACAAAAAGACTGTCACCCTTCAGGAGACAAAAAAAGAATCAATAACTTCTCCCAGTCCCAAAGCCAAGAAGAACTGTGGTTTTGCTTATTTAAACAGCATTTGATGTGTCAAGGCTTTAAAGCTCCTTGTCTTTGCACTGTGAGGGAGGTTTCTTATCTCCTCTATGCCACCAAGATATGACCTGAGTGGCAGCTCTTTGTTAAGCCTGCTTTGAAGGCAATTTCATAGAATTAACCAGGTTGGAAGAGACCTCCAAGATCACCCAGTCCAAACTAGCACTCAGCCATAGACAATCAACTAGACCATGGCACTAAGTGCTTCAGCCAGGCTTTGCTTCAACACCTCCAGGGATGGTGACTCCACCACCTCCCTGGGCAGCCCATTCCAATGCCAATCACTCTCTCTGACAACAACTTCCTCCTAACATCCACCATAGACCTCCCCCACCACAACTTGAGACTCTGTCCCCTTGTTCTGCTCCTGCTTGCCTGGCAGAAGAGACCAACCCCACCTGGCTACAGCCTCCCTTCAGGGAGTTGTAGACAGCAATGAGGTCAGCCCTGAGCCTCCTCTTCTGCAGGCTGCACACCCCCAGCTCCCTCAGCCTCTCCTCACAGGGCTGTGCTCCAGGCCCCTCACCAGCTTTGTTGCCCTTCTCTGGACACCTTCCAGCACCTCAACATCTCTCTTGAATTGAGGAGCCCAGAACTGGACACAGCACTCAAGGTGTGGCCTGACCAGTGCTGAGTACAGGGGCAGAATAACCTCCCTTGTCCTACTGGCCACACTGCTCCTGATGCAGGCCAGGATGCCATTGGCTCTCTTGGCCACCTGGGCACACTGCTGCCTCATCTTCAGCTACTGTCTCCCAGTACCCCCAGGTCCCTTTCCTCTTCCACTCTATCCCCAGCCTGTAGTGCTGCTTGGGGTTGTTGTGGCCAAAGTGTAGAACCCTGCACTTGGCCTTGCTCAATCTCATCCCATTGGCCTCTGCCCATTCAGCCAGCCTGGCAAGGTCCCTCTGCAGGACTCTCCTACCCTCCAACAGATCCACACCTGCTACTAGGAAAATATTTCACTAATATTTTCCAAACCAGTACAACTTTCCCACCACCTCAGGACCAACCCCCAGCTAGAAGTATTTCATGTGGCAGCTGCTTCCAGAGACATTTGGCCTCTTGAATGCATTGCTCTGGGACTTGGAAAAGGATTTGAAGAAAGCTGGAGGTTCACTTCCAAGCATTTTGTGGTCAGCCTCCTTTCCTCAGCTGCAGTCCTGTCACAGAATGGTGCAGCTTGGAAGGGACCTCCAAAGGTCATCTACTCCAACTCACTCTGTAGTATGCAGAGGCATCCTCAATTAGATCAGGTTGTCTAGAGCCCTGTTGAGTCTTAAGCAGGGATCCTCAGATTGGAAGGGAAGATGAACATTTGTCAGCTAAACCTGGAAAGAAGCAGGAGCTCAGAGAAGGATCTTCAGCTTGCATTTGTGTGAGGGCAAATTAAAACTCCTTTATGACCCAATTGCTGTCAGAGAGAGACAAACAGCTTTGATTTTTATTAGGAAGATTAAGAATTCATGAGCAGGAATGAAGGCAAAAGTTCACCTCAGGAAACAGGTCTGGAAGGCAGCAGGGTCCTTTATTTAGACTTTATCCTGCCTTGTACATTCCTATCTCTTGCTTCATACTGCCATGTGCCAGTTTGGATGAGTAGCTAACAGCAGCTGGCTTGATTTAACCAGCAGCTTGGGATTACCTTCAAACCAAGTGGCAGAAATTTGTGCTACTGAGGGTGAGGATGACCTGACTCCTACCTATGCCTTCAATCCACAGGCAGGATTTCCTGACAGCCTCTCCATACTTTTCCAGGTGAACTCACCAAGCCCTTACTGGGGATCACATAAAGGATGGATCACAGAGAAGCAGATTTTTGTCCGTGGTTGTTATGCCTCATTGCTCTTGTCTGGCAGATGTATGCTCTTGCCTTTGTCACCTTTTCTGCTCTCACACCTGTAAGTGCTCCCCACAAGTTAACAATATTTCTGAAGTGACTAGCCAGATATATAAAACAGATGCACAGTTGCAGCTTGGGATGAATTAATTCTGTCTGTGTGCAAGCAAGAGAATAGATGTGTGAGGAGAGGAGGGAATACAATGGACTAAGCACACCAGCTGACTTTCAGATCTCTAGATCTTGATCACTGGTTCTTTGTGCCTGTTTTTCTCTTCTATTATGTAGAGGAGGAATCAAACAAGAGTGTTTTGAGAATCATCATAGAATCAGCCAGGTTGGAAGAGAACTCCAAGATCATCCAGTCCAACCTAGCACACAGCCCTGTCCAGTCAACCAGACCATGGCACTAAGTGCCTCAGCCAGAATTTGCTTCAACACCTCCAGGGATGGTGACTCCACCACCTCTCTGGGCAGCCCATTCCAATGCCAATCACTCTCTCTGCCAGGAACTTCCTCCCAACATCCAGCCTAGACCTCCCCCAACACAACTTGAGACTCTGTCCCCTTGTTCTGGTGCTGCTTGCCTGGCAGAAGAGACCAACCCCACCTGGCTACAGCCTCCCTTCAGGGAGTTGTAGACAGCAATGAGGTCTGCCCTGAGCCTCCTCTTCTGCAGGCTGCACACCCCCAGCTCCCTCAGCCTCTCCTCACAGGGCTGTGCTCCAGGCCCCTCACCAGCTTTGTTGCCCTTCTCTGGACACCTTCCAGCACCTCAACATCCCTCTTGAATTGAGGGGCCCAGAACTGGTCACAGTAAAAAGACCCCTACTGAACAGACAAGAGTTGGTCCTCTGTTTATACTGTTTCTTCTGCATTTTGTGTTAGAAAGCTGTGACAGGGCCAGACCCAGCCTCTTTTCTCACATGCTTATTACATACTTGTGTGTAAACATCCAGACTCATGCAATCTGAAACAAAGCTTTAATGCCCTTGTAAATAAAAATCAGCCCTTCTACTTTTCTAAGCAGCCTGATAAAAGAAACAGTCAATCCCAGGTATAATAGATTTTTCTTTTAGACTTCAACAGTAAAAGAGTTGGTGGTCTGTAATGCTACTGCCTTTAAAACATTCCTGGGTTTTATTAGGATAACCAGTAAGTCTGGAAAGTCCCACCCTAAGAGCAGCAGCAGCAGCTTTTGTTCAGAGAACACAAGTTTCTCCTTGTACAATGTTGGACTCAGGGGTGTCTGAACTATGAATGAATGGTTAAGGGCAAAATAGGCAACAGGTTTAAGGCTGTTATGAGTGGGGGGGGAAAGGCAGCCCTGCATTATGGTGCTAAGGTATAACACTGCCTGAGACATGAAAGAACTTCATCCAGCTCCTGTTATACGTGGTCAGATCCTCAACAGGTACAGCATAATGAAGCTGCATTGATCTCCAGGGAGCTCTGCTGATTCATGTTCCCACATCTGGCTGTATATCCACAGACCATGTTGTCCTTAAGCAATTGTTGTCCTGCAGAGCAGCCAGGAAGAAAGGGACTTGGGGGTACTGGTAGAGAGTAGGCTGAAGCTGAGCCAGCAGTGTGCCCAGGTGGCCAAGAGAGCCAATGGCATCCTGGCCTGGATCAGGAGCAGTGTGGCCAGTAGGACAAGGGAGGTTATTCTGCTCCTGTACTCAGCACTGCTCAGGCCACACCTTGAGTGTTGTGTCCAGTTCTGGGCTCCTCAATTCAAGAGAGATGTTGAGGTGCTGGAAGGTGTCCAGAGAAGGGTAACAAAGCTGGTGAGGGGCCTGGAGCACAGCCCTGTGAGGAGAGGCTGAGGGAGCCGGGGATGTTTAGGCTGGAGAAGAGGAGGCTCAGGGCAGAGCTCATTGCTGTCTGCACCTCCCTGAAGGGTGGCTGTAGCCAGGTGGGGTTGGGCTCTTCTGCCAGGCAAGCAGCAAGAGAACAAGGGGACACAGTGTCAGGTTGTGCCAGGGGAGGTCTAGGCTGGCTGTTAGGAGGAAGTTGTTGTCAGAGAGAGTGATTGGCATTGGAATGGGCTGCCCAGGGAGGTGGTGGAGTCGCTGTGCCTGGAGGTGTTGAAGCAAAGCCTGGCTGAGGCACTTGGTGCCACGGTCCAGTTGACTGGCTAGGGCTGGGTGCTAGGTTGGACTGGATGATGTTGGAGGTCTCTTCCAACCTGGTTGATTCTATGTATTAATTCTCTGGCCAGCCTGCTCTAGGGTAGGGTGTCCCTGCCCATGGCAGGGGGCTTGGAACTAGATGATCCTTGTGATCCCTTTCCAACCCTGACTGATTCTGTGATTCTAATCAGAGAATGCAGAGACTTCTTCAGCAGTTTCACATGAAACTGCATGTAAATGCACGTGGTTTCTGAGGTGCATGAAATACAGCTATGCAGAGCTAAGAAGACAACTTCTGAGTTAGAATAGTCCCTTCCACTGCCAATGACCAAGTAATTCCTTTTCTTTCCAAAAATGCCTGGAAAACAAAGCCATGTCTCATTGTATTTATGAAACTGCATTTCTTCTTGGTTTATTATTGCAGACTGACCTCATGAGCTAACTTTCCAGAGAAGCACATGTCAACTTATTTACATACATGCCAGCTATATTAATAGATGCTGCAATGACTCATCACTGGGCAGTGCTAAAAATTCTCCCTCATCTCATCTCTGCAGGGAGCTTTCTGCTCCATGTGAATTTCCTCAGCTCACCTTGCTAGGAGTTCAGATGTCATTAGCTCCCTGGGAAGAAAAGTTCAGTGTTCTGTCTGAGGTGGCAGGCTCTCTATTTGCTAATCTCTGTGAGCAGACCTGCAGCCAGGTCCAGCAAAATCCGTTGTAGAGCATAAACTTATTTGGGATTCAAATCCCAGCTATCTTCCTGGGGGTTAAAAAATGCAGCTACATGCTCTGCTGCTTCTTGATCTTTGTTCAGAGATGCCTTAAGACCACACACACATATACCAGCAGTGAAAACATACATTTCAAGTTCTTGCAGTGGTCTAACTCTTGTATAAGATCAAGTAGATCTTACAGGGGGCTGGACTAGATGACCTTTAGAGGTCCCTTCCAATCCAAACCATTGCCATTGGAATGGGCTGCCCAGGGAGGTGGTGGAGTCACCATCCCTGGAGGTGTTCAAGAAAAGCCTGGCTGAGGCACTTAGTGCCATGGTCTGGTTGATTGGCTAGGGCTGGGTGCTAGGTTGGACTGGATGATCTTGGAGGTCTCTTCCAACCTGGTTGATTCTATGATTCCAGCTCTCATAAGGCTGGAGCTGGGTGGACAATAACAGACCTTCTGTAGATAGTATTGGCAAAACCATTTTTTTCTCTGTCCTGGTTTTGCTCTTTCTTGTAGCTCCCACATCTTTGCTTTCTCATAGAATCAGCCAGGGATGGAAGGGACCACAAGGATCAACTAGATCCAAGCCCCCTGCCATGGGCAGGGACAGCCTACCCTAGCCCACATCCTGGCCTTAAACACTTCCAGGCATGGGGCCTCAACCACCTCCCTGGGCAACCCATTCCAGGTTCTCACCACTGTGGTGGTTTGTGTGCTCCCTGCCCTGCCCCCCCCCCACTTTGGAAATCACCCAGACTAGACTCAGTGCACCTGGAAATGGAACAAAACCTACATTTACAGCTTAGCACAATATAGAAGCAGGTATTTACAGTATATTCAGAAATAGACAAGGTAAAAGGTAATACAGCAACACCACAGCCCTCCCAGGAACCTTAGTCCCCAGGAGGGGCTCCCAAGTGCCCTTCCACCTCCTCTCACCCCCTCCCCTACCCCAGACGTTGCTTTGTGCCTCAGGGAAGAATGGAGGGTTAGCCAGAGAAGTTAGGAAGCAGGTGGAATAATCCGAGAGACAGAGAGTGAGGTTAGAGAGAAATGCAGCTCGAAGCCCAGGCAGTGCTCAAATGCCTTATCTATGTTTATACTCTTGTTCTTGTACATCCCAGCAAGCCTATGAGTGAAGTAAACATCACCATTGTTTCTCTTTCACAGCCTGTGATCTAATCCTTCTCACTAAAACATTGTAGCTAGCTTCAAACCAGCACAACCACTCTCATGCTGAACAACTTTCTCCTCACATCCACTCTGAACCTACCCACCTCCAGCTTTGCTCCATTCCCCCCAGTCCTGTCACTCCCTGAGAGCCTAAAAAGTCCCCCCCAGCTTTTTTGTAGGCCCCCTTCAGATACTGGAAGGCCACAATCAGGTCATCTCATTCTCCAGTCTCAGTTCCACTTGATTTTTCTGCCTGTTCCTTTTTCCTCAGCCAGGCTTTGCTTCAACACCTCCAGGGACGGTGACTCCACCACCTCCCTGGGCAGCCCATTCCAATGCCAATCACTCTCTCTGACAACAACTTCCTCCTAACATCCAGCCTAGACCTCCCCCACCACAACTTGAGACTGTGTCCCCTTGTTCTGATGCTGCTTGCCTGGCAGAAGAGACCAACCCCACCTGGCTACAGCCTCCCTTCAGGGAGTTGTAGACAGCAATGAGCTCTGCCCTGAGCCTCCTCTTCTCCAGGCTGCACACCCCCAGCTCCCTCAGCCTCTCCTTATAGATTTTGTGTTCCAGGCCCCTCACCAGCTTTGTTGCCCTTCTCTGGACACCTTCCAGCACCTCAACATCTCTCTTGAATGGAGGAGCCCAGAACTGCCCACCTGGGCACACTGCTGGCTCATGTTCAGCTAGTCTCTACCAGTACACCCAGGTCCCTCTCTGCCTGGCTGCTCTCCAGCCACTCTGTCCCCAGCCTGTAGTGCTGCCTGGGGTTGCTGTGGCCCCAGTGTAGAACCCCCATTATTTCAGTAATAGAGCAAAGCAGCAACACTGGAGATCACTGTGTTGGTTATAAGCAAGCCTCAGTTTATGGGGGTTATCTAGCAACACTCCTGTCCCATGGAGAAACACAGACCATTTCACATGCTAGCAGTAGCAACTACTGAAGACACTCTTTTGCAAGGAGGCACTTAGTATGATATTTGCCCTGCAACATCTCTCAGTCACAAATAGGCTGAGTGAAAGCCTGCAGTTCACATCCACCCCAGAAGTGACCCATCAGCTTTGCCCTCTCAGAGGTCTAGAGAGCCAGGGGTCCACAAGGGAATATTTGTCACTACTGGCTAGAAAAGTTTACACAGTTCCTGGTGCTGTCATCCTTGCTACCTCCAGGAGGACACTTCCATGAACTGAAGAGCTGAAAAAGCATTGCCTCTAAACAAGAGCTGGAAACCACCCTAGGACAGCCTGTGTACAGAGGCCTCTTGTGCTGGGAAAGCCACTTACCAAACAAGGATGGGTCCTGCGAGATGCTGAGGAGATGTGGTGAGTGTTCTCCAGCTGTTAGCTGCTCTGAATTTATTGCAGCCCTGACACTACCAGGGAGGGCCTCGTTGCCTAAAACACCTGGAGGACTGCAAAACAACATCCCACCTGCTCCTAGTTTAGTGTCATCTGCAAACTTACTGGTGGAGGACTCAACGCCTTGGTCGAGATCATCAATAAAGATACTGACTTCAACTCAGCTGTGTCTGTTAGGAGTCAGATTCAGCACAAGGTAAGAAAATTTTGGCTAATGTGCTGGTTTGAGCCTAGCTGAGGTATTTTGGTGAGAAGAATTAGATGCTAGGCTGTGAAAAGGAAACAATGCTGATGTCTGCTGCACTCAAAGGCTTGCTGAGGTAGATAAGAAGGAGAACACAAACATAGATAACAGAGTTGCTCTCTGGCTCTGGCTGCCTCCCTTCTCTCCCTGACTTGCTGTCTGTGTGACTAATCCTTCTGCTTCCTAACCCCCCTGGCCCATTCTCCAAACTCACCTTGAACATGAGGCAAAGTCTGGGGTAAGGTAGAGGGGTGGAAAGGAGGTGAAAGGGTGGTTGGGAGCCCTGCCTGGAGACTCTGGTTTCTAGGAAGTTGTTGTGTTTCTGCATTACTTTTTTAACCTGTATATATCTGTGTATATTGTAAATGCCTGCTTGGATATTGTGCTAAGCTGTAAATACAAAGCTTCATTCTAATGTCCAGCTCAGCTGAGTCTAGTCTGGGTGATTTCTTAAGAGTGGGGGGGTGGGTAACACCCAAACCATCACAGCTACCTTGTGTTTGGAGAGCAAAACCTAACAAGTTGAATGGAATCATGAGGACCTGACCCCTTCACTCACTTCACCACACAGCTGAACTTGCACCACCGACCAAGAAAGCTGCAAATTCCCAAGCCCAGACTGCAGTGTGATGTGTGGCCCCTCAGCTCCTTCCCAAATCCTCCCAGCAGCTGCATACAAGGCAGTAAGCTCTTCATCCAGTTTACTGTGAGGAGACTCCAGCCTTGTGGAACCAGGCATCATACTGCCTTCATCTCTCTCCTTCACACCCTGGGGCAGCCTGCAAACCCCAGTCAGAGATGGCAGCAGAGGACACCAGAAGCTCAGTGCTGTGGTATGGAATAGAATAGAGTAGAATAGGATAGAATAGAATAAGTTTTGGTTCAAAAAGACCTTTAAGATCATTGAGTCTAACCATTATCTAACTCCACCAAATCTGGTTCAAAACCATGCACCTCAGCACCACAACTCTGCCTCTTTTAAACACCTCCAGGTATGGGGAGTCAGCCAACCCCTTGGGGAGCCTATTCCAGTGTTTAAGAACCTTTTCAGTGAGGAAGTTACATCTAACATCTAACTTGAACCTCCTCAGTGTAATGTGAGGTCATTTCCTCTTGTACAATCACTTATTACTAGGGAGACCATTGGAAAAGGGGAAGGATGTAGATAATAAAGTTATCCATCTTAAAGGTAGATATGACTGGGGATTGTCCTCTCTCTTTCCAGCTTGGATTGGCTGCTCTCTCTAGTTCTTGCCAGATAGAGTGACTGGCAATGGAATGGGCTGCCCAGGGAGGTGATGGAATTGCTGTGCCTGGAGGTGTTGAAGCAAAGCCTGGCTGAGGCACTTAGTGCCATGGTCTAGCTGACTGGCTAGGGCTGGGTGCTAGGTTGGACTGGATGAGCTTGGAGTTCTCTTCCAACCTGGTTGTCTCTATGATTCTGTGGGTCTATATGCATTAGACAATCCCATAGGCTCTCAGTCATCCAGAGCTTTCTCTCCACCATGAGTTCCTAATGAATATTTCTTCTCCACACCATTCAAATCTCAATTTTAGCTACTAAGTTTTAGCTTCTCATCTTTATGGCTTGTGTCAGGTTGTTCCTGTGGTGGAAAGAGCAATCTATGTCTTCTCTTTCCTCAGGAATTCTTTTTCAGAGGTTCTGTGCCCTGTACAAGAGTTCTGTTGGTTTTGTTTGTCTGCTTTTCAAATGCTTTGGGAGGTTCCACATCTGAGAAGTAAAGCAAGCTACAGCTCTTGATGCAGTTCAGGCAGCTTTCCTTCTCTCTGCCTAAAGGGACATTTTGCTCCTCTCAACAGCCTCTGGACCACAAGGACACTGAGTCTGTCACTCTCACCCAGGGGTGGCCATTTGTGTGCCTGCATCATCACAGTATCACCAAGGTTGGAAGAGACCTCACAGATCATCAAGTCCAACCCTTCACCACAGAGCTCAAGGCCAGACCATGGCACCAAGTGCCACGTCCAGTCCTGCCTTGAACAGCTCCAGGGACGGCGACTCCACCACCTCCCCGGGCAGCCCATTCCAGTGCCCAATGACTCTCTCAGTGAAGAACTTTCTCCTCACCTCCAGCCTAAATCTCCCCTGGCACAGCCTGAGGCTGTGTCCTCTCGTTCTGGTGCTGGCCACCTGAGAGAAGAGAGCAACCTCCTCCTGGCCACAACCTCCCCTCAGGTAGCTGTAGACAGCAATAAGGTCACCTCTGAGCCTCCTCTTCTCCAGGCTAACCAATCCCAGCTCCCTCAGCCTCTCCTCGTAGGGCTGTGCTCGAGGCCTCTCCCCAGCCTCGTCACCCTTCTCTGGACACGCTCAAGCATCTCAATGTCCCTCCTAAACTGGGGGGCCCAGAACTGAACACAGCACTCAAGGTGTGGTCTAACCAGTGCAGAGTACAGGGGCAGAATGCTCCTCTCCAGCTTCAGAGCAAGTCTAATTCCATAAACCCCATGCTAAACCTATATATATCTGGACACACACAAACATTTATGTCTGTCTGAGATTCATTCAGGCCTGAGCAGAAATCCTTCTAATCTGTATCAGGCACTGTGGCTGTCATCCCTGTGATATTTCAGTGCCTCTAATGTTTTTTAGGTAATAGTAGGATATATTAACCAAAAGCCCTTGAGAGCAATAGTAATCTTTCTGTCAGCCCCCTTGGATTGGAGTCTGGAGACCTGAATTCCTGGTGGAAGCCAAAAATCTGTACATTGTCTTCTCTCTTCTCACTCTGATTTTCCCATGTCTGCCCCAATTCCATCTTTCCTTACAACATCTGGTAGGGGTTTTTTATGTATCTCTATCTGAGGGCTGCATTAGACACATGACTTTTAAACTGCTTAAAATATCTTCACATCTTCCAACCTACTAAAATCCTACAGATGGGCCAAATTATCTGCTCAGATCTGCTCAGTGGGTCACACTCTAGTGTTTTCTTGTCCCTGGATGTGCAAAACAATTCTGTGAAGAGGAAAAAGATTTGCATTATAACTACATCAGAATCGAAGCTTAAATGTATGGTGCTGAGCTGAGGAGGTAACTTTGGCTAAACATTTTGTCAGCATCTAGCACAACAAATAGGAACAAGGAATTCATAGAATCAAAGAATCAGTCAGGGTTGGAAGGGACTACAAGGAGCATCTAGTTCAAAACCCCCTGCCATGCCCAGGGACACTCTACCCTATATCAGGATGGCCAAAGCCTCATCCACCTTAACACCTCCAGCCATGGGGCCTCAACCACCTCCCTGGGCAACCCAGTCCAGGCTCTCACCACTCTCATGCTCAACAACTTCCTCCTCACCTCCACTCTGAATCTCCTCACCTCCAGCTTTGCTCCATTCCTCCTAGTCCTGTCACTCCCTGATAGCCTCAAAAGCCCCTCCCCAGCTTTTTTGGAAGCCCCTTCAGATCCTGGAAGGCCACAAGAAGGTCACCTGGGAGCCTCCTCTTCTGCAGCCTGCACAGCCCCAACTCTTTCAGTCTGTGCTCACAGCAGAGCTGCTGCAGCCTCTGAGCATCCTCCTGGCCCTGCTCTGGACACACTCCAGCATCTCCACATCCCTCTTGTAATAGGAGCTCCAGAACTGGATGCAGGTATTTTCTGTGTGTCTTCCTGGTGTTCTTGTACACATTTGTACACGTACATCTCAAGAGCTAGCAGTGCAGTGAGAGAAATTTCAGGAATGTATTGAATATGCACACACTCTCTTCTCTTAGGTGGCCAGCGCCAGAACAAGAGGACACAGCCTCAGGCTGCACCAGGGGAGATTTAGGCTGGAGGTGAGGAGAAAGTTCTTCCCTGAGAGAGTCATTGGACACTGGAATGGGCTGCCCGGGGAGGTGGTGGAGTCGCCGTCCCTGGGGCTGTTCAAGGCAGGACTGGACGTGGCACTTGGTGCCATGGTCTAGCCTTGAGCTCTGTGGTAAAGGGTTGGACTTGATGATTTGTGAGGTCTCTTCCAACCCTGATGATACTGTGATACTGTGTGTGATACATTCATAATAGTCTTCACGTGGAAAATTCTAGCAAGTTCAAGTGATTCACTGAGATTTTGTTCAGGTATTCATGTCTGGAGCAGAATATTCTGCTGAGAGGCTGAGGGACCTGGGGTTGTTTAGCCTAGAGAAGAGGAGGCTCAGGGCTGACCTCATTGCTGTCTACAACTACCTGAAGGGAGGCTGTAGCCAGGTGGGGGGTGGCCTCTTCTCCCAGGCAAGCAGCAATAGAACAAGGGGACATGAGGCACTTAGTGCCATGGTCTGGTTGACTGGCTAGGGCTGGGTGCTAGGTTGGACTGGATGATCTTGGAGGTCTCTTCCAACCTGCTTGATTCTATGATCTCTAGAAGGTTGCTTGCTTGTTTGATAAATGAGAAAAGGACACATTTTAATCATAGAATCAACCAGGTTGGAAGAGACCTCCAACATCATGCAGTCCAACCTAGAACCCAGCCCTGTCCAGTCAACCAGACCGTGGCACTAAGTGCCTCAGCCAGGCTTTGCTTCAACACCTCCAGGGACGGTGACTCCACCACCTCCCTGGGCAGCCCATTCCAATGCCAATCACTCTCTCTGGCAACAACTTCCTCCTAACATCCAGCCTAGACCTCCCCCACCACAACTTGAGACTGTGTCCCCTTGTTCTGTTGCTGCTTGCCTGGCAGAAGAGGCCAACCCCCACCTGGTTCTAGCCAAGTAGTTTAATACAGGAAATATGAGTCTAGTCAGTATCTTTCCAAATACATGAGTCTGAGTGGTTTTTGATGTGAAATGCTGCTTAATGCCTTTTAAAGTACTATTTAAACAACTTCACATGAGCAAGTACCTATCAATATGTCTCCTATTTTCTAACACTAAAAGACCAATGCTAAATAAATGCTTTTTAGAATCATATATAATGAATAAAACAGACAGCAGCAGCAGGAGAAGAAGAAGAAGAGAGAATAGCAAGAAGGCATTATTTAGACTATATATTACCCCAAAATGTATGTGCTCACCCCTAGTCTGGCTCTCTAATGGAAAAGAAATAACATGAAAGTGGGCAATTACAGATCTTTTTCTGAGGTATGACTCAGCCTGCTGTATTTTGTAAGGGCTGGCAGGAATGGCACTGGCAGTACCAAGCAATGCCTAGGCTGGCCAGAAATGACTGATTTATGTCATAAAGAAGGGTGTAGCCAGAGAATAACTTCTAACAACTGCATCTGAAAAGGAGCTGTAAAGAAATGAAGGATTGATAGCAAAGAGCAGCCCCCCAGGAAGTGCTGGGGTTTGAAAGCTCCCATTTAACTTTGCTCTAATTGTGTTTTGAGTGGAACCAGCAGAGGGAGAGGAGGCTTTTCCCAGAAGCTGGATTTTTATATTGGAAAGTGTAGAGCAATTCAGACAAAGAGTCCCAAACATCTCAACAAAGGAAATAGAAGACAAAGCTGCTTGCCAAAATTTGCAGAGCTCTCCTTTCAGAACAAAAAAAATAACATCTAAGCTTTTAGGTAGCAGGGCAGTTCCCCCAGGTGCTAAATGTCTGCCCATCCCCTGGGGAAACCAGGGAGGCAGCTTGCTCTGGCAGGGTGCAACTTGCAGCACAGGAGGTTCCAGCTCAACACAAGGGGGAACTTCTTTACTGTATGGGTCACAGAGCACTGGCACAGGCTCCCCAGAGAGGCTGTGGAGTGTCCTTCTCTGGAGCCTTCCAAGGCCTGTCTGGATGTGTTCCTCTGTGTTCTGTGCTAGATTGTGTGGTCCTGCTCTGGCAGGGAGGTTGGACTTGGTGATCTCCTTGGGTCCCTTCCAACCCTTGATACCCTGTGGTCCTGTGTGATCCTGTGATCTATGAACAAGCATCCATATACAGGGTGAGAAGTATGAGATACAATGCAGTAAGCCACACATGTGGGAGCAGTCAGTGAGTGTTCTGGATGATGATCTTTTGAGTGCCAAAAATGCTGATCAAAGCATTCACTCTGATATGGGTCAAGAACTGGCTGGAGGGCTGGGCCCAGAGAGTGCTGGTGAATGGTGCCACATCCAGCTGGCAGTTGGCATTAGTGGTGTGCCCCAGGGATCAGTGCTGGGCCCAGTCCTGTTCAATATCTTTAGTGATGATCTGGATAAGGGGATTGAGTCCAGCATCAGTAAGTTTGCAGATGACACCAAGCTAGGAGCAGGTGTGGAGGTGTTGGAGGGTAGGAGAGCCCTGCAGAGGGACCTTGCCAGGCTGGATGGGTGGGCAGAGGCCAATGGGATGAGATTGAACAAGGCCAAGTGCAGGGTTCTGCACTTTGGCCACAACAACCCCAAGCAGCACTACAGGCTGGGGACTGAGTGGCTGGAGAGCAGCCAGGAGGAAAGGGACCTGGGGGTACTGTAGAGAGTAGCTGAAGATGAGCCAGCAGTGTGCCCAGGTGGCCAAGAGAGCCAATGGCATCCTGGCCTGTATCAGGAACAGTGTGGCCAGTAGGACAAGGGAGGTTATTCTGCCCCTGTACTCAGCACTGGTCAGGCCATACCTTGAGTGCTGTGTCCAGTTCTGGGCTCCTCAATTCAAGAGAGATGTTGAGATGCTGGAAGGTGTCCAGAGAAGGGCAACGAAGCTGGTGAGGGGCCTGGAACACAAAATCTATAAGGAGAGGCTGAGGGAGCTGGGGGTGTGCAGCCTGCAGAAGAGGAGGCTCAGGGCTGACCTCATTGCTGTCTGCAGCTACCTGAAGGGAGGCTGTAGCCAGGTGGGGTTGGTCTCTTCTGCCAGGCAAGCAGCAACAGAACAAGGGGACACAGTCTCAGGTTGTGGCAGGGCAGGTCTAGGCTGGATGTTAGGAGGAAGTTGTTGTCAGAGAGAGTGATTGGCATTGGAATGGGCTGCCCAGGGAGGTGGTGGAGTCACTGTCCCTGGAGGTGTTCAGGCAAAGCCTGGCTGAGGCACTTAGTGCCATGGTCTGGTTGATTGGATAGGGCTGGGTGCTAGGTTGGACTGGATGATTTGGAGGTCTCTTCCAACCTGTGATTCTAAGGTGCAGGCAAAGATGGTGAGTACTTTGCCTGTTTTCCAGAGTGCTCTAAACAGTGCCTGGCAGCATGGGTATGTGAGCATGGGGAGGAGCAAGGCTGGCTTACCCTGTGCAGCTGCACATGGTGCTTGGCAGCTAGACTGGCTCTGGTGCAGCCACACATCTGCTGATGTCAGCTCATAAAAAGGTAAAAAAGAAAAGAAAAAATCGCCTTTGGTTTAAAGTTTGCCCCCTCCATGTCCCATTCCCCCCCCTTTTCCCCCTCTCTGCTTCAAAAGAAAGACAGGTTTGGGTCTGACTCTGCAGCAGCCTCTGCTGCAGTATGTGCCATTTACTTTAGTAAGGCTGATTAAGTCATGCATTTACAAGTGGACCTTCCATCAGAGCTAATTTAAAGCAGATGTTCTGGGTTCCACAGCCAGGGAGGCATCAGTCTGAGAACTGCAAGGGTCTCTGTAAGAGCACTGTTTTTACTGCACTTTACAGTGCACTGGGAGGAGGTTAATTGGTGTAAAAGTTTAATTTCCAATAAGGATCCCCTTTTAAAGCTGCATAGATGCATACACTTGGGTTTTTTTTTATGGAGCATTACATTACAAAGTCAAAGTGGGGGGAGAAAAACCATCCAAAACCATTGCAGGATCAAAGACACCCAACCTGTCAAATGCTGAGATATTTTTATGAGGAAACAGGACTCACATTTTCTCCAGAAGACGTAGAGAGAAAGAAGGAGTGGAAAAATATTTAACTAGATTCCCTGGTATATTAGAAATAGGAGAGAAAAAAACCCCACCCATGCCAATAGGTTGGTTTCAGAACCTTCAGGCTTGGCTTCTGCTGTTGAAAATACTGGCAAGAAAATGCTCTGTGCTGGGATTATTTATTAGGAAAGCAATAGGTTTGTGCAGTTTAACAATGGAGGCAGGATTCAGAATCACTCTTTGCTCTGTGCTCTAACTTTCAGCTGCTTTTGGGTTTTATTTGCAAGCCAGAAGAACTACACTTATCTCTGGGAATGATCAGCACTGGTCAGCATATTCATGGAATCCTAGAATCAGGTAGGCTGGAAGAGACCTCCAACATCATCCAGTCCAACCTAGCACCCAGCCATATCCACTCAACCAGACCATGGCACTAAGTGCCTCAGCCAGGCTTGGCTTCAACACCTCCAGGGACAGTGACTCCACCACCTCCCTGGGCAGCCCATTCCAATGCCAATCACTCTCTCTGACAACAACTTCCTCCTAACATCCAGCCTAGACCTGTCCCAGCACAACACCAGACTGTGTCCCCTTGTTCTCTTGCTGCTTGCCTGGCAGAAGAGCCCAACCCCACCTGGCTACAGCCTCCCTTCAGGTAGCTGTAGACAGCAATGAGGTCACCCCTGAGCCTCCTCTTCTCCAGCCTAAACACCCCCAGCTCCCTCAGTCTCTCCTCATAGGGTTTGTGCTCCAGACCCCTCACCAGCTTTGTTGCCCTTCTCTGGACACCTTCCAGCACCTCAACATCTCTCTTGAATTGAGGAGCCCAGAACTGGACACAGCACTCAAGGTGTGGCCTGAGCAGTGCTGAGTACAGGGGCAGAATAACCTCCCTTGTCCTACTGGCCACACTACTCCTGATGCAGACCAGGATGCCATTGGCTCTCTTGGCCACCTGGGCACACTGCTGGCTCATCTTCAGCCTACTATCTATCAGTACCCCTAGGTCCCTTTCCTCCTGGCTGCTCTCAGCCACTCTGTCCCCAGCCTGTAGTGCTGCTTGGGGCTGTTGTGGCCAAAGTGCAGAACCCTGCACTTGGCCTTGTTCAATCTCATCCCCTAAATAATTTTATTATTTGATTAATTGTCTTATCTGTGGAGGTGCTCCTGCCTGTGTCTTGCACAGAACATTGCACAGGCTACTCCCAGATGAGAGACCAGTTGTCTTGTGAATCTTAAGTCATTTAGATTAACATTTTAAACTTCTTAGAAGTTATTGGATTTTTGCCTTTAGTAAAGGCAACAATGAGAGAAATTGTGTTTACCTTGAACTTCAGTCCAGGTTTGCAGGAGACACAGACTATGGCAGAAGCTCTCCAATGTCCCTCTCTTCTGAGGGACAATCTCATTGAATTTTGGTGCTCTTCCTGCCTTGTATTAGAATAGAATAGAATAGAATAGAATCAACCAGGTAGAAAGAGACCTCCAAGATCATCCAGTCCAACCCATCCCCTAGCCAGTCAACCAGACCATGGCACTAAGTGCCTCATTCAGTCTTTTCTTGAACACCTCCAGGGATGGTGACTCCACCACCTCCCTGGGCAGCCCATTCCAATGCCAATCACTCTCTCTGTGAAGAACAGGAACACCTATGGACCTTGGCCAAATTTGCTTAGTGCTTTCCAAAACATGGTCTTGACAATGCACCTTCAATCTACCAGGGTAAGACAGATAAAGGCAGGCCTACTGTCCCTTCCTGAAAGTGAGAAATGAGTGATTTACCCAAAACAGTAGGAAAACTATGCCTGGAGACTTCATACATTCTTCTTAACATCATCTCAGCCTGGAGGCAGAGTCACAGCAGATTTAGTTTGTGTTCCTGCTGAAGGCTTCTCATCAAGCAGCAGCAAAAGATGACAGCAAAGCTCTCATGTTACTTCTCCTTTCCAACTTGTTCAATGCACAGAGTCAGACTTGTATTTTGTGGAGTCCACTGTAGAGGGTCTTTCTGGGCTGTAACCTACAGGTTGAGCTCATTCAGGTCTCACATCCTGAGTTTAAGGCAGACAGCACTGGCCTCATCTTATGCTTCTCATTGGCAAAGACTATTTCAGGCAACCAATCCCACCTGACTACAGCCTCCCTGCAGGTAGTGCACTCTGCAATTCTTTGCCTCAGAGTTAAAAAGAACTTCAGAAGACTTCGAGAAGACCTTGTAGTGGCCTTGCAGTATCTGAAAGGGGCTACTAACAAGGTCTTGATAGGGAAGGAGTAATACAAGACAAAATACAAGACTATGTCCTTGGCTGCATCTCTGTTGATCCTGGAGTATGGCTATTGGTGCCAAATGGACTCTGTGGGCAGCACCCCATTCAGCTCTGCCAACACATTTCTTGTTCCCTGCTAACTTCTGATGTCACTTGGAGCAAAAGTCACCTCAGTAGCTTACTTAGAATCATAGAATCAGTCAGGGTTGGAAGGGACCACAGTCTCAAGTCGTGGCAGGGGAGGTCTAGGCTGGATGTTAGGAGGTTGTTGGCAGAGAGTGATTGGCATTGGAATGGGCTGCCCAGGGAGGTGGTGGAGTCACTGTCCCTGGAGGTGTTGAAGCAAAGCCTGGCTGAGGCACTTAGTGCCATGGTCTAGTTGATTGTCTAGGGCTGGGTGCTAGCTTGGACTGGATGATCTTGGAGGTCTCCTCCAACCTGCTTGATTCTATGATATGATTCTATGATATGTGTTCATGGAGGTGTTCAAGGGAAGACCAGATAAGGCACTCAGTGCCATGGTGTAGTTGATGTCTAGCCTTGAGCTCTGTGGTAAAGGGTTGGACTTGATGATCTATGAGGTCTCTTCCAACCTTGGTGATACTGTGATACTGTGATACTGTGATTGGCTAGAGCTGGGTGCTAGGTTGGACTGGAGGATCTTGAAGGTCGCTTCCAGCCTATTTGATTCTATGATTCTATCATCTAGTTCCAACCCCCTTGCCACAGGCAGGGACACCCTACCCTAGATCAGGATTGTTTATTATGGCAACTGTGTTGCAAAGCTGAGATTAAAAGCAGTGGTACTCTGGCTTCTCAGCTGCTATAAAAGGAGAGATGCATCAATTTATGCCAGCTGAGGATGTGGTTCAAGCTGTTTGGGGAGTTTGGGGTTGGGTTTTTCCCCCCTGCAAGCTCTTTGCTGTAATCTCAAGGACATGAGAAAAACGTTAACCTCAGTCAGTTGGGGGCAGGAGTGAAAACACCCTGAATATTTCATACAGTTGCAGAACCCTTCTTGGTTTTGCTTTTTTCCATTAGCTGATATTCTCAGGTTACCAGAAAGGAATTCACTGCACTTCTCTACGCTCAGGGAAACATGACATTGAAAGGTTTCAGAATAAATGGCCAGACCAAAAACTAGCAATTCTTGTGCTGGGTTTTAGGTTAGGGCCTTTTCAAATTCAAGACTGATTAGGCATCTCCTTCCTGGTCCTCAGCAACAACGCTAGGAAGTGTAGGAAATTCACTGTCCTCAGCTTGCCAGCGCTGCCTTGCTCCAATAGCTATACATCACACAAAGGACTGACAAGCCCAAAACGTCCATGTCAATCTGCAGCTGCCTTTAATCAGACACAGATTTATGAGACACCCCCATAACCCCTGTGGAGATTTAGAAACTGTGCTTTGTTTTGCCTTGACATACATTTTTCCACTGAAGATTAAGAAGTATGAGCCCTGTTAGACTGCATCGTAGCTCTGAAGCAGAAAGGGTAAAGCTCTGTCTGAAATAGAGGAAATGATGATGTAATTTTGAACCTTTAAGGACTGAAGGGATTAAAAGATTTGGAGTAGGATGTGGAATGTCTCTGGTGTTGTGTACAGTAGGGCTGTATTGCCTGCCTCACCATCTGGACAGAAAAGGCCTTTTTTCTACTCACACTTTTGGAGGCTGTTGTTATAGCTGTGCAGCTCATGAGCACCACTGCACTTAATTCTCAGCATTTTCATCCTAAAGGCTTTTATTCCCCTTGAGGAACTACAATGTCACAGTAAATATTTTCTACAGGGCAAAGCTCTACACTAAGGTCTGGTCTCAGACCTAAGAGTAGCAGTGGCAGGAGGCACCATCAGACCTGGAAGCTTTCCACCTTACACTAACATTACACCTAGCTCACTGACTGACATGAACAGTCCACAGAATCATCACAGAATCAGACAGGTTGGAAGAGACCTCCAAGATCATCCAGGCCAACCTAGCACCCAGCCCCAGCCAGTCAACCAGACCATGGCACTAAGTGCCTCAGCCAGGCTTTGCTTCAACACCTCCAGGGATGGTGACTCCACCACCTCCCTGGGCAGCCCATTCCAATGCCAATCACTCTCTCTGCCAGGAACTTCCTCCCAACATCCAGCTTACAGGCCACACCTTGAGTCCTGCATCCAGTTCTGAGCTCCTCAATTCAAGAGAGAGATGTTGAGGTGCTGGAATGTGTTCAGAGAAGGACAAGGAAGCTGGTGAGGGGCCTGGAGCACAGCCCTGTGAGGAGAGGCTGGGGGAGCTGGGGGTGTGCAGCCTGCAGAAGAGGAGGCTCAGGGCAGAGCTCATTGCTGTCTGCAACTACCTGAAGGGAGGCTGTAGTCAGGTGGGGTTGGTCTCTTCTCCCAGGCAACCAGCAATAGAACAAGTGGACACAGTCTCAAGTTGTGCCAGGGGAGGTCTAGGCTGGATGTTAGGAGGAAGCTGTTGTCAGAGAGAGTGATTGGCATTGGAATGGGCTGCCCAGGGAGGTGGTGGAGTCTCTGTGCCTGGAGGTGTTGAAGCAAAGCCTGGCTGAGGCACTTAGTGCCATGGTCTGGTTGACTGGCTAGGGCTGGGTGGTAGTTTGGACTGGATGATCTTGGAGGTCTCTTCCAACCTGGCTGATTCTATGATTCTATTGTTAAGATTTTCATGAAAACTGGAGTTTTCCAGTTGCAGGTATGTGCATGTCAAGTACATGAGATGGCTATCAAGCTAAGAACAAGTTATCAAATGGCAACAACAATAAATTGTTTCTTCATCCCCAGGAGCGTAAGTTAGTTTGACAGGCTTTAACAGATGAACAAACCCCATAAACACACTAAACACATGGAAAGTAAGTATACAGGCAAAAAATAAAGTGCCCATATCCCCTAGTAAAATCTGATTGAGAAACTGCATTGCAAATGTATTTTCAAAGCCTGGCCTGTAATTACTCTGCTATATGGAAACACAGCATGAATTTGTGGTCTGCTCCCATTAGTTTTAATCACAAAGCAAGCAAATAAAATCAGCCATTGAGCCATGCTGAACTAACTTTAAGGGCCTGATAAAGCTGCAGGAGCAATCACAGCTGCAAATCAGAAGCCTCTTTAAAATTGCATTGGTTTAATGCAAGAGGCTTCCAAGAATCTGCTTTCTCCTGTGTCTCCAAAGGGAGAAAAGAAATTGAGCCTGATGTGCTCTGATAACAACCTTCACAAATTCCTTATCTGGACAGAAATAGCTTAGGGACTGTCTCACTAAGGTGACTCTAAATCAAAAAGGCAACAACAGTTTTAATGGAGCCTTTAGAATTTATATCAGCTGAAGTCTGGGCCACACCATCATAGCATAAAAGCTGGCCATAAAAACAGCATTAAATGAGTCTTTAAAATCTGAAGAGATGAAGTTTGCTTTCAGAAATGCTCAGTGAGGTACAGAATCCATAACCCTGTAGTAGTTTTATCATTCTTTTATGCCATCATTCATCCAAACCTCAGCCATGCCTGTAGCAGTGCTATAGGCTGGGGACTGAGTGGCTGGAGAGCAGCCAGGAGGAAAGGGAGCTGGGGGTATAGATAGATAGTAGGCTGAAGATGAGCCAGCAGTGTGCCCAGGTGGCCAAGAGAGCCAATGGCATCCTGGGCTGGATCAGGAACAGTGTGGCCAGCAGGACAAGGGAGGTTATTCTGCCCCTGTGCTCAGCACTGCTCAGGCCACACCTTGAGTGCTGTGTCCAGTTCTGGGCTCCTCAATTCAAGAGAGATGTTGAGGTGCTGGAAGGTGTCCAGAGAAGGGCAAGGAAGCTGGTGAGGGGCCTGGAGCACAGCCCTGTGAGGAGAGGCTGAGGGAGCTGGGGGTGTTTTAGGCTGGAGAAGAGGAGGCTCAGGGGTGACCTCATTGCTGTCTACAGCTACCTGAAGGGAGGCTGTAGGCAGGTGGGGGTTGGGCTCTTCTGCCAGGCAACCAGCAACAGAACAAGTGGACACAGCCTCAAGTTGTGCTGGGGGAGGTCTAGGCTGGATGTTGTTAGGAAGTTGTTGTCAGAGAGAGTGATTGGCATTGGAATGGGCTGCCCAGGGAGGTGGTGGAGTCGCTGTGTCTGGAGGTGTTGAAGCAAAGCCTGGCTGAGGCACTTAGTGCCATGGTCTGGTTGATTGTCTAGGGCTGGGTGCTAGGTTGGACTGGATGATGTTGGAGGTCTCTTCCAACCTGGTTGATTCTATGATCCTATTAGGAGGCCTAGCACTGAGAAAGGGAAGTGATTGCTGTTTATGCCATACTTGGGCATTCATTTATTGTGGGGGGTACTGCTTGTCAGGGAAGAGAGTACAGCACTGTGCTGCAGCCAGGCAGCTCTAAGGATAACCTCTCTAGCACATAGCAACCTTCATAGATTGGACTGGATGATCTTGGAGGCCTCTTCCAACCTGGTTGATTCTATGATTCATGAGACCTAAAAGGAGCATTTTAAAGTTCATAGAATCAACCAGCTTGGAATATCTGCTTGTATATTGTGCTAGCTGTAAATAGAAGCTTTGTTCAATTTCCAGAGGTGGCTGAGTCTAGTCTGGGTGATTTCCAAAGTGTGTGTGGGGGGTGGAACACCCAAAGCATCACAGTTACATAGCAGAAATAAGGGCTGTCCACATGCATGGAGGCAGAGCTGACCAACCACCCCCTAAATCCCCCTCACACAGCTCACTACAGATAACAGCTTCCCTGCCAGCCTTCTCAAGGCTATTTCCCTGCAGCTCAGCTTCCTTATCAGAATGACCTAACGTTACCCTTCCTACAATCCTTCTTTCAGACTGCTCAATTCTGCCTGACCCCAACACTTGGCAAAGCTGAGCTGATAGGACAAAGTAGTTTTGTAGGGCTGCCTCACTGTGCAGTCAGGGCAAAAACCTACACAAAGCCAATATGGCTTGACAATGGCTGCAAATGAATGAAGATACATTTTTGACTCACTTTTCCCACTTTCTCTCCCACAGACATCTTCACAGCAATTACAAACAGCCACCCAGCAGAAGATTTCAGTGTTCAGACTGAGTTCATAGAATCACAGCATCGGACAGGGTTGCAAGGGACCAAAAGGATCATCAGTAAGTTTGCAGATGACACCAACCGAGGAGCAGGTGTGGAGGTGTTGGAGGGTAGGAGAGCCCTGCAGAGGGACCTGGGCAGGATGGATGGGTGGGCAGAGGCCAATGGGATGAGACTGAACAAGGCCAAGTGCAGGGTTCTGCACTTTGGCCACAACAACCCCAAGCAGCACTACAGGCTGGGGACTGAGTGGCTGGAGAGCAGCCAGGAAGAAAGGGACCTGGGGGTGCTGGTAGAGAGTAGGCTGAAGATGAGGCAGCAGTGTGCCCAGGTGGCCAAGAGAGCCAATGGCATCCTGGCCTGCATCAGGAACAGTGTGGCCAGCAGGACAAGGGAGGTTATTCTTCCCCTGTACTCAGCACTGCTCAGGCCACACCTTGAGTGTTGTGTCCAGTTCTGGGCTCCTCAATTCAAGAGAGATGTTGAGGTGCTGGAACATGTCCAGAGAAGGGCAACAAAGCTGGTGAAGGGCCTGGAGCAGAGCCCTGTGAGGAGAGGCTGAGGGAGCTGGGGGTGTGCAGCCTGCAGAAGAGGAGGCTGAGGGCAGAGCTCATTGCTGTCTACAACTACCTGAAGGGAGGCTGTAGCCAGGTGGGGTTGATCTCTTCTGCCAGGCAAGCAGCAACAGAACAAGGGGACACAGTCTCAAGTTGTGGCAGGGCAGGTCTAGGCTGGATGTTAGGAGGAAGTTGTTGTCAGAGAGAGTGATTGGCATTGGAGTGGGCTGCCGTGGTGGAATTGCCATGCCTGGAGATGTTGAAGCAAAGCCTGGCTGAGGCACTTAGTGCCATGGTCAGGTTGATTGTCTAGGGCTGTGTGATAGGTTGGACTGGATGATCTTGGGAGGTTTCTTCCAACCTCATTGATTCTATGATTCCAACCCCCTGCCATGGCCAGGGACACCCTACCCTAGATCAAGCTGGCCAGATCCTCATCCAGCCTGGCCTTAAACACCTTTTCTGCAGCCTTTTCACAGATCTGCTGTGCTCCTTACAAGTACCAGAAAGAATGATGAAAAAGAAGCATCTCCAGGCAGTTTCCATGCTCTGAAAAGTACCTCAGGATACTTCTGTAAGAAGTGTTGCTTTCACAATTACAAGCAGCAATGAACTGGTAGGCTGAAAAGAATGTGTTTTACCTAAACTAAATTTGTGACCCACAGCTCACAGTATCACAGGCTCACAGGATGTTAGGGGTTGGAATGGACCCAAGGAGATCATTGAGTCCAACCCCCTGACAGAGCAGGACCCCACAATCTAGCACAGATCACAGAATTCAACCAGAGAGACCTTGAATGTCTCCAGAGAAGGAGACTCCACAACCTCTCTGGGGAGCCTGTTCCTGTCACCTGTCACCACACCATCACTTAGTTCTTATACTTGCAAAGTATTTAGTTCCTCCTTCCCCAAGCCCTGATGAACTTTTGCCATCCACCTGCTGGGAAGCTCCCCTTCAATTCCAGATGCACGACATGAAACCCACAAGCTTGGGTCAGTGTTGCCATCACTGACATTCACAGGGCTCTTTAAAAGGGCTTTTCCCCATTGTTTTTCACAGTATCACAGTATCACCAAGGTTGGAAGAGACCTCACAGATCATTAAGTCCAACCCTTTACCACAGAGCTCAAGGCTAGACCATGGCACCAAGTGCCACGTCCAATCCTGCCTTGAACAGCTCCAGGGACGGCGACTCCACCACCTCCCCGGGCAGCCCATTCCAGTGTCCAATGACTCTCTCAGTGAAGAACTTTCTCCTCACCTCCAGCCTAAATTTCCCCTGGCACAGCCTGAGGCTGTGTCCTCTTGTTCCGGTGCTGACCACCTGAGAGAAGAGAGCAACCTCCTCCTGGCCACAACCACCCCTCAGGTAGTTGTAGACAGCAATAAGGTCACCCCTGAGCCTCCTCTTCTCCAGGCTAACCAATCCCAGCTCCCTCAGCCTCTCCTCGTAGGGCTGTGCTCAAGGCCTCTCCCCAGCCTCGTTGCCCTTCTCTGGACACGCTCAAGCATCTCAATGTCCCTCCTAAACTGGGGGGCCCAGAACTGAACACAGCACTCAAGGTGTGGTCTAACCAGTGCAGAGTACAGGGGCAGAATGACCTCCCTGCTCCTGCTGACCACACCATTCCTGATGCAGGCCAGGATGCCACTGGCTCTATTGGCCACCTGGGCACACTGCTGGCTCATGTTCAGGTGGGTATCAATCAGCACCCCCAGATCCCTCTCTGTCTGGCTGCTCTCCAGCCACTCTTACCCCAGCCTGTATCTCTGCATGGGGTTGTTGTGGCCAAAGTGCAGCACCCTGCACTTGGAGCTATTGAACCCCATCCCATTGGACTCTGCCCATCTGTCCAGGCAGTCAAGGTCCTGCTGCAGAGCCCTTCTGCCCTCCAACCCAGCCACATCTGCCCCCAGCTTAGTGTCATCTGCAAACTTGCTGATGACTGACTCCATGCCCTCATCCAGGTCATCTATGAAGATGTTAAAGGGGATGGGGCCCAGCACTGATCCCTGAGGGACACCACTAGTGACAGCTGCCAGCTGGATGTGGCACCATTCACCACCACTTTTCCAAGGACCTGCCCAAAAATGTTTCCATCCAAACCACCATCGCACAAGACTCCAGCAGGGGAGTGAAGAACAATAGCCCCTAAGGTTCCAAGTTCAATAGCAGTTGCAAGGATTTCAGCTGTCACAGTTAATTACTGGCAGTTTCTCTCAGGCTTCCTTTGCTTTAACTCCTGAAGGACAGAGCTTGGAAAACTGCTGGTGGAGGGGGAAAGAGAGGTCAAAACACCAGCTTTAGAGCAGCCAGCAATCATTAAGAAAACAAAACTGAAAAGTGGGATATCTTGTGAAAATTCCAAGAGAGCCAATGGCATCCTGGCCTGCATCAGGAGCAGTGTGGCCAGCAGGACAAGGGAGGTTATTCTGCCCCTGTACTCAGCACTGGTCCGGCCACACCTTGAGTGCTGTGTCCAGTTCTGGGCTCCTCAATTCAAGAGAGATGTTGAGATACTGGAATGTGTCTAGAGAAGGGCAAGGAAGCTGGTGAGGGGCCTGGAATATAAACTCTATGAGGAGAGGCTGAGGGAGCTGGGGGTGTGCAGCCTGCAGAAGAGGAGGCTCAGGAGTGACCTCATTGCTGTCTACAACTACTTGAAGGGAGGCTGGAGCCAGGTGGGGTTGGTCTCTTCTCCCAGGCAAGCAGCAGGAGAACAAGGGGACACAGTCTCAAGTTGTGCTGGGGAGGTCTGGGCTGGATATTAGGAGGAAGTTGTTGGCAGAGAGAGTGATTGGCATTGGAATGGGCTGCCCAGGGAGGTGGTGGAGTCACTGTGCCTGGAGGTGTTCAAGAAAAGACTGGATGAGGCACTTAGTGCCATGGTCTGGTTGACTGGCTAGGGCTGGGTGCTAGGTTGGACTGGATGATCTTGGAGGTCTCTTCCAACCTGGTTGATCCTATGACTCCATGATTCTATGTGACTCTATGAAATGAGATTTGACTTCTACTTCCACTTTTGCTCAAGAAAGAGGCATGAGCCTGGAGGGTGGGGTCCCAAGCCTGGATTTTGGGCAGGGTTATTTTAGAAAGCTGTAAACAGCTCAACTGTTGTTCTAGGGCAGGCACTTCCCAGCTTCAGTGAATTTTTGTCTAAAAAAATCTGGATCCTGATCTGAAACCTGTGGCTTGGGCTTGTTTCTAAACGTTTTCTTGCAAAAATGAAAAGGCATCAACTGGTAAACCACAACAGAATGACTCTGGAGCTCTGCTTCCGTACAGGAAATTACCTAGACAAGCCTTCCCTTCCAAAAGGTGTGCTGTGGTTGCTAGGAACAAAGCAGAAGAAAATGGGCAATCCAGTGTTGCCAGAAGCTGACACACAAACCACTGCTAGACAACACAACAGAGCTCTTCCTGACTCCTCCGTGTGAAGCTCCCTGGCCCCCGAGCAAGCACCTCCATGCAGACCATGTTGGAGGATACCATCGCGTTGCATCCTCCTCCCTCGCAGCTCAGGGAAGCAGTTCTTCCACACTGGCTGCCAACCCTCCCCATGAGGACTGCTGGCCTGTTGGGCTCACCATCTCTAAGACAATATGGCCCAGGATATCATAGAACCATAGAATCAACCAGGTTGGAAGAGACCTCCAACATCATTCAGGCCAACCTAGCACCCAGCCCTAGCCAGTCAGCCAGACCATGGCACTAAGTGCCTCAGCCAGGCTTTGCTTCAACACCTCCAGGGATGAAACTCCACCACCTCCCTGGGCAGCCCATTCCAATGCCAATCACTCTCTCTGACAACAACTTCCTCCTAACAGCCAGCCTAGACCTCCCCCATCACAACTTGAGACTCTGTCCCCTTGTTCTGTTGCTGCTTGCCTGGCAGCAGAGCCCAACCCCACCTGGCTACAGCCTCCCTTCAGGTAGTTGGAGACAGCAATGAGCTCTGCCCTGAGCCTCCTCTTCTGCAGGCTGCACACCCCCAGCTCCCTCAGCCTCTCCTCACAGGGCTGTGCTCCAGGCTCCTCCCCAGCTTTGTTGCCCTTCTCTGGGCATATTCCAGTATCTCAACATCTCTCTTGAATTGAGGAGCCCAGAACTGGATGATGAAGAGCTTCTGCCTCTCTCAACACCCAACTCACTCTTTACTAACCCCATACAACACAATACTTTGCTTCCTCTGCTTCCATTTTGATGCATTCATGTCCTGTGGGTGGGAATGGTGTCACAGATGGGAACAGAGCAAAATTAGGGGCTGTCCTGTGGGACATAGCAAAGGTAACTCAGCAGAAACCAAGGGTCTAGTCAGAATATATGCCCTTTGTTGTTATGAGAGATGTTATTTGCAGTTGCTAGTGGCATTGTTAAGCCTTCTGTACATCTTGCAAGTAGCAACAGCTGAAGAGTGGCTAAATCCTCCAGTACACCTTCAGAGAAAAGAAGAGGCCCCCACGTTCAAGATGAATGATTGTCAGAGTCTCACTGTGACAGCTCAGCACTGGATATGAATGAGAGGGAAGCTGAGGAGGTCTTCTGGCTAATCACCTGGAATAATTTGCCTGCAGGTGCTGTGCAGGTGGTCTCAGTGCTTAGATGTTGATCTAGGAACAGTGATGGGAATCCTCATCCTCCACAGCTCCCATCTGAGCTGCAGGCCTGGGATGCTGAAAAAATCCAGATCCTACCTTTTAATCCACAGTTAACACTTTAGGGTTGTTCCCCTAAATGGTCTGAAGGAGGTAAAAAATGCTCTGCTTCCACATACCCATGGAGAAGCTTGGTACAGGTCAGCTGTAAAACAACCCCAAAGTGGGGAACTTTCTTGCAGATTAGAAGAACATTCATCAGCTGAGCCCAGCAGGCACTTATGAAACAAACCAAAGCACACATTCTTTGCTGAGGCTGACAAGGCAGCCAGTGGGAGGCACAGTCCCTTGAACCATAGTCATAGAATCAACCAGGTTGGAAGAGACCTCCAAGGTCATCCAGTCCAACCTAGCACCCAGCCTTAGCCAATCAACCAGATGTTGTGGTAGGCCTGATAGGAACAAAATAAGCTTATACATGCCCTGCCTTGCCTAGGCATGTGGCCAGTAGGATGAGGGAGGTTATTCTTCCCCTGTACTCAGCACTGGTCAGGCCACACCTTGAGTGCTGTGTCCAGTTCTGGGCTCCTCCATTCAAGAGAGATGTTGAGATGCTGGAAGGTGTCCAGAGAAGGGCAACAAAGCTGGTGAGGGGCCTGGAGCACAGCCCTGTGAGGAGAGGCTGAGGGAGCTGGGGGTGTGCAGCCTGGAGAAGAGGAGGCTCAAGGCAGAGCTCATTGCTGTCTACAACTACCTGAAGGGAGGCTGTAGCCAGGTGGGGTTGGCCTCTTCTCCCAGGCAAGCAGCAACAGAACAAGGGGACACAGTCTCAAGTTGTGGCAGGGGAGGTCTAGGCTGGATGTTAGAAGGAAGTTGTTGTCATAGAGAGTGATTGGCATTGGAATGGGCTGCCCAGGGAGGTGGTGGAGTCATTGTCCCTGAAAGTGTTGAAGCAAAGCCTGGCTGAGGCACTTAGTGCCATGGTCTGGTTGACTGGATAGGGCTGGGTGCTAGGTTGGACTGGATGATCTTGGAGGTCTCCTCCAATCTGGTTGATTCTATGATTCTGCTCTATCAGAGAGGCAAGCATGGGAAAAGAAGACAAAAAGGCACAAAAGAACCTGTAGCTACTGAATCTGGCCTGCCCAGGGTCCTGTAGTAAGGTACACACTCTTAGCTTGTGCCTGCCTAGTGCAAGGCCTGTGCTCTTCCCAAATTTGGATGAAAGTGAGCTTATGGCTTTGCCTAATCTGGTAAGGTTTGGCATGTCTGAAATTCATTTTTCTCCTTTACAACCATAAGAGAACCCATTCTTTTAGCATCATCTTTGTAATAGTAGGGGCACCTTGAGCACACAGTGAGCTACATCAGACCCAGGAGACCAGGGATGTTTTAGCTCTTTGGAAAAGACCTGAACACAAATGAGGTTTGCTTTTGGTGCAGTGACAGGAGAGTTCTGTCTAACCTTTCAATCAAGAAGTATGTGGAGATCTGTAACTGCTGGTGTAAGTATGGGGGGGGGGGGTGTCTTGCCACCTCCTTCAACTTTGGTGGTTTCAGAGTGTTTCACAGTATCACAGTCTCACAGTATCACCAAGGTTGGAAGAGACCTCACAGATCATCAAGTCCAACCCTTTAGCACAGAGCTCAAGGCCAGACCATGGCACCAAGTGCCACGTCCAATCCTGCCTTGAACAGCCCCAGGGACGATGACTCCACCACCTCCCCGGGCAGCCCATTCCAGTGTCCAATGACTCTCCCAGGGAAGAACTTTCTCCTCACCTCCAGCCTAAATCTCCCCTGGTGCAGCCTGAGGCTGTGTCCTCTTGTTCTGGCGCTGGCCACCTGAGAGAAGAGAGCAACCTCCTCCTGGCCACAACCACCCCTCAGGTAGTTGTAGACAGCAATAAGGTCTCCCCTGAGCCTCCTCTTCTCCAGGCTAACCAATCCCAGCTCCCTCAGCCTCTCCTCGTAGGGCTGTGCTCAAGGCCTCTCCCCAGCCTCGTCGCCCTTCTCTGGACACGCTCAAGCATCTCAATGTCCCTCCTAAACTGGGGGGCCCAGAACTGAACACAGCACTCAAGGTGTGGTCTAACCAGTGCAGAGTACAGGGGCAGAATGACCTCCCTGCTCCTGCTGACCACACCATTCCTGATGCAGGCCAGGATGCCACTGGCTCTCTTGGCCACCTGGGCACACTGTTGGATATGTCCTGATATCCCTCTAGCCTCACAACTCATTTTTTAACCCTCTGCCATATGTTTGCTCTGTCTCTTCCAGCTGCCTCCAAATAAAGGAGCTGTTTCAGAGAAGGGAAGACAGAAGTCTCACCACCAGCACTAACCTGAGACCAAACACTCTTCAGGAGCCTGTCTTCTAGGGGGACAGCTTGCTCTGCTCATCTCCTGCGTCTTGCTGAGTTCACACCAAGAAGAAAAGAGGACTGTGGAGAGATTACAAATGGCACAAGTATAATCAGGCAGCCTCCAGTCTTTGTCCTGGTGTTTTTATAGCACGGGCTCAGACTGAGCTCTTTCCTATCACAGTATCACAGTATCATCAAGGTTGGAAGAGACCTCACAGATCATCAAGTCCAACCCTTTACCACACAGCTCAAGTCTAGACCATGGCACCAAGTGCCATGTCCAATCCTGCCTTGAACAGCCCCAGGGACGGCGACTCCACCACCTCCCCGGGCAGCCCATTCCAGTGTCCAATGACTCTCTCAGTGAAGAACTTTCTCCTCACCTCCAGCCTAAATTTCCCCTGGTGCAGCCTGAGGCTGTGTCCTCTTGTTCTGGTGCTGGCCACCTGAGAGAAGAGAGCAACCTCCTCCTGGCCACAACCACCCCTCAGGTAGTTGTAGACAGCAATAAGGTCACCCCTGAGCCTCCTATACAACCCTCCCAGGGGATTTTTTAATCTTCCTGCTTATTTTTACTCCATAGAATCATAGAACCAACCAGGTTGGAAGAGACCTCCAACATCATCCAGTCCAACCTAGCACCCAGCCCTGTCCAGTCAACCAGACCATGGCACTAAGTGCCCCATCCAGTCTTTTCTTGAAGACCCCCAGGGACGGCAACTCCACCACCTCCCTGGGCAGCCCATTCCAATGCCAATCACTCTCTCTATGAAGAACTTCTTCCTAATATCCAGCCTATACCTACCCTGGCACAACTTGGTACTGTGTCCCCTTGTTCTATTGCTGGTTACCTGGGAGAAGAGGCCACCCAGAGAGTCCCTGAGGAATGGTGTTAGTCTTCCTTTGGAATCTACTGTCTCTTTCATAAACTTTTTCTCACTTCTCCTATAAAAACCTACCCAGGACAGAACTTCTTCCAGTTTCCAATTTAATTTCATCCCTGGGAAGTTTATACCCAGTTGTTTCCATTCTGTGGTTGTGCCTTCACTTGCCTAGATGTTTTTCCTTCCCTGGTGTTCTTCCCCACAATGTGAAAGGTAAATGATTTCTTTTCTGGGCTACTCACGTTTCTTTTTGTCTCAGATGGGTTGCTTGAGCTTATCACAGACTATTTATAAAGAGTTTATGAGTTCCCCTTCAAAGACTTCAGCATGTGTCAGGATATCTGCTAGATGGAATATGCTGGAAAAAAGGACATGTAGCACATAGCAGCCTTTTTATTAGCAGCTGGTACATTTTCAAGCTGAAAGCTGCCTCTTTAAACAAACACAAGCCTTGCCTTGCACTAGGGGAAGGGATTTTTTCCTTCCTGTCTTCTGTACCCACCACTATTTTTCCAGCCCCAATAAGGAAAGCCCAGATGAAACTGCTACAGCATTCTGAACACCATGCAAGGACCACTAGTCTTTTACAAGTGTTTAACTTGCCAGCATGCACTTACAAACTGGTGAACAGCCTTTGCTCACTGCTCCCTGGGATAGAATGAGGAGCAATGGGTGTAAGCTGCAGCACAGGAGGTGCCACCTCAACACAAGGGGGGACTTCTTTACTGTAAGGGTCCCAGAGCACTGGAACAGGCTCCTCAGAGAGGTTGTGGAGTCTCCTTCAAGGCCTGTCTGGTTCAATCCTTCTGTGATCTGTGCTAGATTGTATGGTCCTGCTATGGCAGGGGGGGTTGGACTCAATGATCACCTTGGGTACCTTCCAACTCCTAACATCCTGTTCTGGGTACATTCCTCTGTGATCTGTGCTAGATTGTGTGGTCCTGCTATGGCAGGGAGGTTGGACTCAATGATCTCCTTGGGTACTTTCCAACTCCTAACATCCTGTTCTGGGTACATTCCTCTGTGATCTGTGCTAGATTGTGTGGTCCTGCTATGACAGGGAGGTTGGACTCAATGATCTCCTTGGGTACCTTCCAACTCCTAACATCCTGTTCTGGGTACATTCCTCTGTGATCTGTGCTAGATTGTGTGGTCCTGCTATGGCAGGGAGGTTGGACTCAATGATCTCCTTGGGTACTTTCCAACTCCTAACATCCTGTTCTGGGTACATTCCTCTGTGATCTGTGCTAGATTGTGTGGTCCTGCTATGGCAGGGGGGTTGGAATTGATCTCCTTGGGTCCCTTCCAACCCTTAACAATCTGTAATCCTGTGATTGCCTTCCTTGTCTATAAAATGGATGGCATAAGGTTTCTGTAGTGCCCCAAGGAGCTTTACAGCCTTTCCTTGGAAAGGAGATGTCCGTGATCTGTGCAGTTCCTTTCATACATTATGTTGCCTTTAGGACAGACAGAGCAACATTGCTGTAAGAAGGTGATACCAGGTTGCAACAAGGAGATTGCAGCCTGCATCAAAAACTTCCTTAAGTGGGACCTCAATGATCTCCTTCAGTCCCTTCCAAGCCCTAATATCCTGTGATCCTGTGATCTTATTTCATAGCAAGAATTGGATGAAATCAGGGCTTGACTATAGCTTTAAGTAGGCTGAACACAAGCCAGCAGTGTGCCCAGGTGGCCAGGAGAGCCAATGGCATCCTGGGCTGGATCAGGAACAGTGTGGCCAGTAGGACAAGGGAGGTTATTCTGCCCCTGTACTCAGCACTGCTCAGGCCACACCTTGAGTGCTGTGTCCAGTTCTGGGCTCCTCAATTCAAGAGAGATGTTGAGGTGCTGGAAGGTGTCCAGAGAAGGGCAAGGAAGCTGGTGAGGGGCCTGGAACACAGCCCTGTGAGGAGAGGCTGAGGGAGCTGGGGATGTTTAGGCTGGAGCAGAGGAGGCTCAGAGGTGACCTCATTGCTGCTTACAACTGAGGCTGTAGCCAGGTGGGGTTGGTCTCTTCTGCCAGGCAACCAGCAACAGAACAAGGGGACAGAGTCTCAAGTTGTGCCAGGAGAGGTCTAGGCTGGATGTTAGGAGGAAGTTCTTCCCAGAGAGAGTGATTGGCATTGGAATGGGCTGCCCAGGGAGGTGGTGGAGGCACCGTCACTGGGGGTCTTCAAGAGGGGACTGGATGAGGCACTTAGTGCCATGGTCTAGTTGGTCTGGTTGATTGGATGGGGCTGGGTGCTAGGTTGGACTGGATTATGTTGGAGGTCTCTTCCAACCTGGTTGATTCTGTGATTCTATGATTAAGCTGAGCTGAAAACCCTTTGAGGATTCTTCCCCTCTCAGGGCAATTTTGTATTAGAGAAAATGAACTCTCCCTTATGGACACTTCTTAGTTACCAGTGGGTACAGAATGTTGCTCCAAATGTTTTACTACAGCCAAATTCTCTAGCTGGCCCAGTTCCCACAGAAGAAGGCTGACTTGCACTGTCTTCTGTGACCTCTCTATCACTTCAGGCAGGCAATTTTTCAGCTCCCAGGAAGCAATCGCAGCGTCAGGAATTAATCTGCTGCATCACCTCCTTCTGCATCACGGAGCACTTTGTAACTAGAGGAAGATAAGAACAGACACCCAGCTCTTTTTAGACTATATTTTTAGGCTTTTTCAGGTTACATCTATCTATTTTTAGACTAAACATCTAACCTTTTCACTTACCTTCTACTGCTTAGTCCTGACAGCCAGAGGACTGTTGAAAGAGGCATATGCTGTGTTTGGAAGTGAGTGTGCAGGGCAGGCTGTCACTCTCCATTCCAGCTGCCAATACCCTTTCTGCTAGAGTTGTGCATAGGGAAAGGGCATGGTGGAAAAAAAAGTCTCTGGCCATAGCACAAGGAGGAGAAGAGCATCAACCACTGTATTTCCTTCCACATAAACTAAGAGTAAAAAATATAGCAGACAGGTGAGTTTAAATGTCTGCTGCCATTCACTTGTCAGGGGTTGTTCAGCCTGCAGAAGAGGAGGCTCGGGGCAGACCTCACTGCTGTCTACAACTACCTGAAGGGAGGCTGTAGCCAGCTGGGGGTTGGTCTCTTCTCACAGGCACCCAGAGATAGGGCAAGAAGACACAGTCTCAAGTTGCACCAGGGCAGGTTTAGGTTGAGTGCTAGTTCATGGAGTTCATAGAATCAACCAGGTTAGACCTCCAACATCATCCAGTCCAACCTAGCACCCAGGCCTAGACAATCAACTAGACCATGGCACTAAGTGCCTCAGCCAGGCTTTGCTTCAACACCTCCAGGCACAGTGACTCCACCACCTCCCTGGGCAGCCCATTCCAATGCCAATCACTCTCTCTGACAACAACTTCCTCCTAACATCCAGCCTAGACCTCCCCCAACACAACTTGAGTCTTTGTCCCTTTGTTCTGTTGCTGCTTGCCTGGCAGAAGAGACCAACCCCACCTGGCTACAGCCTCCCTTCAGGTAGTTGGAGACAGCAATGAGCTCTGCCCTGAGCCTCCTCTTCTGCAGGCTGCACACCCCCAGCTCCCTCAGCCTCTCCTCATAGGGTTTGTGTTCCAGACCCCTCACCAGCTTCAGCGGGGATGGGGGCAGGTAACATCCAAACCATCACAAATGGGAAGAAACACCCTCCTCAGGTTGACAGCTTCTGTCTTTAACCACTTGCTAGAGGATGGCTACACTCCCATTTAAAGTGACTTTCCTTCATTATAAAAATACTTGACTCTTCTATTTTTCCCCCTTGGAAAGCCAATGGAATGTGGACAATGCACGATTTCACATTCAGAAGCCAGCTTTTCATCAGGGTTTATCCTTTTGATTTGGAAACTGGCTGGTTTAAGATGGAAAATTCAGTGAAATGTTGCAATAAAAGAGGCTCTGTTTTGGCATGAGCCAAAAAAAATGTGTGCACAGAAACACAAACGAGATAAAAGCAAAGAAGTGCCCAGCCCCTAAGCTCCAAGTCACTTAGAATTTCTTATTCCAGGTACAAATACCACCTAGATCCTTGCCACCTCTACTGATAATCCAAGCTGCCACCCAACAACAGCATGACATTTCCACCAGACAATGTATTTTCCCCACCAAAACGTTAACTTAGTGAATGTGGCTTCAGCTGCCTAAAGGTCATCTCAGCCTTTTGCAATGTGCTGTAATCTTTCAAGGTACTGGTCATAGACTCAGTGTTTCTGGATTTGCTTTATGACTAAAATGTTCCTGGGCAAAACCAGTTCACTAAGGAAGAAATCCTATCCCCTGGGTTTTCTTTTTCTTTCTGATTCTCTAGAAGTAGCTTCTCATTTTTTTTCCCTCCCTCCCTTTTTTTCCCCCACCTTTCTGTATGTGCCATTTTACTTTGGAAATCAGATCCATCCCAGCTCCAGCAATCAGAAATCTAGGGTAGGGTGCTTCTGGTTGGAAGTAGATGATCCTTGTGGTCCCTTCCAACCCTGACTGATTCTATGAGATGGGAGTATCTTGATTATCTGTACTGCATAGTATCATAGAATCAACCAGGTTGGTTGTAGCCAGGCAGGGGTTGGTCTCTATTCACAGGCACACAGAGACAGAACAAGAGGACACAGTCTCAAGCTGCACCAGGACAGGTTTAGGCTGGGTGTTAGTTCATAGAATCATAGAATCAAGCAGGTTAGACCTACAACATCATCCAGGTCAACCTATCACACAGCCCTAGCCAGTCAACCAGACCATGGCACTAAGTGCCTCAGACAGGCTTTGCTTCAACACCTTCAGGGACAGTGACTCCACCACCTCCCTGGGCAGCCCATTCCAATGCCAATCACTCTCTCTGACAACAACTTCCTAACAACATCCAGCCTAGACCTCCCCCACCACAACTTGAGACTGTGTCCCCTTGTTCTGTTGCTGCTTGCCTGGCAGAAGAGACCAACTCCCACCTGGCTATGGCCTCTCTTCAGGTAGTTGTAGACAGCAATGAGGTCTGCCCTGAGCCTCCTCTTCTCCAGCCTAAAACACCCCCAGCTCCCTCAGCCTCTCCTCACAGGGCTGTGCTCCAGGCCCCTCACCAGCTTTGTTGTCCTTCTCTGGACACCTTCCAGCACCTCAACATCTCTCTTGAATGGAGGAGCCCAGAACTGGACACAGCACTCAAGGTGTGGCCTGAGCAGTGTTGTGTACAGGGGGAGAATAACCTCCCCTTTCCTACTGGCCACATTGTTTCTGACGCAGTAGAGCAATAATTGCGTGGAGAGAAAAAAGGAGAAAAAGGAAAAAAAAAAAGAAAGAGGAAAAAAAATAAGAAAGGAAAAAAAAAGAGAAAAAAAGAGAAAAGAAAAAAGGAAGAAAAAAAGAAAGAAAGACAAAAGGAAGACAAATGGAAGACAGAAGGAAGGCAGAAGGAAGGCAGAAGGAAGACAGAAGGAAGACAGAAGGAAGACAGAAGGAAGACAGAAGGAAGAAAAAGGGAAGAAAAAAGAAAGAAGAAAAAAGAAAAAAGAAAGAAGAAAAAAAGAAAAAGAAAGAAGAAAAAAAGAAAAATAAAAAGAAAAATAAAAAAGAAAAAGAAAAAATAAAAAATAAAAAAGAAAAAAGAAAAAAGAAAAAAGAAGAAAGAAAAAAGAAAAAAGAAGAAAGAAAAAAGAAAAAAGAAAAAAGGAAAAAGAAGAAAGAAAAAAGAAAGAAGAAAAAAAAAAAAATAAAAAAGAAAAAAGGGGGTGGAAATAATGAATTAAAAAAGAAAGCAAAAGAGAAAAAAAAGAGAGAAAAATGAAAATAGGGAAGAAAACATAAAAACATTTAAAAAAAAAAAGAAAAAATGAAAAAGAAAAGAAGAAAAGAAGCAGAAAAGAAAAAAAAAAAGAGACTCCCAATCCAGGATAGGCTTCTGGCCAAAGCAGTTCAGATTTTCCATCTTGTCTGCAAGTGAGACATGAAAAGCACAAGTTAAGACCAGGCAGCAGCTTCTAACATCAGAAACCTTGTTTCTGGCAACCTTCTTTCCAAAGTTTGTGCACTAGACTCAAGTTATGAGGTTTTAACCCAAATACAATAAAACCAGGCACAAGGAGGCTACGTTGATTGGTTAGGGCTGGGTGCTAGGTTGGACTGGATGATCTTGGAGGTCTCTTCCAACCTGGTTGATTCTGTGATTCTGTGATTCTGTGAATCAAAGTTTGAGGGGAGGGCAGGTTATTTGCATGAAGCCCACATGTACTTGCTGGCAGATATGTGCAGAGCATGACTGTATGGATTGTAATCTAGAGTCAAGAAGTGGGTTAAGATACATGAAGTCAGTGCTGCCAGTCCAACATTATTTCCTTTCAATACCATGACCAAATTGCCTTGATTTTTGCACCTGTAAAATGTGGTAATGGTTATGCCTTTGACAGGGGATAGTGTTAGAAACATTAGTCAAATTGTTTGGAGAAGCATCCACTTCATGCTGTAAAATGACTTTCTCTGTGCTAGCTGCTATTACACAGGAGGAGCTGAAAACTAAACTGATGGATTGGGTGTTACCTGTCCCCCCACCTCCCCACTTAAGAAAATCACCCAGACTAGACTCAGCTGAGCTGGAAATTAGAAGGAAGCTTTATATTTACAGCATAGCACAATAGACAAGCAGGTATTTACAATATATACAGTTAAATACAAGTTAAAAAGTAACACAAAAACACAACAGCCCTCCTAGAAACCAGAGTCCCCAGGAGGGGCTCCCAACCACCCTTCCACCTCCTTTCCTCCCCTCTACCTTATCCCAGACTTTGCCTTACATTCAAGGTGAGTTTGGAGAATCACCCAGGGGGGTTAGGAAGCAGAAGGATTAGTTACACAGACAGCAGGTTAGGGAGAGAAGTGCATGCAGCCAGAGCCAGAGAGCAACTCTGTGTTATTTATGTTTGTGTTCTTGTTTTTATCCATCTCAGCAAGCCTATGAGTGCAGTAGCCATCACCACTGTTCCCTTTTCACAGCCTATCATCTAATTCTTCTCACTAAAATATTCCAGCTAGGCTCAAACCAGCACAAGTGGCAGAAACTGGCAAAGTGCAGAAGAAAGGAAGAATAATTTCCTATAGTTGTGATCTACTCTGCAAGTGAGACTGAGAACCTAAAACCAAGGGACCCTGCAAAAAAAGCCCAACCTGATTTTCAGCCTGCTTTCCCCCCTTTCACCAAGCTGTTTGTGCAGTGCCATGGTCCTCAGTAGAATCAGAATCATAGAATCAGAATCATAGAATCAGTTGGAAAAGACTGTTAATATCACCGAGTCCAACCATGCCTTAACTCTACCAAGCCCGGTGCTAAACATCTTTGTGGGTGCCATGGACAGAGGCACTGAGTGCAGCCTCAGCAAGTTTGCTGATGACACCAAGCTGTGTGGTGCAGCAGACAGGCTGGAGGGAAGGGATCTATCCAGAGGGACCCGGACAGGCTGGAGAAGTGGGCACAAGCCAATCTTATGAGGTTCAACAAGACCAAGTGCAGAGTCCTGCATCTGAGTCGAGGCAATGCCAAACACAACTCCAGGCTGGGCAGTGAGTGGCTGGAGAGCAGCCCTGAGAAGAGGAACGTGGGGCTGTTGGTGGATGAGAAGCTCAACAGAAGCCAGCAGTGTGCACTTGCAGCCCAGAAAGCCAACCAGACACTGGGTTGCATCAGGAGAAGTGTAGCCAGCAGGGCCAGGGAGGTGATTCTCCCCCTCTACTCTGCTCTGCTGAGACCTCACCAGTTCTGGAGCCCCCGTTACAAGAAGGATGTGGAGATGCTGGAGTGTGTCCAGAGCAGGGCCAGGAGGATGCTCAGAGGGCTGCAGCAGCTCTGCTGTGAGCACAGACTGAAAGAGTTGGGGCTGTGCAGTCTGGAGAAGAGAGGGCTCCCAGGTGACCTTCTTGTGGCCTTCCAGCATCTGAAGGGGGCCTACAAAAAGCTGGGGAGGGACTTTTGAGGCTATCAGGGAGTGACAGGAATAGGGGGAATGGAGCAAAGCTGGAGGTGGGGAGATTCAGATTGGCCGTGAGGAGGAAGTTGTTGAGCATGAGAGTGGTGAGAGGCTGGACTGGGTTGCCCAGGGAGGTGGTTAAGGCCCCATGGCTGGAGGTGTTTAAGGCCAGGCTGGATGGGGCTGTGGGCAGCCTGATCTAGGGTGGGATGTCCCTGCCCATGGCAGGAGGGTTGGAACTGGCTGATCTTTGTGGTCCCTTCCAACCCTGACTGATTCTATGACTCTAAACCATGTCCCTCAGCACCACATCTCTGTTTCTTTGAAACATCTCCAAGGACAAGAATTCAACTACCTTCTTGTGCAAAGAGAACCCAACCCTTTTACCTAAACCAATTTCTTCTTTCCAGAGCAGCTTTGGTGCTATGTGCCAGCAACTCTCCTATCCCACAAGCCCCTTCTGTGTGCAGTTGTCCCCTCTGGTTGCAGAATAAATTAGAGGAGTCACCACAGTGCAGCTGAGAAAGCAATGGAAAATCCAGCCAAGCCAGGAAGCTTTTTCCTTCTCCATTCCTGTGAAGCTCTCTACATTTGGCAAGCTTTGTAACCTCACTGGAGGGAAGCAAAAAGGAAAAACCATCACGTACAACTTTGCTATGGCTTGCAAAAGTGAAATAAATCAAGAGATAAAACAGCAAGGCATCTGTGATACAAGATTTGCCTGCTGAATGTTTAAAGCATTTAATCTCTCTTCCTCTGGCAAACAATTCTGGTTGCTGGGAGTTCATTATTATGTCTATTTTGTAAGGTAGAATCACTTCTTTCTGGCTGTGTTACATATTCCCCCTTGAATGACCTGGGTATGTCTCTTTATGCATTCCCTTTTCCACCTCTTCACGTGGAGCCATGACAAATAGCCTATCCTAGGTTGTTGTGGGAGACCTGGGGAGACACCATGATCCCAGCATGAAGCTGAGACATTCCCAACTGCCCTTCCCCCTGGCAGTCTGCTGAGAGAAGACAGGCAAAGGGTGAAAGAAGGGTCAGCAAAAGCCCAGCATGTAATTGCAAATTGGTGGAAGACATGAAAACAGATCCTGCTGCCGCACCTTATTCAGTTCCACATGGGCTCCTCTCTGTCTCCACATCCTAGTAATCCCAGCAGTCATGCAGGGATCCCTGCCTCCACTATACAGTCATAGAATCAGTCAGGGTTAGAAGGGACCACAAGGATCATTTAGTTCCACCCCCTGGTCATGGGCAGGGACACCCTACCCTAGATCAGGCTGGCCAAAGCCCATCCATCCTGGCCTTAAACACCTCCAGGAACGGGGCCATTATGTCTCTGTTGTGCCCGTTGGTAGACTTTACCTATGGCTGTTAAACTCTAATTAATCTAAATGGCACAAACTTCTTCCAGAAGAAAGAGTTTAAGCTTTAAAAAGCTGGGGACAGAGTGACTGGAGAGCAGCCAGGAAGAAAGGGACCTGGGGGTACTGATAGATAGTAAGCTGAAGATGAGCCAGCAGTGTGTCCAGGTGGCCAAGAGAGCCAATGGCATCCTGGCCTGCATCAGGAGCAGTGTGGCCAGTAGGACAAGGGAGGTTATTCTTCCCCTGTACTCAGCACTGCTCAGGCCACACCTTGAGTGCTGTGTCCAGTTCTGGGCTCCTACATTCAAGAGAGATGTTGAGATGCTGGAAGGTGTTCAGAGAAGGGCAACAAAGCTGGTGAGGGGCCTGGAGCACAGCCCTGTGAGGAGAGGCTGAGGGAGCTGGGGGTGTTTATGCTGCAGAAGAGGAGGCTCAGGGCAGACCTCATTGCTGTCTACAACTCCCTGAAGGGAGGCTGTAGCCAGGTGGGGTTGGTCTCTTCTGCCAGACAACCAGTAACAGAACAAGGGGACACAGTCTCAAATTGTGGCAGGATAGGTCTAGGCTGGATGTTGTTAGGAAGTTGTTGGCAGAGAGAGTGATTGGCATTGGAATGGGCTGCCCAGAGAGGTGGTGGAGTCTCTGTGTCTGGAGATGTTGAAGCAAAGCCTGGCTGAGGCACTTAGTGCCATGGTCTGGTTGACTGGCTAGGGCTGGGTGATAGGTTGGACTGGATGGTCTTGGAGGTCTCTTCCAACCTGCTTGATCCTATGATTCTAAAATGCTTTCTCCTAGGAACTTTCAGCTCTCCTTTAGGGAGGTATTTCTTCTGACCAAAGGGAAATTTCCCCCAATATTTTCCTGCTCCAGGAAGGGCAGTTGGATTAGATGAAATCTCTTCCAATCTGGTTGATTCTATGACCTTCAAAGGTCTCTTTCAATTCCTACTACTCTGAGATAACTTTCCTCCGTTGCCAAGCACCATGACCACAGGCAGTGCCATGCTGCTCCCTCAGCATATCTTAAGGGACTCACACAGTATCATCGCAGTATCATCAGGGTTGGAAGAGACCTCACAGATCATCAAGTCCAACCCTTTACCACAGAGCTCAGGGCTAGACCATGGCACCAAGTGCCACGTCCAATCCTGCCTTGAACAGCTCCAGGGACGGCGACTCCACCACCTCCCCGGGCAGCCCATTCCAGTGTCCAATGACTCTCTCAGGGAAGAACTTTCTCCTCACCTCCAGCCTAAATCTCCCCTGGCGTAGCTTGAGGCTGTGTCCTCTCGTTCTGGTGCTGGCCACCTGAGAGAAGAGAGCAACCTCCTCCTGGCCACAACCACCCCTCAGGTAGTTGTAGACAGCAATAAGGTCTCCCCTGAGCCTCCTCTTCTCCAGGCTAACCAATCCCAGCTCCCTCAGCCTCTCCTCATAGGGCTTGGGACACATCTCAAGTTGTGCCCTCTACCTCTCTACCTACAGTTTCCCCTTTCTCCATCCATCCAGTCTGCTTGAACTCATTCAAAGGTGTAATCATAGAATCATCCAGGTTGCAAGAGACCTCCAACATCATCCAGTCCAACCCAGCACCCAGCCCTAGCCAGTCAACCAGACCATGGCACTAAGTGCCTCAGCCAGGCTTTGCTTCAACATCTCCAGGGACAGCAACTCCACCACCTCCCTGGGCAGCCCATTCCAATGCCAATCACTCTCTCTGCCAACAACTTCCTAACAACATCCAGCCTAGAGCTCCCCCGGCACAACTTGAGACTGTGTCCCCTTGTTCTATTGCTGCTTGCCTGGGAGAAGAGCTCAGCTCCACTTGGCTACAGCCTCCCTTCAGGGAGTTGTATATAGCAATGAGGTCACCCCTGGGCCTCCTCTGCTCCAGGCTTGGGACAGCCTGCCAAGCATCGCACCCACTGCCATAAAACCTCTTCTGCCAAACTACTGGTTCTTATCAGCTCTCACACCTTAAAGTACTGAAGGTGTGTCTAGTATTAGGCAGGAAATGTCACAGTGAAGACCTGGACTTTTTCAGCTAATCAGTAGTAATAACTTCCTATGTCTGAAGACAGCCTGTAGGAAACGCAGCCTGACTCATCTACTCTCTAATTAGATGAGCCCCTCCAAAAGGTGCAGGTGGCTGCACCACACATTAGCCAAGGTGCAGAATATGCTTCTGGCCAAAGGGCAGATAACAGCAGCAACAATTTCCTTCCCGTGATACAGCATAAAAAAACCCCAAAGAAGCAGTATTTCAGACAGGTTTGGCATCTGGCTGCAGCTGGAAACTCAAGAAGTCATTTGCTTTCTGCTTATCTCACTCAGGGGAAAACTCTAATATGCACAAAGCCAGGATTTATTATTTACACTCTCCCAAGTCACTGGCAAACAACAATGCAGTGAAAACCCATGAAAAACAGAAGATAATCAGGCCTGCATAGGTTTGCTGGCTAGGTTATACCTAGCCTGTGATTCTCACCAAAGATGCTTGTTTCCTGTGCTCTTTCTTCCTGCCAGGTTCAGCCATCTATCACTTTGATGCATCTGAAGGCCGTGGTGTAATGTAATATGAAGCTATGAATGGGATAAAGTTCCATATTCTCCATTGATTTTCCATTGTGTCCATTATCTTGGATGCTGGAATGCGAGGGAGTGCGAGGGACGGAAGCCTCCGCACCTCCGCACCGGCTGCTGCCCTACCAAACCATCCCCTGGGGGCAGATCAAATCAGCTGCGAGTTGCAGAGAGGAGACAGGAGTTCCCCAAGGTGTCCAGCTTAGTGGGGGAGTGGGTGACTCGCCTGTCTGGAAGCAACAGAAGAAGGTAAGCTTAGGGAGGGGTTCATGAGTGGCTGGGAGGAAACCAGAGAAGGACGAGGGGCAATGGGTTTAAACTGGCAGAGGGGAGGTTTAGACTAGATGTTAGGAGGAAGATCTTTACAGTGAGGGTGGTGAAACACTGGAACAGGTAGCCCTGGGAGATTGTGGGTGCTTCCTCCCTGGAAGTGTTCAAGGCCAGGTTGGATGAGACCTTGAGCAACCTGCTCTAGCGGGAGGTGTCCCTGCCTATGGCATGGGGTTGGAGTTGGGTGATCCTTGAGGTCCCTTCCAGCCTAGACCATTCTATGACTCATTCTATGATTCTAAATGGAGGGAATGGAAGTAGCACTCTGGACTCTGAATCCAGCAATCTGAGTTCATATCTCAGGGGAACCTCCAACCTTGCCAGGCTGGATGGGTGGGCAGAGGCCAATGGGATGAGATTGAACAAGGCCAAGTGCAGGGTTCTGCACTTTGGCCACAACAACCCCAAGCAGCACTGCAGGCTGGGGACTGAGTGACTGAGAGCAGCCAGGCAGAGACGGACTTGGGGGTACTGGTAAAGAGTACCTGAATATGAGCCAGCAGTGTGCCCAGGTGGCCAAGAGAGCCAATGGCATCCTGGCCTGCATCAGGAACAGTGTGGCCAGCAGGACAAGGGAGGTTATTCTGCCCCTGTACTCAGCACTGGTCAGGCCACACCTTGAGTGCTGCGTCCAGTTCTGGGCTCCTCAATTCAAGAGAGATGTTGAGGTGCTGGAAGGTGTCCAGAGAAGGGCAACAAAGCTGGTGAGGGGCCTGGAGCACAGCCCTGTGAGGAGAGGCTGAAGGAGCTGGGGGTGTTTAGCCTGGAGAAGAGGAGGCTCAGGGGTGACCTCATTGCTGTCTACAACTACCTGAAGGGAGGTTGTAGCCAGGTGGGGTTGGTCTCTTCTGCCAGGCAAGCAGCAATAGAACAAGGGGACCCAGTCTCAAGTTGTGCCAGGGGAGGTCTAGGCTGGATGTTGTTAGGAAGTTGTTGCCAGAGAGAGTGATTGGCATTGGAATGGGCTGCCCAGGGAGGTGGTGGAGTCACCATTCCTGGAGGTGTTGAAGCAAAGCCTGGCTGAGGCACTTAGTGCCATGGTCTAGTTGACTGGATAGGGCTGGGTGCTAGGTTGGACTGGATGATCTTGGAGGTCTCTTCCAACCTGTCTGATTCTATGATTGTAAGGGTGCTCAAAAGCTATTGCTCTTCAATCATGGGTCTTGTGGAAAGCAAGCTGAGAGCTTGCTGCCATTGCTGCCCAGCCCCATGGGTCAGGATGAGCAGGGAAGGTGCTCTCAGGCAGCTTGTTGCCATAGCAGCACAAGCCAAAGGCTGAGCATCAGTCCTCAGAAGCAAGAAAGATGAGCATGGTGGGAGAATGCAGCTGCTTGGGAATGCAGGAAGCTCACTGCCCAGATGGGCCCAGTTGCAGTGGGACTAGATGTTAACACTAGCTCTCTAACAAGCTTCCTAAATCACATTTCTTAAGGCCATGTGTTAACAGAAAACAACTGTTCAGGTTTACCAACTCCAGCACCACTTTCACCCTTGCTACGCCTGGGCTGCAGGAGTAAGAAACACTCCTGCCACTTCATTTGTCATTCCTCTTTAAAAGGGCCAGAGTGGTTAGTCATGTGAATGGTGACTGTGGATGATCCCACCAAGCAATCCCAGCAGGACTGCTCGATGTGGGATTAACTGCTCCTGCTGAGAGGCTGCAGCTTTCCATCAGGGAAGGCAAAGGACTCCCCATTTTAGCATTCTTAACTCTCTACACACCGCTGCTGCCCTGTAATGTACTTTAAGATCAAAAGTCTTCTGCAGGACAACTGACCTGTTCATCTTTGTCTGGTCTTTACTGCTCTGGCTGCTCTTGTTGACATCTGTGACTAATTCAGGATCTATGAAATCAACCTGTGACCAATACAAAAAAAATCTTTATTAAACCCTGCTGTTCCTCAGAAAAGCTGCTCAAGAAGTGCTAGCTCTAAGTCCATGAGATGACATTTCTGAACCCAGCATCTCATCCCAGCTTAGCTTGAAACACACCAACCCATAGCCACGGGCAAGCTACTTTCCCTCACCTCAAACCTTGGGGACAAAGCTTAAGGACCTTCATGCAGATTTTCCTTTGGTTATTTGGCTCAGTAAAGCTCAAGAGCAAAACCTTTCCAGCTAGCAGGAGAAAAACCTGGTGCCCTGGTTTGTCTTGCCTCACCTCAAACCCTGGGGATAAAGCTCAGGGACCTTTATGCAGATTTTCCTTTGGTTATTTGGCTCAGTGAAGAAGAGGCTCAAGAGCAAAACCTTCCCAGCTAGCAGGAGAAAAACCTGGTGTCCTGGTTTGTCTTGCCTCACCTCAAACCCTGGGGACAAAGCTTCATGCAAATTCTCCTCTGGTTATTTGGCTCAGTGAAGAAGAAGCTGAAGAGCAAAACCTTTCCAGCTAGCAGGAGAAGTATCTGGTGCCCTGGTTGGTCTTGCCTCACCCAAAACCTTGGGGACAAAGCTCAGGGACCTTCATGCAGATTTTCTTTTGGTTATTTGGCTCAGTAAAGTTCAAGAGCAAAACCTTTCCAGCTAGCAGGAGAAAAACCTGGTGCCCTGGTTGGTCTTGCCTCACCTCAAACCCTGGGGACAAAGCTTCATGCCAATTCTCCTTTGGTTATTTGGCTCAGTGAAGAAGAGGCTCAAGAGCAAAACTTTTTCAGCTAGCAGGAATAAAACCTGGTGCCCTGGTTGGTCTTGCCTCATCTCAAACCTTGGGGACAAAGCTTCATGCAAATTCTCCTTTGGTTATTTGGCTCAGTGAAGAAGAGGCTCAAGAGCAAAAACTTTCCAGCTAGCAGGAGAAATACCTGGTGCCCTGGTTGGTCTTGCCTCACCCAAAACCTTGGGGACAAAGCTCAGGGACCTTCATGCAGATTTTCCTTTGGTTATTTGGCTCAGTAAAGCTCAAGAGCAAAACCTTTCCAGCTAGCAGGAGAAAAACCTGGTGCCCTGGTTGGTCAATTTAGCAGCAAGAGGAGCAGGATCCAAGCTCCTTCTCGCCTGCCCCCTCGCTCTAGCTGTGCGTACGTGCAAGTGCTGCGCAGCAGGACCCCTTCACTCCTTTAAACAGCCAATTAAAAGCTACTTTGGCACTTAGCACATGACATCAACTGCCAGTACTTAAGCTGCCTAGCACAGTGTGAATTTAATTTGATAAAGGGGCAACTAATAAAGATCTTGGAAGGCTGCTTAAAGTTCATTAAGCCTCTCCTTTCAGGGTACACTTCCAGGGAATAACTTGTCTCTATTTTTTGGGTTGTTAGTTAAAAGCTGTGTTATATCCTGCCACCAGAAAAAGGTGCCTGTGTCACATCCCAACAGGGTGTATTTAAAGTCTCACCATGGAAGCCATGTCAGCCCTTGGTTCTCTGCCCAGAAATGCACAGAAATAAAAATGAAAGCCTTTTTTGCCTTGAGTGTGGGGCAAGGAGTTCAATGTGGGCTGGTGCAGGCAGGCTCCTGAGAGGGGAACTGAGCTTCTGTCACACTGAGCTGCATTCATCCACTGTCTCTTGAGCCATCCCCAGTTCCAGATGGCTTTCATAAGCAGATGAGGAGGCTCTTCTCTGTGCACTGCTTTAATGAAGCCCTTATGGCTGACTCATGTAATAAGTATTTAATCAGGCTGATGAAAATCACTTTAAAAACTTCCACCACACACAGTGTTGTTCCCTGTGCAGCCATGCATGGAGCTGATAACACATTACAAAGAACCTCTGCTTTGCAGAGCATCTCCAGGTGCTTCCCTGGACTTTCATCAAGGAGTTACATGCGTGGGCACTTGTTTGTGCATTGCTACCTTCTAACAAGGACCTGTGTTCATCTTTCAAAATACTCACCAAATCATAGAATCATAGAATCAAGCAGGTTGGAAGAGACCTCCAAGATCATCCACTCCAACCTAGCACCCAGCCCTGGACAATCAACCAGACCATGGCACTAAGTGCCTCAGCCAGGCTTTGCTTCAAGACCTCCAGGGATGGCAACTCCACCACCTCCCTGGGCAGCCCATTCCAATGCCAATCACTCTCTCTGCCAACAAGTTCCTCCTAATATCCAGCCTAGACCTCACCTGGCACAACCCTTCAAGCTCATTGAGTCCAACCATTAGTTTCACACTGACAAGTCCTTGACTAAACCAAAGCCCTCAGCACAACATCTCATCACTATGGCTCAAAAGGACCACCAGGATCAGCCAGTCCAACCTTCCTCCCAGCATCCTTCATCACTAGATCATAGCCTCAAGTGCCACATCCACTTTCCTTTTAAACACCTCCAGGGATGGCAACTCCACCACCTCCCTGGGCAGCCTGTTCCAGTGTCTGATCACCTGCTCAGGAAAGAACTTCCTCCAAGCATCCAACCTAAACCTCCCCTGACACAACTTGAGGCCATTTCCTCTTGTCCTATCAGCAGTAATTTGGGAAAAGCTGCCAGCTCCAGCCTCACTACAACCTTCTTTTAGGTAGTTGTAGAGGGCAATAAGGTCCCCTCTCAGCCTCCTCTTCTCCAGACTATACACCCCAAGCTCCCTCAGCTGCTCCTCACAGGTCATGTTTGCCAGACCTCTTCCCAGCCTCATTGCCCTTCTCTGCATCCACTTCAGTGCCTCAGTGTCCCTCCTATACTGTGGTGATCAAAACTGGACACAGTACTTGAGGTGCAGTCTCAGTAGGACTGAGTACAGAGGCATGACCACCTCCCTACTCCTGCTGGTCACACTATTTCTGATCCAGGCCAGGATGCTGTTGGCCTTCAAGACTGAGAATTCTTCTGGTTAGCTTTGAATAATATTGCTGCAGCATCTACATACATGCACCTCCAAATAAACTGGAGCATTATGGTCTTTAGAGGCTAAATGATGAAATCCAGAGTTCACTTCGTACAAGTGTTTCATCCTCTCATTCATGATCTTAGAATTATAGAATCATAGAATCAAACAGGTTGGAAGAGACCTCCAAGATCATCCAGTCCAACCTAGCACCCAGCCCTAGACAATCAACCAGACCATGGCACTAAGTGCCTCAGCCAGGCTTTGCTTCAACACCTCCAGGGATAGCAATTCCACCACCTCCCTGGGCAGCCCATTCCAATGCCAATCACTCTCTCTGCCAACAACTTCCTCCTAACATTCAGCCTAGACCTCCCCTGGCACAACTTGAGACTGTGTCCCCTTGTTCTATCGCTGCTTGCCTGGCAGAAGAGACCAATCCCACCTGGTTACAGCCTCCCTTCAGGTAGTTGTAGACAGCAGTGAGGTCAGCCCTGAGCCTCCTCTTCTCCAGGCTGCACACCCCCAACTCCCTCAGCCTCTCCTCTTATGAATTTTGACACTGCATGACCAAACCCCCCAAGTGCAGGATTTCTTCACCCTTCCTTGCACATCACTTCAGAGCACCTAATTAAGATGTCAACATGACTTTCCAGAAAGAGCATCTTAAATAGAAGAACACTGGAACATTGCAGAGGTCTTAATTTCCTTGGTTATGACTTCAAACTCTTAGAGTTAAAGGACACCACAAAGAGACTTTAACGCCTATAAATCTTACAGTGTGAACTGATTCATGACTCAGAGAGCGTCCAAGCCCCTAAGAGCCAGGAGAGCAACCCTTTAAAATACAGTTTGCTACTATCACTGGAAACCTTAAACCACTGGCTTCACACTCAGAAGGTTTAAACTGCAAATGGCAGGACAGGATTTATGTGTTCCTCTGAAGAGAATACATCAGGGTAGGAAAACTTGACCCGGCAGCTTTGAGACATGCCTGCCATAAATAACCGATTGATTGGCTGGCTTGCAAAGCCATTAGCAGGCGTGAGGGGCCTGCTGGGATTCAGACACAGCAGAAAATGCTGGAGCTGCCAGCAGGATGGACACAGCCATTGGCTCAGGAGGGCTGGTGAAAAATGGAGCAGCTTTCATCTCACTGGTTCGACACCACAGCTCTGGATGGGGACCGCGCGTGGAATCCAGGCTGCCATGGGCAAAGGGGGGGGGAAAGGAGAGATAAAATGACACCTTGTGTTTGAGCACTAAATCATCTGGATGAGGAGAAGTATTTCAAATGAAGGTGGAGATCTTGCCTCGACAGTTGCAGATGAGGAGTCTTTTCTGCTGTAAATCACCACGGCTGCCAAACGGCTCTGATAGGTCTGAGCTAAGGAGGCTTTCCACCCCCTGAAAAGCGGCAGCAGCAGTTCTAGGAGGGAATTTGATGACTCTGATCACAGCCTACCAGGTGAGAGTACCAGAGGTTATGTTTTACTACCTGAGAAGGGGCCATTTTTACTCTTTCCCTCTCTCCCTTTTCCCTCCCAAAGAATGTGTGTGATACATAGAACCATAGAATCAAGCAGGTTGGAAGAGACCTCCAACATCATCCACTCCAACCTATCACACAGCCCTAGACAATCAACTAGACCATGGCACTAAGTGCCTCAGCCAGGCTTGGCTTCAACACCTCCAGGGGCAGCAACTCCACCACCTCCCCGAGCAGCCCATTCCAATGCCAATCACTCTCTCTGCCAACAACTTCCTCCTAACATCCAGCCTAGACCTCCCCTGCCACAACTTGAGACTGTGTCCCCTTGTTCTATTGCTGCTTGCCTGGCAGAAGAGACCAACCCTCACCTGGCTACAACCTCCCTTCAGGTAGTTGTAATCTGCTAAGCACTTTAGTTTTCAGTGGTGCCCAGTAACTGGCCAAGAGGTGGTAAGCACAAACTTCAATAAAGGAGGAACTTCTTTAATTTGAGTGGTAGAACACTGGAATAGGCTACCCAGGATCTACAGCTGGAGTCATTAGAAACCCACCTGGATGCCATCTTGGGCAACCTGCTATAGGTGAACCTGTCCTGGCAGGGAGGTTGGGTTAGATATCTCCAGAGGTCCCTTCCATCCTCTACCATTCATCTGATTCTGTGATCTCTCATCTATGTAAAATGGAAAGGCAGAAGTTCCCAGGTCAGATGGGAGATCTCTGTGATTAGAAAGAAGAGGAAAGCGTAGATCAAGGGAGAGAAAGTTTGTATCTGGAAATCACAGAGCAAACATCAGCCAAATATTTTGAACTAGTCTTAGGGAAAGGACTGGGGGCAAGAAGCTTTTGGAATCTCACTTCTGCTTTACAGACAGTAGTTCCTTTGAAATTCATGGGCTTTTCACATAAATTAGGGAGATAAAAATGATGTGATGGTTTGGGCATTACCTACCCCCTCTCCACTTAAGAAAATCACCCAGACTAGACTCAGCTGAGCTGGAAATCGAAGAATGAAGCTTTACATGTACAGCTTAGCGCAATATGCAAGCAGGTATTTACAATATCTACAGCTAGAGACAGAAATAGACAACTTAAAAAGTAATACAGAAACACAGCAGCCCTCCCAGAAACCAGAGCCTCCAGGAGGGGCTCAACAACCACCCTTCCACCTCCTTCCCACCCCTCTACCTTACCCCAGACTTTGCTTTATGTTCAAGGTGAGTTTGGAGGGTCAGACAGGGGAGTTAGGAAGCAGATGGATTAGTTAGACAGCAAGATAGGTTAGAGAGAGAAGTGCAGCCCAAAAGCCCAGACAGCAACTCCCTTATTTATATTTATGTTCTTGTTTTTAATCCATCTCAGCAAGCCTATGGGTGAAGTAGACATCACCACTGTTTCCTTTTCACAGCCTATAGTCTAATTCTTCTCACCAAAACATTCTGGCTAGCTTCAAACTAGCACAAATGATCATATTTAATATGAACAGGAGCTCAGCATCCCACCTCTGACAGTAACAAAAGCTTTGAAAACAAGGGTCAGACAGGGAAGAGCTGTTGTCCCACACCTAGCCAGCTTCTAGCCCACACTAGTTCAGGGTCTGCTGAAGACAGATGTTGCATCCATCCAGCTTCTGCAGTGAGCAGGCACTGTTTGTGCTGCTTGTCAGGGGGTTGTTTAATCCTACACTTTGGAACTTTTGGCCAACAAAGTGTCCTGCAGCTCTGTGAACCCTGCTGGAGAAGTGGTTCCTCCTGCTTGCTTTGAGCTCACTCTTGGGGAAGTTCTTTAGGCTCTATCTAGTCCGGGTTTTATGGAATAAAGCAAGTACCAGTTTCATGTTCAATTCATAACTACCAAGGGCTCAATCTACGTTCAATCCTTGCTAGCCTCTTTCCAACAAGTGTCTTACTCTCTGAACTGCAGGACTTTTGGAAAGCAAACACTACATTTTGTACAAATATTTTGCTACAGGCCAGCAAATACTTGATGTTGGCAGTGGCATTTTAACACACACAGGGCAAATGTTTATCAATCCATACCTGCACACAGACAGGGTGCTTGTCAAAACACATTCAAAGGATACCTAGGTTCTTTCATGTATTACATACTGGGAGTGAAAATAACCAGCTATATTTAACCCAGGTCCAAGCCCAGACTAAATTATTTCAAAGGTCAATGAAAGAACAGAAAATCTCACTAGCTGAGAGATAAAAAGCTCCCATTCAGCTGCAGTTCCAAGAGCTTTAACGGGACTAAAGCACGGAATGAGAAATCCTAATTAAGTACACTTTCATACAAAAATCATTGACAGCTCCAAGTTTCTTTACCTGCCAAGACCTGATTTCAGATGACTGCATTTGGCCTACAGCAGTTGATGGAAACTCCATCACTCACCACGCTGATGTAGTTGTTTGGAAACCAACGGCTCTTGGCAGAGAAAACACATTGCAGCTTCTGTTGAATGACTGCACATATGATGAGCAGAAGACCAAGAGCCGGTGCTCAGATTTGGATTATGTTTTGGCTGGGGCTTAAAGTTCAGGTCTGAGGCCAAGTGAAGGCTAGAATTCAGGCTGCACTGTAATCCTGAAATCACATGGGCTCTTCTCCTCAGGTATTGGACTCAGGGGCAGAGACCTGGGGGGTATTTTCTCCTTTGCGATTGTGAGCCCACCAGTTTGGCAGGCGCCGCTGGGCTTGCTGCATTCCTGTTCTTCAGCCCTGGATGAGTCAGTTCTGGAGAACTCTTATTTGACCACAACTGGAAAAGAAAGAGAGAAAAAAAACCCCAGCCAAAAGCCACAGATCAAATCTGTAGGACAGGTTTGAGCCACAGAGGCCAATTTTCTGCCCCGACAGCCTGCATGATCTCAGCTCAGAGATCTCGGTGCGCTCCCCGCAGCAGCCACAAACAGCCGAGGGAAGCACTCGTGGAGCTGAGACCCCGCTGCAGCCACCCACCCTGAGCCAGGCAGGCAATCACAGTCCAACCTGGAGAGCAATCAACTCAGTGAGCCAAATCCCCAAAGAAACACTGGGATTTGTTCCCTCTGACTGCTTGGAAAAGCTATTTCCAGAACTTAACTCAGCACCTTCCTTCAACCTCAGAACACCTCCTTGGGTAAACATAATCACCTTCCAGGTCTGGGCCTTACACAGAAAGAGATCAGTCCACTAGGAATGCTATTTAGCACAGGTCACAGTTTGAAATGCCATCAAAAATATCTGGAAGGGCATTCATGTTTCAGCTGAGCCTGGAGGTGAGGACACTTCGGTGTGTCTGCTGAAGGTGTGGATTTGCGATGTGCACCAGGATGTTTTTGTGCAAGGAGCAGACACGACAGCCCAGCTGCCTCTCTTGTGTAGTCTGCAGCTTCTTGATGTGTCTAACACACTGGGAGCCCACTCAAAGAGCAACGATGGAAAACTTGGAAAGCAAATGGAAGTGAAGAAAAGCCCTTGGTGTAATTTTACAGCGTGTGAAAGACTCAAGGCAAGAAACACAACCAGATGCCACAAGGAAACTACTTTCAATTAGTTCTGCTTTTTGTTATACCTACTGATGAAAAATAAAAACAAATTCATTCTGTCAACAGCTCTATCTATAGCATAATCCTTAAATGAACTCATCTGTCAAACTGGTCTCCTCTGGCAAAACACATTACAGACCCTGTTCCTCAGCTGTGGGAATCAATCATCTGTTTCCCAAACCCATTGGTCAACATCTTAAGGAACCAAATATATTTTTATTATGCTAAACAAGCCAGTTGCAGGGCACCAGCTTCATCACACCACCTATGTACAAAGTGTCCCTCGATTAGCAAACTCTGACGCTTCAGAGGAGCTATTCCCTGCTCGAGGTTAGATGGTAAATGTGCTTGACCTGGAATAAAAGCAAAGCTCAACCCTCCTGCCACAACGATGCATGTGGAATGTGCTGCTGCTTGTGGCTGGGCAGAGCAAGAGAGCTAAAGAACGAACCAGATTTTGCTCTAGGTGGACAGTTCAGAATCACAGAATCATCCACGTTGGAAGAGACCTCCAAGAGCATCCAGGCCAACCTAGCACCCAGCCCTAGCCAGTCAACCAGACCATGGCACTAAGTGCCTCAGACAGGCTTTGCTTGAACATCTCCAGGCACAGTGACTCCACCACCTCCCTGGGCAGCCCATTCCAATGCCAATCACTCTCTCTGCCAACAACTTCCTCCTGACATCCAGCCTAGACCTCCTGTCCCGGGTTGGGGGAGGTTCCCCCCGGGGAGAAGTGGACTCAGCACAACACAAAACCCTTCTTTTTTGAATCATAGAATCATAGAATCAACCAGGTTGGAAGAGACCTCCAAGATCATCCAGGCCAACCTAGCACCCAGCCCTATCCAATCAACCAGACCATGGCACCAAGTGCCTCATCCAGGCTTTTCTTGAAGACCCCCAGGGACGGTGCCTCCACCACCTCCCTGGGCAGCCCATTCCAATGCCAATCACTCTCTCTGGGAAGAACTTCTTCCTAACATCCAGCCTATACCTACCCTGGCACAACTTGAGACTCTGTCCCCTTGTTCTATTGCTGGTTACCTGGGAGAAGAGGCCACCCCCCACCTGGCTACCACCTGGCTACAGCCTCCCTTCAGGGAGTTGTAGACAGTAATAAGATCACCCCTGAGCCTCCTCTCCTCCAGGCTAAACAGGCCCAGCTCCCTCAACCTCTCCTCATAGGATCTGTGCTCCAGGCCCCTCACCAGCTTTGTTGCCCTTCTCTGGACACCTTCCAGCACCTCAACATCTCTCTTGAATTGAGGAGCCCAGAACTGGACACAGTACTCAAGGTGTGGCCTGAGCAGTGCTGAGTACAGGGGCAGAATAACCTCCCTTGTCCTGCTGGCCACACTGTTCCTGATGCAGGCCAGGATGCCATTGGCTCTCTTGGCCACCTGGGCACACTGCTGGCTCATCTTCAGCTTACTATCTATCAGTACCCCCAGGTCCCTTTCCTCCTTGAAAGTCAGGGAAAGATGAAATTGTATTTTCTTACAGTATAAGTATAACAATGTAAAGTGAGATATTAACTAGAGAAGGAAGGAAGGGAAAAAAAACAGTACAATAACCTTAAGGGAGATGGGGGAGAGGTCAAGCGGCTGCGAAGCAGCAGAAGCAGCAGTAGCCAAAACAGCAGCCGGGGAAGATAGGCGAAGCTGCAGCAGCAGAAG